>NC_135480.1:99519775-100204061 GCF_052094955.1 Ictidomys tridecemlineatus
TAACCACGATCGCTTAATCGCTTGGCAACGTCCCAGCCTATCTGGGTGAACAACAGACCAGAGGCGGCACAGTCAGCCCAAACAAACTGCCCTGTGAAGCGTTGCTAATTTGCCTGAGATGGCGGGGTGGGGTGAGGAGGGCTGAGAGCAGAAAGTGGCCTCCTTGCAATTTACCTTCTTACTGTTGATGAACTGGGCTCGGCTGAATGCCACAGGGTTGGCCTCTTCAGGGCTTTTGAGATGCAATGGGCCATTGGTTCCTTAAGGTCTGGCTTTTCCAGTTGCTTTCGGTATAGATGAACTACATGGGTTCTTGGGGTGGAAATTTCACCCTCTGCCCTGCTTCTTCCCTTTCCCCAGCTATACACACACATATGCAAGCACACACACGTGTGCACACTTAGTGCTCAGAGCTCCTACCTTATGTAAAGGTCAGGATCTATCTAACTGCTTCTATTTCCACACTTTGATTGTGAGACCAAATTGGCGACAGCCTCTCATGTGCTATAAACGAAATAGAAACATATGCACATGCAGCGATAAAACAGATCTGAAACGACATCCCTGCCGCCTGTTGGGTGGCAGCTGAAATCAGACATCTTAATGTATGATATTATGGGAATTACCCACATTAAGATAAAATATCTGGATTTAAGTAACTGTCTTTTGCTCTGAATTAACTTGAAGATTGAACTCAAGAAAACAAAGGCAAATGACTCACAGCTAGGCAATTTATTTCACAGCCACTGTGCCCGGCTGCTGCTCTGGTGGTGACACCATGCAGGAATACCAGTGGTTGTTTTCAGTTTTGCTAATTGGGGGCAGAGAATCTAGCTGTGTTCCAGCTTTCAGGACACCAAGGCAACAGAGAAGGCTGGCCTATAACCAAGAGGTGTGCTTAGAAGCTCTATGCTGTGAGCCTCTGAAAGAAACAGGAATAGGGCCTGCTTATTCTTGAATATCAAGCACATAGAAGAGGCCTTAATATAGATTGGGTAATTTGCAAGTATTTATGGAGTGAATGACGAGATGTGGCAACTCCCTTCTCAACCACCAAGTACATTCTCCCTTCCTTCTGCTTCCCCATTCCTTTCCTTGAACATTTTACACCAATACAAACTTCTACTTCCCTCACCTGGTTGGAACCTATATTGCAGCAGTACCAGCATTAGCTAGAGGCAGGAAGGTTCCTTTTCTGAAAGGACTTTCAAGATTGTATGTTATTAATCACATCAGTTCTTTTCCTCACTTCCAGGAGCACTTTTCTGGCAGTCTCCCTTGCAGGCTGACATGCAGACCTAACAAGAAAGACAAGATGGTTTGTTAATTGGAATAGGGGCAGCAAATACAAAAGTCTTCAAGGATTCTCTGTTAGTTAGCAAAGGACTTCACTATCCTGAGCTGGCCATGTGGCATCATACACGGGGCTAGAGCTTGGACCTGTGTGCCACTTGCAAGTCATAGATGTTTGCTTCTGCTACATGTGGCTGATGTTCCGTTGTGACTTAGATTTCCAGGGGAAAGCCAGGTAGGTGGTTTCCATTTCTCCACAATGTTTTCTTCAGCTTCACCAATTCCACGGAGTTTGTTCAGAGAGGCCAGAAAAAATAGTTGTGGTTAAGGTGTGGTGTACTCAGAAGGTATATCAAAAATTCTTGCTTTTTCTAGGATGGGCAACATCATATACAGGCATTGTGATGTGAAGATCTGAACTGAGATGGACCTTTGGATCCTTTTAATAGGCATTCACTGAGTCTGCTGGGAGAGGAGTGAGGTGTTAGGCCTAAGCTGGGAGCTGAGCAGGGAAAAAAGGAGTAACAGAAATAATCCCAGTTCTTAGAAGTTAGCATGTGAGACACAGAGGCATATGTACATGACACTACAGAATACATTGTAAGTAATGGTAGAGGTGCAAGATTAAAGAAGGGGGAGAGAAGGAAAGAACCGGTGGATAGAAGGTCAGGGAGGGGGTTAAGTCTTGAGGATTAGGTTGGATCAGAGAATCTTGGGGTGGAGCCAGTGAACAGAAGGGGGAGATTTTCGTGCAGATGTTTCAGATACAGTAGCATTGGCACAGTGATAGATTAGTTGACCAATGAATCAGAATATAGAACCACCAACAGACCCACTCATAGGTGAATTTAATATATGATCAATGGTCTTGAAGACTACCCGGGAGATGAGGGGCACCATAACATTGGGGCCAGGACCGTTGCAAGTACTTAGAAGAAACAAGTTGGGGATCCAGTAAGAAACTTAATCCTAATGCCTACATCATAAACACAATTAAAAAAAAAAAAAACTAAAGACTTCATGTGAAAGACTAAACTGTAGAGCTTTTAGAAGTAAATAAAAGAGGTTGTCGTTGTGACTATGAGCTGCGGAAAATTACTTAAAGCACAAAAAGCATTTATAATAAATCCAAAAGCTGATATATTTAACTACATTAAAATTAAGAATGTATGTTCACCAAACAATGACATGAAATGAAAAGACAAACCACAGATAGGAAGAAACATATTTGCAACAAACTGATTCAGTAAAGGATTAGTATCCAAAATACAAAGAATTCAGACAAATCATTAAGAGGAACAATTCAACAGTTATATATGGGGAAGAATAGACATGAAAAATGCCTATATATGATGTTACATGAAAAATGTTCCCCACCATATATGTGTGTATGTGTGTGTCCGTGTGTATGTGTGTGTCTGTGTGTGTGTGTGTGTGTGTGTGTGTGTGTGTGTGTATAGGCAAAGGGTCAAGAATTGGATGGAAAATGGGCAGGTTGGGGGTGCAGTAAGGAGAGGTTCTTGCAAAGGTTTGCTACAACTACCATCTTTTGTATCTCCTTCCAAAAGCCTTGCATGAAACATGTGGGTTCAGTTTGCACTGGAAGGTCTTACGGGAAAGTTAGAACATGAGGTGAATGGCTTATAGATAATTTGCAAAATCATATGCCAATAACACCGGCTTCAGAAGCCATACTGTAGGCACCTCTCTGTATTCGATCTGCTGCCCGTGAGGTTTGTGCAGACCAGGTACAAAGCCTGCAGTAGTGGGGCCTAAATTTGGTTGAATTTGACAGTCACCTCCACTCATCACCCTCTCTTCACCCCAAGACTTCTGCGGGGATCCTGGCCCCATGGGCTTAACATTCCCTGTAACATTCCCATGACAGCACAGGGCTGACGAAGCTCTCTCCTTTGGCTACAGCAGCCAACACCGATAGACAGAAGCCGCTCTTCAAGAAAATTCTTCAAAGGCCTTATTGCCTTGAAATGCTATGCACTATTTCCGTGGGCTCTTAAACAGAATAATTCATTAGTCAGTGAAGAACAATCAATATCACACTCCGACAATTTACACACTGACTCTGTTTACCCAGTGGACCCTCTCTGATAATATTATTTATGATCCTAAATAACTCCTTCGACGTTCAATAGAGCTGGGGGGTGCCTCTGGGACCAGGACACAATCAAATTATGAAGACATATGGTTTGCTCAGCCCTGGAAATGTTCAGATGCATTTCATTGATGTTACTCTTGCAGTGGTACCTTCCCTGGTCCCTGTTACAATCTTCCCACAGTGCCTGGGGGAGGAGGCTCCTCTCTGGGAAGGGACTACATGGTGCCTGGGGAGATGTGGCTGTCAGGGGCATCTTAACTGTGACTGTTTCGGGATTCTCCAGAGAGAAGGGCACACTGAACAGGATGTGGATTCCAGACTACACTAGCATAGGGATGCCACTAGACTTGGCCCGTGGGAGGGTATGGAACTCATGTGTCTGGGAGGAATGAAAGAGAAGCTGAGCGAGAGATGAGAAAGCTGGGTGGGGGGAGTCCATAGTAGGGGTAAAGTTGGGGAACAAACAGAGGGTCCAATAAATACACTAGGGTTCATGAGATTTCAGGGTTGTCACCAAACTTACTTCTAGACAGAAGAGGGAAGTGAGATGATCTACCCAGTTAATTCTTTGACTTGTTCCAACGAACATGTATTATTTATGTAATTAAAAATAAGAGAGATTGCAATTCTCTTTCCCTTTCTTTCTTCTCCCCTCCCTCCTTCACTCCTTCCATCTCCTCCTGTTTCTTGTTCTTTCTCCCTGTCTCCTATGCATACCCCAGGTTAGAAAAGCCACATCAAGGGGGACTTTGTTACCATGTAATGAGCAGCTAACTGCATCTGGGGGTACCATGTGAGTGTCGTGCCTCTCAGTGCATATCCTGAGGCCATTTGCTATGAGGAAGCATGAAGGCAAAGGGCTGAAGGGGGCAAAGAAGGGACTTACAAAGGTAGGGGCATTGTGGTCCCCATTTGTCTCCTACCAATGGCCCTTTCTCTCCTCAGGACAGCAGTCTAGAGGTACAGGAGGCTGGTGTTGAGGCCAGGGAGGGCTCAGTCCAGAGTTTCCTAGGCTGTTTACATCACGGTGTCCTGATTCCAGCCTGGTAAGGAAGCACCAGAGCCAAGAGTCCAGCCACTTCAAGCCGTGCCAGCCCTAGGAACCAGGAGCAGTGCACATCTGGGCACACCTGTGATCCAAGCCCTTGAGAGGTTGAGGCAGGAGGATCATAAGTTTGAGTCCAGTCTCAGCAATTTAGCAAGACCTTGTCTCAAAATAAAAAATCAAAAGGGCTGGGAATGTAGTTCAGTGGCAGAGCACCCCTGGGTTCAATCCTTAGTACCAGAAATAAATAAATAAATAAATAGGGTCCTGAGACCTTGGGCACATGCCAACACCTGGCATTCGATCTGAAACTTGCCTTTCCACATACTCCTCATGGCAACCCTGAGAACTCAGTGAAGAGGACATTGTCACCCCCACTCCTATTCAGGGCAGGCAAGGGTGCCAGCCTGCACATCAGACCTAGTACTGGACACTCTGCTCTCCTCAGCCAGGGGTCTCTCCATTGTCTGGCAGTGCTTCTACTTCTCTGGCTTATGTGACTAAGGGCTGGCTGTTCTGGACAAAATGGTACTCTGTGACAGAGGCTCCAAAGCCCAGAACACCCTGTAGAGTGGGAAGATGCCCACCAGGGTCTACCCTCACGCCTCTCTGCTTCCATTGACCACCAGATCATCGCTGCATGAGTTTCATTTTTGCTCCAGCTTCCCTCATGTTCTTCTGTTTTAGTCACCCTTGCCTCATTGTGACCAATAGACCTGACAAGAACAAGTTAGAGGAGGTAAAGTTTATTTTGGCTCATGGTTTCAGAGGTCCAGTCCATGGTCAGGCTACTCCATAGCTCTGGGCCCACGGTGAGGCAGAACATCATGGCAGAAGGACAGCGTGGAGAAGAGCTGCGTAGGACATAACAACCAGGAGTTAGAGTGAGCTCTGCCCAAACATGAACCCCAAAGGCATGCCCCCAGCAACCTACTTCCTCCAGCCACACCCCACCTGCCTGCAGTTACCACCTAATTAGTCCATTCAAATTAAGATGGACTGTTTAGGTTACAGCTCTCTAATTGTTTCACTTCTAAACATCTCCTCCCTCCTTTCCCTCCTTCCTCCTCCCTCCCTCCCTCCCTGCCTTTCTTTCTTCCTTTCTGCCTTTCCCAGGAATTGAATCCAGGGGTGTTTAGCCACTGAGCCACATCCCCAGCCCCTTTTTTAAAAAAAATATTTAGAGACAGGGTCTTACTGAGTTGCTTAGGGCCTCACTAAGATGCTGAGGCTGGTTCTAAACTCATGATTCTCCTGCCTTAGCCTCCCAAGCCACTGGGATTACAGGCGTAATCACGTCTAAACATTCTTGGATTGTCTCACACATGAGCTTTTATGGGATGCCTCATAACTAAACCTTAACACTTTCCTTCTTTCTTTCTCTTTCTCTCTCTTCTTTCTTCATACCCTCCTTTCCTTCTTTTATCCTCAAATATTAACGAATATCTATCATGTCCCAAACACCCAGATAGAAGTTCTAAGAGATAAATCAAGAAGACACCTGCCTGCAAGAAACTCAGTCAACTGGCCAGAGAAGAGAGGCACCCACACTGGCCTGACTGTGGGGTAGGTAAAGGAGCAACCACGAGAGAGGTTGCTCTTTGAGCAAGCCTGATGTGTGGGGTGAGACTGCAAAGCAACTATCTTTGGTTTCAGACTGTTCATCTACATTTATTCAAAGAGAATAGTTCTTCTACCCCTGGATATGTACTTGGGCAAATCCATGACTTTTATGAACATTTTTGGTAATAAAAAGTTCAATGACACCTTAAGTCACATTTAGACTCTACTCACAATTAGAATGTCTAATTTCAGGTAATAATCAAAGCTTTGAACTTCATACAAAGTTATAGCTACTTCCCCTCTCCCCTGTCAGTACCTGTTTCATCTGGGCTGGGGTCAGATGGCCAGCTCCCACTGAGGTCCTGCTGTCTGCATGTGGCCCCATGGGCTGGGCTCAATTTAAGATCATTCCAGCTCTCTGGCTAGCAAGGTCCATATGCAGATCATAGAAAGCACTTGTGAACAGATTCTGAGAGGGCACCTCACCTTACTGTTCCCTGTGACTCAAAATATTTGTTGGGAAAGAGTCACATACCAGGTTCTGATTCTCCTAAACTATGAGCATCTTAGCCTCCCCTCTCTGAGTGGCCCCATTGACGATCTCTAGCAAGCTTGGGTTGAGGGACAGTCATCCCCAACGCTCCCTTTTAGGGAGGTACAACTCACAGCTCAGTTCTCTCCAAAGAAATCCTCTTCACAAATTACCCTCCCTTCAGTTTGCAACATGCTCGTTCTATCTTCAAGAACAAGACGTCTTCTTCCCTAAGATACCTTAATGCTCTGAGATGGTCTTTGGCAAAACTGAACTGAATACTGGTACTAGAACTTCTTGTTCTTGAAGAAACTGAAGATTGAGAGTTGTGAAATCAGTTTTTGGATATTTCTTTGGAACTTAGCATCCTGGCCTGGCTCTTTGCTTGAGCATCCAATACTCTGCTATCTCAGGTTCTGGACCCTGGTTTGGGTGGATAGTGAATGGCCGGGTCAATTCTGGCTGGGCAGATGCAGTGATGTGAACATGTGGGGGTGTGTGGCATTCTGGATGGAAGGAGAAGGTGGCATGTGAAACAGAACAGGGCCAAGATTAACCCTGTGCAGAAGCACAAAGGCCATGGATTCGGGGCTCCTGGCACACACTGATGGGAATCATGGGGTCGGACTAAGCCCATGTCTGACTCCTTCTTCCCTCAGGTGCCTTGATGCTCTGAGATAGTCTTTGGCAAAACTGAATACCGGTCCTAGGAACATAATTTTCTCTGGGTCAATGGTGGTAGGGGTTTCAGATTTGTCTTGTTTTCTAAATTTTATAGGTTTGAGACAGAGCTTTGATAATCTTCAATGTGTTATTAATTCTTTGGGTTCTTTTTAATTTTTTATTTGTTCCTTTTAGATATTTATGACAGTAGAGTGCATTTTGATATATTATACATATATGGAGTAGAACTTATTCTAATTAGGATGCCATCCTTGTGGTTGTACATGATATGGAGTTTTAATGGTGGTGTATTCCTATGTTTCCTATGTGAACATAGGAAAGTTATGTCCAATTTGCTTGAGAGTTGGAGTTGATATGACTTGTCTCTGAGGCTCTGAGGAAGGACATGTACACTCCAATGGTAGATGCTCCCAATGCAGCCACTCAAGTTATGCCCCTCTCTACTTAGGTACCAAGAATTCTGCTGCCTGAGATGGAACAAAGTGAGAATCTGGGGAGGACCTCCATCTCTTTGAACTTGAATTTAAGTTGGACAGTTTGGACTTTCTTTGGATTTTAATTCACAAAGGGCTAAATACTTTGATTTTGGACTTTAATCTCTTTGGAATTTTAATTTCTAAATCATCCCTAGGAATTTGATAATGGGAAGGGTTTATATCCAAATTGGGGGCATCTTATTTTGGCATTTATTATTGAAGAATCTTCATGCATTTTTTATTAGCTCTTTATGCATTTTATTATTGAAGTATCTTCACGCTGCTATTAAATCTCATTACAGAACCTCTGATGAGTTTATTGGGCCATGTGGCTGGACATAAATTTGGATTGGAAATAGAATAGGCTCGGAACTTTCAGCCTTGGGTGCAGCATAGCTTTGAAGCTGATTTCATTAGTGTACTGTTCTGGCCCATTTCAGAGCCTTATGGAGCAAGATCAACAATGTCTTATGATGGTCCCATTAAGATGCAGGAAGAACAAAGGTTGGTGCTAGGGGAATGAGCTCACGTAGGTAAGGCAGGACAGCTCAGAGTGTTAGGTCACCTTCTCTTTGGAACAGATGACCACACACCAAGTTGAGGAGGGTCCTGAAAGTTAAGCCCAATTGGTTAAGAAAACCAAAAGCTGTGAAATGCTATCCCCCTCCTTCTCAATCTTCTATGCTTTCTTCCTGAAATGGAATGATTTGGGGTTGTTGTTTTTTTTTTTTTTTTGCATTTTGTGTGATCCTTTTTCTTCCTCCCTCCCTCTCTTTTAGGATGTGCCTGTCTTCAGAGAACACAATCTCTGCCCACAGCCATGCAGTAAGAAGAGCACAGTAGGTCCGCCCTCTTCCTCAACAGGGAAGCCTCAAGTTTTTTGGGGGGATCAGATCACTTAGGGAAAAAAGAGCATGCCATTTAGCGCAGACAAAAAACACACCCTACGGTTTAACATTAGCAGTCATAAAGCGAATATTTTACTCTCCATTTCTCTGGCTCCTTGGTCTGTCACTGAAATGGTGTTGGACTTGGAGAGGCAGAAGGCAGTGGTACATGTCTGCCCCCTCAAGCCCAAGAAGCAACCCTTTTGGACCAATAGCAAAGTGATTTCTCAGCTGTGAACTAACAGTTTTCTTTGGGAATGAATCGTGCACTTTCAATTTTCCACTTCAAAAACACACACTTCAGCAGAGTCACTTTACAGCAAATAAATGGAGGAACTCCCCCCAGGGAGTGGAGTTAGAGGAGGGCAGAGGGGTGGCTTTGGAGCATCCATTTCTCCAGAGGTGGGTGTCACCGGGAGGTCTTTTTGATATCATTGTCCTCAAGGCTGATAAACACTACCTCAAGGCAATGTTTTGCAACACAGTAGTGATTGTGCAGAGCTCCAAGTGGCCAAGTGCATATGAAGGTCCATGCATCTGGGGAGAGAACAGGAGCAGAGGTAGAGATGGTAGTAGGGATTCAGGGGTTCTATGGTAGGGTGACTTCCTTGTGGCATCCTCCATTTCGGGCTTTGGATGGAAGCAGGGTTATTAAGATGAAGTGTTGAATGGTGCGACCCAGGGAGACCATTCCCCACTAAAGTCCTTTGGGGTTCAGAATGCTGCTGCTTGCTTGCCTCCTTTGCATCACCCTCCCCAGGATCCTCACCCTCTTCTGCTTGCCATCATTGATCCAGCACATGTAAGCCGTGGGCCTTGGGTTGAGCCCCTTTCCTTCCCCTCACTATGACCCTGAGAGGTAGACACTATCATGACCCCACCTGCTGTTGATGGAAACACTGAGGCTGAGAAAAACTGAGCCAATATGGTTGAACACTTGCTGTCTAGAATGCTTAGAGGCACTTCAGATTTTTGGAATACTTGCCTACACATAATGAGATATCTTGGAGACAGGACCCACCTGTAAACATGAGATTCATTTATGCCTCACTTACAAAGGCTTATGGACAAAAGCTGAAGATAATTTTGTAGACTGTGTGTTGTGTACCTGGTTTTGATCAAGACCTGTCACTTGGGGCTATAGCTGTAGCTCAGTGACAGAGTGCTTGCCCAGCATGTGTGAGGCACTGGGTTCAATCCTTAGCACCACATAAAAGAAAATGAAATAAACAAAATAAAGGCATGCTGTCCACCAACCACTACAAAACAGTAATAATAGTAATAATAATAATAAATAATAAATAATAATAAAGACCTGTCACTTAAGATTAAGTGTGAAATTTTCCACTTGGGTCAAGTTGGTATTTGAAAAGTTTTAGATTTGAGAGTATTTTAGATTCTAGATTTTTGGATTAGGGATGCTCAACCTGTAAATGGAGTCAGAACCCTGACTCAGACCATTGTGACCCCAGACCATGTGCCCTAGGCAAGTACATGTGCCAGTGCAGATGCCTATTCAGGGTCTTCTTGGAGGCTTCCAATGATGCGCTTCTCATTGGACTATTGGACAGAGCATAAGTTTCCCTCCCCAGTCTTTGACTTTCCGCTGGTGATTACCCAGAATGCACCTTATAATACCAATACGGTGTGTTTGATTGAGGCAGGGACCCTGTTAATGCGTTGTGACTGAACAAGGACCCTGGGGTGGTGCAATGTAAAAGGCTGACCTGTGGAGCTGGCCTTTCACCAAACGCAGTGAGGTTTGAAATGGGTGTGCAGAGAACTGATTTGCCCTCCTGAGGAGTGGACCCAGAGGGATAGCTGGGCAGGTTGGCACCATGTCCCTCCTCTCTCAGCATGCCATGGCCCTCTGGGGGTTTTGAGATCCGGGGGCTTTGAGTTCCACACTGAGGCTGTACTTTCTGCTCCAGGAGGTCTCCCTGCTCCATTTGCAGTTTACATCTACTTCTGCAAACCTGCCCAGCGTTCTGGCTGGATGATGCCGTTCACATTCTGAATGCTTGTGTTTACTCACCTCCTGCTGAACAAATTTACAAAGTAAACATTTTGGGACATCTCAAAGATTAAAAAAAAAAATAATCTCAACACAAAACTAACACAAGTGCATGTCCTCTTCCATCTCTATGTTTCTAACTAATAAATCAGAGGATGGAATTAACCAAGATTCAAGTCTTTGGCATTGGATCAATTTTGAGATGTCATCTCCACAGTTACCATCCCCAGTCTTTCCTCTTGCTCTAGCTCTCACTGTTCTGAGAAGTGAAGATAAACACAGCACCGCAGGCTGTTGGGTCAACTCAACCTGGCTTCAAAGGCCAAGCTTGCCTCTCACTAGTTGTGTGATGATGAGGTAGTTACTTAACCTCTCTGAGCTTTAGTTTTCTCATGGGAAACCCGCTTTGTACCGTTGTAATCTCACAGCAAAGATCCTGAACTCCTTGGCCAAGTCCCCGATCTTTCTATGTCTTTTAAAAATGTTTTTATTACTGCATTATAGTTATATATGCATGAAATATAATTTGCTCCATAGCAGTCCCCAGTACCTCATTCCCTCCCTCTTTCTCCTCTTCCTCCTGTTCCCCATCCTCCACTGGTTTTCCTTCTATTTATTTTTTTAATAATACACATATATGTAAGGGTGAAATTCACTGTGATATTTAATGTGTGCGTAGCGTAATTGGGTCAACTTTATTCTGCTGTTCCTTTTCCTTGTCCCGCCCTTCTCCCCCTCCATCCACTCCACTAATCTCTCTTCTATTTTCATGGGACCCCCCCCCCACCACCACAAAGCACACATTTTTCCCCCTTTACTTTGCTTTACTTCCGTGTATGAGAGAAAGCATTCCACTCTTGACTTTCCAGTCTGGCTTCCTTCACTTAGCATCGTGTTCTCCAGTTCCATCCATTTGCCAGCAAATGCCATAAGTTTCATTCTTCTTTACAGCCGAGTAAAACTGCACTGTGTATAGGCCACATTTTCTTTATCCACTCATCTGCTAATGGGAACCTGGGCTGGTTCCCTAACTTGGCCATTGTGAACCCTGCTGCTATAAACATTGATGTGCTTTTCTCTGGTGGTTACCCCGACTCTCTGACTGCACCCTGTTTAGGATTTGGAGTCAAGGAATTCTTTGCTTATTTTCTGCTCTGGTAACCAAATTCCAAGTCCCTCCAAGTTTCAGCATATCCAAGAGTGAGTCTTAGTGTGTTTACTCTGTCACCCATCCCTCTGGTCAACTGTGTTTTTACTGCTTTGCTTGGGGCTGTGGAGGCGCTGTTGCTGCCTAGATCGGCTCCACCATCCCTTTCTGTGTTTTCGTGCCACCATTGGTTTTGCACTAATCTGAGATCATTTTCTGCTTCTTGGCAGAAGGATGTGAAGCTGAGATGGAAAGAAAGTAGGAAAGAAGCCCAAAAGTCTGTTGAAGAATTTCCCTTTGCAAGCCCCACATGTTGCTGCCCACTCCTAATGGTCAGAGAACAGAGACCATGATCCGCAGGAGAGAAGCAGCCCGAGCCTCTGCTGAGGAACCACTGGCCCTGGACAAAGGCCCTCCTCTTTGGATGTTGCCATACTCTTCTTGCTCTGGTCCCAGGAGATCTCTGCAGCCTCATCTCTCTGCTCCCCTCCCACCTTGGGAACCACCTGCAGCATACGGTTCCCCTCAACCTCCCCTGCACCAACCCAGCCACCAGGCAAGCCCCGATTCATCCTCTACAGCATCCTCTGCTCTCTTCCTAAATCCCGCTTCCTTCCCACCCACCTTTCTCCCTCTTCCCTGCTCCCAGGACACACAGCACAAGGCTCTGCTACAACCTTGCATTGTCTTGCAATAATCTATTTACATGGCAGCATCCCCTGCCAGATTTAGGACAGGGACTATATTTATTCTTTCCCATATCCCTGGTGCCCAGTACAGTGCCAGGCAGATAATAGACAATTAATAAACCCTTGTTACTGAATTGCATGCAGACTTGTGCATGCCCCAGCCCTCTTGTTCATCCTCTCCCTTCCTACTCAGTCTCTCCTCTCACCCTGTTCTCTTTTCCTTTCTTCCCTCCTTTGCCCATCACTGTCCCTGCTGTCCCCAAACTGTATTTTTTCTGGCCAGTAATAGCACCATGGATGCCTTACCAACTGACTATACCACCTGTCAATAATCAAGAGTTGCTGCCATTCTCTTCTATAAGCACCTTTGGGGGGATACCATTTATCTCCCCCTCTTCCCACATGTCCAACCCCAGGGTGAGAGATGAAGGAGGCAAAGCCAGCTCTTTTAATTGGGTGGAGTCCAACACAAAGCCAAGCAACCCACGTCCCTCCTCTTTCTCATCTCACCTCTGCAGGCAGCTCTGGGCAAACAAGTCAGTCTTCATTAAGACGAGGCACACCTGTTACCTGTGTGAACTCTGCCCTTCTCCCCGGTGGCAATTAGCCAGGCTCTGGCTGGTGGAAAGGCATTTGCTCCCCCTGTTCTCTCTGTGAGCCTCTCTCAGTGTACAGGCTATCAGAACCTCCTGCCCAGGGGTCCTGCTGTCCGTTATTCTATCGCTGGCCCTGCCATGCTGCCTTTAAAGCACCCCTTGGAGAGGAATTTTAATGTGTGCTGAAGACAGCAGCTGGAGTGGGAGGGGGCGAGGGGAGCCAAGGACTCAGGTTTCTGGGCAGGTGAAGGGGCCTGCACTATATTGTTTTAAACTTCAAAGAGACAGTTTCAGGAACCCTGCACTTATTTATTCCACATTTCCAAGAAAGGTGAGGATGGAGCGGGGACGTCAATTCTCCGAGGGCCAGTCCAGTGTGGGCAGAATAGAGCTGCCTAAGTGGTGGGGGTTGGAGACGGGGGATAAAAGAGGGGAAAAGTGACACTTCAAACAGAGCCAAGGAGGGGAGGTGCTTTGTGAGGTCATTTTATCCATCCCCCTGCCTCCCCAGCCTCCTGGTCCACCAAGACCTTCCCTTTCTCTCCATTAGGGATAATATATGCAGGATCCTCCTGGAGCCACTCACACTGTCCCCAAATACGTTTGTGACAAGGGAAATATTTTTATTGCATATCTTTCCAAGTCCTTGCAAGCCAGTGACTCTGGGAACAGCCTTCTCTATCAGTGGGAAATGGAGGAAGAGCTGCCGAGGTTATAAAACTGAAGAGGCTACCTGTTGAGGGGGTACTCACATTTATTTCAGTACCTACTAGGATCATAGTTGATCACATACACACACAATTTTATCGAATACTCACAATAACCCTAGAGGTAATGATGATTTCCCTGCTTTACAGTGACGGGAACCAAGACCAGAGACATGAAGAAAATTTCAAACATTATGCAGCTGAGAGTAATTGAGCTAGCCTTCCCCATGGGTCCCCAAACTCATGGCCCACATTCTTTACAGTTGAACCCCAGGTTCCTGGAGGAACTAGGCATAGAAGCCCCAAACGGTGCCTCTGTTAGCCCTTACCCTCTGGCCCCTCCCCTCACCTTGTGCCAAAGCTGTCCGAGCTTCCTGCATGTCCCAAAGGCCATTTGTTTTACTTCACCCACCTCCCTGTGCAGCCAGAGGTGCCTGCTCTTGAGAGAGGAAGGGCATGAGTTGGTGCCTGTCTCTGGCTAGTCCTGGCTAGACTCCATTCCAGAGGCTCCTAATGAGTGCCCATTTGTCCCAAGGGGCATTGGCATCTCTCCCAGGAAGACCGTCAACATGCAAGCCTTCTCCCACTGTATTGATGGGGCCCAGCAATCACCTTCCGTGGCTCTATCCTGCAAGACAGAGGTGCTTTGTGCTTCTTTGGGGCAGACCAAAGGTGCCTTCTCTCACTTGAAGTCTTTTCCCCCAGGAGCCCAGGATTGTCCTATTTTCCTGCCCCAGAAGAAAGCTGCTCTGGTTCATCAGATCCCCCATGCAGCTCCAGTTGCTCTTAGTTGAGGCCCACTCCTTTGCCCCACTCCCTGGTTTTAATTAGACCTTGGCCATGAGCCCTTCTCTGCCTGCACCCTGGGCTCCTGTGGCTGTCTTGAACCTCCCATGGCTGTTCTCTTATGCAAAACTCACATCTGATACCTGCAGTGGGCTGATTCGCTCTCCTTCCGATGGATAGCTGCTGCTGTTCCTGACTTCTTGCTGTTTCTCCCTTCTTCTAGAATCCTCCTCTTGCCTCGAGTCTGTGGGGTGACTTTAGCTGTTCTAAACCCTATTGCAGTCAGGAAGTTCAGGGGACCCAGTCAGCACAGGCTGCTCTAACAGAATATCATAGACAGTGTCTCAAACAACAGACATCAGTGGCTCATAGTTCTGGAGAATGGGAAGTCCAAGATCAAGATGCCAGAAGATCTGACGTCAGGTAAGGGTCTGCTTCCTGGTGTATGGACGGCTGTCTTCTCACTGTGTCCTCAAGGGTGGAGAGAGAAAGCATTCTCTGGTTCCCTTTTGCAAAGGCACTAATCCCATTCATGTAGCTCCATCCTCATGACCTAATCACCTTCCAAGGTCCCCATCTCTTAATATCATCTCATTGAGGGTTAGATTTCATCTTGTAAATCTGGAGGGACATGAACATTCATACCCTAACAAGCTCCTACCACTTTCTACTTACACAGAAAAGAAATGTAATTTATTTTTTTAAGCTTCTCATTTTGTGTAACTGTATTTTTATGACAAAATTATGTGCTTATTACAGAAAACATGAAAAAATTAGATATGAAAAATAGCATAAAAATCACCCTCATTCTAATACATAAAAATAAGCCTTGCTAGCATTTTGAAGTAAACACTTTTAGTTTTGGTTCTTTGTGCATATGTATAAATGTCCATAACTGTGTAGCTAAACACTTTTTAAAGTGGAATGATAAATATATCTTTTTGAGAAATTGGGATAAAATACACATGACACTAAACTTACCATTGAGCTATTTCTAAGTGACAGTTCAGTGGCGTTGAGTATATTTCCACTGTTGTGAGGCAGGTGGCTAGAGCTTCTCACCTTGCAGAACTGAAACTCAATATTCATATAAATAACAACTTCCTGGTTCCACCTCCCACAGCCACCACCATTCTGCTTTGTCACTATGAACTTGACCAGTCTAGATTCCTGAGGTTAGAAGAAACGCAGGGTTAGTCCTTTTGTGATTATTTTCTTTCCTTTAGCATAATGTCCTCAAGGATCATTCATGTTGTCATTTGTGTCTGAATTTCCTTCCTTTTTATGTCAGAATCATTGTCTGTTGTGCAGAGTTGGGCAGGTGTTTTAAAGTTCTCTGAACCTCAGCTTCTCCACCCATAACATGACAGAAACAAGAGAAGCTTCAGGGTTATTGTTAGAACTAAATTAGTGAATATATGTAAAATTCTTAGATGGATATTCGGTATACCATAAACATTTCACAACTTCAGTTATTATCGTTGTGATAACCTTTTATTCCATTGTAATAGCCTTTTATTCCGTTTCTCTTGAATGTCAAGAGATTTCTGAGCTTTGTAATGACATTGACTATTTATTGAGCACCTTCTGTGCTCCAAGCCTGTGTCAGGAACTTTACAGTCAGAATCTTATTTAACCCTCAACAACTTTATAATATAGCATTATTATCACCAAGTTTCAGAGGAGTTAAGTGAGGCTCAGAGACCTTACAGAACTAAGGAAGTGGCCAATCTCGATTCAAAGTCATCCCTTTGATTCCAGAGTCCATAGCTGGTCTATGTATTGTACCTATTACCTCTCAGAGGAACTGCAGGAGAGGGCTGCATCTGCTTTTAGATGGCCATTCTTGGTTTATTTCTGGGTGAGGCAGCAGAATGTCCTTCTATTGTAGAACCTGCCCACCTCCAACCCCAACAAGTAGGCAGCAAGTAGGCAGTGGGTCATTCTTTTCCCCTGCCCTCCCTTCTTCCAACTCCCAATCCAATTTCTTGCTTGCATCCCAAAGCAGCCCTGTGAAGGCAATGACTATGAACCCCTTAGAGGGAGCTGTCCTGTCCCAGTGGAATTTCTAGTAACTGATGCAGGTGGCTGAGAGAGAATTTTGGACAGAGGGGAATTTGGAGGCCACCTCCTCATGTCACAGAATGTGAAGTTCTGAAAGGACAGGCAGTAGCTCATCATACATTGGTCAGTGAATTTCAAGAAAGATGAGGCAGAAAGAGGTCCCTTACTAAAAGGGCTTCATCAGGCTGGATAATCATTTACCATGATCTCATAAGGGGAATCCCCTCTGTGGTCTATTACAGTCTGTTGATCTGAGGTTAGAAGAATATCTATGTGTTAAGCAAATGAGAGCCAAGATCAGGGTACATAAAACTAACACCTGGAGACATCTGCAGGGCCGTGATGGGTTTGTGACCAAACGACACATCATTTCCATTCACCCCCAAGCATTCCTGGAAAAGTTTCAACGGAAATGGCTGTATCGCTTTCTTGGAGGTTGCTACTCTTATGCCTCACTACCTGGCCTTTCCATGTGTGCATTTCATATGACTCAAATACCCAAGAACAGAGAAAGAGCAGAATCATGAGCCTTCCTACCCATCCACATGTGTGGTGAGGTGTGTGTGTGTGTGAGTGTCCCTATTGGGCTGAGAGTGCAGCGCTGTCAGGACAGGATGACTCCGGGCTGCCTCACTTGGCCCTCCCAGCCCCTTGTCCCGCTGTTGAACAAAATTCAGCTTCTAGAATTTTGGAAATTTAAAGAGATCTTTTGGCTTGTGAATTGAGGGGTGAACCAGTAGCCTAGCTGCAGTCCAGGGACCCTACTCTTCGGGACTCTTAGTGAGTGCTCGGAGCAGCCACTTTACCTGTCCCAGGAGTCTGAGAAGGCACCTCACACTCACCTCTCCTCTAAAGGCACTGTATCAATAACAGTAATGATAACTATAATAATAACAGAACCAGTTCTGCAAGGATGTGGTAGGACCAATTGGATAGCAGATGTAAAAGCACTTCATGGACCATAATTGTTCTCCAGGAGGGAATTAATTTCATTAATGCTAAAGGTACCAGAGACTTGGAAAGCAGTTTGGAGGTCAGGACTCAGGAAGACCCTGTACCACTCCTAGTTGCTGTGTGTCTTTAAAGGTGTCTCAAGCCCTATGACCAGCAGACTCCTCAGGCATCAAAAGAAGAGGAGATCATCATGAGAAATGACAGCAGGAAATATTTTGGTGAACAACACGTGGCCATTCAGTCTCCACCTCAGGTCTGTGGAACTTTGTAGCAGACCCTCTTGAGTTTCATGTTTCAATTTCCATATATAAAAAATAGGGTGGTGGTTCTTGCCCTATCTGTCTCACAGAATCAAACTGACTTGAAAAGCAGGAGATATTACTGAATGATGGCTTTTGGGTGCCCCCAGGTGCGATACTGCTGCACTGGGCCATGTGGGTGCCCCTATGGACCAGGGTTGCAGTCAGTTCTTGATCTAGCCCCTCCTGACACTCTCACCCCTAGAATTTTGGAAATTTAAAGAGAGATCTTTTGGCTTGTGAATTGAGGAGTGAACCAGTGACCCAGCTGCAGTCCAGGGACCCTACTCTTTGGGCTGAACCTGAACTCTGTACCTGCTAGAGGATACAGATTCTCACTGAGGACAATAAAATCTCCTTCAGGTGGGAATCCAGTTGCACAAGGGGTGTGTGCCTGGGAGCCCAACCCTGGCCTTCCTCCCCTGCAGGGAGCAGCTGAAGAGTAGGGATCTGGGACCGGCCATCTCGTCCATCTTGCTACTCTTTAAATGGCTCTGTGGGATGTTTTCAGTTGATCTTCTTAGGATCTAAGAGTTGAAAACGCTTCTGCTCCAATGGTTGCTCCTGCACCAGACCCCAGAGACCCTCTTCCTACCTCCTTTTCTTTCTTGTCCCCTTCCCTGGAGACAGTGGGGCTCTTGCCTCAAGGGCCTTGGGGAGGCATTTCTTCCTGGATGTTTTCATGGAAAGACAGCAGCAGAGGATGAAAGGAGTTGCCAAGGAAGCACAACAAGGAAGACGGGGAGGAAAAGCCAGGAGATTACAAGGGATCAAGAAGAGGTGTTTAAGTACAACACGCAGTGCCCCCAGGAGGTGGGCGCTCGTGGCTGTGTGGGGCTGGGCGCTGCCTGATAGCTGATTCTGAGAAGAAGCTGTGTATTCTAGAGGCTAAAAGGAGACAACCTGTCTTCCAACAGGAGCCTTGGGGACTCAGGCAATATGTGGCTCTCAGAGGGTAGGGCTGGGGCAACTGTGTGATTTATATGGTCAAGGGGACAACAACAACAGGTGTTTATCAGAAGCATATCAGCATGGGGCAGACATACACAAGGACTGTGCATGCTCAGGTGTGAGCATGTGCAAGTGTGTGTGTGTATGTGTGTGTGTGTGTGTGTGTGTGTGTGTATTTTATGCATACGTGAGACATTCATTAGCCTAAGGACCGCAGGTATTCACATCCATATTTCTGATGTGTGAGTGTGCGAGACTGCCAAAAAGCCATATGGGCAGTCTGAAACCACCATCAGCCACCAACCCATGCCACATCAGCTGAAATGACAGCCCTCTCTTTGTGTCAGAGCTGCGCTGGCCACTTCCCAGCTTAAGCAAGCTCTCACATGGGGCAACAGTTCAAGGTCATCACCTCATTCTCTGCAGGGCTGAATTCCTGACTGACATGTGTCCAGGACCTAGTGGCTTACCAGGGACTTTCACCCTCAGGCTCTCAAGTGATACACACACACACACACACACACACACACACACACACACACACACACACATGAGAAAACCATGGAGCACAGAGTAGTTCCCTTTACAGAGATAAGATTCAGGGTCTCAAAGGCTCCTGCCTTTTGAAGTCAGATCCAGTATTGTTGCCTTTGTCTGTAAATGCCATGGAGTGCCATTTCCTCTATTTTGGACCATCTCCCCTTACATCTCTTCCCTTTCAACCTTTTAAGGTCAGGAGTGTGCAGGGAAGGCCCAATAGGGGCCTGGCTTTCCCCATCCATGGCCTCTGTGGCTGGACTTACATGGTCACGGGGGAGGTGGGTCACAAGTCCTGAGCTCAGCTCTAGAGTGGGACTTGCTTCCAAGGCCTCTGGAAGTTCCACATTTCTATAAAGGGATTTTAAGATTAGGAGAAGTTCAGCATAGGAAGAAAGAGGCAGTGCCCAGACTCTTGGAATTTTGCTTTGGAATCTATTGGAACTGTATTCAAATCCTAGCTATGTGACAGAGATCAATAATTACTCTTTCTGAGTAAATCAGTATTTCCCCAGCATTGCTGGCCAACTTTGTCCCAGGGTCCCCTTTGAGCAAATCTTAATATTTTTTATTGTGGTACTGGGGATTTAACCCAGGAGGGCTCAGCCACGAGCCCTTTTTATTTTTATTTTGTGACAGGGTCTTGCTAAGTTGCTAAGGCTGACCTTGACCTTGAGATACTCCTGTCTCAGTCTCCATGTTGTTGGGATTACAGGTGGGTGCACCACCGTGTCTGGTTCCATCACTACTCTTTCTGTAATCTCAGCTTTCCCATCTGTAGCATGGGAGCAAGAGTAATAGCTAATATTTATGAAATTACAGCAAAATGACAGGCTCTGTTTTAATATGTATTAATTTAATCCTTACCACAGTCTCGTGAATCAGGAATATTATCCCCATT
The DNA here is from genome assembly GCF_052094955.1 of Ictidomys tridecemlineatus. Lineage (NCBI taxonomy): Eukaryota > Metazoa > Chordata > Mammalia > Rodentia > Sciuridae > Ictidomys > Ictidomys tridecemlineatus. Next base: position 99,540,017 of record NC_135480.1, read on the forward strand.
TAACAGATGAAGAGTCTGAGCCTCAGAATAGTTAAGTACCTTGTCATGATGCTCATACCCAATGAATAGGATTTGAGTCTGCAACATCCATATTTAATTACTGCACTACTCCTCAACAGGGCTGCATGACCACCTGAGTGGTTTAACAAGATGCCAAGGGCAGAAAACCTGGTGGTGAACTCTTTGACACTCCTCCATCAAATGCAGAACTTCAGTCTCCCCCTGTTGAACATCCTGGATAGACTTTGTGACAGCTTTTAAGTGTTCAGATGCAGTCCATGCAACATGGTTTCTGAGGCTGATTAGGAAAGGCCTTCAGTTTCTTCTAGTTTCTCCTGGGTCACTTGCTCTGGGAACCTGTATCTGCCCTGTAAGAACCTAATGCTGCTACACAGAGAGAAGGGTGAGCCCTGGCTGGTTGTGTCTTCCCAGACTATGTTCCAGACATGTGGGTTGAAGATGGCTTCAAGATGAGTCCAGTCTAGTGACACCTTATTGCACCTTTAAGAGAGTCTAGCCTGTAAAAACTGCCTTGCCAAGCCCAGATGACTCCCAAATCTTCCAGCAGAGTAAATGATGGTATTGTTGTGAGTTACTGTTTGGGGTGGTTCGTTATGCAGCAGTAGATGATCGCAATCCTCACTTTGCCATATTTGTGAGTATCAGTTGAGACTGTGACTGTGGAGTTCCTGGCAGGGAATGCCACCTCCTCTCCCTGCTTCATCAGCACTCTCTGAGTTCCCACCCTAGACCTCGTTACTTATTTCAGAACAGAAGCTGCTCGTATACATGCTCAACAACCCCCTCATAAAACCATGAAAACCAGTGCTGCACACTGAGCTTCCTCACTGTAACCCATGATCTTTCTAGACCTTTCAAAAACAAGAGCACTTCCTGTGAGGCTGGGGGTGGAGGGCCCTGGCATGTGTAGACAAGGAATTATTGGCACCCGAGTTGTTTGGAGAAGTCCACAAGAACTTGTGTTGGGCATGCTCCGTTGCCAACCCTGATGCTCCCCCTGGGCTCACGCTGTGCTGAGTTAAGATTTGTGAGGGAGGGGCCCGAGTTTTATTTTATTCTTCTATTCATTTTGTGGATTTCATCATGGACACAGGAAATACTGCATATTAGCGTGTGATGAGGGAATCACAGCCACAAAAAGGGAGAAGAGAACGAATAAAGGAAGGGAGAGAAGTCAGCAGGAGAAAAGGAGAAAAACAGAAGGGAGAGAGGGAGGAAGGTGAACAGAGGGAAGGCAAATGAGGGAGAAATGAAAGCAAGGAGAGGGAGGGGCTTGGGAGGAAAGGCCACGGCTAATGTGAGAAAGAGCCCAGGTTTGTCAGGATCCCTGTGCCCTCAGCTGAGTCCTGGAGCCGGGCAGGCTTGAGGCTCCAGGCCCCAGATCTGCCCACTCGCTCGGTGCCAGGGCTGGCCTTGCACACACAGCTCTTGCCTGCAGCTCAACACCCTGAGCTCCTTAAATAGCTTTGAACCGCACTGAGTGGTGGATAAACATTTGTTTCACAGCTCACAAAGCAGAGCTGCTGGCTACCGGCAGGTTTGATGTAATGAGTTCCATTCTGGACCCCGGGGAGCATTTAGAATGGGCTCTTCTTTGCCCAGACTGCCAGTCAAACTGGTACCAGGGGGAAAGAAAAAAAAAACACAACACTAATCTCTTCCCCACCATCCCTTCCAGATCTGGAGTCCCCAGGAACCAAACTCCTCCATTCTCCTGAGACGGGATTGGGCAGCAGGGCGCCCCAGGAATCTTGGGTGTGGGTGCCAAAAGGAGTGACTGACTATCTCCTTTTTCTGCATCCTCACGAAATTACTTGGTCTTGAGCAACTCAGAATACACTCGCTTCTCAGGAACTGAAACCTGCAGGCACTGATGCCATCTCCTCTCTGCCTGCCCTATCATATGGCCTCTGCAGCTGTGGAGCTTGGTTCTTAGGAAGGGAGGTGGCCGTGCGACAGCCTGCTTTGGGGCCCTGGGCTGACAGCCACTCTTCTGACCATCCAGACTGGGATCCACCAAGCCAGAAGCCCCTATCGTGCACTTGGGGTGACCTGCATTCCTCTCACAGCAGGGGAGGAGGTACTGAGAGAGGGAGTTGCTGATCCCCCTCCTTATTCTCCCTTTCTCCCAAGTTCCTCACCTAGGACAATATGACATGCTGCTGGAAGGAAGGAGCTGACGACCAGTTGATATGATGAATAAATGGTAATTACATTGTTGGCCTTTCAGCACTGCCTCTGTGGATATTAATAGCCATTAATGCCCCGCTGTTCGGCACCGCACCAGAGCCTGCCAGACAGAGCACCAGGGCAGGTCACTGCCCCAGCCCCTCCCTCGCTCAGCTCAGTGACCCCCTACCCCCTCCATTTGCTTTAGAATCTCAGGAAGGAAATGAACTTGCAAAGACAGTGGGTGGAAAATTAGAAGGGGAGAAAACAAATCCAAGGGGAAGTGATTTAGTTTTTCAGCCAAATTGGTTGTTGAATTGGCTCCTTGGACTATTATGATTGGCTCTCCTAGGGGTCACCTTGTCTCTTCCTCAGACTCCTGGCAGGAGTCATCATGAAAGCTTACATCCTTTTCCTTAAAGTCACTGGACCTGCAAGAAATTGGCAAGTAAGTTCAGGGACAGGCCTGAATTTCCCCACCAAAGCCAGTTAGAGGGAAGGACAGAACTGTTATTGTTTGGATATGAGGTACTGCCCCAAAGCTCTTGTATTAATGCAGGAATGTTCAGAGGTGAAAGGATTAGATTGTGAGAGCCTTAACCAGTCAGGCCATCCTAGGCAGGTGGGCATAGCAGGAGGTGGGTCCCTACGGCCCTGCTCTGGAAAGGTACATCTTTCCTGTGGCTGCTTCCCCTTTCCCCTCTCTCTGCTTCCTGGTTACCAAGAGGAGAGCAGCTTCTATCATGATGTTCTGCCTCATCTCAGGCCTAGAGCATTGGAGTCAGCCCACCGTGGACTGAACCTCTGAAAACGTGAACCAAAACAAACTTTTCCTCCTCTAAGTTGTTCTTGTTGGGTATTTTGATCACGGAGAGGTAAAGCTAACTAACACAAGGATTAATGTTTAAATAGCACACCAGTTTAGACCAATGGCGGATGTCTGTGGATGTTACCTTCTTTCATAGCAGCAGCCTGGTGTGCTGAAAGATCATGATCCTTGGAATCGTACAGAGCTGGGGATTAGCAAGCTGGCCCTATCACATGTTAGCTCTATGCCTTGGATTTCAGGAGATAATGAAAAGAGTACAGACTTTGGTTAATAAGGCTCAATTTTATAGCTATGAAATTGGGCAAGTTATATACCTTCTCCAAGCCTCAATTTTTCTCATGAGAAAAACATCCCTAGAACAGGACAATATATAATGAATAAAAAGTACTGGCCCTTGTCCAGTTGTGTGTTGGAGCCTGTTTGTTCCAGCTCATGGAAGCTCATAGTTGTCTCTCTTCCCAAATTTGTGTTCAGGGACATCACAATGGTAGTTTGAAATCAGCGATGGCAGCAGTATTTACACCAAAGAAATTGGTGATGCTACAAAGTAGGTCTTTTTTTTCCCCATAGGAGAGATGATTATTCTTGCCCATTTCAGCTGTTTGGAATAGTAGGGTTTAGGAGCATGTCCTCAGGCTCCTGAAAGCCTCAAGCCAGCCCTTTGGATGCTCTGCTTGCCTCCCATCCACCACAGCAAACTGCTCACTTCTAACAGGGATTGTCAAAATCTCCTTGAGGCCCTATTAGAGAGCCGCAACTCCTTGATCTATTCAGCACCAAGAGGCAATTGTGGAGGAAGTTGATTGTAGTCCAAATCCAGGTATCAATTCAAAATGTTTTTGCCTCAGACAACCACGTACGATCAATCAGTAATGTAATCCTCTGCTGGTAGAACACAAAAACAAAGCCCCACCTTGCCTCTTAAACACAGCATCATTAGTCTTAGGATAAACTATAAATTGATGCATAGAGCAAACAGCCAGAGCTGCGTCCCAGGGAATGGGAGCAGATGAAATAGCAGTACTTTATGGTGAATGACAAATCATTGCTTGTTCCATTCCCTATCAAGTGGAACACCATCAATCACATGGTGGACTCACTGGGTTCCAAGACAAATAGGACACCACCAACAGGCGCCGGGGCTGAGGCTGCAGGCTTGGGCAGAGCTGCTTTTGCTTCTCCTGGGAGGGGGAGATGAGACCAATTCACTTTCTGTATGGTCCTGTCGCGCATTCCAGTTTACAAGGGTGAGTAAAGTAAGGAACCCCATCAGTCACAATGTCCTTGAGGATGGGAATCTTCATCTATTTCACATTATACAAAGTCCCAAAGAGGACAGATCACCTCTCATTTGATTTTGGAGTTTCACTGGAGTCCTATCTGCCTGTATCTCAATCCATGGGCCTGACATGGAACCTATAATCTCAGCCATTTGGATCACTCCTTTTAATTCAAGTATTAGGTCCATGCTGTGTGCATTCTTGTGGGGCACAATCTGAGCACATAGTAGGTGCTCAGTATGTAATTGCTGAAAGGATAAACGAAAGAATGGGTGTGTGCTAACACAAAGTACTAAGTTTGGATCAAACAAGAGGAGCAGGGGAGGAGTGAGTTCAGTTTGAAAGAAACCCTACAGCCAGAGACAGGAGACTGGAGCCTGTGGTCCAAAATTAAGGAGGATGGTATGGGGAAATGGTAGGAAGTCCTGAAGATAATATCCACCTCCCCTCTAGTTTTTCTCAGGGCCAGTCCTGGCCATAGTTGTTTTTAAAGCAAGGCATGTTGAGAGCAATAAAAATCAAAGCCTGTCTCTATCCTAATGAGAACATGAGGCAAAGAGGAAAAGTTAGGTGGTTGTGATTTGCTGCAGCTCATGAATAATCCCACAGGCCCTATTTCTGGCCTTCTGCCATTCATGGGGCCCAGGAACTGAGGAGCAATGGAATCTTTCTGACTGCTGATTTAATTAAGTGTGGCTAGTCTGTGACAGAGGCTGACTCGGCGCAGAGCCAAAGTAACAGGTGAATTGGTCATGTCATTGACGGGTGAGTCCAGCCTCATGTTTGGCCAAATCAACCAGTCATTTGGGATATCTGAAGACTTCAGGATAGTAATTGACCCTACTGTGGTGCTGGAAGACACTGGTAATTTGGTTAAAACCCATCAATACAGTGAAGAACAGACTGGTTATTTCAGCCAAGCTGACAGTCCAGGGTAGCTACGACTTTAGTGATACCAAGTATTTGACATTCTGTGGTCAAAACAATGTTTGATTGACTGATTTTTTTTCCCACCTGGTTGTTGCAGACATTATGCTGACACAGCTTAGGGGTAGTTTGGAAACAGTTGGCGTGTTTGCTTTATGTGTTTTTCACCTTTGCCAGCTGCAGGTAGGAAAGGGCATCCTTCCTCCTGCCAGTTCTCCCCAGCTGATGTCTACACAACCTTTACCCAGACATCAGGAACAGCTGTCTCAGGCAGAAGGAGGTCGACTCCATGTGGGCACTCAGCAGCAAGGGCAGGTGAGATAATGAGCAACAAGGAAGTCCTTTTCAAGGAGGTGGGAGTGTTGGAGGGGCGAATGGCTTAGCATATGCCAGCTCTTACTTGGCTTCTAGCATTTGTTCTTCGGTGCAGCTTGTTTCTCAGTGTGAGAGCAGATTTACTCTTCCTTTCCTTCCTCTTTTCCCGCCTTCTTTTCTCCCTTCATTGACTGTGCATGACACTGTGCTTGATGCCATTGAAGAGCCAGAGATGCTGTGGCTAGAACCCCTGCCCTCAAGGACCCGGGCACTCTACCTGAAAAGAAGGCAAGATTGACAGTAACCATATGTCAACAAAGTAAAAGGGAAAATAAGATATACACTAGAAAAGATTAAGTGTTTGTAGTTCAGGAGAGAGGGAGTTGATGTTTATTTCAGCTCAGAGAGGAGATAAGTAGCATACACACATGGGCCCACGAGGCCAGGTTGAGATTAGGATGGTTACAATGCAAGGGGCAGAGGGGGCATCTCACAAATAATAAGCTGGAAGAAAGGAGAGAATAAAGATGTAAATGCATAAAATAGGGCAGCAGAGTCAAAGTAGCCAAAGATCCTTCTGGAGAGAATATAAAGGTCAAGGGTAATAAGAATAACACTTTATCCTGGTGAATTAGGATCAGAACAAAAAGGATATTGGATGCCTGGTTGAGAAAGTTTTGCACAAAGTTTGACTATCATAGTTTGAATATTGTGTTCCCCCCAAAGACTCCTGTGTTAGTGCAGGAATATTCAGAGGTGGAATGATCAGACCAGGAGAACTATAACTTAATCAACCCACCTTAATTTGAAGGGACTAATTGGGGCTAACTGGGAGGTAACCGTCGGCAGGTGGGGCATGGCTGGAAGAGATATGCATGCCCTAGAAGGGCATACATTCCTCACAGCTCTTTCCCCTACCTCTCTGCTTCCTGGCCGCCATGACCTGAGCAGCTTTCCTCCACCACGGCTTCCGCCATGATGTTTCCTGCCTCACCTTGGGAGTGGAGTCAGCTGACCATGGACTAAACCTCTGAAACTGTAAGCTCTTCGTTGTTCTTGTCAGGTGTTTTGGTCACAGGGACAAAAACCTGACTAATAAGTAGACTATACATTGGAAGCCATTGAAGATGGCTTAGAGGGTTAATAACAGTAAAACCAAATCTTAGGAAGAATAATTGGCATCAGAATGTAAATTAGGTTAAAAGAGGGAAAGATGGGCTATAGAGATTAATGGTACTAGAACATGAGATGGTCCAGGAGAGGGCAATTAAGAGCTTGTATTGAGGCAATCATGGTGAGAAAGCAACAAGGAACAGTGCTGAAAAGCGAGTCTGATTGAGAGAAGTAGGACGTGGTCCTAATAATTACACCTTAAAATGGGGAAGGAGGAGTTGAAGTCACTCTGTAGTTTTGTGCTTTGATGCTTGGTTGTGCTGATTTGTGGGAAAGAATGCTGATATCTGGCTCCCCTAATCTGCCTGTGATGGCAGCAGACTCCAGTGGAGAGTTCCTCAGGGCCTCAAACTCTCCCAGCACATTATCTGCGTTCTCCCGCAAGGGTTCTCTGTTGTGCCATAAAGTTGCCTCCAAAACCTAGGATATTTCTTGGCCTGCTCACAAGAGTTGCCAGAGTGTAGGGGAGAGAATGCCCTGGGAAACTCTGAACTAATAGGCAATGGGGTCGATGCTGTACCTTCAGTCCTTCTCAGCGGACGGGAGTCCCCACTGCCCACAACACTAATCCTGGAGGTATCTCTCCGTCAGCGCCTCCACTCCCATCTCAATCTCTCTGCCCTCACTCCTGCCTCCCAGGGAGGCCTCCCGCATAAACTACCTGCACCCATTCCTGTGGCAAACTTTTGCTTTTGGGAGAACCCAAGATGGATATTCAGGTGGAGCTCTTCACACATCTGAGTGAGTCCAGAACTCTAGAGAAAGGCTGGAATCTGTGATGTGGATTTAGGAACCATCTGTATGGTAATTAGGGCAGTAAAATGCCCTAGTTCAGAGAGTGAATATGGAGGGAAAAACAGAGAAGAGAAGGGAACCTTCCCTTCCTTGGGGAATTCTCCATCTGGTAGATGGGAGGAGACCAAGTAACTGACATAGTAGGCAGGAAATGAGGAACAGGACCAGGGTGACAATTGGAGCAAAAGTGAAAGAATCATGAATGTGACCATTTCAGAGGCCAAAGGAAGATGAGTCATTTCAGAAGTCCTTGAAGACCTTGAGAGAGTGGTTTTGAACGCCAGTTGCAAAGGTTAAGGAGGTGAGGAAGTAGAGGCCAGGGCATACATTAGAAGTCCCTAACCTGGTATTTGGGGTGGCTTATTAAAAATACCAACCTCTCACCTAGACCAGTTGAATCAGAATCTGTAGGAAGGAGGGCATCTCCTTTCATTAGATTGAGAGAAGAGGGAGGAAAAGTGATAGTCTGAGAGCTTGAGACAGCAAGGTAGGGAAGAGCGTGTGTTTAAGAGGGGAGAGGTAGAGGAAATGCATCCCAGGCTGAGAGAGTTACATCAGTGGAGAGGAAGATAATAAAGATGCAGGAGAAACGGAATAAAACAAGGAGAAGGACTCAGAGGAGAAGTGATCACGGAAACACGTAGAAGGAGGAAGAGGATTCACTTACTCCCCACTCCACAGGAACGGTTCGGGTGCCTTTGCAGAAGAACTCTTGCCATCAAGAGGACAAGGAATAGCTGATCCCCTCTAGGAGGCTGGGAGGTAAAAGGAACCCTCACTAGAAGTTTGTAGAGTTAGAAGAGAAACATCGATGTTGTGAAGGAAAGAAATGTGGCTGTTTCCAACAGCACCTCTGCCCATGCACCTGCTGGGTGACCAAGGAGAAGGTAACACAGTGTTCTCATCGTCACCCACCATTCCAATGGGTTTTCCCAATCACTCCTGAAATATTGTGCTAAAGTGCTTGGCACAGTGGTGAGCACATAACAGGCCTTCCAGAAGCTTAGTTTCCTTTGCCTGGTGGACAAAATACAATGGTGTGCAGAGAAAGGAATGTTTTACTCCATTCAGAGAGGGCTAAGCTAATCTTCTCCAAAAAGCTTTTATTCAAATGAACTTGGAGCTGAGAGAAATACGTGAAGAGAAAAAGAGATGCGTGGAGACTCGGGAAGAGTAGGAGTCAAGGGCAGGCGGTTGGGGAACACAATTCAGATGGCTCTAATCTTCCAATAACAGGAAGCAAAGTTTTTTGATGGTGTTATGGGTTGAATTGTGGCCCCCTCCACAAAATCACATTGAAGCCTTAACCCTCATGACTTCAGAATGGGACTATATTTGAGACGGGGCTTGTAAGGAGGAAACTGAGGTAAAAGGAGGTCAGTTGGGTGAGCTCTTGTCCCACAGACTCCTTAGAAAAAGTGGGACACAGACTCACCCTAGAAACCACCACCTACAAACCAAGGAGAAGAGCCTCTGCTGATATCTTGATCTTGAACTTCTGGTTTCTGTTGTTCAATCTCCCCTTGCCTGGGGTATTTGTTGCGGAGACCCTAGCAAACTAATACGGTGGGGATAAGGGGATAGCAGCAGATTTGGGACACTGCAGAAGATGAGAATGCTTTGGAGGAGCCGGGGTGGAGGTGAATAAATGGGTTCCTGGAAAGAAGATGGTCCAGCTAAATATGGGGGAGTCTGTGATTTTTTGTTTGGTTGGTAGGTCAGCAGTATGACACTGGGCTGCGTTTGGGTTCTGGCACCAAGGGACTCGAGTGAGGAGAGTGGGAACTTCCAGAGTGGCCATGGACAGGGGCAGTGCTTGGCTGGGGGAGACAAATGAGGCCAGAGGGGACGAATGGACTGGGAAATTCAGGTAGACCCTGGGAAGGACAGCACGGGTGCAGGGGGTGGAAAGAGAGAGGGTACGCTCACAGCGGGCAGTGAGTGTGGAGGCGCTGTGGTTTAAAAATGGTGGGCAGAATTGTATCATGTTGTATAAGGATTGGGTGGAACCAACCAGTCTCAGGGTTATGCAGGGATAGTTAAGGGACAGGTGTTCCTGAGCTTCCAGGGAATTTTGATTTTTAACAGTTATGTGCTTCTGAAGAATTCACAGTCCTGGACTGCAAGCCTTCCTAGTCTGCTATCTAGGAATATTATTTCCTTTTTTTAAGGATGGATATGTGAGGCCTTAGATTATTAATATCTTGCCTGAAATTATGGAGCATCAGGAGCATTAAAACCTATTTCTCTTAACTTCTGATTTAGAACCCTCTGCAACTACAGGGTCTTGATTTAATATCTGAGCAGCCATATTAAATGTTAACTGTCATGAGATAAGTTTTGCTTCCCTGTACTTCCTCTTACCTGAACTCCCCCACCCCCCATTAGTGACCTAACCCATGGTTCTACAACCCTGAGCCAATCCCAGAAGGACAGGACCCCTTTGCTCTGGAAAGCCCCATGGTACCATTGACCTCAGCCAATCCCATGCTATTCCCACCCACCTAGCTCTGACACAAGCACCCCGAGCCTATCCCACAGTGCCACAGCTACACCTCCAAACCCCTGCCCCACAAAAGCTCCACACGGGAGCATCTCGGGGCCTCTCTCCTCTCTCTAGAGAGAGAAGGACTTTATTTGTCAGCTTTGACAAATAAACCTTTGTGTGGGTCTCTGCCTGGTCTCCGTCCTTCATTTCTTGGCCGCCCATCTATTGCTTTCTCACTTTCCTTTCAGCAACATTGCTCACATTGGCAAGGACGTGGTGGTGACGGTATGGTGAGGGCATGAGTGTCCTTCCTCCACAGGGAACAGATTTAAGAGCCATTTGGTTAATGCTGCTCCAGACTGAAGCCCATCGATTAGCAGAACCCAGTGGCCACATGTGGTAGGTGGAGGGGACAAGCCGCGAGCTAGGGTTGCTTCTTAGAGCCTCACCTTCTGTAGTCCTGAGACTGACTAAAGTCACCAAGTCACCACCAAGTGCTTGGAGAGAAGAAAATGAGAATGAAATATCCTGTGATGCCATTAGCCCTCTCCATTTTCTATCAGATCTCTACTCTAAACCATCCTTAGAGATATTCATAGATGCTTCTTACTCTTGCAATAGCCTGTTGGTTCCTGCACCTAGTAGAGAGCTGGCACCAGGCACTCACTGGACGTTTGTTGAGTCTTCCTAGCTGGTGTCCTTCCTGGTATCTCTGATAGTGTAGTTAGCTCTGGGTTCCCAGGTTTCCTAGCAGCAGTTCTAAACTTAGGCGTCAAAACACTGGTCTGACTCTCCTCTGTTTTGGAGTAAGTTGCAAGAAATTTGTTACCAGTAATAAAACATTGAGCCTAGGGAGGTTTTATTTGTAAAATGGAGAACAGTTTCAAGAGTGTTAAGCATAATGTCTCTCTTGCTTGTATTTCCATTTCTCTTCTGGAGTGGGAGAACAAGGTGCCGTCAGCTGGATTGCAGGGGTCGTGGGTAACCTCGGAAAGCAGTGGTGCATTCTGCATGTGTCCTGGGCAGAGTCAGCTGATTGAGGTTCACTACCAGCACATTCATTCCTCAATGTGGGCTGGATGGCCAGATCTTTAGATTTCCCCTCACTAGGCTAAATATTAGCAGATCTGCCCAGTGACTGGACATTCCGTGCTCTCCTGAAGAGCATTTTAATTGGCTGAGTGGGTCTCTGAGGACCTGCCCCCATTAACATGAGAGCGGTTCCTGAATGTTGCTCAAACATAGCAAATGCAGCTGTGTCCTATCAACACAGTCCTGGGGACCTCTGAACCATGTCTCTCCTGGAGCCTTGGCTATTTCAAACAGATCATTAACAAGGTGGAATTGGGTGCCCCCAGGGTCACTGCACAATATACATTGTTACTATCTTTTAGTGGACTTTCCTGAGACATGGCAATTCTTATACTGCAGCATAGGCAGCTGCTAACACCAGGCAGAGCCATCCTGTCTGCAGGACAACAGGCCTGGCAGTCCTGCCAGAGCAGATCTGCACTTGGGCAGATGGATCAGGCTTGGAGAGGGGAGGAGTGGAAGTGGTTTAAGGGGAGGGGGCATCGGCAGAGAAGCCAGGCAGCCCTCGGAGGTCTTTGTTATTGATTTAGCGTGAGGACTGAAAGTGGCAGACAGGCAGGTGGCAGGTTGTGGGGGGGTGCTGGCAGGCGGGGAAGACAGGTGTAGGCAATCGTGGGCAGTGATTAGCTGGGGTGTTGCAGATGTGGCTGGGGGTGTCAGCTGGTGGTGATTAGCATGGGTGCTTCTGAGGACCCAGAAGTCAGATGGTGGTTTCAGAATCCAGATGTGAGAGGCCCATGTCCCCTCCTCGAGTTCCACACCCCTTCGTTCTCTTCCTGCTGTCCCAAGCACATACCTTTCACCTTCATCTCCACGCCACCCCCTCTCTCTGTGTTCCCCTGTAGGTGGCAGGCGTGGGCACACTGATTGCCCGCCCTCCAACATTCAGATCTCAGCCAAACTGAGGCAATCTCACAACTGACCACCCCCAGACACAGGCGTGTGGAAACCTGCGTGATCCATAAGTACAACCACAGTCGTACGTGTGAAAAACATGCCCGGTGGCAGAGGACTTGGGTCCCCAAGTCTCAGTTTGGCTTGCCCACTCCCATAATCTACCCATAGGTTTTATAAATATTTGATTTATGCACACCTGCACAAAATGTAAACACACCAGTGCAACTCCCACCTGGGTGGGGAAATAAGTTCCCAACCCTTTAGAGATTTCTCTAGACCTAGTCTAGTCACTAACTTCTACCTTGTTCTCCAAAAGTTGTCACTTGACTTCAACCACCACAGATTCATTTTGACTGTTTGGGCCCTTGATGTAAGTAGAATCACATACAATGCATTGTGGCTAGCTCTTTTTGGTCAATAATGTTTATCAGCAGTTGTTTATTCTTTTTCATTGCTGAATATTAACTCACTTAGGACAAATGGAACAATTATTTGTTCCATCATTGATAGACATTTGAGTTGTTTTTAGATTTGGATCATTGGGAATAATGCTACTTTAACTCTTTAACAAGTTTTTTTTTTTAACATGTGATTTTGTGCATTTCTGTATATTTGGGAGTGGAATTGCAGAATCATAGGGTCTAGGTAGGTTAGCTTTAGTAGAAACCGTTTAGTAGGAAGGATTTTTCAAAATGATTATGCTGTGTGATAGCTCTGATATCTCGGGACTAGCCCTCCATGCCTGTGAGGCCCAGGAGCTCTTAGGAAACGAGTCCCCAGCAATGGCAGCTTGTTTTGGATGTTCTGTGGGACCAGGGTCTTGCTAATCTGATTCAGCACTTGATTCCATCCTCATGTATGTCCTGGTGTTTATGGACTCTGACTCCCTAAGGCCTATGTAGTCATCTTTGCAGCTGGGTCCCCTTTAGATGTGCTTCTGAGACTCACTGGCCTATTGTTCTGTTCCCTTCAACTCTTGGCTCCACTTTCCAGCCTGTTCCGCAGAGCGGGTAGGAGTATTATGGTTTGGGCTCCACAGAACTGATTCACAGCAGCCTTGGCTTTGGGGCTGTCTGCTAGAGAGAACAGGATGACCAGAAGTAGAGACCCAGAGAAGAGAAGCAAGTGAACTGTAAGACAGGAGAATCGATGACATTGGCATTTTTCTTTATTAATGGGCCCAATTTGTCCCGGGTTAATGGTTATTTACAAAATTTCAAGACTCCCAGCCCTTAGGGTTCCTTGTGTCCTGACCATACTTTCATGAAAGGTGTCTGTGCATGTGAGTGTGTGTGTGTGTGTGTGTGTGTGTGTTGTTGTTGTTGTTGTTGTTGTTGTTGTCTCACAACATCTATTTATTTCCATGTCCACAGAAAAGCCCCCTGCACCCAAAGGGGGATGTGACGCAGCTCTGTCATGTGACTGGCAGCACTGGTGAGTCACCCAGCCTCTCCACTCCCACCTCACTGGGGTAGAGGGAGCAGTAACCACAACACTCAGTAACTTGGGCTGTGTCTGCATGATTGGAAACAATTTGCAAAGTGAGTCACATCAGTTGAGAAAACAATTAAGTCAGTGGGGAAAGAAAATCAGTAAAACTGGTTATTTGGCATGATGGAAAGAAAGCAGCTCATTGTTTGGTTACATTTTTCACTTTCCAGCTGGTCATTGTGACACTAACTGAGGCTGGGTTTGCCTACACAAATGCTTTTAACAGTTTTGACCCAGACTATGTCTACACAGCTCTAAAACCATCTGGTGAGTTACTCCACAGAGTCCATTCAATCAACTCTCTGCCTCCATAGTAATTCTATCCTCATGGTGTTCTTTGGGGACCCCATAGGAAATTGCCACAGGCACGAGAGACCCACGACTTGGAAAGCACCTTCCATTCCTACTGCATTCAATGTTTGGGACCTCAGTGGCTTCAGGGAGTTCTAGATAGTATCTATCACTAGGGTGGGGAGAAAAGGCAAGAGTTAGGGAGTGCAGAACTGTGAACCCTTTAAATAACTAACACCGACTTTCATCCAACGTCGTCATGTGAATGACCCCCAAGGAATGAGCTCTTCCTTCTAGCCTTCTAAAGATCATTAAGCTAACTCCTAGATATGGGAGGTGCGGAAAGTGAAGTCCAGGGTGCTAGGGAGATGTGCACAGGATCACCCAGGTAAAAATGATTCCCTGGCCAAGTTCAACTGTGCCTGCCTGTCTCCAGGGGTGGGGCTCACGAAACCCGATACAATTCAGGCATTTGTGGGGGAGATATTCAGAGGATTAGGGCATCAAGTAGAACGATCTCTTAAGAACTGGGGAGTTTCTCCTTTGCAGGGCCCCTTCCCATGTCCCAGCTGCTCTTCACCTGTCAGAATTCCCATCAACCTTGGAAGAGCAGCTGTGTTCAAAAGTAGGGGAACGGGTATGATGCCACTTTGGCTGGCTGCATTTATGACCTGAAGCGAGCTCTAATTGTGAAGACACTCCCATAAATGTTATTTTATTAAGTCGAGCTACAGTAAATCTGTCATCTCCATGAGTCACACCGCAGTGAGTCTATAGGTAAGCTCAGAACACCGCCGTGAGCCATGCTGGGCTATTAGCCTCAGCTCCGTGTTGTTATCTGAACATTTACAGCATCTTAGGGGCACAACTCAACAACTCGGGCTCTGGGCTTACAAGTTTTGGCTCCTTACAGATGCCCTTATTTCATAAAAAAAAAAAAAAAGAAAGAAAGAAATTGTTAACCAAGTTGGAGGCAAGAAGACCTTATTCTCTCTTGTGTGACTGGAAACAGCTAGAGCCAGTTTAGACAGTTGAGCAGGGAATTAAGAGTACTGGTCTTATTCCTACTCTTTTGTTTTGTTTTCTTTTGTTGTTTGGTACTGGGGGTTGAGTCCACGGGTGCTTAACCACTGAGTCACATCCCCAGCACTTTTTTAAAAAAAATTTTTTTATCTTAGAGACAGGGTCTCGCTGAGTTACTTAGGGCCTCACTAAATTTCTGAGGCTGGCTTTGAACTCACGACACTCCTGCCTCAGCTTCCCAAGCTGCTGGGAGCCAGGCCACCATGCCTAGCTCTATTCCTACTCTCAAGTGCTCAGCCTATGAAAACCACTCAATGTTTCAGGCCTCGGTACTGCCATCTTTAAAATTGGGACATGTGTACAGGATGCCCCATATCAAATGCAAAAGTCTTGTGAGCCAGGACGTTAAGTTCTTAGGATGCAAGTGCTGATGATTACATGCATTCTACCACTTTTGATTTCCTCTGACAGTTTTGCAAGGGGTAGCAACACGGCCTGAAGAGGAGCTATGATCGCCCATCTCCTCATAGGGAAAGAGACAAAAGGCAACTTACTGTATTTCTCTGCCTCAAAAGAAATTTAAAATAAGTTGATATCTAAACCCATTGTTGATGGACCAGGATGACTAATTATCTACTTGTAGAGTATAAGCTAGACTATTGTAAACATTTCTGTACTCTTTATTAGGAATTTTCTAAAGTGAGCTGGCAATGTCAACCCTAGTTATTGCACTCCAAAACGGATCATGGGCTATCCCTTCTGGGACAAAGTTGAGCACATCCTGAGGAGACTGTCCTTGAAGGGAAGACACTGGGAGGCATTTGGTTTCCCTCACAGGGTTGTATTAGCTGTTATTTATGACAAGAAATCACATTTCAGAGCATCCAAGAAATACTGCAAATAGTTTCAAGATTGGATATTGTATCCAGTCGGCCTTTTCTGAACATCATTATAAAAATCCCTCCTCCACACTTTTAATTACTTAAGAAGAAAACGAACCGAGTTTGGAACATTCAGTTGGAGGGACACAAGTGAGGGTTTAGAGACCCAAGGAAAACGTTGTTGGAGAAAAATGCCACAAACTGAGGTCAGCAGACATTAAATTGCAGGCATGTCTGTGGTTTGTCCAGATTAGTTAGAGCATGCTTCTTTGTAGCAATAATAAAACAAGAGACATTAACAAGCAATGATGTTAGGTGGAATTAAGTAGTGTCCAAACGATGAAAGGGAAATTAAAGAGCTAACCTTCCATTGCACAGGCAGTTTACCCAGTCAGTAAAAATAGAAGGCTGTATTTCCCAGCATCCTTGCTGCCAGAGGGAGAAAGCAACTTTGGTGGGCCAGAAGCCAATGGCTGTCATACATCCCTGGCCAGCTATCCTTTCAGGACCCTCCTGATGGCTTTGGGTGACTAAATGGCCAGCTAAGTGCAGTCCATTTTGACGGTGAGTCCTGCCTCCCTTGGCGGTTCCCTGATGCCTCCCTGATTCAGGCAGTGCCATATATCACTGCCGCTCTGCAGGCGCGCCACCCAGATAGCATCCGAAAGATTGTAAACAGGATGATTCACAAACTGGTGGCAGCAGCTAAAAGCAGCACAGTTCGCGACCCTAAGCACAACGCCAAGATTCTAAATGGGATGTTGCAACAACAAAGCCACCGGAAGATTCTAAAACACAATGGTGTCACCAGGATATTCATAGGGTGCTGTAACCTGTAACTGACAAGCACACGGTTGTCATTTCTTCCCGCGTGCAGCATCTTTGAGCTCCACTGGGCATCCTGTTGCACCTTGCTGCCATTTATTTGCATCCACAAGCAGGGGAGCAAATATTCTGCAGAAATAACCCCAGAGAGGCATCTGACTCCCATAGGCCTTTGCAGCCCGCTACAACGGAATGATTTCCAATATCCAGTGACTGAGAATTCTGACCATGATATGTAGACCATGGAAGATCTTAATGACAATAATATTATCTCACATTTTTGATGGCGTTTAGCAGTTTACAAAGTGCTTTCACATACATTATCACATTTAATCCCGGCGAGGTCGATAGTCACTTCTCCATTTTATTGGCAGCTTGGTGTAGTGGAAAGAGCTCTGGAGTCTGATGGGCTTCAGTTCGAATCCTGGCTCTGACCCCCCTGGCTCTCCAACTACAATTTGCTTCATTTCTCTCAGTCTCCTCTTATTTATTTACTTATTTTAACCTTGAGATGGGAAACCATTTCTATTTCTGATGCTTGTGGTAAAAACTAAACAACCAATGTAAAGACCCACAGTGTAGAGCCTGATGCATAGGCGCACTCAGGAACAGTTTTTTTTCCCATCCACTTAGAAAGGATGAAAAAGAAGCTTGAGAGGACAAGAGAGTTGCTCAAAGGAACAGCTCGTAAACGACAGAACCGAGACTTCATTTATTTTACGAACATTATTGAACACCTACTATATGCAGTGCCTGGGGTTCGGGAAAGTGGCTAGCATATAATTCCAGCTCTTGAGATGTTCGCAGTAGAGTACCAGAATCTGAAGTGCAAATCATCAACTACGATCTTGTGTGATCGGAGAGGTAGAAAGTATTTAGGGACTATCCTGAGGCCATAGGTGCAGCCAAGGGGATCCCCAGGAATGAAGAAGAGAAACCTGCAGAGGAGGTAGCTGTAAAGCCGTCCCTGAAACAGAGCTTCAGAGGGCGGGTGAGGGTGAGGAAGGAGGGGGCATTCCCAGCCCAGGAGACAGTGTGTGCCTCATCGAGGGGGTCACAGGAGCTGGGCGTGTCTGCTGCAGCACTGAGGGAACCTGGGGACCCAGGTGAGGAGCACAGGGAAGGAGGCAGGAGCGAGAAGGGAGAGGCCTGCAGGTAGTGCTGAGAAGCGCGGATCTTTGTCCAGTCTACACTCCAGTGATCCCGAGATGATTCACAAAGAGAACCAACCTGGTCAGATTTGCATTTTTCGAATTGCAACTGCTGCATGGAAGATGGGCTGAGGGAGGGAGATAACAAAGGCAGAGAGGTTCCATGAGAGATAACGAGGCTGTGAGATGAGAAAGTGGCAGAGCAGACAATTTCAAGAGGTGGAGCGGAGGCAGAATTGACAGGAGGTGGCAATTGATTAGATGTCGAGGCTTGAGTGACAGAGGAGTCTAGAAGGACTCCCGGGTTATTAGTTTGGATGACCGGGTGAATGGAGATGCCCCTCCCTGACACAGAAGGGGAGGAGAGTTGAAGGGACCATAATGAATTTATTTGGTCTTGTTGATTCTGAGATCCGGGTACATCTAGAAGGAGACGGTCAGTAAATAATTAAGATATGAATCTGGAGGTTAGGAGAGGACTGAAGGTGAGACTCATGGATCCAGGGACCCTTGGCTTTTAGATGATGGCTGAAATGGTTCATGATAAGGATGGAACAGAAGGAAATGAGGGTCCTGGGCATCTCTAGGGAATACCAAGGTTTAGAACGAGGACTGTCCAAGAGACAAGTACCAGGAGAAAAAGGGGGTCTAAAGACCAGGGCAGACAGGCATTTTGTGATGGTGAAAGTAGAAGGTATCGAATTCCACCAAGAGATCAAAGGAGACAGGAACTAAAACATGTCTACACACTTGTCAACCAAAAGGTCACTTTGGCAACTGCAGGCAAGGTAGTTAAAAGGAGAGCCTTTCAGTATTTTTTCAAACTATGACCCATAGTAAGAAAAATATTTTATATTGTGACCTAGGTCAAAAGTTTTATGAAATAATACTAATTCTCTGATAGGGCATACTTACCCTATCCTCTTCTGTCTTATTCTTCGGGTGTGTTTTTTTTTTTTTCTGTTCTATTCTATATTCTATTCTATTCGAAATGTTGCTGGCCTAAATTTATTTTATGACCAACTGGTAGATTTCAACCTGCAACTTGAAAAAGCACCAGTCTAGACAAAGTGTGGAGCAGTGTAGGGAATACTGGATTTTGACTGAAGATACCTGACTTTTACAGCATCCTTCAGCTCCTCACTGACTGTGACCTTGGATGTGCCCATTAACCTCTATGCATCTCTTTCATTATCTGTAAAATCCAGATAATATATCAGCTGCAAAGGGCTCTTCTGGGGATCAAAACAGATAAAATGCATGAATGCAAAGAACATATGTCTGGAATTGTCCTGGTCCAACTAAAATTATCCTACTCAAAAGAAAGAGCAGAACGGTGCCTGATGTATCCCAGTGGGTTCTGGCTTTCTTCTCTGAATCCTGGAGCCACATCTCTCCAGAACATACTGAGAACTGTAAACAGGACCAAAAATAATCAGGCAAAACAGGCACTGCTGCTGTCTTTATAAAATTCACAAAATTGACTGACAGAGAAGCCCCGGTGAAACCCACTCAGATCACTGTCCTCTTGTTCTAGTACTATGTCGCCATCCAGGGTTTTTGATTTATAAGCAATACAGTCCTACCATGAGAGGAACTGACATAGACAGGTATTCTCAACCTCAGTACAAAATTATGACAGATAAAAGGGGAAAATAGCAAGACAGGGTCATTTAACAGGAGCAATAATTCCTATAACTTCAATAGGACCTGGCAATATCACTGCATGAAGGTATAATCCAATAGGTTTTTATGATTCATTCAACAAACCATATCATGTGAATACCCAATAAATGACTTGGAAGCAAGGAAGACAAAGATGACTAGGGCTTGGCTCCTGACTCCCCAAAAGTGTACATGCAGATGGATGAGATAGAAACATAAATAGATACTTCAACTTGAGAGAAAGATGTATCTGAGCATAAGATATAAATATACCATGAAAGAGAAGAACATCACTAGCCCAGAGTAGGGATCATGGAATGTTTCTTGAAGGTTTTCTTGTCCAAGATGAGTCCGGACATAGGGTTAGCAAAGAAAGATAGGAAAGAAATTTCTGAAATATGGAACAGCTTGAGAAAGGTATGGGAGTGTGTTTCTGAGCATAAGAGGGAGCTCTGGTCCTTCTTACTGAGGTCTTCAGTAGCAGGTTGAGGTGCTTAGAGTACATTTCATAGGAAGATACTGATGGGAACCTACTGCTCTGGTAGCCTATAGAGGAATAAGTTAAGAGTGATCCAGGGACATGATTTAGGGGACCATCATAGTGGTCTGGGAGAGACATATTGAGGGCCTGAATCAAAGGAGCAATAATAGGGATGGAGAAAAAGAGTTAGATTTAAAAACATTTTTGATGCTGTATTTAAATGTGGAGACCAAGGCAAGGTAATAAATGCTCTTTTTGTAGGAAAAAAAACCATAAATAATATTGCCTTATACTGCCCCAAATATTGACCTCCTGAGTTAAGGATCCAGTCTATAGAAATTAAGACATGTCTACAAGGCACTCTAATGTACTGGGGGAAAGATCAGATGTGTGGCTAGGGGAGTTAGAAGAAAGAGGCACAAGTTCCAGTTGGATGTTTCAAGGACATCTTCATAGAAGAAGTGGAATTCAAGGTTGGTCTTGAAGACGGTCAGGATTTTGCCAAGCTGATGAGAGGAAAGAGTGATTCTGGTGGAAGGAGCATCTTGATAAGAGCAATGTGAAGCAAGGTGATATAATCTAGGGACAATGACACAGCCTCTGGATTCACCCAGGCCTAGGATCAAGCCTTGGCTCTGTCACATTCTAATCACTCCCTGATCACTGAATTGAGAGCAATTTATTCCTCAGAGCCTCTGCTCCTCATTTGTAGAACAGTTATAATTATCATTTATCTTATAAAGTTGTGAACATTTTTATTATTTTGCTATTAAAACTTATTTATTGGTCACAATGAGATTTTACCAGTAAGTTTAATAGCTTACATGTGCTTGTGTTATGAATTAGTGTCTTTTTATTTCAACTTGAAGACTCTTTTAGCATGTCTTATAAGGCAGATATGGTGGTGTTAACTCTTGACAGCTTTAGTTTCTCTGGAAAAGTACTTCTCTGTTCTTATTTTCTGAAGGACGGTGTTGCCAGATATAATGTTCTTGACAGGAGGGGTTTTCTGTTTGTTTGTTTGTTTCCCTTCTAATATTTTAATATGTGATCTTACTCTCTTCTGATCTGCAAGATTTCTGCTGAGAAATCTGCTGATGTCTTAAGCCAGTTCTCTTGTATGTGATGATTTGCCTTTATCCTTGCTGCTTCTGAAATGTTGTCATTGATTTTTGAGAGTTTATCATATTATTCAATGAACATCTCTTTATAGTTCATCTTTTTGGGGGCTTCACAGATTGGGATTTTCAATTCTTTCTCCAGATTTGAGTTTTGTTTTGTTTTTTTACATAATCCCATAATTTCCATAGGCTTTCTTCACTTTTCTTCTCTCATTTTTTTTTTTTAAATTTCTCTAACTGGGTAATGTCAAATGACCTGTCTTCAAGCACTTACCTGTTCTTTTTTCTGCTTGATCAAGTCTGCTGCTGAAGTACTCTATGGAATTTATCAAGTCATTCATTGGTTTTCTTTAGCTCTAGATGTGTGTGTGTGTGTGTGTGTGTGTGTGTGTATACATGTGCGTGTGTATGTGTGTGTTTCTGTCTCTTAGTTGAACTTTTAATATTTTTGCATTGTTTTCTCTCTTTCTATTACTTAACTATTTGTATTTTCTTGTAGATCAGTGACTTCTTTAAAACTATTTTTCTGAATTCTTTACCATACAGTTTGTAAATCTTCATTCTTTATAGTCAAGTTTCTGGAGATTTATTTTGTTCTTTTAGTAGTGTCATGTTTCCCTGACTTAGTGAACATGCATTGGTGTTAACAATAAGTGGGTACCTATTCTACTCTTTACAAACTGACTTCAGCAGAGAAGCCCTTCATTGGTCAGCCCATTCAGAGATTCTGGGAAGGCCATTTGACATGATTTTCAGATATGTTTTCTCCTGGAGTCCCCAGGCAGGTTGATCTAAGGGCAGGTGTAGTACCTGGGTCCACAGGGTTGATCCTGGGGCCTGAATCCACTGGATCATAGAGTTTGGGTGTTCTGAGGTGGGCCTGGTGCCTGAATCCACAGAAACTAACTAAAACCTAAGTCCATTGGGGATGACCTGGCTCTAGGGTAGTCCTTGAGACTAAGTCTTCTGAGACTGGCCATGTACTGGCCTGATGCTGAAGTAGGCTGGATGCTTGATTTGTGTGTGTTATAGTCTGGGCTAGGGCAGCCTGTCTGCTATGGGGGCTTGGTTTTGCTGGGATGGGCCCAGTTTTGGGAGCTGAGGCATCATCCAGTGCTAGCTTCATTCTCCTTCTCCCAATCAGAGAGTATCTTTCTGTGCTGCTTGGTTTGGGGCAAAGAGTGACTCAGACAATGTGAAACTCTCCTCCTCACACTGTTCAATGTGTCTTTTCTTATTTCTGTGCTATACCTAGTTGCTACAATCACTTACCTGGTTTCCTTAGGTCTTGTGACGAGTATAATGCATGCATTACTATTCAAATCAATGTTTCTGTGAGGGGACAAGCCCTAGAAAGTCTTGTTCTGCCATCTTGCCTATGTCACTCTTATTATGAGTATTTAATGAGGTAACTGTGCTTGGCTCAAAGCAAGAAATCCATGCATATTAACTGTTATCCTTTTATTATGATGAAGGAACAGAAATGGGAGCTGGGGCAGAATTTGCCGAGGAAGGGGAAGACATGTGCAGAACAAGCTGGGGAGAGTGGAGGCAGAGACTGGGATAGATTGTGGAAGCCTTGGTGCCAGAGTCAGGAATTTGGACTTTATTGAGTTGGCAATAGGAAGTCACTGAGGATTTACGAAAAGGGCTGAGGAGTTGAGCTCTGTGGACTAAGATTAATCAGCAGCCATACTGAACATGGTTTGGAGGAATGAGGAATTGAAAGCCTGGAGAGAAATTTTGAAATTTTTATAAGACTTCAGATGGGAGGTAGGGAACGTTTGAATCTGTGTAGTGTCAGTAAGAAGGGAGAAGAAGTCTTAAACATGAGGGAAGTTGTAAAGGTGAAATACGGAGAAATATCAAAGATATCCACGTTTCTAATCATGGTTACTGTGATGAGCCTTTATAAATATTAACGATATAATAACATATTAAGAAGATAAGAGGAGAGCTAGGTCAGGTCAGAGTTATAAGAATCAGGAGATAGGGCAAAAGGATAATCAATTATCCTAAGGTTCACTTTCCCTTTTATTGCATGGATAGCCACCCAGTTGGAGACCATTTCCTGGGTTTCCTTGGACCTGGGTGCTGCCATATGGTCGTGTTCTGACCAATGGGATGTGAGCAGAGCAATGTCCGCCACCTTGAGGTCAGTCCCTTAATAAAAGCTACATGTTTTCTATTTGTTATGGTTCCCAAAGGTCTTTAAGGAACGTGTACAGAGGCAACTTCTACCAAGCGGGCAAGGGCCACATCCCAGGCAGTAGCATGGGGACATCAGGGAACTCTAAAAGACTTGACCCCAGCCCAGCCCCCAGGACCTCTACCAGCTCAGATATTTGCATAAGAGAGAAATAAACTTTGTGGATTATTTAGGCCACTGTTGTGTTCGCTTATGTTATGTTAAGGCAGCTGCTGAGGCAGTGTCCTCACTAATCGAGAGGATGAGGTTGAGATAGTGCAGAAAAGGGCTGAGGAGTTAGCGGGGAGAGTTGAGAGGGAGGCATCGTTGCCATAGAGATGGGCGGATGAGAAGAGATACGGACCTAGAGTTATCTGAACGATGATCATCATTGAGCCATGTAAAGCATATGGGACTGATAAGGGGAACACTGGGCAGAAAGGAGAGGTGAGGTCCATTGGAGCCGGGGCAGTACATATGGTGGGGAGGAAGGAGGGAGGGAGGGAGGAAAGAACAGAGATTGAGACTGAAATGGAGATGGAAATGGAGTGGTGATGAGTTAAGGAGGAAGAGAAAGCAGAAGAGAAGGATGGTAGGGCGATGGGGGGAGGCGTTACATAAGAGAGAGTAGACCACGGTGTCAGCTTCTACAGAGATTCAAGGAGAGTGAAGAACTGGGAAAGGTTCACAAAATTTGGAGGGCTAAAGTTTGCTTACGGTGGGAAGTCATCATGAAAATGTCAAATGATGCTCAAAGTAATCTGTTTAAGAAGGCAGAGGATTTTATAATAAAATTGAGAAAGTTCCATCTAAAATTATTTCTTAAAAAGTATAAGGCAAAGAATATAGGTAGATGTTTTTCCCTCCTAGAGATGGAGCTTAATTCCTCCCAGCTCCCACCCCCGGTCTCTGCTGAACTAAGCCCCGGGCTTCCAAAGAACAGAATATGGAAAGGGGAAAAAAAAAAGAGTGACTTTACAAAAGAGAAACTTGACAAACACCACCTGCCTTCACCAAGTGATGAAGGTCAACCTCACCAGTGATAGGTAACATGGATATAATGTGCCCCCTGATAGGATGGGATGAGCAGGGCAATTCAGCTCGGTGGTAGTCTTTCCCAGAACCCATAACCCCAGTCTAAATATGAGGAAAACATCAGAAAATATCAAACTGAGGGACATGATACAAAAGGCCTGACCAGTACCCTTTAAAACTGCCAAGGAGATGAAAAACAAGGAAAGGTTGAGAAACTCTCAGACCAGCAACCGAGGAGACAAGATGGCTAAATGCCACGGGGTTCTCCATGGAATCCTGGAACAGAAAAGAGAACATGAAGGGAACAACTGGCACTATCTGAATAAAATTCAGAGTGCAGTTAACAGCATTGTACCAATGCTAATTTTCTTAGTTTTGACAAATATGCCATAGATCTATAAAATACCAAAATAGGGCACACTGGGGGAAGATGTGTTCCCTGTGCTTACTATCTTTATAACTTTTCTGAAAATCTAAAATTATTCCAATATAAAAAGCTTATTTTTAAAACAGTATCAGGCAAGGGCAAAGCAAAGGATAGTGCTTACTAGAAATAAGCAAGTTTGAAATATGAAGTATCTGAGCCCCCATGCCCCCTCCCGCCCTTTCCTTCTTCCCTTCCCCCAAGAAAAATTTTTCCATTAGTCCATTATTACAGTACAATGGAATGTTCAATTTCACACTGTGTGTGACATTCCATGCCAACTAGAATAGTTAATGCAACTTTACATTTATGACTCTGCTTGGGTGTGAATTACTGTGTTTATGAAAATCTCCATATTAATGTCTGATTGTAAATCATTCTGCCGGCTCCCTTTATTAATAGCTCAATTCCCACTACTCACCACTGCAAGCCGTTCAAATTACTGCGACTGTACAGGAGAGGGGCCGCTTTTCATTTGCTCCCCCCTTGCCTCTAACCATCTTGGGCTTTGCTCCGACGCCTCCATCCTCTGAACTGCTGAAGCCAGTTATTTTTGACTCTCTCTTCCTTGGTGAGTTCGGGCAGCTCTCCGAGAAGCAGTATTTCTTACTGTCTGGGCCTGTGTTTCTTACTCTTTAGAAGCACCCACCAGAAAGGGACTTGGGCGTGGGTTCTGAAGTCAGAAAGATTTGGGTGCAAATCCATGATGGTAGTGAGTTATTGAATTTCTTCGAGTCCTGGTTTCCTCCCCTACGATGAGAATCATCACGTGTCTTGTAAAGTGGTTATGAAAATTAAATGTGGTGGTACACAGGATGTTGTTAGGACAGTCCAGAGGAAGCTCTCGGTGGTCTTTTTGCTATATTAAATGTACAAATAACAACGGGCACAATATTGACAGTATTAGAATAGAAGGAATTTGGGGCTGGCTGCCTTTGTTCCAGGTTATCCACAAACTAGACAGGGAATAATGGGAAGGTAGCCTCCCATCTCCGGCCTCTCAGGGTCCTCATCTGGAACGTGTAACCAGGGCTCACTCCCTGCACAGAATAGAGAGTCACACCTAAAAGGTGGCCCCTTTCTCTCTTTTTCTACTCCTTCCCCAAGCCCCACCCCAGCCCTTGCTTTTTGGGTCAGATGATGCGATGCCCCAACTGGAGCTCACAGAATGACCAGGAAGGGGCCAGCAGTGACTTTTCATGCCTCCTCACATAACAGCTCAAATCAGACCCCCTACCCTAGTCCCCTCACTGGCAGGAGGGGAAATATGAAATCTCAGCAGGCAAGGAGGTTTTTTATGCTTCTGTAAATCATTAAAGTGGCCAATATTTTCCTTTGCTACACTTCTCTCACCTCACAATATTTTTTTTTTCCTGCAGTGAAATCCATTCCCCCAGCCTGGAAACGTGGGCACTTTATAGAAAATCTTTAGCTTGTACCAGCACAAATGGATGGGTCTTATTTCCTGTCTGCAGTTCATGGTGTTGCAAAGGCATTGCCAAAAACTATCGACTGAGACATAAAAGCAAAAAAATGGATGGGAATGAATGTGGGCACGTTCACATGGACATTTACAAACATGATCAAGTCTGCATTCACAGGGGGAGATTCCACAAAGTGGCCTCCTGATTCACAGCTCCTGCTCAGAGCCCTGTGTGCCTGGGAGGGGAGAAGGGAGGAGATGTGCAAGAGGGGATTTGAGGAACCGGAAAAGATCCCTAGGTGCCTCTCTCTGACTCCTGTGGCCTAATGCTCTCATAGTACCATGAAAGATCCACCCATTGTGCAATTTTAAAAATAAAAAGAACAAAAAGAGATTCACCTTCAACCCTCTGGGATTCTCTTTTAGTAATACAATGTTTCCTCATCACATTTGTGCTATCTGGTTTAAGCAGAACTATTTTTGACACATGTAATGTCATGTTTAACCTTCACCATGAACTTGGGAGGGAACTCCCATTTCATAGCCAAGGACACTGAGGTCCATGGGGATGGGGTGTGGCACTCAGCATCATGCAGTTGGGAAGTAGGGCTGCAGGGACTCAAGCACGTCTGGTGAATTCAAAACCAAACTTCTTATTATTGCCTCCTGAATGATTCTGAAATAGAGGGTAGGTGACCTCATGAGCTAGGCTTCCTCCTGATCACAGGGCTCCCAGCCTGTGTGAGAAAGAGCCCTGCAGCCTGAGCAGTGGGGAGAGGATGCAGGATGGAGAGGCGGTGCCCAGCAGTGAGCAGGGACCCTCAATTGGGTTGTACGGTCGGCAGAGTCCAGTGCAGTGGTCAGCCTTCCTTGCACTGGGACATGTATTAATGTCACGTCTACCTGCACCATTTTTTTACACCCTGGTGACCCTAGTTATGCCCCATTTTCTTGTCTTTAGAAATGGAGTGATAACGATCTCCCAGAAGTATTATGAGATTGCAGAGGTACATAATACATACACGGCCTTTCCTCCACACCTCCCTCTCTCCTTTCTTTTTTCTCTTTGTCTCCCGCCTATCATCCCTTTCTTCTGTTCTTTTGCATTATTCGGAGTTTTGAACCCAAATAGCCTGAACCAATTCATTTGAGGATCCTGGATGGTCCGAGGGTCCCTCCCTGCCCCTCCCTTCTCTCCGCAGTACATCCGACTCTCAGTCTCCAGCCGTGCTATCTGTGGGCCACAGTTCTCAGGACCAGACCCACAGGCCAAGTCCAGGCAGCCTCATTTGGCCCTGCCACCCCCATTCCCACTAAGGGCACCCTGAGTCCTCTCACCACAGGACTGACTTCTCAGGTCAAACACTGCTCCATGTGCCCAGCCCAACCCTCTCTTGGGTCAGGCCTACTTCCCCAGTTCAGGCCTCCAATTCTGGCCACCCCTGCTGCCCCTCACCATGACCATAAACCCTCCAGAGCAGGAATCCTAGCACAGGATGACAAACACCCCTCAGACAGAGGCCAGCCTGGGGCCAGTGCTCCCAGCGGGTAGCTCAGTCCTAGGCACCAGGACCCCTCACCCTGCTCCCCACCTGAGTCACTACCTGACACATTCTATTCTCCACTTCAGTCCTGGTCTCAGTGTGGCTCCTGCTGGGTCACATTTCCCGGTCCTGGGCTGCAGGATGCTCTGGAGGTGTGAGGGGACAGTGGCTGTTTTCTTTTTATTCCTCCTTAGATGTTCTGTTTGTTGAGCGAATTGTTTGCTTCCTGGCTTGGAGCTGGCGATGACACGGCTGGCCCGCACTAATTAGCTAAGCCAGCTGGTGCGTTGGTAAGGTTTTTCTGTGCTCCTCAGTGTGTGTTTCTTTTTTTAAACATGATCAATACCCTCTCCGGCTGGGCTCCCTCAAACACTCCCTATTGTTCTCCTGTTTGCATTGTGCCGAGTCCTGGTCAAGGACTCAGGGAGCCTCGGAAGACACGCTTTTCCTGAGGCTGGCGCTGAGCCTGGAGCCAGGAGAGCACACAGCAGATGCAGCTCGACCTCCCCTGCCCCAGCCTGCCGCTTGCAGCAATTTTCAGTAACTGCGGACAGCACCCTGGGACGCCCACGTGGGCGCCAGACAGTTGGGTAAAGAGAAGTCGCTGTGTGACTCCAGGAAAAATTACTTTCCCTTTCTGAGCCTCTGCTTCCTTGTTTGTAAAACAGATTCCCAGTTCTGCTGTGAGTGTCCTATGCCCTGATTCTCAAAGGTCTCCACAAAAGGACATCCTCAGATTGGGACCCTGCTGGTGGGACAGGAAACACTTGCACAAACAGGATCTCAGTGGCTCTTGCCTCTGCCCTGAAGACAGATCACGTCCACCTTCTGAGCGGTGGGCTCAGAAGAGGCCACGGCAGGGGCAGACCTAAGACCCCACCCCTCTCCTCCAGCACATCCTGATGGCCTCACTGTCCCCTGGAATCCCTCTGTTTCTTTTACACAAGAGGCACAAGAAGATTCTCTGATGCTCCCTCTTCCCTACTGTTACCCAGCTGCAGTGACCGGGTGCCCAAGGTACTGGCTGCAAAGAAAAATGTCTTTGCTAGTTCAAATGGGATTTTATTGACAATTCATTCTGAGGGTTAGGTTTTTCCTGCTGCTTTCTTTGGATTAACAGCATTTTCTGAACATTCCTGACCGACCAGGTGCAGAAGAGATTTTCTTGTTCCTTTCCAAGCTAATACATTTTTTTTCTACTCTCAAAGAGTAATAATACACATCTCACTGTTACTGAAAATGTAGCATTTGTCAGATATTATGCCAAGCACATAACACAAGGTTATTTTATCAGTCCTTATGCTATACCTATGTTCTCTCCGTTTCATGACAGCACAGAGAGGTTAAAGAACTTGTCCAAGGTCACACAGGTAGTAAGTAGGAAGCTCAGAATTCAGTCCTGGGCTTTGTGGCCTCAGTGCCCCTTCTCTTCCTGACCTTCTTCTTGGGTGTCTTGTTTCAGCGTTCAGCCAGGCTGAGAGCTAAGAGGTCCATTACCCCTGATAACAACACGAAAGAAGCAACAACACAAAAGAAGCCAGAGGACACAAGCCTCAGGGCCACCCAGGGTTTCCAGCCCTGGCTCCACGGCAAGTAAATAAGTAAATAAGCAAATAAATTCTCTTCAAGCCTCTTGGATTCTACTTCACGAAATCACCATGAAGATTAAATGAGATAATGTTCATGAAAACGCATTGAAAACTGTGAAGCACTCTAGGAATATTTAGCATTATTTTGTTCTGACACTGGCCAAGACAGAGAATGGAGTTCCCTCTGTGCATGGGAAAGTGTCCCTGGCCCCAGCAATGACCACATTCCCCCTGCAGAGGGGCAAGTGGAGGGTCGGCCTCCCTGGCAATCCCTAGCTCCTTTACTTGAGCCTCCCTCTGGGCATGGAGGAGGCCAAATGGCTGAGTCAGCTGCATTTTTTCTCCCATCTCAGGGCTCCCTTAAACCTGTTACTGAAATTGGCTCCTGGTACCTGCAGGTTTGCTTGCCATCCAGCAAGTCCCCTGGGGTGGCCCCATTAATCACGTTTGCTCTCGCTCCCTTCTCTGGCTGGCTCTGAGCACAGCAGCTAGGTTGTGTGGCGTCTCGGTGTGTGTGTAGGTGTGCATGTGAGTGTGCCTGTCCCTTGGGAGCAGTCAGGGACTAAGTTCCCTTGCAATAAAGTGAGTTAGTTGCTTCTTTCCTGATAACCATAATCCATTCCACTTCCTCTAAGGAAATGACAGCCCCCCTGGGGTGATGCATCTCAATGACTGGGAGAGATCAGCTATTTTAGTACTCTGAAACATGGAGCAAGTTCTTGGAGCTGTCCCACGGCAACCTGCTAGGCCCCTCTGCTATTAGGAACACCCCCTTCTGGTTTGTTCCCTGGTTCCAGGGCTCCCCATGCAATCCAGGTGGAGGGGCACCTTGTTCTGCTCTGAAGGGAAGCTGGCCCTCTCTTGGAGGTGGGGCCCACCACAGTCTCCCAATGTCTCCACCCATCAAAGTAACTGCTACCAGAGGAGCCTGGGAATGTCCCCCCAAGGGGTTTGGGGGCACAGCCTGAAGCAGCCCTGCCACAGTACAATATTTCTTTGAAGTCTTACGTTTTATCTCAGAAATTCGTGTGAATTTTGTGTTCCATTCCATAATGTATATCTGTTTGTTTTAATATAAGCATGTTTTAACCCTAAATCTTCAAGTAAAATTGACGCCCCAGGAAGATACAACTTGTTTATTCTGTGTCTTTATTCCGCCTAGTTTGCTACGATATACCCCTAGGGGTATAAGCGCTCTGGTTAGAGAAGTATATGCAATAAGAACAACAACGGAAAGAGTCTAATTCCTCCCAGCTTCCGCTCCCAGCCTTCTGCAGAAGAGCCGCTGTTTTCCTTCTCTGCGTTGGTTCGTGTCTTCTGTGCTGGATGCCAGGATAATGGGGAGAGATGAAGACCTGAGGAAGCTGGGAAGCCTCTACCAAGCCACAGTATCTGGAGGCTCCAAAATGCCTGTGAAGGAGTTCTTTTCCTTCCTGCATTATTAACAGTAATCAAACCTTCATCAGACTGAGCCAGTTCTCAGTCCCTAGCTTTCTCCAATAGGCTATGAAGGTAACGGCCCAACCATCGCTATTATTTGCTTGCTCGTGATTTATACCAGCCTCAGAGGGTGAAAGGGAGCTGCTTTATAAGGTAGGAAGTTCTTAGTGGACATGGCCCTGAGAAATTGGGAGAGAAGAACACAGTCTTTCTCCAATTCTAGTCCTCCCAAGGGGAAGGCCAGTTAAGAAGAAAACTGACCGTGGTATTGAGTAGACCAAAGAAGAGAAGTCTAGGGACTTAGAAAACAAAAGTGGGGAGAATTGATTCGGCAGAGAGGAGGCCTTTTGGATGATCAGGGGATTCGATCTGGATTGGACCAGCAAGAAAGTCCCCAGAGGCCAGGCAACTCAACTCAGAGCAATTTTGAGGCATCTCTTTGCCCAGAGGCAGGAGGCTGGACCAGGTGACGCCGTGGAGTCTCTGGTAACTCTCTCCCTCTCTCCCCACTACCCACTATAGTGCCCACAAGGTGAGATAAGCCACGGGACACAAAGGCACAACCTGATGTAATATTTGCGGTATTTCTTAGACAAGGGAAACATCCAGCTCTGTGATTTTGCTTGATACAACAAAGCCAAACCTTTATCACACAAGCGTGCGAGGAAGCCGAGTGTGAGAGAGCTGTAAACATCTTAGAGCAGCTCTGCAGACAGCCCCGTATGGAGACACATTTCAGCGGGGGTGGCAGGGGTGGGGAGGAAAGATGGAGCTTGCCAAGTCACAGCGCTCTGATTTGCAGGGAGCAGAGCGTGGATATTTCAAATCATTTCCTTTTCGTTAGTACCTAATCTCCCAGCTGTTCTCTGAGCATTGGCTCAAATACTGGGAAACAGTCGGCCTCAAATGTAAAGCCACGGGGCTCCTTTAAATTATGTTGTCTTGCTACATTGGTGTGTCATGTCAACCCAAACTCCCGTATGGCTTCTGGGAGAAGGGAATTTTGTCTGATGATGAATTTAAAGGAAAATGAAACATTTTTATCAAAACCAATTAAAATTAAACATAGCTTGTTCTTCTGGTCTTTTTGAGAAGACTCAGAAGGACTTGAGGGAGGTTATGTGACAGCTACTGCCCCTGGTGCTTCTGCATCTCTCTGAGATGTGGGGTCTGAACTGACCAGGAGCAGATGAGCACCAGGGAAGTGGAACCAGGGTCTAGTGGCAGAGTCCCAGAAGGAACTTTGCTCTCTTCACATGAGTCGAATCCAGTGCTTTGAACTGCTTCATATGCCTGTTCATGTAAATTGACTCACTTAGTCCTATGAGGCACGTGGAGTTGGCCTACTTTTTTTCTTTTTTAGGGTGGAAACTGAGGCTCAGGGAGACAAAGCAACTTGCCCAAGGATCCCAAATTCAAAAGCCATACAACCAGGATATGAAGGAAGATTTGTGATATCAAAACTTGGGCCCTTTCTATTCCAGCAGGAATTCTCATTCCACAAATATATTCATTATTCCTTTACTTATATAGTTAACAAACACGCATTGGGCATTTACTGTATACCAGGCAAGAGGTTCAAAGGATGTCTTAGACATGGTCCCTGCACTCAAAGATTGCAGAATGTAGTGGAACTCATAGTCTAGTCTTGAAATATTTATTCAACAAATATTTAACATTTAGTAGAACAAACAGCTGGCCTGATTGAGCTCAGTTCCCAAGCAGTTGTTTTCCCGTCCAGTGGTTGTCACTGTTTTATGAGCGGGTGAATCCCTGTTACCCAGGCTCCAGAGGGGGCAAACCAAGAGGCACACATGGGAAGGCCTCGCCTCTGAGTTGCTGGGTTTAGAACACTGACAACCGTGTTTTAGAAGCTCTACAGGTGAATCATTTGACTGCCAACCGAAAACCCAAGCCCGGAGGACACATTCCTTTGGTAAGTATAATTTTGTTAAGCTTAATTTTGCTTTTTCAGACTTTAATCTTTTATTTGGGGCCTGCAAAAATTAATGAAGAGGATCTCCTCTCAAGGTTTAATATTTTTTTTGAATTATTACGATTCAACAGACCCTCAGTCTTCAAGTAGACATTAGCTGGTTAATGTCGCACATTTGCCGATGGTTAAGAATCACTCGTTTAAAACCACTGTTATTGGATTGTCTGGATTTCTATCTTAACTCCTTCCCTGCCTCATGACCCTTTGGGAAACACCCTCTAAAAGGCTTTATCCTCTGCCTCCCTTTGCTTTTGAAAGTCCCCCTGAAGCTGCTCCCCACCTCTGCCTGCTCCCCATGCACCCAGTGGTGACAAACCTCTTTGCCTCAACTCCAATGCCCACTCTCCATCTGCACACTTCATTCTTCCTCATGACCCTCAGATGCACGGTCGCTGGTGAGAGCTGTCCAGTAGCCAAGCTGTGGAAGCCTGAGGCTATTTCAAACCCTCTTTACCTGCCCTGGCTTCTTAACCCCAGGCCTAGCATAACGGGAGCGGGCAGTGGGGAGGTGGGATCAGAACACCTTGTAAGACTGGAATAATGAAGAGAAGGATAAAGAAAGGGAAAAAAGAGAAGGAGGGTGGTAGTGTAAATATTCTCCTCTTCTTTTGTGTCCCCCTCCCACTCTTATTGTGACCCCCCCACACACTCTCATAAATTCATATTTTGGTGCTTACAATGGATAATCCACCCCAGACCATTACCATCCTTCTCTCCTCTCCTCTTCCTCCTTTCAAAACCAATCTCATCATTTTAACAAAACAGAGAATTACTTGGAGAAGGGAAAAAAAAAAAAAAAAGAAGTTAGAGAAGCTATGTCCAATGACTCAGTCCAGGTATTTTTTAGACAATAAAACTGAAGTGCTTTTCCAAAGACTCGCAATCCACAGTGACATCGTTCAGGACCTGGTACAGCATCTGGGTCGAATTTCCCAGGTAAAAAGGAGAAGCCCTCCTGTTCGCATCCTGAGCACATGCCTCCAGATGGCTGGGGATGCCAGCTCCCCTTTCACACCACTCGGCAGAACACCAGGACAACTTCTGTGGTAGAACCAGGCTGCAGACAATTTCCATGGTGGGTCAGGCCTGCGGTGCAGCCAGGCGGCCGACAGAATGTCAGCCAGCTAGCCGGGGGGTCATTAGCATTCAGGAAATATGACAAGCTTCGGCTCCCTGTCTCCTGCCATGCACCATGCATCACATTACACGACAGCAGTGGCCCTGGCTGAAGGAGGGAATCAAAGGCTGGGCCATTCCTGCAGCCGCAGGTTAATAGTGGACGAATTACACACTTGGAAAACAGTTTCCCCCTCAATGCATTATCTGGACCATTTCAAAGCCCTTTGTCTGGGCTAAGCTGGATGTGGGTGATGTTTGCAGGCTGGGGACTTGCAGAAAAGATGTATTTTCTGACAGGGAGAAGGTCACCCGGGCAGAGGCCATTACAATGTGCTGTGGTCAGGTCGGAATTTCCCGGATCCCGATCGATGTGGTCTCAGGGCATCACTCAAGCATTGGGATTAGAGCGCTGGCCAAGAAAATGCTGTTCAAATTGGTCGACAAGTCACACGCCATGGAGAGCGACTCCCTCGTTTACCTTCAATGCCTCAGTGCTTAAAGCTGGGCCCCCAGGGGTCAGGAAAAGGCTGAATGGGGACTCAATAGAAGGGGAGATGGGGTTGTTGGGGAGGAGTGAGCTAGTGTGGGGGAGGCAGAGCATGGTGGTGGGATGACTGGGTTCCAGCCCCAGTTTTGCTCTGACTCACTGAGTGACCCTGCGTAGGTTACTATGTGTTCTGCATCTCAGTTTACTCATCTCTAAAGTGGGACTCAGAATACTTACACATCTTTGGGACGTTAGATACATCAGATAAAAGAACTCTTTGAAAACTTATAAGTGGTATTATCTTTTGAACACAATTTCAGCAAGACAAAAATCCCCTCATCAAGTCCCTGAGATGTGTGTGGGTGACAGCTCCTGACCAGTCCTTCCTTCAACCTCACAAAATAGAGTGAGTAAAAATAATCCAGACCAAGCTCAGAACTGCTTCCAGGCAGTCACTCCCAGGCACCGGCCCAGTCTGGATACATGGTCTGTCTTGCCCATCCCATCTGCTGGGAACTGCGTGTTCCAAGTACAAGCTGACCCTAAAATCTAGCCCCGGTGTTGGATGGCAGTGGAGTTGAGCTAACTGATCGGTAAGATTTCTTGGTTCCCAAATGCTGCAGACCTGTGCTTTTTGATCATACGAATGCAATGAACTGCATCTGCTCTGAGAGCTTTGGAATCAACTGGTTCATTAAACACCTATGGGGCACGCTGGGGAATGGAGAATGCTCAGCTCTCTCCAAGGGCATCTGTCCACTGGGAACAGCAGGCCACAGGTGAAATGTTCCTGTACTATCACAACTGTACAGCCAGTCCTCTGTCCATCATGGCCCTGAGTTCCCAAGTCAGACCGATTGACTCCACCTGACAATAACAGTGAAGCTGCTTCTCCCAAGGTGCCCAGCCATGGTCCACACCTCCCTTGCTCCTTCCCAGTCAGCTCCCATTTTGATTCCATCTGGTTTCTGTGACTACCATTCCCCACTCACTGGACTGTCGTTTGTTTCCTGTTGGTCTCCTTGGCGGCAGACCCGCTGCTCTCCTTCAAGACTTCTGTCTTAGATTCATCTCACCAGATGAATCTTGGTGGTAAAAAAGGGGGCAGAGACGCCACTCGCTCTCTGCAGAGGTGTTCACCCAGGCACGAGTCACTTCCGTCCTCACCCTCTGTGGTGGTAAGACCTGGAGAGAGGGAGTACACCCCTTGGATTCTGAATGTCAGGACGCAAGCACAAGTATCCAGCAGGAAGAGGCTCCAGATCCTAACCTGGTGATAGAAAGACCCTTTCTTCTAAGAAGCCATCATGCAGAACTATAATATATAAACTAGAGTTTTAAAACATGGAGGTTTGTCTTGGAGAAGTAGAATGTTGAGCTCTACCTTTTTTCCCAGCAGCTCCTGGGAGGGAGGATCCTTAGAGACCTAGCTGTTCTATAAGTTTCCTGTTGGAAAACCATTGCTCTAGTCCAAACTCCTGGGGGCACAGAAAGGCCAAGTGACTTCTGGCTGAGTCACACAGCTGTAGCACTTGTCCCTCTCACCCTCCAAGTCAGTGCTCTGTCCCTACATTTCAGCATCATCTCTGTCCTTGGGGTTATTTTCATCATAGTGTCCCTCAGCCTTCAATAAACATTGTCACTACACCAGCCTCCCTTTGTGGCTGTTGGTGACTTTGGACTGGATCTGTTGAGCCCACTGTGGGGTCTCTTTTTGCGATTCAGAGCATCATAGCCCAGGAGGGAAGCAGAAATGGAAATGTCAGGAATAGCTCTGGACAGAGAGGCAGAGGAGGCTCGCTGGCCCCCAGGGCGGCTGTTGGATAAGTACATACTCTCTCCGGGTCTCTCTTCCCTGATTTGCAAACTGGGAGGAGCAGCGCTTCAGAGATTTATCTTGAGAGTTCAATCAGGTGGCATTCATTAAAGTGCTCTGTGCTGTGGCCCGCACATAGTGGGTGCTCAGGAAAAGGCAGCTGTGGGAACGGGAAGCCCCCAGAGAGCCCCATGCGAGGAGGACGGCTGTGGCCAGCGGAGCCTGCGTTTTCATTTAAATACTCTCTGCTCCTTCCTCTGCATTAATGTTGCCTTCGTTGATGGCTTCTGTGGCCTTAGCTGAAAAATAAATAAATAAACACGAGATGGGGTGAGAGGTTGGAGAAGGGATGTGGCAAAAGACAAAGAAAGAAAGAGAGGGAGATTGATTTCTGGGCAGAATTTATATCTTTTTGGCTTTTTCAAAGGTAAATGAATAGATTGTTGTTGTTTTTCAGGCTGCCGCTGAGAGTGTGCGCACCTCTGTTATGTATAGACCCTTTTAAAGGCTTCTGGAAGCAATCCCTAACATTTTCTATAGGTGCAGACAGATAATTGAATGCTTTCAAAGACCACTGTGAGGCAGGGAAAGTTCAATTTTGCTGTGTGCCGGTGCCGGCATCGACTGAGCGCGCCCTGTGTGTTTTCCTGAGCAAGTTGAATTTCTTTTTTTTGCTTTTCTTTCCACTCCTGCCCCTTCACCCCTCGTCCCCCCATCTCTGATGAAGCACTTAGACAGAGGACAAGAAACAATATATAATCACCCCAAAGTCACACCAAATAAACACAGCAAAAGCTCCCAGCCACTTCTCTGGCTGCGAATGAAAAGCGCTGCCTCTCTGCTCCCGGGCCTGACAGACAGGGGGGTCTTTCTGCTCGGCTATTATTAGAGCGGACATGGCAGAAGCCCAGGCAGCTCTGGGCAATGGGGGGTTCTTGTTTTAATTTGTCGCCTGTGCAGGCAGAACAAAGTGACATGGGGAGAGAGGACGGGGGATTTCCTCCTGCTGCTATTTCTCCACACGACAGCCCTCTCGTGTGTGTGTGTGTGTGTGTGTGTGTGTGTGTGTGTGTGTGTGTGTGTTGAATCAGGAATGTTCGTGCATGCGTCCACTTGTAAGTGCGCACATGCGTGCATGTATGCCTGCAGGGGCCCAAACCTGAGTGTGCCTTCTGGGTAGAACAAGCAGTAATAGTTCTCTTTTAGGGTATGAAGGGGAGATGCATCAAGATTTGAGATAAGGAAGCCAAGAATATCCACTCATCCAGATTCACAGCAAATTTAGCTAATCTAGACCCTCAGTCTGAACCATGACATCTGTATGATCTGTACAAATGACAGATGTATAGTTCTCACAACTACCTGTTCAAATATGGTCTTTCTTGCTTCATAGATAAGAAAACTGAGGCTTGGAGATATTGAGTGAATTACCTAAAGTCTCGTTCCCCTGAACTCTCATTGCAGGGCAATTTCTACCCTATCTTGCATGTCGCATGGGATTGGGGGATGGAGTAGAGAGAATCTCTAAAATTTATAAATCCAGGCACTGGAGAAGATTCATCCAGGTTCTTCCTCCTGGTGGGAGGAAGCAGGGAGCAGACACAGTGCCCTACCTGGAGATTCAGGGGAAGAAATGGTGCGTGCATTCTCATGGCCTCCCAGTGTCTCCCACATGATACCACTAACCTCCTGCTAGGGGCACAGCATGCCCACCCACTGCCAGGCACTGGACTGAGAGCTCCAGGTACAATTTCTCCTAGACTCATGTTGCAGGTCACAGAATGTAACTCTCCTGCTCAAGATCACCACCCAATAAGGGACCTCGCTGGGATTCTAACCCAGGCCCCTCTGTTCCATCAAGTGGCTTTATCCTTCCCAGGAGCATGTGTAGGGACACTTACCACCTGACTTCAGGGCATGCTACGTGGTGAACTCATTCTCTCCTGGTCCCATTGCCACTCCTCCCCACCTGACCATAACAATCCTTGTTCCAAAACTGCATTTCTACATCCTGAAAAGCAAACCAGAACACCCAGCAAATGCTTTTTTTCCTGACTTCACCCTGGTCTGTTTTATTTCCCATTTTGGAAGGCAAATCCCCGCCCAAAACAAAACCCTAGACTCAATAAATTTTAGTTTTCTTTAACCCTTCACCCAATCCAAGAGTTGTAGCCATAACTTATTTAGCTTTTATTATACCCTTTGCTTTTCTAAGTTCTTTATGTGCCTCATTTTAGGTAACCCTCCCATTAGATCCAAGAGGTATTATTGTTATGCTCATTTTGCGGATGGAGAACTTGAGGTTCAGCAGTGTTAAGTAATTTACTGACAATCAAACACATAGCAGGCATCCCAACCCTATCTGAAACCCAGGCCCTCGCTCTGCTTTGTTTTCTGCCTCAGTGTGAGCTCAGTGCCGCTCCCTTCTCTCTCATCCTGCTGTCCCTCTCAGCCCATCCCAACTATCGCAGGAATTTAGGGCTATATTGCGTCTTATGGAGCCCTGGTCCCTTGGCAAGGTTTGTGAAAGCTGCTATAAGGCTCTGCTATCTGATCCTGGGGACACAAAGAGAGTCCCTTTTGCTTGGAGAGTCCTGAATTTCACCTTGTCCACCTCTTGTCTCCCCCAAAGGTAGTTGGTGTTAAGAGCTTGGGCTCTGGATTCAGAAGGTCTGGGTTGGAATCTGAGAGTTATCACTTTTTAGCTGTGTGATGTTGGGCAAAGTATTTGAATCCTTATGACTTGGTTTTTCCTCATCTGTAAAACAGATATAATCATAGTATGTACCTCACAAGGTTATTATAAAATAAGCTGCACATGAAGAATGCTTAGAACAGGACCAGAAACACAGCAAACGCTGAATCAATGTCAGGTTACGTTATTTTAATATTGCTGAAATGTATAGAATCATAGATTTTAGATCTGGAAGGAACATTACAAGCTAACTGGTGAAACTACATCCTATCTTTAGGCAAATAGAGGTTTTATAATCAGAAGACCTGAATTTGGATACCAGATTTGCCACTGACTACCAGTGTCTATCCCTTGGGACAACTTGTTTCACTTCCTTAAGCCTTATTTTTTTCAAATGCAAAAAAAAAAAAAATGGTTATAGTAACAGGTATGTGCTTAGCTCTTAGAACAGTTGTGAGGATCAACTGAAAGGGTACAATAAAAAAGGAAAATGGAATTGTATATTAATATTATTTGATTTGTACCTGAAAACAAACAAGACATGAACAAGCTGAATGGTTTACCCAAGGAAGCTCCTCACCCACCAAAGGGTCCAGCAACCACACAACCTACCACGAGGTTTCCACCACCGTGCAGTTGGGTGTGGGCTGCAAGAACTAGGACCTGCCTAAGCAAATGAGCTAAGGGAGATATTGTAAACAACAAACAAACAACAACAGCAACAGAACAGAGTGAAATACCTTGGGGCCAAGTGGCAAACAGACGGCAGAATTGGGAAACCAAATTAACCCTTTAAGACGTGAACAAACCCACAACAAAAACAAGAATGGGTTCTATCAGCCCAGAGTAGGTACAATAAGACCACAGGGTTAGGAGAAAGCACTGTTTATCTGACTCCAACTGAGCCCTGCAGGGAGGACCACTCACTCTCCAAGATCATTTCAGAGGATGTTTACGATGTTATTTCTAAGTAGCCCCACCTTTGGGGCGCTGCCCATTCAGGAGTACCTGATATCTACTTTCCCCATGTTTAATGCAGGAGCAGCTGTGTAATTTACATAGTCTGCCTCCTAGTCTGGGTCTAAAGATAGGCAACTGGCTCAGTCTGGGCCAACCAAATATCTCGACTAAGATTTTTGAATTTTACACCCAGGCAGGACTTTTAAGGCCAGGAGCTCTGTTTCACTGTTACTTTTTTATCCTGTGCAAAGACCGTGTCTTCAGTGAGAATGGAGAGTAGAGTCAAGCTAAGGCTCAAAGCAACAGAGATAAAGGTGATGAAGAGCCAGGCCTGAGGCCTTCAAGACCCAGCTACAAGGTGTCCCTGAGACCCAACCATGGTCCTGACTATACATTCCTTTTCTTACAGTTAATCACATTTTGTTTAAGTAATTTCCAGTTATGTTCTGCTATTCTCAATCAAAGCTGACCTGATACTTCTATAAACTAGTTCAAGATATCCCCAGTGGTCCCCAGTGGTCCCCTTCTTAGGGTTTGATCATGGCAACTAGGAGTGAACCATCGGGCAATTTTTAATTGACCATGTAGATGGCTTCTCACTACTCAGGGCAGTCCTTGTCATTGGACCCCATTTTGACACCTCACTTCCTTTGCCCCTACATGTCTTCTCTTCACCCAAACTGAGTCCAGTGGTTCACATTGTCAGACACATGTATATCCAGGCTCAACTGAATTGACAGGGTACCTGGCTTAGTTTTCAGGGAATGGAGCTGAGATACAGTAAAGGATGTTCTGTGCCATTCGCTCGTCTTGGGAAAGTCTTTGAATTCAAATTCTCAATGGCATCGAGGTTCTTGGACACAAGACCCTCCCCTCCTTGCTTCTGCTCTGTCGGCTCCTCAAACACACATCTTTAGAAGCATCAAGTTGTCCCTACTACTGACCATCTCACTAATGAGACTTTGTGCTAAGAGGTAAAAATACTTTAATGCAATGATTTAAAAAAAAAAAAAAACAACTCATGGTGTTAGGGGAAGAGAAGCATTGTGTTAAAAATTTCTGGAGGGTATGCTCTTGTACAGTTAGAAAATGCATATGCAATATATCAATTTTCTCATAATATGAAACATAGAAAGATTCCAATGTACTCATTTTGCTTTTTTTTTTTTTTGGACACTTAGAAGATAGAAAGAGAATACATTGAGTTATGACAAAAAGTTTGCAAAAACTTTAGAACCACTCTACATTTTCTTTACAATTTTTAATAAAGTTTAATTTACATATAGTACAAAAATAATAAAGGCACCTAGCCTAGTCAGTTTTTACATATGTGTACTCTTGTGTAACCACCTTCCAGATAAGGAATTAAAACATTTTTTTATACCCCAAAGGATCTCCATATGTTTCTTCCTAGTCAATAGTCACTACCCACACCCTATTGGCTCTCCCAAGATAACCAATATTCTGACCTCTAATTACCATAGACAAGTTTTGTATGTCTTTGCACTGCATATAAACATACAGTATATTCTTTTCTGTTTGGTTCCTTTGGTTTGACATCATTTTTCTGAGATACAGCCACCTGATTATGTAAAGAGGACTTTGTTTTTCCTCATTGCTACCTGGCACCAGTGCAATAGAACCTATAGAAATAAGCTACAGTTTGTCTACTTTGTCCTTGATGGACCTTTGGATTGTGTCAAGTTTGAGCCTATTGGAATAAGGTCACCGTGAACACTTTTGTATACATCTATGGATACACATGCACCCTCACTTCTGTTGGACATGTACCCAGATGTGCCACAGAATGTATGTATGCTTAACTTTAACTTGGCAGTAGTTTTCCAAAGTGGTGGCATCCACTCCACAGTTGAAAAGTTTAGTGCCTCAGTCCCTGAATGCCTGTGGAGAGCCAGGTGCTCCACCAGGTGCGGGGAATCCTGAGGGGAAGTGGGCCTACCCTTGGCCAACAAGTGCTAACAGTCTGGTAGCCACACCAACAGGTGATTTTTTTTTATACAATAGG
Source organism: Ictidomys tridecemlineatus (assembly GCF_052094955.1). Classification (NCBI taxonomy): domain Eukaryota; kingdom Metazoa; phylum Chordata; class Mammalia; order Rodentia; family Sciuridae; genus Ictidomys; species Ictidomys tridecemlineatus. The sequence goes on from NC_135480.1 coordinate 99,581,674, forward strand.
GTAAGTGCTTGGCCAGAGGCATGGCTAATGGGGGAACACTGTGGGGTCCCAGGGTTGGCTTCCAGGACTTCAGGTGACCCAACAGAGGCCTGACCAGGTGAAGAGGGGACAGTGCCTGAGGGGACAGCCTCTGACAGTGGCAGAGGCTCTTCCAGCCCTTGCCAAGGTGAACTCTGCAGGCCCTTCCTGGCCAGGAGCCTCCCTAGTGGAGCAGCCAGGCCCAGGCCAGGTTGTCAGGAGAGAACAAACGACCACAGTGTGAGCAATGATTTAGAGGAGAAGGTTGAGACGTTGGTGAGATGAATACCACTGACTCCGCTGCCATCCTGGAAGCGATTCATCAGGGCGGCTTGGCAAAAGAGGGGCATAAATTCCCCAGCGGGCGGGGCCAGCAGGGCTCCAGGGAGAGGAACAGGACATGACGCTGCCTCCACAGGGCCTGCACCAGCCTTTGGAAAAGTGCTGGTTTGGAGAAATCTTTAGGTGAGTTTTGTAGTGGGGGTCTTTCCTCTCCTGAGTTGGGCACTCCTGAGGAGAACCCCCTCCCTGGTCACTGGCTTTATTTGCACCCTATTTAGCACCCCTATGCTAAGAGGTTTTTCTCAAAGGGGAACCTGCTTTGCCCTTCTCTCCTGCCTGGATCTCACCCCACCTGGAGTAGGCTCAGATGATTTCCTTTCTTTTTTTTAATGACAGGGGAAGATTTAGGAGTGGGTTTGAAATGTGCTACTCCTCCCTCTTCTGAACTTCTGCACCACCCTCTCCCAGCAACCTGAGGCCCAGAGGGGCAGGAACCTGGGAAGTCAGCGAAGAGAACACGGAGTGGGGACCGACAGCGCATGAGCGAATGAGGGATTTTTATGAGTGAAATTTGCTCACAAGCTTCTTTAATAATGTTATTCATCTTTCTGTCAAAGTCGTCACATTAATGTAGCGGGGAGAGATTTAGAGGAGATGAATTAAGACTTAAATACACAAAATGACTTGGGGAATATTTAAATACAATACATTTTATTTTGGTGCGGCATCCTTTGTCACGGGTGTCGCTCGTGACTCTTGCCACAGCCTGGGAATCAACAAGTCCCTCCTTCCTCCTCCCAGCGCTTCACGCATCCAGGGCTTGCTGTGCACCTAGCATGTGTCAATTAATGTATTCTCCACAGAGCAAATTGAAGTAGCCTACGGGTTGGGAGACCTGGGGTCTGTTCTGTCTTAAGCAGGCCACTTGGCCTTTAGACCTCAGTTTATTCATTGGGAAAATGAGGTGAGTTTCATTCTGAATCTTACAGTATGCACAGTCTTCTTCCTGCAAGGCCAAAGGAGACCAGGGTGCAGAGCTCCAAACCTTCTCTCGCAGCCATCCAGAACGGCAAATGCTTATCTACTTTTACATATTGGCAGTTACATACTATTTCCTTCCTTCTCTCTCTATGTGAATACTTATTAAGCCCCTTCCCTGAGCCAAGTGTTAAACATTCAGAATGTGTCAATGAGCCAGTCTGCCATGGCTCCTGTCCTCTGGTTGGACAGTCCAACTCTCACATTCCCTGGTGTCTGACCCCAAATAAAGTGCATCTACCTGGGATTAAGCAGAGAAAGCTTCCTGAGGGAGATGGGATTCAAAGGCCACCTACTCTCCATCGCTGTGCGCACAGGATTTCTGGATACACCAAGCTGGGGTTTCCCTTTGGGAGTGGGGAGACTCAGTTTTGGCTGTAGAGAGGGTGAAGAGAGAATATCAGACTAGCAGTCAGAATTAGAGGCAAGAAAGATAGCTTAGACCTCAGAACCTGCTCAGTCCAGCTCCCCACTGTCTGACTGGGCCTCATCCAAGAGCTGGAGAACTGGAGGTGGGGATCCTTTTCCCTTATCCTATCCGCCACCTCTACCACCGTCTGCACTTGGCTCCTTTTCTTTTCTCAGTGTCTGGAGAAGAGAAAAGGGATGTCTTCTTGGACTGGAGCCCCTTCTCCTCTCTCTCTCTCTGAGCCACTCTCCCGAACTGGAAGCAGAGCCTCTTCACCCAGAATCGAACAACCTTCCGGGGACAGTGGCCGCCATGGCAAGGTCACAGGCACCCCTCAACCTGATCAAGAAGGTTTGCTCAAACTGGCTCTGAGTCATGTCATATGAGGTAAGAACAGAATATGGGTCAGCCAGGATCTAAGGAAGCCCTGGTCAGTTGTGTTGCTCTGCCTTTTACAACCTAGAGTCCTCAATGATGCTCTCTGTGTGGGTTTTAAGTTCAAGAAAAGGAAACATCCTTGGGTTACTGAGATTGTCGCAAGAATACAGGCATGAAGCCTTATGAAAAGACAGGCCTGAGAGTCCCCTTGGAGCCAGCTTTTGTGACGGTGTTTCCAGATCATGACCCAGGAGCATGCATTGTCCCTACACTGTGGAGATCAAACAACCCTTGATGTTTGTTCCTTTGGCTCCTGCCCACCAGTGACCTCACCTGCTGACTCTGTACCTTTTATATCCAAGCATCTGAGCAGGAGTCTGACCCATTCGGCTATTCACCATCCAGATTGGTCACCACTCACTGGGAGCAGCCTGACCCCCACACAGACCACTAACAGGCCAGAAGTTGGCTGGCCTGGGGTCTGGAACGTGCTCCTGGTCCATTAGCTGTGGTGAGAGGATGAGTTAGGTACTATGAAGCATGGAGACCCATGCATAAGAAACCCTCAGAAGAGGGTTGTATGTGGCTGTAGGGTGGCAGAATAGAAGGTACTCAGAGTATAACAAGCAGATTTGTGCCTTACTCCCCGGGAAAATAGGGGAACAAGAAGGCCAGCAAAAGGAGGGGACAGGATCCAGGGACTGAGGCTTTTGGAATTTGAGCCACTCGGAAACCAGGTCTATATGTGTTTGCGTGCTTGATCTCAGAGCAGGGAAAGAATGGCCTAACACACACCCATGAAGCCCTACCAGGCCTCTCCTCCACTGATAGGTAACAAGGGACTGGAGGGGTCTTGGAACCAGACCAGGGTGTCTAGAACTTCACGCCACAGCATCAGCACACTTCGCCAGTAGGTTGAGGCTCTGCCTCTAACACCCAAGCTTACTGATATTTGCATTGGTAGGTTCTTCTCCATAACCCACATCATTTTAGCCTCACAGAGAGAACCTTCCAAACCTTTGAAACCAGAATGGGAATGCAAGAACAAGCACATCTACTCTTGAAATGGCTTCACCCCTACTAGGCCCACCTCTTTGCCTCTGCCAGTCTGCACTCCATGGTACAGACGAGCTCAATGTCATTATTCCTCCAATTATTGAGCCCTAGATAGATGGCAGTCAATAGCCCAATGACATTCAAGTGGCTCTTGGAGACCTTCTTAAGCAGCAGACAAGCCATTTATAGGAGAGCATGTTGTAAAATATGTGTTGACACTGAAGCTCTTCTTCTGTGTCGTCGTTGTTGTTGGTAATAATACAACAGTCTGGCTCTTCTTAGAGAAATGACAGCAGGAACACTCTTCAAAGACTCCATCCCTGGGAGACCAGCCCTCTTGCCCAGGTATCTCTTTTTCATTCCACTGGCAGTTTGCTTCACATGGGGGTCCATCCAAAAAGGTGGAGTACCTACCTGAAGTTCAGAAGACTACCTGTTCTAGGAACACAATATCTATGAATTTCTGTCTCTATTCTATATAAAACACAAATTATAATATAAACGTATAAAGTGTAAAGGGTCTCTTCTCTCACTCCACCCTCCCTACCAGCAGCTTATGAACCGTGTTCCTGGTCCTTTGGCAGATTGGATCCTAGGCACTAACCCGACACAGAACACCCTCCATCCATGTAGCCTGGTGTAGCCATGAAAGCCCTGTGCCAACAACAGGGTGACGTAGGTGACAATCTCCATCTGCTCCTCATCAGCCTTGTGCCCTTGGCAACCCTTTCAGATTCTTGATTTTTTCAAAAGGTACATGACAATCGCTATGCTCTGAATGCCATGTCCCTCCGAAATTCACATGCCGACATTCTAACCTGCAAGGTGATGGTGTTAGGAAGTGCAGCCTTTGGGAGATGACTAAGTTATGAAGCAGAGTCCTAGTGGTTGGGATTAGTGCCTCCTCAAATGGACCGCAGAGAGCTTATTATCCCCTCTACCATGTCAATAGGGGCCACACCAATGAGAAAATGGGCCATCACCAGACACTGAATGTGCTGATGTCTCGATACTTTTTAGTCTCTGGAACTGAAAACTGTAATCAGTTTCTCTTGTTTATAAGCCACCCAGGCTGTGATATTTTGTCACAGCATCCCAAATAGATTAGGATAACAACAACACCTATTGTTCAAGTACTGTGGGGGAAGCAAATGAGCTAAGGATATACTCTCCCAGGGCCAGGGCACGGTCAGGGCTCAGCCAGTATCCTTTGAATCCGAGTTGAAGAAGACTGGGATTCCAGAAGGCCTAGGGGAATGCATTCTCAACAGGCTGAGGACAGAGAATGGACAACTCTTTACCTATTTAGACCCAGTCACCCGCCAACAAGAGGAAACCCAGCTAGAAGCCCAGACACAGAATGTGTCAAATCCTAACATGTGGATTCTGTAAAAATCAACAACAGTCTTCCATGACTTCATTAAAGCAAACAACCCCTCTTATTTATCAATGCTATTCACCCCAAGTGAAGATGACAACAATCAATTAAATAAACAAATCAAGTTTAAAAAAGCTTAACTCAAGGCAGACGTGATTAATTTCCTCATCATTGATTGACATTAACTATGTTAGCCAGCTTTGCTATGGTAACAAGCAACCCCTAAAATCTTCGTGGCTTATAACCACAAGCATTTATTTCTTGTTCACAGAGCGTGTTGGCAGCTGTGGATATGCTCCATGAGTCTTCTCATTCGGGAACTTAGACGGAAAGGGCAGCCCCTCATTTGGGTCCTGCTGTTCTGACAATAGAAAGAACCAACAAAGAGGACTGGCCAAACATGCCACGCTTCTGGTAGCTTCTGAACCGGCTCACACCCCATTGGTCCAAGTAAGTCACGTGGTCTGGCTGACAAAGGAGGGATGGCATACAGGTGTGGGGGTAGGGGAGTAGGATATATTCTATTTTCAAAAGGCCACCAAAAATTGTAGGGGAACAGCAAAGATGCATAATGCTCTTATGGGGAGGGACAGAGCATGTGGAAGAGGAATTCAGCCCACCACAGTGGGGCCCGCCCTCCCCTTCTCGCTGTGCCCACACCCACGTGGATTCACAGAGCATCCTCATAGGGGAGGGACTCAATGTTCTATTATCTTCGTTGTCTGGCGCCATCGGTGAGGTTGATCTGCAGGATGGGCCCTATCTCTAGGGTCCTCCGTGCCGCAGGGTCCTCTATCCGAATCATCTGCATGCTCCTTCCTTTCAGCTCTCCTGCTGTCTCCTCCATGTCTGCCCTGCCCATTAGGACTTCCTTCCTTCTCACACTGGGCTCACCAAGGTGACCTTTCCCTTGGCTGAGCAGCAGATCTAAGCTATTCTGATGACCTCACCACGTCCAGTACTAACGCTGGACCCTCCTCCACCTCCAGGTGCCCATAGGCTCCAGGGCAGGGCCAGCGGCACCCGTCCAGCTATCCCTCCAGATGGGTGCCTGAAAAACAGAATTTCTGCTTCAGGTAATGCAGCTGCTCCCCTCTGAATAATGCATGCCGTGCACCGCACTGGACCAAGGACAAGCGGCTGAGAAATTGGGGAGCTTTCATTTGATTTCATTATTTTGCTTTTAGACCCAAGCGTTTGCTGTTGTCAGGCATTTCAAAGAGGACAAGACAACAAGGTGTTCTCAAACAAGCAGGGAAGGTCAGTCATCCTTGGGGGATGAAGGGACTGCAGCGGGGAGGGAGAAGCTGGGGCAGACCTCCCCACAAGCACAAGGGCCTGAAGGGGCACAAGAGCCACATGTGCTCTGCAGGGTCTGGGTAAACTAGAAGTCCTGAGTAAACAGATTTGGGGGCATGCTTATATGGAAGTGGAGACCAATGCCTCCATGTATATCACTTAGGTATAGGGGAGAGCCGGACACACGGGGAGCTCTGAGATGGTAATCAGGGATCACAATTCAGAGTCCAAGGCAAAGAATTGTGGTCAGCAATGCAAATGGCCCTGGAATTTGATTCCAAGGAGCAGGGAAGAGTTCAAGCCAATGAACTAGCCCAGCTAGAGTTGAACGCTCCTGACTTGGTGTCCTGCTCCTTCCTGATCTGGGCTTTCCGTGGGCCAGCCCTGCTATGAGATGCCACTCTATCATGGCTGCTCCTACTTCAGAGATGGCAAACGTACTTGCTCCAGCCCCGTGACCCCTGCACACACACACACGTTCTGCTCTAGTTTGGTGGTTCTCCCCTCCCTGCAGGACTGGGATTCTCACTTACCTCTGTGCCTTTGCTCACATTGTGCTTCAGCTGGAATTAGCACCACTCTCTGCCTACAGAACCAGGCACTTGCCATCCTTTAAAGATCAGCGCGTGTCCTCCTGCTATTTGAACACTTAGGCCCACACTGATCAATCCTTCTCTCAATTCCTATAATTACCTCCATTAATGGCCAGTTTGTATTATTATTATTAATAAAAAATAATAATAAACCATTTAAAAGCATTTTCTCTCCAGTCTTCACGCTGAGCACTATAGGGTACTCACAGGCACCTCAGAAGCCACTCTGGGGACCAGAAAAGGCTGAGGAGGTGGGTCAGCCTTCTGGTCCCACCCCCTTCACCTGCAGCAGCTCAGCGCTGATCTGAGTGTTATCCTAGAGATTCACACATGATTTTTCTGTTTAAAACAGGATTGCATTATTGATTTAGAAACCACTGCATTTTTTATTTTACCCTCACATAAAGATTGTGGGCATGTAAGATTAGGAAATGTCATCCACATTTTGCAACTGTGGGACTTGTGGCTCAGAGAGCTTGTCTCAACAAGGGACACAGCTAAGGGGAGACGGAGAATCCTACCTATGTCTCCTGAGGCTGAATCCAGTCTATTTGCAACCGGTACTTGGAAGTCCTTATCTCTGACTTAGTTGCTAAACATTTATTTATCCTGTTTATTTCCTCTTCACAGCCCCTCTTAGCCCCTCTTAGCTGGCCTGGCAGCAGGTATGCCCTTGGCTTTGATGGAGATGCAAGCCCTTACTTCACCTTGTGCCTTTCTCAGGCAACACATGCTTATGCACTGAGAGATTTTCAAGGCTGTGCTAGGGATCTAGATGTTTTATATAATCAGAGGGATCCTCTCCCTTTCTCTTGTTGCTGACATGGTTATGAAATCTTATTATTAGCCCAGAGGATTGGGTAATAGGACACGACCTTCACATTGCCACTGTTTTAAAGAGCTGCAGTGACCTGGAGAACAATCTGAGCATTGTAGTGATGATACTACTGCTGCATCTGTCCTCTGCCTCTCTGGCCACCCTGACTCAGCTCAGGGACTGAGGTATTTCCATCAGGAGGAAAGATCAGGTTTTCTCTTGACCACTGTGGCCACGCTGTGAGGACACCATACTGTCCCTGCCTTTGGGACCCCAGGAGGAAGCAAGCCAGGGGCCACCTTCAGGTAGGGGAAGAAGCAGAAGCTGTGGGCTGACTCATAAAGGAGGTGGAAAAAAAAAAGAAAAAGAAAGAAAAATCAAGGTAAAATTGTTTCCAAATTGAATGTTTTTCACTATTTTCAGTGCGGTGTCTGCAGTGCTCCAAGATGATTCCCTCTCAGGGGTTTCAGAAAAGCTGTAAATAGAATGAATTGCTTTTAGGGACATACTCTGGTAGCTCGCTTCTCAAGAAAATATATGCTAATGCATGTAGACTATCATTATTGGGGAGACCTATGTACAGACTCTTTTATGTCTATGAAGAGTGGGTTTCTGATTGCTAGCATTTTGCCAAAGTCTCTGTCATGCGTGGGCTGAATATCTAGCAGAAAGAGGCGGACTCAGTCAGGGCTCCATGCTGTGTCTCTCCTAGGCCAGGGTTGGAGGGGGGTCTTGGTTTGCGGAGAAGTTTCTTATGATATGAGGGACAGAGAAAGTACATCTCTGACTAAGAACCCAAATCACAACCGATCCATTCCAGATTCACCTGCAAATCTGGGACTTCAGGGCTGTTTAGGGTGAGGCAGACCCATCCAGGTGTACACTTTGGTCCCACAGGGTGTGGTGCCACACCCAGCCACAGGGTGGCAGCACCTGCCACATGCCCCTAAGCCGTCTCTCCCACCATTCCAGAGTATTTCTGTGGGATGGTTTTCCCTTGGCCCAGCCAGGCTCTTCTGCATTTTCTTCTGCTATGGCAAAGTGGGTTAAACAGCGCTCAGCTTTGAGAGGAACACAGCCAACAAATGAGATATCAAACGCAGCTTCCCGTGTAAGAGCTCAGACTCCGGCGGGCACACACGTCGGCACTCTGCTGGAGCTCCCTGGCTCTGCAGCCAGCTTCATTTAGGATTCATAAATACTTTTGCGCACTCCCGCACACACAGCCGCCAAAGGAATTTCATTCTGTATCATCTGCATTCAAATGCAACAAAGGGGAAAAATGTGGACGTTAAAAAGAAAGAGAAGAAGGAAGAGACTCTAAAGAAAATCTGAGGTTCTGAGTGGTGGGTGTTTGTACATGGTTTGATGAAGGGTCTCCATCTGTTGAAGCTTGACCTGGGCTTCGGTTCACCTGTAGTTTGGGAAGTGAATGCAGCCTATACCCGCTGCTGCTGGTCACCTTGGACCAAGACACTTCAGAATGGGGGATAGGATGTTTTGTGAAATGGGCACGGACTTTGGCTATATGTTGGCTCTGAAGTCCTCCTGGCAACCTGCCAGAGCTCCTAGGAGCTGAAACCTTTGAGTTTCAACTTGAGCCTCAGGCAGCAAAACCAAATGCCTCTGGGAAGGAGGCTGAGGAACCTAAAGGTCTGAAGTTGGCCAGGGGATGTGGCTGCTCAGCTTAGAGGAGGGAGCGTTTTCTCCAGCTAGCTATTACCACCTGAGAATTGCTGTCAGATCTCCTAGTATATCAAAAGAAATGAGAATCTATGGTTTTTTTTTTTAAGTACATAATCTGATTCTCAGGTGATAAGTGCTAATTTAAAAAATAATTAAATATCATGCAGGTCAAACAAAATAATTCCAACAGGTTACACCTTATATCGATTGTACCCTAAACAACCTCATCTATCAAAGACTTACCTTCTCTGGTTGTATGAAACTCATGATCTAGGCCCCGTGACTTGCCAGGTGTGATATATTTTTTTTTTCTTTTGTCCCTTCTTCTCCAGCTTGGCATTGTTTGCTTGACAAGACTGTATGCATTTCCAGGGCAGGAACAGGTCTTCTTTTCCCCAATAGTTCCCATCTGAGAGTAGATGCTCTGCAATTTTTAGTGAATTATAACCTAGCCTACCTCATTCCATGAAGGATTTGAAGAAACCTACAAAAACTCAAGGTACAGAAAAATGAAATAAGTAGTTGAGAGGATCAGAGTCGAATACTTGTACTAGACCTTGAACCCACAGCCTCCAAGGGATGGTGCTTGTGTGAGTTTCCTGGGGGTGATATCCAAATGTCTTCCTCAGATTATATACAGAGCCCTGAGGCTTGAGCAGGTGCCTGGCACATGGACAGGTTCACAAATGGATTGTGGTATGGATGAAGAACAAGGTGAGTGACATGGCCCTGCAGAAGCAGCCCTGGGGACCATAAGGCAGAGAGATGAGGTTATGAAACCCAAGGCCCACCTGGAGCTGGGAACCAGAATAGTGAATGGCAACCTCTCTGCTAAGTCTCTTTTGGTTGTGACAGAAATAGAATTAAAGCTGGCTTAGGCAAAAAGGAAAATGTGCTAGAAGAATATAGAATATCCTTCCAAGCCATTGAGAAAGAGAGGATTCATTTGGACTCTCGGAAAAATCTGAACCAGATATCTTGTCACGACTCCCTGTGCATGTTTCACACCTGCCTCCTCCTTGAGCGTGGCTTTATTTTCTTTTCCAGCACACGGGCTCCCTCCTTGTATCAGGGAACAGAGCTGCCAACAGCCTCTGTGCCTCACATCAGCAGCTTCAGGCCCAGAGAGAGAACTGCTCCCCGCTCTTTCCCAATGCAGGATTAAAGCTCTGGGGTCGGCTCTGAATGCCTTCCTGGAGTTCAGAGGCCCCCCACCCCAGAGCCATGTCAATCAACTGCAAAGCCATGTCAATCAACTTTGAAGCCATGAGAGAAAGTGGCCTTGACGTTCCTCACTTTGGAAAGGTAGCCATACACAGAAAAACACCGCAGCCTTTATTCAAATTGCATGGTTCATTTGGGGGAAAAACATTTCCAAGAAGATGGAGACACTTCCTAGAAGGGAAGGGGGCTGGCAGATCACACAGTCCCTGGAGTTCATATAGCCCTTGGCTTTAGATGGCTTCTGTATGTACCATCTCATTTTATTTGTCCCTCAAGAAACTCTGTGAAGAGTGTAGGGTGTTTGTGTGTCTATAATTGTTCCCATTTTACTGGTGGAAAAAATGAGGCTCAGAGGAACCAGGCAACTTAACGAAGGTCACGTAGCTTTTAAAAATGGCCATCTACGATTCAGTCTGAATCTTTTTCTTTTTTTTCTTCCTTTCTTTTTTTAAATTTCAACACCAGTGTTTATTTCCTTATATAGAAGTTGACTAGTAAGAATGTGACTTTCTAGAAAAAGAATCTTTTAGTGCTTGACCTTGCGTCCCTGCATGAGGGAAAGCCGTGGCTGGCGGATACCTACCGTGCTGGGGCTTCTTAGCCCCTCTGTGGTTTTCAGGGAGACCCATGCAGCTGACTTCAACCATCTTCTGCACTCAGTTTAGGGATTTTGTTGTCTATCCCACACCCACATCCAAAGATTCCAGATTCATCCCTACTCTGCTCCTGATTTGTAATGTGGCTCCCTTCATCTTTTGGTGAGTGGCATGACCCTCCAGGGAGTACTCAGACCATGAAAGTAGGGTATTTGGCATCTTCTGCCCACAGACGAAAAGCCTCCTCAGCTCATTGATTTGAGTTGGATCAGCCAGGCCCCGTGTCCACGCTGCCTGAGTGCAGTAGGAGCAGCATACTAAAAAGAAAGAATTCCTCTTGACACCAGGATGGGTATCACTGCCAAAGGCATTGATGATCCATTGAAGATGTGGGATAGGATAACACACTGAAGGACCCAGCGCAAGAAGAAGGCAAGTTAAGTTTTGATTTCCCCTCCTGGATGAACCCTACCCCTCTATCCCACCATGGCTTGCTATCCCCTAGGTTCAGTCTCATTCATAATTCAATGATCCACATGGCAAAAAAAAAAAAAAATAGAAAACTTCTTTTGCCTTCTTCAGGAGACCGGGGCAGAGGTGGCTTACAGCTATTCATCCATGCAAGGAAAGCTACCTCTGCTTCAGCCCACTGGAAGAGACAGGGCCATGGCCTCTCTCATTCCTGTTTGGTGACTTCCCTAAGGGTGACATAATAAATTCTCTGACCTCATCAGAGAAGAAAAATACAGTTTGGATAAGGTAAATTGATGCCAACCCAGTCTTTCCAGCAGCTCTAATCATGACAAACTTCTGCCTTAGAGATTTTACTTTCTCAAAAGGAAATAAGGACACTTTTATGTTGGTGATGAAGATAAATATATGGGGCTCTCTGGAGTATTGGAGAAATTCCCATACTCCCCTCCCCTCTCCTCTTTGCTCAATCAAAATTCCTCCATCTTCCCCATGCCCCACCCCTCATTATGGATCAGAATCCACTTATCAGAGAGAACATTCGGCCTTTGTTTTTTTGGGGAATTGGCTTACTTCACTTAGCATGATATTCTCCAACTCCATCCATTTGCCAGCAAATGCCATAATTTTATTCTCTTTTAATGCTGAGTAATATTCCATTATGTATATATACCACAGTTTCTTCTTAATCCATTCATCTATTGAAGGGCATCTAGGTTGGTTCCACAGTTTAGCTATTGTGAATTGAGCTGCTGTAAACATTGATGTGACTGCCAGATTTTTATTTATGAAGCACCAACTGTGTGCTGGGCTTGTATTAGATGCTGGAATATAGCAATGAATGAGACAAGGCAAGATTTCTAAGGAGAAAGATGAACAATAAACCAGTACATGAAATACATGCAAAAGGTTATTACAGATTGAAATAAACGCTCCAAAGGAAAAAGTGATATAGAAAGTGATTGGACTGTGTGTGGGTGGGTTGGGGGGGTAACTTCAAAATAAAAAATATCTTTTGAAAGAGGTGATATCTGAGCTGAAATTTATGGATTAGAAAAGCCGGTCATGCAAAAAGATAAAGAGGAACACTGTTGGCAACGGTGGTATGCTGGTAAATGTTTTACAGCTGGCTCTCTGGGGGAAAAGAAAGCCCTGACTTGTAGTGTTTGCCAGTCTCCATGATGTAAATACTCCCACATTGCCATTTTAAATCTGCCAACCCAATATCATGGCACAGACTGGGGAGGAGATTGCACAGTGGCGTGTCACTAGCCGATGGGAGCTGCCCCCAGCACACCACTCTTTGGCAGTTACCTGGCCATACCAAGGGGCTAGTAGAGAATGGGTCCTGGTCAATGCAAAGCAGTGAGACAACCACACTGATGGGACCAGAAAGAGTTCCCTGGGACTAACAGGTGAGTATCAGGGGTTGGTCCCTTCAGACCCAACCACAACATACTATGTGGAGAATGACCCTCTCCATTTAATACAAAAACACCATGTATGATCCTTCTTGATCCTATTTTAAAACCAATGTTCCCATACCACCCACCTAGATATTTTCTACTTAATGTAGAATGTAGAATTTCATATGTGTATGGTGCATTGGTGAATAAGGCATAGTGTTGGGTTATAAAAATGAGAATTACAGAGCCCCTGTCCCCATGCCGCTAACAGTCTGATAGAGAAACAGGAAACAGGGAAATAAAACTAACAGTTATTACATTATACATCACTTACATAAATTACAGAAAGTTCGTGTGTGTTTTCTATGATAGAAGAATGGATTTTTAATATTTGATGTGACACAGAATTTTCACGAGAGACTGAATTTGTGGACCAGATTGATGGTTTTCTTTGGTTCAGGTCAAGAAAAGGATATCAGATAAGAATTGTTCTTATTACTCTTTTGACGATCACATTTTTTTTTTTTTTACCCATTAGGGAGGCTTTGGGAGGGACCAAGTAAGTCAGTTTGGCAGTTACCTGGCCATACAAAGGGGCAAGTAGAGAATGGGTCTAGAACCTAGAGAAACAGGTACGATCCAAGGGTTCTCAGTCTGTAAAATGCCTTAGCAGTACCCAGAGCTTTGGGAGTGGATAGTACCACCTTCTACTTGGTATGCAGATGCTATAATTTACAACATGAAGTTTACATAAAAGGGATTGTTCTCTCTGATTGGCATTTGGGAGATGGTCCCTGATGATAAGTGCCTCCTTTGCAAAGCCAGCCAATACCCCTCCAGTGCCTGGCCTTTTCAAGCCACTTTGTCAGAGCCCCTACAAAGATTATTGATTTACCTTGTGACAACAATGAAGAGTTTGAGATCCTGGCAGGAAAACCAGAGGAGAAATCCAGCAGAATGGTAAACCTTGGCCCAAAGCTTAGGAGAGATGTCTGGGCTGGTTGTACACCCAGAAGGGATAGTTGGATCCTTGGGAGAGAGAGATTATTTTTCCAATTCTAAGTGAAAGAATAACAGCACTTAGGAGTGAAAGGCTAACAGCAGAAAAGGGAAGAGAACATATTGGAATATTGACATTGGGGCAGAGAGGAACCAGAGAGGGAACTGGGGAAAAGATGTTAATCCACTAGAAACAAATGAAGAGGAAACCCTGGGAATAAAGCGTTTCACAGAGGAGGGCAGGGCCAGGACGTTCAACTGTGGCCAAGAAGTTATGATCTCAGAATGGAGAAAAGGCCATGGAGGGGGGGGGGGGACACGAAAAGTGTCTCTCTTCATTTTAGTGGCAGCAATTTCAGGGACACTAACTCTGGGGGATTAAATTGTCTTTTAAAAAAAATTCTATGAGCTCATCTGTTGCTTATAACAAATGTGACTCTGATCCAGATACTGAACCCAAGTTTTCTGAGCCCAAATCTCACTCTTTCTGTGTATTATACAGGGTCTCTCAGTCACCCTGGGGCCAAAGCAGGACTGCAAGGAAGGAGTGAGGGGTAAACCTGTCATCAAGGGTAGATCCCTCACTGGGGTGGGGAAGAAAGGCTAAGCAGTCATTTTGGGATTTTTGTTGTTGTTGTTGTTCTAGGATAAGAATGATGGTGAATGTTTGGGGCTGCTAGACCAGAAAGATTGGGTATCAAGAGAGATGAAGAAGTGGGAGAGGAGATGAGGATCAAGACCACATGTGGAGGGGCATGTCATGGCAAAAGAGGGCCACAGAGGCAGAAGATATTTTGAGCCAGAGAAAAAGAATTTGAGGAAGGCCCTGTTGTTTGACGAGGAAACCGCAAGATCATCTTCTGAGGCCACGAGAGCCACCTTGGAGAGGAAAAGAGAAAGACCAAGGGAAGGAAAGCCGATGTGGTCATCTCCCTGATGACCCCCAGATGCCCTCTCATATTCCATTAGTGTCTCTGGAAGGACTCAGAGACTTTGGCATTGGTTGGTGTTCTCTGGAATAATCGTGGTGTATATAATGCCACCAGCCCTGGACCTGATTCTGCCCCCTGAATTTTCCTCAGCCCTCGGTCAGGAACTCCAATGGCTAGACGTTGTACGTGCAAGTCACACTTGCACGTACTGAAACTCTCAGGGAATAAAAACATCCTAAAATAATCAAATCTCAAGTGCTGAAAAGAGTGCCCCGATCTAATTCTTGAATTCCCTTTATAACAGCTGCACCAAGTGCCCTGCTTATTATTTCCTGTGACAAGGCACCTACTGCTTCTTTAGGCAGCCTGTTCCATTTTTAGGCATGTCTAATGGACATAAAATTCTCCTTATATTTGTCTTAGATCTGACCTCTAGGCAATTCAGAATACAGAAATAAATTGGCTAATTCCCGTTCCCCTGGGAGTAATTGTCAAAGATTTGAAGAGAGCCATCATGTGTCCCTCTGTTTTCTGTGCTTCGGGGAGCAAACCAACCAAAATCTTCCTGTTATTTCTGGGCTTCTCAGCATCACATCCGCGCTCTCCAGACACACCCCCAGATTCCAGCGTGGTGGTCCGTGTGGCTCGGCTGAGCCCACCTTCTCGTTCTGCCTCTTCGTTGGCAGCTCTGGTCCTTGACCGCGGTCTCTGCATCTGGTTCCTGCTTTCTCAAGTCCATCGTGAGCACTGACTGCTGTCAGATTAATCATTGTAAACATGGCCTTTTACAGGTCACTGCCCTTGTCAGAGAAACTTCAGCGGTTCTTCATTTACTATGAGACAAAGTCCAGATCTGGCATTAAATACCCTCCAAAATGAGAAATTTTGATATTTCTCCAAGCCCTTCTCTGTTCTCAAAATTCCCCTCCAACTGGGTTGACTCACATCCCCATTTATTAAGCTATTTGTTCATTAAAGAAAAACTGTTGAGCTGGGAGCAGTGGTTTACAGTTGTAATCCCAGCGGCTCAGGAGGCTGAGTCAGGAGGATTGCAAATTCAAAGCCAGCCTCAGCAAGTTAATGAGGCCCTAGGCAACCTAGTGAGAGCCTGTCTCAAAATAAAAAGTAAAAAGGACTGGGGATGTGACTCCGTGGTTAGGAACCCCTAGGTTCAATCACTGGTACAAAGAAAAAGAAAAACACAACCATTGAGTGTCTATTTTGTGCCAGGCATTACAATTACAGTAGGTTAGGGGGATCTAAAGATGAGTGAGGCATGGCCTTTCAGAGTATGCTTTTTGAAAAGTGAGTCTACAAACAATTCAGGTTATTAAACACAGCAAAAACACAATTGCTAAATGTCATACCAGGGAAGGACGTGACCCGCTCTTCTCGGTGGACAGGAAGATTCACCAAGAGGGGGATGTTTGAGCTGGGACTAGAAGGATAAGTACAAAGTGTGCAGTTAGTAAGGCAAGACAAAAATATCATAAGAAACAACATCTGAACATTGTTCTAAAAAGTTCAAGTTGTCTAATATTTCAAGGGCGTGTGTCTAACATTTCAATGTGGGAGAAAGCAGTTGGTACACTAGAAAACTTTTTAAAACAATTATTTATGATGAACATGTATTAATTATGCATGCTGATGGGGTTCGGTGTGATACTTCCACACATGCATACAAGGTGCACTGATCAAAGGCAAGCTCCCGGTATCACACATACACCTTCCCAACCTCTGTTAATCACTGTTTTATACGAAGGTAAAACACTTTTTAACAAGTAACTCGGCAGGGCAGGAGTGGGCAGCTCTAATTTATATCATCTGCCTATTTCCACGGTGTAAATGTCCCCACCACTGTGACATCACTGAACTAAGAGCTAGGAAAAATCAGATAATGACCTCATCAGAAAATGCTTTTTATATGTTAGGGAGTTGGGGTTTTTATCCTGTGGGATTATGGAGAGCCCCTGAAAGCTGTAAAGCTAGATATTGACAAACCAGCTTGCCTTATGCAAAACCGGTGAGAGCTGGGTGCATGTGTATGACGTGGATGAGGGTGGAGTTGGAGAATAAGTGGTTGAAACTGGGGGACAGTTAAGACACTGGTTCTTAATTTTAACACATGCCACACATTAGAATTTCTTGTGAAATTGAAAAAAAAAAAAAAAAAAAAAAGAAGAGTTGCACCCCCAACCCCAACCCTGAGATTCTGATTACATCCACCTGGGCTGGGCCCAGCCTTTGGTAGGTCTGCAGTGCCTCTCGGGGATATTAATATACAGCACAGGTTGTAAAACACTGCATTAGGATACTATTGCTGTGAAGTGTTTTCCCTTTATTCGATTTCATGTTCTGCCTTGGGAACAGCTCCAGCTCCACCTTGAGAAGCTCTTCATTGTCTGGATCCACCCGGTGGCGGGCCTCCCTTTCAGACCCAGGCTCCGGTTTCCCTCTCCTGCAGGCCTTTGGTAGCACTTTGCTTGCCCAGCTGGCCTCCCTCAGAAGCCAATTAACCAATGCCTTTGGTTTCTCGCCAGGCTGCTATGAGACACCCTGGCCACTCCCACACCAGGACCTGGGCACCAGAACCACACGGCAGGGTCCTAAGAAAGTCCTCCTCAAAGAAGAGAAGGGACAAAAGGCCCGAGGAAGGGAAGATGAGCATCCTCGTGAGCACGGTGGCTTTGAAGATGGCGAGGAGCTAATGGTAACGTAGTGATGATCATGAGCTGCCGAGGGTTTACTGGGGGCCACTCTCTATGTTCTGCATGCACTTGTTTAGATCTCCAGCAACTTTACACGTAGGTACTGTTATTACCACTCCTTTTTGATATAGGAGGAAACTGAAGCACTGAGAAAATCCCCAACTTACCGTCAACAGCTGGGAAGTGACTCAGGCTGCGGCCTCACTCTCCTCCTGGAAGATGGGGGTAGGACAGAAAGTTCAAAGCTTCTAATCAGGCTTTGATCCTTCTGGTGACAAGCCCCCACTCAGGCAGGCACCCACCAGGACACATCTCATTAGAACCTCAGGCCCTTTAATCACCCAGAAAATTCCAAGGGACTAAGATCTTCGTATTAGGAACCAAGGTTGAAAAGTAAATATTAGAGACAAAAGAAGCATCTAGCGCCCCAGTTAGGAAATTAGGAGGATCTTAGGAGCTCTGTGCCAGGAACTGTAGGCAGAGAACAAATATACATTTCTTACTATATCATGGGATCTCACATCACACAAAGGAAGTGGATTATTCCCTGAAAGAGGGGATTGATCAGTAGTATCAAATGCAGTCAGGGGCACAGGAGAATAAGGACAGACAAGTAGTCACTGGACCTGACCCTTGAGGTCACTGGGGACTTGTCAGAGGACTTTCACTGATGCAGTGAAATAGCGAAAGTGCAGGCTGTGATTTGTGGGGCATGCGAGAAGTGAAGGGTGGTATGTACACACACACACACACACACACCCACACACACACACCTTCACTCCATTCACGCCACATACACGTGTGTATAGATGTGTATGTGGCGTTATGTATAAGTTTAGAAAAATTAGTATTAAAAATGTATACATTGAAACTTAGCCATGAGAAACACATTGGAGATGTGGAACTCAGCAATGAGGAAGAAGTGTGGAGGATTTTAAAAAAATGTTTTTGCTTGTTTTTTTAATTTATTTTTAAGATGGGAGAGACTTGAGAACATTTAGATCAAAAGAAAAGAAACAAAAGAGAATGAAGTTGATCTGGAGGGAATTGAGCAGAAGGAACAAAGGTCCAAAGGAGCTGCCAATGACAAACCTTGGACAGGAGGGTCACGTACTTAGAGATGATTAGCAAGTTCCTCCTGTGGGTCTGGACCCGGGTATGGTTCACTCACACCTCACCCTCTCCTTATTCTTTGTGATGTGGAAAGCCAAAGGCACTGGAAAGCGTGATTAAGAAACAGGTTGTTGTGAAGTTCCTTCCGTGGTAATACTGGGAGTGCATGCTTCAGGAACCAAAGGAAAAGTTCTCTCAACAGAATTGAAAGTTCAGGCCATATTTCACACTGCAGATTTCCCATGAAGTCCATCCTGGTGGTTGTAGGATTTCCTTCCACTCTACTCAGATGTGCACGTTTAGGGGCAGGGAATGGAGACTGGAGATTGGATTTGGAAAGAGTGCCACATTAAAATGTAGCAGTGAAGAAGTTCAAATATCAAGAAGGAAAATGTAGTTGATAAGTGAAAGAAAAATGGGGAATCCAAGACACTAGAGACATCGGTGGGAGTGAAGAGCAAAATTGGCAGAGAAATAGATGATGGATTTAAAATTTTCACATTAAGAAGAAGCAGATGATAAGCAGTAGGTACAATGTGGTCATCTAAGAATGAGAGCAATGTTCATCCAAGTTGAGAAAGTCAAGGAACTTAGAAGGTATTATATTGGATGAGCTCTTAAAAGAATACTGAAATAGCATTCACAAATCAGAGAAAATATTCAGTCTTCCGTATTTTGGGATTGGCTTATTTCGCTTAACATGATATTCCCCAACTCCATCCATTTACTGGCAAATGCCATAATTTCATTCTTCTTTAAAGCTGAATAATATTCCATTAACTATAGATACCACATTGTCTTTATTCATTCATCTCTTGGGGGGGGGTGTGTGCACTAGGGAAGAATAGAGTTACTTTAGATTAGGTAGAGGGGAGTGAAGGGAGGGGAGGGGATATGGGGATAGGAAGGATAGTAGAATGAAACTGACATTAATACATCACTCTACAACATGTACAATCAGAAAAATGAGAATCTATACCCCATTTAAATATATCAAAGTGCATAAATGCATTCTACTGTAATATATAACTAATTAAAACAAATTTGAATTTTTTAAAAAAAAAAAGAATGCTGAAATAACACAGCAAGGTAGGACTCAGGAGAATTCTATAAATGCGTATGCAAATGTGGTTTTTCACATCCCAGGTGTCCACATAGAATCGTGGCTGCTGTTAGGGTCCACTCAGCTCCCCTCCCCCACACCAGAGTCCCACTATCCTTTTTCTGCCCCTTTAACTGAAACCATATCCACTCTGCTGCTCCGCTCTCTCTCCAGCTCTGGCTGAAGAGTGAAACAGCCTCCCCAGTTCCCATGTCCCTGCAGTTCCTGAAGACAGGCCCGTAGGCCCTTTTGGTTCTGAGACTTTTATTGCTGATTGCTGTCACGAATCGAAGTGGAAGTGACAGCTACCGAATGTAGGAAGCTGCAGTTTCCAGAATCGCAAGCACAACATTCTCTCTGGCGTTGTCTCCAGGTGTATTTTCTGACTCGTTTCTGGAAGGCAGAATGGAAGTCACATGGGACTTTGCATTGCCAAGAGCGAGGCTTAGCAAACCATCAGGCACCCTGACCCTTTACCTGAGGACAGACCCGTCTCTACCTATCTTATGGTACGATTTATAAAAACAGAGAAACTTCTAAAATATAATAGAACCTTGTGTTCCCACAACTGGAATTAAACAGACATTAACATGCTGACATATTTGCTTTGGTTCTACTGTTTTAAAAGAAGGTATTTTTAATATTATTTTTTTTTTAGTTGTAGATGGACACAATATCTTTATGCATTTATTTATTTATTTATTTTTATGTGGTGCTGAGGCTCAAACCCAGTGGTTCTATGGTCAATTGTTTTCTCTCACATGCAGAAGCAAGAAAGAGGCATGTGCTCTACCAAGGGGCAAGTGCTCTACCACTGAGCCACAACCCCAGTCCCTGAAATATTTTAGATACAGGCCATGCCCCATCTGTATCCTTCCCCCATCTCTTAGGCCCACAATATCTGATAACTTGAGGTTGGTGTAATTTATACCAAATTGTGTTTTATGGTTTTACTGTTCATGTGTTTATCTATAAATAATACATATCCTATTGCAACTAATTTTCTTCACTCGACTTTGATTTTGAGGTTTATCCATCTTGATCTGTGGGGCTCCAGGCCATTCATTGTAATTATTGTACAGTATTCCACTGTATGAATAAACCAGTTTGTAAGTCCCCCGAGGAGGGTGATTTGTTTTCATTTACTCATTATTACAAGCAGGGCTGTGTGGAGAATCTTTGAACTTGTTTCCTTGTGCACATGCCGGACATAGCCATGTCTAGAGTATGCACAGGACAGACACTAGAAAGGACATTGCCATGTTTCATGCACAGAAGGGCGTATTTATATTTTTAGGAAATTGTTTTTCCAAAGTGTTTGCGAAATTTTACATCCCTCCTGGCAAATGTGTGAGAGGAGAGTTCCTATAGCTCCAAATCCTTACCAACATTGGGTGTTGTATTTTTTTTATTTCAGTCATTCTAACTGGTACAACAAGAGTATCTCACTGTGTGGTTTTAATTTGCACTTCTCCGATGCCCTAATGATGTTGAGAATCTTTTCAGGTAGCTGTTAGTCATTCATGTATATTCCTGTGAAACATCTGTTGATTTTTTTTTTTTGCCAATCTTTTTATTGGGTTATTGCTTCTCTTAAGCTGGTGTAAATTCTTTACATACTCTGGATTATAACAAGCCAAACTCAGAAAGTATAGGGTCAAATGTTTATTCTCACATGCAGAAGGCAGAGAGAGAGAGAAAAGGGTTGGGGTTCTGATGAAAATGGAAGGAAGATAATAGAGGGAGGGGATGAGGAGGAAGGAGGGAGCATAGGGTAGTACTAGGGAATGAAGACACCGAATTATGCTACATCCATGTGCAGATTTACTACAGTGAATCTGCTTATATGTGTGTAATTACACAGCACTAATTAAAATAATAATAATAAAAATAATAATAATAATAATAGAAGATAGGTATATTAGATAGGTAAAGCAAGGGAAAGGGAAGTGGGGAAGGGAATGAGATAGATCAAATTATGTTATGTGCATGGTGAATATAGCAAAATGGAAACCACTATTATGTATAATTATAATGCACCAATAATTTTTTTTTAATTCCTTGAAAAATTATAAAATACATGTATTGGGAATATATTTTTCTATTCTGTGGCTTATAGTTTCATTTTTCTAATGAAAAACAGAAGTTTTGAATTTTAAATTATTAACTTTTCCTTCAGGTCTTTTGCTTTTTGTATTTTATCCAAGAAATCTTTCATGACTTGAAGATTTTCTCCTACATTTTTGTCTAAAAGTTTTATGATTTAAGTTTAAGTAATTTATGTTTATAATTTTAACTTCCTATGTTTAGGTCTATGATCCATTTTGAGTTAGTGTTAGTGTGTGTGTGTGTGTGTGTGTGTGTGTGTGTGTGTGAGAGAGAGAGAGAGAGAGAGAGAGAGAGAGAGAGAGAGAGAGAGAGAAAGATATGAGGTAATAATTGACTGTCACTGTTTTCCCTGAAGTCATTCCATATCTTTTGTTGAGAAGACTTTTCTTTCTTCATTGATTTGTCTTGTCACCTTTATTGAAAAGCAGTGTAGCCCATATGTGAAGGCTTCTTTCTGGACCCTCTATTCTTTTTTATCAACCCTATGAATATATCCATATTCAAATGCCTTTATATTACTATCATTTTATAGTGAGCCTGGAAATCAGGTACCATAAATCTTTCATGCCTGTTATTTTTTAAAACTAATTTGAATAGTCTAGATTTTTTTTTTTGCATTCCCATACAAATTTTAGGATCAAATCGACCATTTCTTAAGAAAAAAAAAACCTATTTGGACTTTGATTGAATTGCTTGAACCTATAGATTAGATTGAAGATAAAAGACTTTAACAATGTTGAGTCTTTTGATCCTCCATGAACATGATATGTCATGCTATTTATTTAGATCTTAAATTTCTCTCACAATATTTTTTTGGCTTATCCATACTAATCTTGCACATATTTTACTACATATATTTCACATATTTTCATACTTTATACTAATGATTTCTTTTACTTTCAAATACTTTATACTAACATAAATGATATGATTCCTTTCACTTTCAAATAATTTATAATCAAAATAGAAAAGGACAAGTAATATGTGTATTTTCCTCTTACATCTTATAAACTTGTTGAAGTCACTCATTTATTTCATCTTTTATTGCAGATTTCTAAGAATTTACTATGTACACTCTCATGTCATGTTCAAATATACTCCTGTTTAAATCTATATGCCTTTATTTATTTTTAAAAATTATTTTTAGCTGCTTATTTTAGTTGAGTTAAATTTTACAAAACATATAACTTAGTGCTTTAAAATATATGACTCGGTGACATTTAATATTTTCACAAAGTCATGCAAGCAATACCTCTACCTAGCCTTGAAATATTTTAACCAACCCAAAATATAACCTTTTACCCATTAAGAAATTGTCTCCAATTGCCTAACACATCCACCTC
Source organism: Ictidomys tridecemlineatus (assembly GCF_052094955.1). Lineage (NCBI taxonomy): Eukaryota > Metazoa > Chordata > Mammalia > Rodentia > Sciuridae > Ictidomys > Ictidomys tridecemlineatus. The sequence goes on from NC_135480.1 coordinate 99,604,631, forward strand.
TCCCTAGTTCCTGGCAACCACTAATCTGTTTCAGTCTCTATGAATTTACAAATTATGGCTATTTTGTATAAGTGGAATTTTTATGACCTTTTGTGTCTGACTTTTTTTTCACTGAACATAATTTTTCTGAGCTTCATCCACATTGAGCATGTATCACTATATCATTTCTTCCTATGGATAAATTATAATTTGTGTGTCTGTGTGTGTGCATGTGCATCTGTGTGTGTATTACAATTTTTTCTTCATTCTTCTATTGATAGAAGCTTGGGTTGTTTCTACATTTTAGTTATTGTGTAAAAGTATTTCTATCAACAATCATGGTTTGTGTGTTGGGGGGGGTTCTTTCGGGGGGAGGTGTTATTTAGGATATATATCTAAGAATAGAATTGCTGGGTCATATGGTAACTCTATGCTTAACTTTTTAAGGAACTGCCAAACTGGTTTTCACAATAGAAGCACAATTTTACATTTACACCAATTGCAGCAATGCTCAAATGTTCCAGTTTCTCCACATGCTTACCAATATCTTTGTAATTTTACATCTGTTTTATTATAACCATCCTTGGGTTTGAAGCAACACCTCATCATGGTTTTGATTTTCCTTTTCTTTGTAGCTGATGATATCAACCATATTTTCTTTTTGCTTTTAAATATAAAATTTTCAACTTTGTTGGAATATAATTAGAAAATAAAATTATATATATATATATATATATATATATATATATATATTAAAGTGTACAATGTGATTATTTGACATATGTATACATTGTGAAAAGTTAACACATCATTTCCTCACATTTTGTTATTCCACATATACAGTGGAATAACAACTCCCCACCATGCTGTACATTAGATCCTCAGAATATATGGAATATATTATCTTATAACTAAAAATTTGTACCCCATGACCACATCTCCTAATTCCCCCCACACTCCAGCCCTTGGTAACTACCATTCTACACTCTGCCTCTATGAATTTGACATATGGTTACCATATATAAATCATACCATTTCCTTGTCTGGTTTATTTAACTTAGTATAATGCCCTTTGTGTTTATACATGTTGTCACAAATGATAGTATTTTACTCTTTTTTATGAATATTGCGTTTGTGTGTGTGTGACATTTTGTTTGTCTACTAATCCATTGCTGGACACGTAGGTTATTTCCATATCTTGGCTGTTGTGAATAATGTTGCAATAAACAAGGAGTACAGATGTCTTTTCAAAAGAGCAGTTTTGTTTCCTTGGAATATATATATCCAAAAGTGGGACTGCTGGATCAAAGGTAGTTATTTTTTTTTTCAATTTTTTGAGGAATTTCATTCAGTTTTTCATAATATTTGGGCCAATTTACATTTCCACCCATAGTGTACCAGGATCCCTTGCTCTGCATGTCCTCACCACCATTTGTTATCTCTTCTTAAATAGCCATCCTAACAGGCATAAGGTGACATCTCATTGTGGTTTTCATTTGCATTTTTCTGATGATTGATAGTGTTGAGCACTTTTTCATGTACCTGTTAGCCATCTGTATGCCTTTTTAACATTTTTAATTGAGTTATAAAATGTAAAATAAATTATCCTCATTTGAAGTACACAATTTAATAAGATATAATACATATATGCAATCATAAAGCCCCACCAATATAAAAATAATCCATATATTCAACACACTCCAGAGTTTTCTCATGCTCCTTTGTACTCCTCCCATTCCCCTTCCCACAGGCAACTATAAATCTGCTGTCATTATCAACAAGTTTGTATTATGTAAAGTTTTATGTAACAAAAGCATGTAGTATGAACTCTTTCCATCTGTTTTCTTTCACTCAGCATGATTTTTTTTTCATTCTCAAAATTGGGACTATGCTTTTGTTAACATATTAATTATGTATATTAATTGGATCTACTGTGAGATTTTCATATGTGCACACAGGGTGCATTGATGAGCTCTACACATCCTGTTTCCACCCTCACTTCTACCCCTAATATACTTATTTTGAGGTTCACCCATATTGTTGAAAAGATCTATCCTTTCATTTTGGAGTAGGATGTAGGATTCTATTGTATACCAAAGAATTTCCCTACATTTTTTATAGTTATTATTTTAAACTATTTAATTGACAAATCAGCATTGTGTATAATAAGATATACAATAAGATGACCTGATACATGTACATACTGTGTAAATGGTTATCACCATCAAATTCACTTACCTCATCCCTCACCCCTCATGCTGCCTTTCCTTTCACTTGTTTTCTTCTTTTTTTGTTTTTTTGTTTTATTTGTTTGTTTTATTTCCTGCACAGAAGCTTTTTAGTTTTGTGTAGTTCTGCTTGCTTCTTTTTGCTTTTGTGGCCTATGCTTTTGGTGTAATATCCAAAAAGTTGTTGCCAAAGTCAATGTCAAAGAACTTTTTCCACAGGTTTTCTTTTAAAAAAATTATAATTTCAAAAATTTCAGTTTGAATTCACTCTTTTGCATGAGGATAGCTCATTTTTCCATCACCAATTTTTGAAGAAACTTTCCTTTTCCCACTGAATATTTTTAGAGCTCTGGTCAAAGATTTAGTTGATCAAACATGCATGAATTTTCTTCTGGGCCCACTATTTGGTTTCATTAGTCCATACATCTGCTTTAATGTTGGTAACTCTACTGTTTTGATAATTATGGCTTTGTAATGTACTTTGAAATTAGGGTATGTGATGCCTTTAGCTTTGTTCTTCTTTCTCAAGATTGCTTTGAATCTCCAGGGTTTCCTGCGGTTTTATACAAATTTTAGGGGAAGGTCTTTTTTAAAAAAATAAATAATGTCATTGGAGTTCCAATTAAGATTGAATTGAATCCATATAATCACTTTAGGAAAAATAAACATCTTAACAATATTAATTTTTCTAGTCCATGAACATGGAATTCCTTTTCATTTGTTGATGCTTTTCTCATTTTTTCTTTTCTTTTGCTCTTTACAATTTTTTTTAAATTTCCTGATTCTTTGAAAAGCTATCCAATAGTTCATTATGGTTATACAGAATATTGAGGTTAATTTTGACATAATAATATAAGCATGGAATATAATTCCCTCCAATTCAGTCCCCAGTACTTCCTCTTTCTTTCCCCAGCCCTCACCCTCTGTTCCCTTTCTTATACACTACCTCTCTGATTTTCTCTCTATTTATTTATAGTTTTTTAAATTAGTACTTTATAGATATACATAAAGGTGAAATTTACTGTGGTATATGCCTACATAGGATAGTATGGTCAATTTCAATTTACCTTTAATTCCGTTTTCTATCCCTCCTCCCTTCCCTTCAATCCCTTCCTCTCCCCGTCAATTTCTTTTATCAGTGTCTTATAGTATTCAGGGTATAGATATATCTTTGGTTAAGTTTTTTCTTAGTTATTCTTTTTTGTGCAAGTGTAAATAGGATCACTTACTTAATTAACTTTTTGGATAGTTTGTCAACACAATTTATTTTGTATGTTGACCTTGTATCCTGCACTGTCACTGGATTCGTTGATTAGTTTTAAGTGTTTTTGGTAGAGTTGTCTGTTAGGGTTTTTTATACGTAAGGGTTTTCAGTTTATAAGATGATATCTCTCCAAACAGCTAATTCACCTCTATCCTTTCCAATTTGAATGGATTTTATTTCTTTTTCTTACCTATGTGCTCTGGTTAGGACTTCCAGCATTATGTTGAGTGGAAGTGGTGAGAGTGAGCATTGTCTTTTTCCTGATCTTAGATGAAAAACATTGGGCTTTTCACTATTGATTATGGGGTTAGCTATGGGCTTGTCATATACAATTTTTATTTTGTTGAGGTAATTATTCTATGCCTGATTTGTGGAGAGTTTTTATTATGAAATGATATTTAATTTTGTCAAATATTTTCCTGCATCTGCTGAGATAATCATATGATTTTTTATTCTTCATTCTGTTCATGCAATATATCACAGTTATTGATTTGTGTATATCAAACTCCATCCTTGCCTGGCAGGGATAAATCCCACTAGATCATAGTATATAATTCCTTTTATGCAGTTTGTTAGTTTTGTTTGATTGTTTTAGAATTTTTGTATCTATATTCATCAAGGATGTTGTCCTGAAATTTTTTTGTACTTCTTCCTCTTTTTTATTTTTTTGGTGGGGAAAAAGGTTGCCATATTAATATTTCCTTTTAAAAAGAATTTATGTATTTATTTATTTTAATCAGGTACATATGACAGCAGAATGCAATTTGATTCATTGTACACAATTGCAGCATAACTTTTTATTTCTCTGGTTATACATGATGTAGTGTTGCACCACATGTGCAGTCATACATGTAACTAGGGTAATGATGTCCATCTCATTCCAACTTCTTTCCTGTCCCCATGCCCCCTCTTTACCCCTCCTTCTCCTTTGCCCAAAGTTCCTCCATTTTTCCCACCCTCCCCTCCCTCCATTATGGATCAGCATCCAATTATTAGAAAGAACATTCGGCCTTTGGTTTTTTGGGGATTGGCTTACTTCACTTAGTGTTATGTTTCTCCAACTCCATCCACCTGCAAATGCTATAATTTTATTCTCTTTTAATGCTGAGTAATATTCCATTGTATATATACACCACAGTTTCTTTATCCATTCATCTATCAAAGGGCATCCAGGTTGGTTCCACAGTTTAGCTATTGTGAATTGAACTGCTATAAACATTGATGTGGCTATATTACTATAGTATGCTGATTTTAAGTCTGAAGAGTAGGATAGCTGGATCCAATGGTGGTTCCATTCCAAGTTTTCCAAGGAATTTTCATACTGCTTTCCAGATTGGTTGCACCAATTTGCAGTCCCACCAGCAATGTATGAGTGTGCCTTTCCCCCCAAATTCTTTTCAACACTTATTGTTGACTGTAGTCTTGATAACTGCCATCCTGACTAGCATGAGCAAGCACTCTACCAACTGAGCTATAGCTATAGCCCTAGTTTGTTTTTAGATGCTTGGTAAAACTCACACGTAAAGCCATCTGGTCCTGGGATTTTCTGTGTTGAGAGGTTTTGATTATGGATTCAATAACCTTATTGGTTATTGGTAATTTCAGTTTTCTTTTTCTTATGATTGACCATTGGTAGCTTGTATGTGTCTAAGAATTTGTCAATTTCTTCTAAGTTATACAATTTGTTGGTTTATTATTATTTGTAGTAGTCTTTTGTGATATGTTGTATTTCTTGGCTATCAGTAGAATATCTCATTTTATATTCATAGTCTTATATATTAAAATCATACTTTTTACTTCATTCTAGTTGAAGATTTGTCAAATTTATCTTTTTAAAGAAGCAACTTAGTTTTATTAATTTTTTATCATTTTTCTAGTCTCTATTTCATTTATTTCTGCTCTAATCTTATTCCTTCCTTCCTCCCTCCTTCTTTCTTTCTTTCTTTCTTTCTTTCTTTCTTTCTTTCTTTCTTTCTTTCTTTCTTTCTTTCTTTCCTTCTTTCCTTTTTTCTTTCTTCTGCTGAACTTGGACTTAGTTTGTTCTATATCCTTGAGGTGTGAAGTTAATTTATTTGGGATCTTTCTTTTTTCTTAATTTAGGAATTTGTCACTGTAATTTATCACTACATTGTGTAATTTATCACTCATTCTTTTTAGCATAAAGAATCACCTAAGTTTTTGCATGTTGTGTTTTTGTTTATTTTTTCTTAAGGTATTTTAAAATTTTTCCTTTTATTTTTCTCTTTGGTCCATTGATTGTTCAGATATTGTTAAATTCCCACATATTTGTCAATTTTACAAAATTCTCCCTGCTATTGATTTCTACTTTTATATAAATGGGATCAGAAAAGATACTTGAGATTATTTCAGTCCTCTTAAACTTAGTAAGATTTGGTTTTTGTTTCAGCATATGACTATTCTGGAGAATGTTCCACGTTTTATTACAAAGGATATGTATACCACTGCTGAAGGGCTCTTGGATGAAATGTTCAATATATGTTTGTATGTTGTATTTGGTCTATAGTGTTATTTAAGTGTGTTATTTACTTATTATTTTTCTTCTGATGACTTGTCCATTATTGGGAATGGGGACCTGAAGTTCCCCATTACTATTTTATTGCTATTTCTTCCTTCAGTCCTGTTGGTATTTGTTTTAGGTATGTAGGTACTCTAGTGTTGGTTATATGCAGTATCATTTCAATGGTTATTTCCTCTAGATGAATTAATATCTTTATCTTTTAATAGTTACATTCTTTGTCTCTTGTGACTAATTTTGGTGGAAGTATATTTTATCTGATGTGATTATAGCCATCCCTGCCCTTTTCTGGTTACCATTGGCATGGAATATATTTTTTCATCCCTCATTTTCTGTCCATGTGTGATCTTAAGGCTAAAGTGAGTCTCTCATAGGTAGAATTTTTTCATTCATTTTTTGCATTCTTTTTAAAGAAGCAACTTAGTTTTATTGATTTTTTATCATTTTTTTTCTAGTCTCTATTTCATTTATTTCTGTTCTAATCTTCCTTCCTTCTTCCTTCCTTCCTTCCTTCCTTCCTTCCTCCCTTCCTCCCTTCCTCTATGTCATTTGACTGGAGAATTTAATCATTTATATCTAAAGTAATTCCTGGAAAAAAACAAATTTACTTAATAGGTAAAGAGAATTTCTATCTTTTTAAATATTTTTTTAGTTGTATGTGGACACAATATCTTTTATTTTTAGTTTTTTGTGTGTGAGGTGCTGAAAATTAAACCCAGGGTCCCACGCATGAGAGGCAATTGCTCCACAACTGAGCCACAGCCCCAGCCTAAGACAATTTCTATTTTATTAATTGTTTTTGTAGTTTCTTTATACTTTTATTTCCACTTTGCTATCTTCTTTTGTGATTTGCTAAATGTTTGTATGTTTGTGGTGGTATAGTTTGATTCCTTTCTCTTTATCTTTTGTGTGTCTATTAGAAGTTGTTGTTGTTTTTTTAATGTGGTTACCTTGGGACTTACATAAAATATCTTATAGATACAATATTCTAATTTAAGATGATAATGACTTCACTCTAATCACATACAAAACATCTTCACATTTACTCTTTCTCACACACATATTTTATACTGATGTCACGACTTACATGTTTTTCTATTATGTATCTTATTATTTTATCTATAGCTACTTTTAATACTTTTGTCTTTTAACTTTAACAATAGAATTAAAGTGATTCTTATAATACCATGAGAGCATTAGTGAATTTGATTATATTTGACTATATGTTTATCTTTTCCAGGTAGTTTTATACTTTCATATGTTTTCAGTTGTTACTTAGCACCCTTTCAACTAAAAAAATTACCTTTCATGTTTCTGTAAGTCAGGTCTATTGGTGAAAACTTTTCTTTATTTTCTTACTATTTTATTGTATATATTTGAGGTTTATAGCATATTATAGAAAACACACGAATAGAATAATTACTATACTGAAGCAACTTTACATATTCATCATATTATATAACAGTATTTTTGTAATGAGAGCATTTAAATTCTATTTAACAAAATCCCTAACAGATTACAGGTATTTGAACTGTAGTCCTCAGGTCGTACATTAGATTTCTAGGCTTGTGTACTTATATACCTGCTGTTTTGTGTAATTTGACCCCCTCTCACTATTTACATTCTCCACCCTCACCCCAGGATCACAACCATTTTATTCACTATCCTTGCTTATTTAGTCTTTTTCTTTGAAGATTCCATATAAAAGTGAGATCTTGCAATATTTTTCTTTCTGTGTCTGGATAAATCACTTAGTGTAATATCCATCAATTCTATCTACATTATGACAAATGATAGGCTCTACTTCCTTTATAAAGTTAATATTCTTATATTATAACATATATCACATACTCAGATATATGAATATATATATATATATATATATATATATATAATGTTTTCTTTAACCATTTATATGTTGACAGACCCTTAGATCACTTCCATTCCATTCTTGGTGAATTTGACTAATGCTCAAAAAAAAAAAAAAAAAAGAAAGAGAACAAACAACAACAAAAAAAACCCCATGAGAATACAGATGTTTTTATAAAGTGGTGATTTCATCTTCTTTATATTCCCAGAAAAGGGGCTGTTGGGTCATATAATGTTTCTATTTTTAATTTTAAAAAAACAAAAACAACTCCCTACCATTTCCCATAATGGCTGCACCAGTCTACATTACCACTAATAGTGTAGTAGGGTTTGCTGTTCACCACACTCTTGTCAACATTTATTGCTTTTGTCTTTTTGATAATAGCTATCCCGACAGGTGTGGGATGATATCTCATAGTGATTTTAATATGCATTTCGTTGATGCTTAGCAATGTGGAACACCTTTTCATATATCTGTTGTTCATATTTATGTCTTATTTAGAGGTTTGAATCTTTTTCCAATTTTTAATCAGGTTAGTGTTTTTCTGCTATTGAGCTGTAAAAGTTTGTTACAATTTTTGCTTTTTAATCCCTGATTAGATATATGGCTTGAAAATATTTTTTCCCCAGTCTACCTTTTGTCTTTCATTTTGTTGATTATTTCCTTTGCTGTGCATAAGCTCCTTAGGTTGACACAGTTCCATTTATCTATTTTTGTTTTTGTAATCTAAGATTTTGGTGTGATATGCCACAAATCATTGCCAAAGCCAATATCAATAAGCTTTTCTTTTATGGTCCCTTTAGAAAGTTGTTTTCAGAGTTTACATTTAGGTCTTTTATTCAGTTTGAGTTGACAAATGTCCTTCAGCTTTTATCTTGAAATGTCTTTATCTGTCCTTCATTTTTTAAGTGCAGCTTTGTGGGTATGGCATTCTTGTTTGACAGGGTTTTTTTTCTTTCAATACTTTGAACATATCACCCCACTCACTCCTGGATGGCAAGGTTTCTTTTGAGAAGTCCACTAATAGCCTTCTGGGTGTTCCCTTATAGGTGACAAATCTTTTATCGCTTGCTGCTTTCAAGATTGTCTCTTTCATCTTTAACTTTTGACAATTTGATTTTATTGTGTCTTGAAGTTGTCTTGGAGTTGTCTCTTTGGGCATCTTTTGATCTTCATGAATCTGAATATCCATATCCCTCTCGTGATTTGCAAATTTTTTAAGTAGTATTTCTTTAACAAAGTTTCTACTCCTTTCTCTACTTCTTCTCCTTCTGGAACTCCCATAATTCATGAAATTGCATATTTGCTGGCATCTCATAGGTCCCTCAATATTTCTTCACTTTTAGTGTTTTTCTTTTTATTTCTCTAATTTAATAATTTCAAACAACCTACCTTTGTGTTTGCTAATCCTTTCTTCTGCATGATTGAGCCTGACATTCTAATTCCCTGATGTTTGTTTGTTTGTTTTCAGTTCTGTCATTGTAATCTTCAGTTCCAGGATGCTGTTTGGTTGCTTTTTATGGTTCCTATTTCTTCATTTAACTTCCAATTTTGTCCATGAATTATTTTCCTAATTTCATTTAATTATCTAAATGTATTTCAATACATTTCATTAAACTTCTTTAAGATGACTGTTTTGAAATACTTTTCAGGCAATTTATAGGTCCTATCTTTGAGGGGTCAGTTAGTGTAGTCTTATTAGTTTCCTTTGGGGGTGTCAAGTTTGCCTCATTCTTCATTATCCACATAGGCTTGTGTTGGTATCTGTGCTTTTTCAAAGAGCAGATACATTTTCTAGGCTTTAAAGACTTGTTTCAACAAGATAAGTCTTCTTCTATTGGGACTTTGGACTGATGAGATTTCCTCTAGGATTGAAGTTGAATGGAAATGGATTGAGTCATGTGGCTGCTGCTAGGTCCACGGTGGGGTACAAGGTTGGCAAGCCTGTTATCAGAGCCTTTAGCAGGTGTAGATTTTCTCTGGTCTTGGATGAACTGCCTCTAGGACCTTTGTCCATAGGACTTGTTTTGGGATGAAAGTCTACTTCATTGACCCACATGTGGCAGGACAGCTGCATGAATGGTGTGGCCCTCTCCAGGTTCTCCCTTGATCAGGGTAGGTGTCTAGGAATAAGTTGCTGGCTCATATGATAAGTGTATATTTAACTTAATGCCAAAATGCAAACTATTTCCAAAGTGGCTATCCCATTTTACATTCCTGCTATCAGGGTATAAGAAATCCAGTTATTCTACATTCTCATCATCACTTGGTATTATCAGGCTTTTGTTTTGTTTTTAACCTTAGTCATTTGAATAGATGTACAGTAGTATCTCTTTTCGGTTTTAATTTGCTTTTCAATAATGATGAACATATTTTTATTTATTTACCATTCACACTTTTTCTTCACTGTAGTATGTATTTAAACATTTTCTATTATTTGGTTTCTTGAATTTGACCTTGTAAGGTCAGAATGCTCATTGGTTGTTTTTTATGTTTTCTATTTCTTTATATAATCTGTATATTCTGAATACCAGAATTTTCTGTATATTCTGAATACCAGAATTTTCACTTAAAGACTTTTCATCTCCTTATTAGTATCGTTTTAAGAGTAAAATATTTTTATTTTGATGAATTTATATATTTTAAATTTATATATATATATATTTTGTTCCAAGACATATTTATTTATCTGACTCAAGTTCACAAACATGTTCACCTATGTTTTCTTCTAGCAATTTTATCATTTTAGGCTTTACATTCAGAAACACGATAAATTTCAAGTTAAATTTCATATATGATGTGAGAAATTGGCCAAGAGTTGTTTGTTTTCAATTTTACATGCAATTGTCCATTGTTCTGGTACTATTTGTTTAAACAATTATCCTTACTTCATTGACTGACATTAGAATTCTGCCAAAATCAGTTGGCCATGTATTTATGGTCTGTTTTTAGATTCTCCAATGGTCCAATTTGTCTTTTCTCTCTCTCTCTCTCTCTCTCTCTCTCTCTCTCTCTCTCTCTCTCTCTCTCTCAATATCACATAGTCTTTATTACTATAGCTCTTTAGAGTAAGTCTTACAGTGAGTCCTTGAACTCACTGTAAGACTTACTATAAATTGTTTCAGTTATTCTAAGCATGCTAGTTATTTATGGCTGAATAATAGTTTGTCCAGAACTTAGAGGCTTAAAACATTTATTGCCTCACAACTTCTATGAGTCAGGACTTACAAGAGCTTAGGTTTTTCTGGAGAAAAAAGCACAAATTTTGTTAAAAGGCTATAGTATCTGGAGGCTTGACTGGATTAGAGAATTTATTTCCAAGTTTACTTAAATGGTTGTTGGCTAGGGGCTTTAATGTCTCACCACTTAGCTTTTCCATTGGGCTGCTTACAATATAGTTGCTGGCTTTACCTCAAAATGAGTTTTTTTTTTTGTGTGTGTGTGTGTGTGTGTGTGTGCGTGCGTCTGTGCATACATATGTGTGTATGTGTGAAAGAGAAAGAGAGACAGAGACAGAGAGACAGAGACCAGGGGAGAATTCACTTACTCTCAGAAATGACATGCCATGTTCTATTAGTCAGACTAATACCAGAATCATTGGGGATCATCTTGGGAAATGAAACCACAATAGATTCTTTGTTTTTCTTCATTCCTTCTAATTTGCATGCTTTTGTTTCTTTTTATTCTCTTTTTGCACTATCAAGGACAATTTAATAAAAGTGATAAGAGCCAATAATTGTATAGAATTGATATTCTTTTCTTCCTTAAATATGTTATAGAATTCACTAGTGATGTTATCTGGGTCCAGAGTTTTCTTCTTTGAGAGTTTTATATATACAGTCATTTATTACTTTATTTTTTGTCACTGTGCAAACATATAATGTACAAACAAAAGTAACTATGGCATTTCTATGTGATAAAATTATAGGAGATCATCGTCACATATGTAGTCTCTTATTGACTAAAACATTATACCATACATTACTATACAAACCCCATTTCCTTAATAGTCCCAGAGTTATTCAAATTATTTATTTCTTCTTAAGTAAGTTTTACTAAATTTGTACCTTTCATGGAATGTATAGGTTTCTATGTTTTCAGATTTATTAGCACAGTATTAGTCAAAATATTACTTTATAGCCTTTTTAGTATCTATAGGGTCTGTAGGATACTTTCTCTTTAATTTGTGATATTGTTCACTTTTATCTTTCTTTGTTCTTGATCAGTCTGGCTACAGGTTTATCAATTTTATTGATCTTAAAAACTGTCTATTGTTTAAAAACTGTCTATTGATTTTATTTTTTATCTATTGTTTCACTCTTTTGATTTTATTTTTTCTTTGTTGTTTTTCTATTTCAAATTTATTAATTCCTACTCTTAGTATTGTTTCTTCCTATTTGCTTCGTTGAATTTTTATTCTTTTCTGAAGAAAAAAACCTGAAATAATAAATCTGAAACCTTTCTAATTATTTAACATAAATATTTAGTACAAACAAAAGTATATATAAATTTATCTCTGCACTTACTTGCATCTCACAAGTTATGTTATCATTTTATTTAAATAAAAAATGGTTACAAGTTTTCTTTGTGACTTCCTTACTGACCCAATAGCTATTTAGAGTTATTTCCAAATTTGGGTTTTTTTCAGGTATTTTTGTTATTGATATCTATTTTAATTCCACTATCATCAGACAATATGCTTCTTTTGAAATTAATTATTCTACATTTTTTTTGTTTTTACTATTTTCATGGTGCAGAATATAATCTATTTTAATAAACATTTAATAAACATTCCATGTACACATGCAGAAACTATGCATTCTGTTGTTGGGTGAGGTGTTGTATGAATTTCAATTGCGCTGTGTTTGTTAACAACATTTAAGATATATCCCTTTACTAATTTTTCTTTTTATCTATTTGTTCTGTTAACTAATGAAAGAACAGTTGAAGTTTTTAATGATAACAATGGGTTTGTCTCTTATACATTCCATCAGTTTTTGCTTCAGGTATTTCAAAATATATTATTAGTTGCATAATCATTTGGAATTGTTAGACCTTCTTGACAAATGACCCACCCATCATCATGAAATGTCTTTCTTTATTCCCTGTGACACTCCTTTTTCTGAGGTCTACTTTGTTGAACATGATACTGCAACTCTAACTTTCTTATAATAATTATTTCATATTTTGCAATTACTCAAGTTTAGCTGATATGTTTTTATACTTAAAATTGGTTTCTTGTAAATACCATATAGTTTCATCATGTTTTTTTTTATCCATTCTTGTATTCTCTGCCTTTAACCTGTTTATTTATTTGTGGGTTTTAAATCTAATAGGCTGTTTTCAATTTATCTTATCTGTTCATTTTTCTTTCTTCTACTTTTTGGGCCTTTTCGGTTTTTTGTTTGTTTGTTTTTGATTGTCTTTTTGTGGTTCCATTTTACCCATGGATTCATTTGTTTTACTTTTAATGGTTTCACAATGGTTTACTATATGCCTTTTTAATATGTCACAATCTGCATTAGGTTAATACTACATCACACATAAGTAGGAATCTTCCATTTCTCTCCTTCAATTCCTTATACCTCACTGTTTACATTTTACTTTTTTCAATGTTACAAAACCCACTATAAATTATTATTTTTTTCTGTAAACAGTCTGAATAAAATATATTTTATATTTGCCTCTATATTTGATATTTCCATCACTCTGCATTTCTTTATGTGAATCTAAGTTTCAATGTGCCATCGTTTCTCTTCTGGGTTTGTTCTCTTGGTTTATTTTTCTGCTGCCATTTATTGGCCAACATTTTCCTGCTTATTCACAAGTCTAAGTTTTAATTAGATTTGAAAAATTATGAATTTTGTTTTGATGGGTGCTGGATTTTCTTGTATTCCTTTAAAAAATTCCTTTAAAAAATATCCATTTTAGGAAGGAAGGCACTGGGGAAGGAGACTGAGCAAATTATCTTAAATGATGTACAAATATGGCATAATGAAACCCACTATTATGTATCATTATAATAAAAATCATAAAAATAAATAAATATTGGTCTTTATTTGGTCATGATGCTAAGTTACTGGTGGATCACTTTGAACATTTCAAGGCTTGGTTTTGAGATCATTGGGCAGCTCTAGAAAAAAATTTCTTCTAGTGTTAGTTTATTCCCCCAGTAAAGCATGACCCTTTTGGTGTCTACCAAATTCCCTGTGTGATCAACAAGGTCTCTCCATTATTGCTAGTGGGGACTCCAGTGATTCCCAGCTCTGTGTGAGCTCCATCGATTTTTCTTGGCTTTGAGTTCCTGGTAATTGCTCTTTTCCCAGGAGCTGTTCTTTGTCCAGTCCTGTGGCATTTTACTCTAGACATATGGAGCGTAGCTTTCAGCCAAACACTTGGGGATTCCTATGCTGTTTTCTGGAGCTCTTTTTCTGCACCGCTCCTGGTCTCTGGTACTCTGCTTCACAAATTCTTGCCAGTTCAGTCTTGCAAGACTGATATCTGACTTCTCAACTCAGGGGGACTGTAAGGCAGTTTGGGCTCCTCTCCCCCACAGGTCAGGAATTGCTTCCATGAAGAAAGGCAGGGTGACTGTAGGAATCGCTGGGTTTGTTTTCCAGGGACCACAGTCCTGACTGCCTGTTGTTCAAGGTCTGAACAGTGTTGTTTCACATATTTGTCCAGTTTTACAGTTGTTGATACTCAGAGGCCCCTCTGGACTCTTGTTACTTCTCCGTAGCCAGAGTGGAAATTGCTGTATTACATGTTCATCTTCCACTTTACTAGGTGTATCGCTCAATTACTTTCAGTCTGAACTCCCTGGGCAATGTTGAGAGCTCCTCCATTCCTTACCAACACTTATTTTTGTAAATCAAATAGGTGTCAAGTGTATCTGACTTTTAAAGTTTGTATTTCTTGATCACCAGTGAGAATGAAGGCTTTTCTTTCCCTATGTTTTCGAATATAATTTCCTCCTCCTTATGCGTTTTAGTAATGGAGCCCACATGTTCTTACAGACCGTCTCCTAGACAGTCCCTGGGTATATCACAGGATGCATAAACAGCATTAGATATAATGGATTTATTGTGCTTACTGACATTTGAATTTAGTTGTGCTTTTTGTTGGTTTGTTCTCCCTCAGACTTTCCTGTATTCTTTTTTTTTTTTTTTTTAGTTGTTGATAGACTTTTATATTTATATGTGGTGCTGAGAATCGAACCCAGTGCCTCACACATGCTAGGCAAGCACTCTCCCACTGAGCTACAACCCCAGCCCTTTTCCTGCATTCTGTTTGATTGATTTCATTTCTTTTTAATTTCCTTCTTTTATGGATTATATTCCTAGTATTTTTTTTTTCAATGCATGTGTGGTTAGCTTTAAATTTTTAACATGACTGCTGACTTGAAAAATCTGAAGTTAATCAATATTTCTACCTCTAACAAAACCAGAACGATTAAACATTTTAACTCCTAACTGTGACGCCTGAACTATTTTACTTTATATTATCCTCCACTATTTTATTTCCACCTTGCTTTTGTAAACCCCAAGTAAAGTGTTTCCATGCTCCTTCTTTTGTACAGTCAGTCGCTGCTTACGTGATGTACTCCATTATCTTTTGCATCTCTCTCTTCTAGATTCAACTCCTTACCTCAATTTTTCCCTCTGTGGGATTCTCTGAGTTAGAACTTCTTTTAATCTTTGTCTGACTGTATCAATATTTCCCCTTCACTTTTAGAATAACAGTTTGGAGTTGGCAATTATTCTTGGTTGGAAAAAATAATTTGAGGTTGGCGATTATTTTTCTGTGGCATGTTGAAGACATTGCATTATCCTCTGGCCTACATATTGCTGTTCAGAAGTCTGTAGCCCAAGTCACTATTGTTTCTCTGTAGTAAGCTCCCTTCTTGATTCCCTTTTAAGGAATTTTCTTTGTCCTTGGTATTTGGCAGATTCACCATTATGTGTCTAGTTAGGATTTATTTTTATTTATTTTGCCAAGCCATTGTGCTGTTTTAATATGATTAATCATTTGTCTCCAATTCTGGACAACTTTGCCTTTTAGGCAGTATCTCCATTCTTACGAAATTTCTGTTGGCCTCTTACTTGTTGAGGGTTCATTCCTTCATCCTCTAATCTTCTGCTTTTCATATTTTCTGTCTTTTGTCACTCATCAGACTCTATTTTGGTTAAAAGCCCCTTGGTGCTTTGGTTAAAAGGTCTTGAACCTTCTAGTTCATTTATTCTCTTACCTCTATTTCTAACATATATTCACTGAGCTTTTACTTTCAAAGTCTGCATTTTTTATTTCCATTTGGTTAATTTTAAAACCTGCTTACTCTGTTTCACTTTGCTTTCTGCATATCACAGCATTGCATTTCTTTTTCAAGATCTGTATTCATTTTAAACTTACTTATTCTATATGATCTTTCAGATTGCTGCTCTATTATGTCAAGTTTTTGGGCTTCAATCTTCCTGTTCATTGCATATGCTGATTCTCACTCATGGTCGAGCATTTCCATGTGTATTTTGCCATTTTTTACTATGAGCTCATGTTTAGTGGACTATTTCTCTCCCCTTGTGAAAATCCATTGCAGATCATGCTGTGGAAGCATCCTTCCAAAGCAGATTAACATTTGCTTCCATCAGCAATTCCCAGGGGTTATTGAGCAGTGAACTATTTTTATATTAGTTTACTAGCTTGGATTTTCCAGACCACAGGGTTGCTATAAATTTGAACCTCAAACCCATGCTATATGCAGGCCTAGGGTTTCTATTTCACAGAGAACATTTTCTTTTATCACTCAGAGCACAGGCAAACAAACCTCTTTATGGTTGCCATGTGAAGGTTCCTTCTTCTTCCTAATTCACAACTTCACTGAAGGTATGCATTTTGAGCTGGTCTTGACTTTATGCATAGACCTCAGTTCCAATACTCTGCCTTGTGTGGACACAAGGTTACCAAGACAAAACCTCTCTCATTCTATCCCAGCTAGGGCATTTGCAATATCAAATTAGTTTCTGAGTTCTCGTTTCCTTTTCAATTTTTTCCATTTCTTTTCTAAGAAATAAAAGAACAAGAAAGAAAACAATGAGATGGTTTTGTCTAAACAATAATCATGTTTAGATGGTTCGAGGTCGAAGATTTTCAGGTTCCCCAAAGCACAAATATCAACT
This sequence comes from Ictidomys tridecemlineatus, assembly GCF_052094955.1. Taxonomy (NCBI): domain Eukaryota; kingdom Metazoa; phylum Chordata; class Mammalia; order Rodentia; family Sciuridae; genus Ictidomys; species Ictidomys tridecemlineatus. Next base: position 99,621,681 of record NC_135480.1, read on the forward strand.
CCTCTTTCTTAAAGAACATGTTTTCCATAATGTAAATAATCAGATGAGAACAAGAATGCCCCTTTATTTTAACTGGGTCATTTCTATCTTTGCAAACTTTAAACTTTAGTGATAATTGTCCTCATTGACTTCTTTTTTATATTTTTAATTTTTATTTGTTCTCATCAAGTTATACGTGACAGAGAGTGCTCTTTGATTCATTGTACACAAATGGAGCACAATTTTTCACTTCTCTGGTTGTACATGAAGTAGAGTCAGACCATTCGTGCAATCATACACGTACCTAGGGTAACAATGTCTTTCTCATTCCACCACATTTACTGATCTTATCTTTTATCCAAGTTGTTTTGTTTGTGGGTATCCAAACAAACAGAATTTGGAACAAAAATACAGTTGGGTAAGAGTCAGGTAGGATGGGCTGGGGCTTATATCAAGAACACAGAAGCATCTTAAAGACATGGAAGAGAAGGAGCAGTTGAGTTCCCAGATGACCTGGAGAGTGGGCAGGTGTCTAAGCAAGGCTTTCTCAGGATGTCTGGCCTTACCTCTCTCTGCACATCTGTCTTATTCCTTTCCACCTTCCTTCAAGTTGGCTTTTCCTGCCCCACATGCACACCGCCACATATGGCTATACTTCACTGATTGTCCAAGGGACCAGCTCAGATCAAATCTCTTGGTCTCCTTTCTCTACACCGGAGGAGAGGGTCATATTAACCCTCCTGGTTTCTAGGTCTGTTTTTGTTCTTTCACCTATGGATAAGGGAGCAGGGCCAAATCAAATAAACACCCTTTTTTGGAACATACTTCTGCATCAGGCATGGCTGAAGAACAGGATGACAGAGTTGGGAGGGCACCCTTCAAAATAATTCCTACATCTTTAAGCAGAATCATCAGCCTTTTCATCATTTCTCACAGATTCACCAGGAGTTTGATAGATAACAACAATGCAGAGAGGTAGAGAGGGGTTTTAGCAGATGCTGTGAACCCCGTATTATAGTGGGACATTTCCACTTCAGAGAAATAATGATCCTGAAACAGAAATGGAGAGCTAGCAGAAAGTTGACCCCCAACTCTTACCTTGTCTAGACGACACAGGTGAGTGGGAGAAGAGCCCTGCGTGAGAGGACTACAGAGGAAGCTTTGGCCTCTGGGGGAATCAGGGTTTTCATTAGAACCCAGAGAAGGAGAGCTCTGGGGATGAAGTTGAGCATATCAAATTTTTTTTAAGCAATTCAGTAGGTCTGGATTGGGAAAGAGTGCACAGTAGATCACCTGGAAGTTGTGATGGGAGGTGTAGAGTTGGGTTGGGGGAATCAGCAGGTGCATATGGGCCAAGCGGAGTAGCAAGGGAGGGAGGAACATACAGAGGAGGGATGCTCCTTGACGGATCTGGCCATAGTGTGCCAGGTGACTTGGCTGCATTTTCTTTGAGCATCTCTTTTACTTTCTACTTCTTTTTTTTCTTCCTACTCTGTTCTCTCAGTTTGCATCAATCCATCTTTAAATATCCAGCTCAAATTGCATTTTGCTTTCTACACCTTCCTCCTATACAGTGATACTCCTCCCTCCTGTGGTCCTGCCAGTCTACACTATTCATTCACTGTTGACCATGGACCTCTGACTTCATCATTAGCTCCCCATGGCTCAGGACCGGCTTTAGCAATAGGATCGGAAGTCCTGAGGGAGGAACATTCCTTGTACTTCTTTGTTTCTGCTGCAGCATAGTAGAGTGACCCTCACATAGTAGGTATTCAGTATGACCTTCAGTAAATCACTTGGTGACATTCAGTTTATCTAATCTAACATCAATTCTCCATTCACTTACTGTGTCTTTTGACAGGCAGTTCTTGAGCACCTACTCTGTGTAAGCACAGGTTCATAGAACAAAAGCTTGTTAGCACAATTATTAGAAGCATAAAATAATAGACATGAATAAAATGCCATGAATAGCGGGAAGCACTTACACAGGAAAGACGTTATTTAAACATTCATATTTAGACATTGGAACATTAACTAAATTATTTCATAAGCTCCCTCCTGAGTTCCTAGAGTACTCTGAGCATACAGTACCTATATTATAGCACTTACCACATTGTACTACAGTTATTTGTGTATGTTTCCATCTCTGCCCCAGACTGTGAGCTTCAACACTGAATCCTCAGCACTTAGCACAGTGCCTGCCGCATAATGGGCCTCAGTAAATAGTTTAAATAAATTAGTGAATGAAAGAAAGTCAGCATCCAAGGGTTCTCAGCCTACAAAAAAATGTGTTCAGACAATAAGCACACTGATGAAAATTCTGTCCAAAGAATCACATGGAGAGGGTTATAAGTGAAAAAATAAAAATAAAACATAGATTTTTGCCCTGAAGGAGTTTATAAATGAAACTTGGAAGCAGAGCACAGGCATAGGAAAATGCCTTAAGATGATTTATCAAATTACCTAAAAGCAGTTGCATTTTCAAACTTTGACACAGACATTGATGGATTACAGAAGAGCCATAGGGGCAAGAGGGGTTAATCGGGGGGAGCTTCTTGGAGAAATGGAATGATCTGGGAGGCACTGAAGGATAAACAAAATTCACAGGGTTTGCCCCTCTGTGGATGGAGGAGGGGAGTGGGCCACTGGCTATTTACTAGGGTACTCAAGAGCTTTGACTCACGATGCTGGTAGATGTGCAAATGTTCCACACCTCTGTTGGTGACACACATTCAACACACACACACACACACACACACACACACACACACACACCATGCACGTTCTCTCTGTGGCTAGGGGAGGGGTATGAGCCTTCAGTGTTTCCCCTCTCTAGAGAAAAATCCTCTCTCCTCAAGTACTTCTTCGCTGGCTTTCACATTGACCCTTTGAAGGTATCATCTCAGCTCTCTCTCCCAGGACTGGGCCTGCTCCGCAAGTGCCCCCATTTCCAGGATGTAACACAGAACTCGACCAATTACGATTCTTTGTTCCAATCCCTTTGATTATCTTAGAAACAGGTTACTGAGTAGGTCAGCAGGGGGCAGAGCCAGGGCAACAATTGTTTATCTGTCTCCAGGTTGGAGTTGGAAAGCACAGACACCTGCTGTTGGGATGACTGTGCTGGGTGAGTGATAAGGAGACTCACTGCCTCACCCATGATCTGATCTCCTCAAACAACATCCAGAAATATGGCCTCAAACTCGCCCTATGATAGAAATTCTGCGTTCATTGACTCCACAAATATTTATCTTACTATGATGTGCTGGGAATGTAGCCGCAAACTAGAGAAACCAGGTTACTTGTTTCATGAAGATCATATTTAAGTGAAAAAAAAAAGGAAAATCAGAAAATTTGTTTTCTACAAGATAATGTCTAGATACTAGGAGGAAAATAAACAGTGATGTCTTAAGAGGGCTCAGGGAAGATCTCTCCCTAGAGGTGAAGTATTTGAGACAATTCCAGAAGAAAATAAGGAACCAGCCACATGGAGAAATAAGGGAAAGGTAATCCAGGCAGAGAGAACTGTGAGTTCCAGGGTGCTGAGGCAGGGACAAGGATCAGATAGATGTGCACTGGGCCATGCTCAATTCTCACACACAGACACATGCACTCACAGCTCCCACACATAGCCCTGAGCATAGGGAGTGAAGGGCAGTGGGGAAGGAGAATGAAGACAGAAGGCAGGTGGTGGGCTGGGGATGTGGCTCAGAGGCAGTGCTCACCTAACCTGTGCAAGACCCTGGGATCCATCTCCAGCACCCCCTGCCCTGCCTCTGTCAAAAAAGCCAGAAGACAGCAATGTCAGATCATGCATCTTAGTCGTCTCTGGTAATACGTTGAGATTTTTTTTTTTTCTGAGTGCAACAGGAAGCCACTGAACCCTCAGAGCAGGGGAATGATGTGACACTTGTCCCCCACCCCTCACACATGACGTCCAGGAAAATCCTCAGATCTGACCACCTCTTGGGATGCACAAAGTCTTAAGGGTACTGAACTCCCCATGTGACCCTGAACCATTCACCTCTCCTGAAACATGAAACTTGCCATATGCAGAGAGATTGACCTTCCTCTTTGAGAGTTGCTTTAAGATATGTCAAACTGAAAACCCCACAAAGTTAACTTTACCTTTTTTTTTCACTCACTCATTTATTTTTATGTTTTATTTTTGGTGCTTTATAGATATACATAAAGGTGGGATCCAATGTGGTATTTTTATACATGCACATAGCATAGTTCTCTTTTATGGACTCCTTTAAAAGCTCAAAATGACGAATAGATAGAAGACAGTTAAAAACTTATCAGACAGAGTTTACCAAAAATTATTGACACTACCTTGAAGTTATTCCAACACACCAGGGCTTCTTCCAGGTGAAAAGTGTCATCACCAGCGTCTTGTTTTGTTGGTGTTTCTGACTGCTTTCCCTCTGGAATTTTTCCATTTATCTAGCCCAACCTCTGTCCCTTATGACTTAGCCCAATTTTCCCCCACAAACATAGGAAGTTGGATGTCGAAAGCCGCCTAGAGAACAGTCCGTCCATCTGCTCAGTTTATAGATGAGCAAACTGAGATTCAGAGAGGGGAAGTGACTTGGTAAAAACCACACAATCCTCACCCCCAGCCTGTCTCCTTCCAGGGTATGTGCCTGGCCTGAAGAGGGACACATGAGGTAAACAGACTGGCATGGAGGTTCAGAAAGTCCCCCATGTTACATGGCCAGTGAAAAGCTCCCAGAGAAGAGTCTGGAAAATGGAAGGGGGATGACGGTGAATCACAGGAAATCTCCTCGAGCTCCAGAACTGGTGACCCAGAACCTCCCCGAGTAAGTGTGGGGTAGGGAGCCACTGCAGGGGTGAAAACCTCATTGGTGTTTTCGTATCTGCAGGAGGTTCCAGGAGAAATATTGGGGGGCAGGGGAAGGGCATTGACAGCCAGGGCTTGTTCCTAATTCACAGGGACCAGGTTTGCTCACCTGGGGGCCAGGGAAGACAGGTGCAGGGGCACAGGTGGGCCAGTTCTCTTTGAGGGGTGAAAGGGATGGGCCCTGGTAATACAATATCCTCTTGGTGCCACAAAGCACTCCAGCCCCCATCCATCACTGCAAATGAACCAGGTGACAGGATTAAATATCCCCTAATTGCAGTCCCCCGGGAGGGGCCACGCCAGCTGTCTCTTCCACATGCCTCGCCCAGCAGATGGGGGATCAGATATCAAAAGGTCACGGGAGGCAGCCTGGGTCCTGGCCACCTGGGCTGAGTGGAAGGAGGAACTGAGGGAAGATTAGGGTTCTCTGTTGGGTCTGAAAACCCATCAGTATTTGGTCCTGGCTCCCCCCTGGCTTCCTCGTGGTAAGGTCTGCATAAATTGTTCTCCTTATCTGTCAGAACAGGATCTGGGCCCCGGTGCTCTGAATCTTGCTCCCAGAAATGGATTTATGTCACACAAAACCAGATATACCCCAGGGTGCACAGCAGTCTGCCTGCTCTGGCCCCTGCCTCCCATACCTCACTGAACTCCATGAAGCTGGGATTTTTTAATTTATTAGTTATTAATTTATTTGTTATTCATGACATATTGTGTTTTGACATATCCTATATACATGGAGCATAACTTTCCATTCTTGTGGTTGTACATGATGTGGAGTTTCACTGGGTGAGTATTCATATAGAACCATAGAAAAGTTTTGTCCAGTTCATTCACTGTCTTTTTTATTCCCATTCCCCTCCCTTCCCTTCATTCCCCTTTGTCTAATCCAATGCTGGGACTTCTCATCCTCCCTTCCAGTGCTCTCAGGAAAGGAAAACTGCAGGATTGCTTGGTTGGGAATTCCAGCATCCTTAAATGGAGGCCAGGTTCTCCAAATCCACTGAAGATTGAATAAGACAAAATGTGACTTATATTTCAACTCCAGAAATGGACTTTGGTGCCAAGAAGCTCTTGGCCAAGGGAGGCTGTATGGGGTTCTTCCTTGGCTGGGTTGAGGACATCCACAATGGGGGAGGAGCAGGTGGCTTTTGCATCCAGGAAGCACAGGCCCTGTCTCCCCCTAACGCTACCCTCACCAGCTCCTGTCAGAAGGGCTCTGGGCACTTCTGTGGAAATAAGATGCATTTCCATTTCACTGAAATCATGATATTGCAAAATCAGCAGGAGTAGTTACAAGCCAAGAATAGCTCCCCATCCAGGGAAGGAAGGACTACAAGGCAAAATGAAGGTTCACTTGCCAAACTCACTGAGACTCAGTCAAGAAAAAAAAAAATCAAAAGGAGCCACTCAAAGCCCACAATGAGAGGATTACAAAAGTCTCCAGCATCATTTGATCAGCTCCATTTCCGATCTGGGCCGGTTCACCCCTCCTTAGGCAACCTGGTGGCCCCTCCGCTCCTAGGAGGTCACCATATTGATGCAGAACTCAGTGCTGACACCCGATCGGCATAGCTGCACTATAGCCCAGAACTCCTGGGCTCAAGGAATCCTCCTGCCTCAGCCTCCTGAGTAGCTGGGACTACAGGCTCGCACCACCACAACCGGCACTAGCATCATTTGAAACTCCACAATTAGTGCAAGCTATGAGGTTCCAACAGGGCCATGGGGGGAAGGGTGTGCTCAGTTCACTTTCATTATTGCAGCTAGAGAACTCTGGTCATCAGCCCCTGGGACTTAGAAGACAGTCTCATGCAGGTCCACCTCTAATGGATCATTTCTCTTTTTTCCAATCATTCATTTGTTTATTCATTTAACAAATACAATTTTTTTTTAGGATTTTCTGTATTTCTGGAAATATGCTAAGGGCTACAAAGGTGATCAAGTCCAATAGCATCTTTGTCTGCAGGGATCATGTGCCTTTAGGATTTGGGAAATTGCATGGCTCCAAACTTCAGCTCCATCAGGCATCCAGCAGCAGCAGCAACACCTTCCTAGGTCTCTCAGTGTTGCCAAGAGCTGGTTCACAGGAGATGACTGAGGGAAACTGCTCTGGAAAAGCTCTCTTGCAGGTCTACAAAAGTGAAAAGTATTGGAACTATTGCTCTAGCTGTGAGAACAATGGGCTAAGTCACCAGGGAGCTGACTTAGACCTCCTCCTCTTTGTTCCTTCACTTCCCCCTCCCCTTACTCAGCCTCCAAACAGAGACTTAGTCCAAAAAGAGCCATTCCAGGCTGATGATAAAGGGACAATGGGGTTTGGGGGTGGTCCTCTGGGTCCCCAGGCAGGAGGCCTCCATTCCAGCATGCCAAACAAACCAGGTTCTTTTGGAGCAAGTCAACAGCTGAACTATAGGCTATGAACAAAGAACTTGGCCAGTTTCTGTGTCCTTGCAGTGGATATGCACAGTTAACCACACCAGTGTCTAGTCCTGTCCCAGTTTTAGGGAAACCAGAAATCAAGAATCTTACTCCCAGAAAACTACAGGTAGTTGGAGAAGATTGGTTTCTGTCTGTGGTATTTTCTGGCTGATGGTGTAATACCATATAGGCCCATGGGCCCAAGTGTTGGCCTTACCTAGGTAATTTGTCAACACATAGATGCTCAACTTCCCCTAATTGAAATTCCAATTTTGAAGGGACAGGGATAAGGCCTAGGAAGTGAGTTGCATGCACCAGAGTTCAAGATCCTCATATATATATTGGACCATGTCTTGTGTGTTTTTATTATACATTCAAGACAGAGCATAGTACCTGGCACAGGACTGGCACTCAATAAATGTTTGTGGTTTGAATAAATGTATTTGATTTAAAGAAAAAAAAAACAATGGATGGCAAAAGAAAAAGACTTTTAGGCTGTGGAGGTTTTCTGGGATCCACTTGTACCTGATTGTCTTTCTGATTCTCAATTCTCTGAGTACAAAATCTAGGGACCTGGATTTGAGGGTTTTGTGCTTTCTGTTAGGTTTGTTCTGAATAAATAGAACTTTGCTCCCATTGGCATAAAGCAGAACTGATGTAAGAATGGTTTATCTTGTTTCTTCTCTCATCATTTTTTATTATTGTTGTTGCATTATTAGTAATAACAATAATAGTAAATGCATTTACTAGCATTATCTCATTTCCTCATTAGGGAATCTTATGAAAGAGATAGGAAATTATTATCCCCATTACAAATGAAAAAACTAATGCAGAGAGAGGTCATATATCTCATCTACCCTGCAATCACACAATTGGAAAATGGCAGGAAGAGACTTCAACCAGACTCCTACCTCAGAACCTAATGCTTTTAGCACTATCCCAAGCTTCCAAAAGAACCACTTCAAGTCTGCATCCAGCGACCCCTACATATGTCATTCCAAATGTGCAAAACAGAGTGACTGGAATCATTCACAGATCTTTGACAAAGGTGTGTTCCTTTATCAAAGACTCCCTTTTCACAAAAGCTTTTCATTTTTTGTATGATCATAAGAGGTTGAGTAAGACTGAAAATGTAAAGAATTACTCACTGCTAATTGACATGCAGGCAAATCATCTCTGAATTCATAATCTAAGTGGATAAAAAAAGGGAATTTGTTCTACAAAAACCTGGGTTAAGTGTGAATTTTATAGTGTGCCTACCACAGAAGCCAGGTGTGTGTGCATCCTCATACACCAGACTTCCAGAAGAAACCCTGTCCTGCATGGAAAATTGGCAGATAAGTTGCTTCTCTCTTTTGTTAAGCAAAGTCTTAGAATATCCCAGGGTCCCAGCATCTGTGTTCAGTCAGATCCTGGGCTCCTGTATTTTCAACTAGGCAACTCGAGTTGTAAGAAGTTTTCAATGGAGTCCAACAAAATCATGGCTTCAGGATGGATCTAGACAATGCCCAAAGACTGAAAAGTGATAACAATGTTCTGAACATTTTAAATATAGATTTTTTTAAAAAAAATCATTCATTTCAAATACAAAGATAATAACTGAATATTTAGCTCAATCCATGAATTTTCTTAACTCCTAGATTAGATCATTTTGATCTGCCTGGTCAGTTAATTCATCCTAAAATCAGTTGGAGTAAATAGCCCATCAATTCAGTTTAGCATCTTGTGTTTCAATGAATGGAGCAACTGATAAAATAGACCAACAATCTTAACAATGTCTTTGGATCTTAGAAAAATGAGGTGATAAGGAGGAAGTAACCAGCTTCCCAAAGTGGGATCACCTGCTATAAGACAAAAGCAGATACGAGCAGCATAAAGTGTCCTTTATTCTCTGTGGGAGTTCCCAGGACTCGGATAAATGGACAGTTTTGTCCCCAGAGAATCTGGTTGCCTATGGAGCAGCCTGGTTCCTCACCAGCTCTCCCCGTCCACCAGCCCCCAGTCCTCAGGCCTCCTGGTCCCTGTCAGCTCTAACAGGGGGTGGGGATTGGTTAGGCCATTCATTGGTTCTGAAGTTTCTTCTACTTAAACCAATTTGTTAGGTGCTTCATGATTTACAGCCACAGTGGAAAATGGGGCTGGGTATTGATTCTTGGCCTTTTCTATTGCAAATGGGTGTAATGTTTTATAGTATGTCAGAATAATGGCAGTGGGCACTCTATCAATGTCAAATGTTAAAAATGATCAGCTATTGTGATGTAGGAGATTAAATATGAAAGCTTGATGGGTATATAAAAGCGAAATGGCAATAATAAAGGGATTTTTATGTTCGGCTCATTGCTCTCTGGAATCCACCTGGGGAGCTATTAGAGCCAATTGTGCTGATCAGTGACATATCACCATGGGTTAAAGGACGGGACAGGTGTGCCTCTCCCCAGGTGCTGTTTGGCCTGGCAAGATAGAATGGGAGACCAAGGTGGAGAGGTCAGTGTTCACAGGGTCGGACCTTCGAGAACTATCTCTGAGGATGACTAAGAGGAGAAGACACAGAGCAACTGAGAGTCTATCAGAAACGCCAGGGGTCCCTGTCACCCTGCTTCTCTCTTGCCATGATGGCTCCATCATTAAAGCCAGCAGAGGAAATTGGCTTCCTGCTTTGAGATGTCCAGAGAAATGTCAGTCCTGTTCTATAAACTAGGTCAGATCTCATTGGTCATCTTGTACAGTTAAACTTCTCGGGAAGTTGAGGCTCAGAGGGGTAAAGAGGCATGGCCAGGGTCACTCAGCCAGTGAGTGGCAGAGCTGGACCAAACCTAGATCAAGCTAGAACTCTTTCCACAACCTGTCTTCGGCTACCCTAGGAATTCAAAATTGTCATAATCTTCTAAATCAGTGCTGGCCAATGGAAAAAAATGAGAGCCACCTATATAGTTTTAAAACGTTCCCATAGTCACACTTTAAAAAGTAAAAGAAATGGGTTAAACTCATTTTAATAATATATCTTATTTGAGCTAAAATATTATCCTTTTGACATATAATCAATATAAAAATTATTGAGGCATTTTATGTTCTCTGTTTCATACAGTTTTGAGATATGTTTTCTATGTACAGCACAACTCACAGTAGATGAGTTACCTTCCAAAGGCTCAGTAGCCATGTGGCTAGTGGCTACCAAATTGTAAGCATAGTTCCACACGCATACATATGGGGGTTCATCCCCCAGAGAGATGTTCAGGGTGCGGGGAGGGCATGTGCACCTTGAGAAAGCAAATACAGACTACACTGTGCTTAGACAACTGGTGTATAAACACCAACTCAAGCCTGTAAACCTGGAAAAATCTTAGGACACACTGAAGACAAGCTGCCAGGTATATATGAGGGCTTCTCAATGAGGTGGAAAGTGGATGAGAATTTCTGGAAGTTTTAAAGAGTCTTTTTTTTTTTTCTGAATGTTTACTAAAAATGAGCAAGATTTTATGTAGACTGAGGAATATACTAGTCGTTTGGGGGAAGAACAGCTCCTCAGATGAAGTTATTGTTGTCATAATATAAATGACCAAACTCATTTTCTGTGAAAAGAAGAGAGAGCGTGAACTACACAGCCTTACACGGAGGTTAAATTAAGTCTTAAACTTTATGTAGGACAACAGTTAACCCTTGAGGCATTGAGGAGCCTGAGTTGTTAACGTCTCTCTCTCAAACACACCAGCCACGGGCGACCTTGCTGACCGTGACATTTGCACAGGGGTCTGCCTATGCCCTGACATATTCACTGGACCCACCAAAGGTCGGGGGAAGAGAAGTCATGGCCACCAGCTCCCAGCTGGTGCTCTGGCTCATCTGGCCCTGAAGGTCACCCTGAACCTCTTGGTCAATGAGTAAAAGGAGGCAGAGCTGGGGAAGAGCGGGGTTCAGGGTGCAGTGCAGCGATCTCAGCGTTGCCATTTCCAGAGCAAGCCGACCGTATAATGCACACAATGCCAGCCAGAGCACTAACACCAGGTCCCTTTCAGCCAGAGACAGCTTGTCACTCTGACAGCTATCAAGCCAATCAGAAGGGTAAATTAAGGTGTCCTTTTTTTTTTTTTTTCTTGAGGGGCAGGGGGTAGTTAAAATGCTGATCTTCGAGTGACAGGTTTCTGAGCTGGGAGTGAACTGTCACTGCTGCCATCCTCATTCTGGAGCCTCTCAGGAGGAGCATGTCAGGGAAGCCAGCAGGCTCCTCATAGACCTGCTTGCTCCCTAAGGGCATCCAGGCACAAGTCGAACTGTCTGATCTGCCCCCTGGGACCCAGAGGCAAGCGCCCCAGTCTGCACCAGCTCCCAGGGCAGTGGGAGCCAGAGATCGACTTTCCACTTTGGGGGGAAGAAAAACTCCTCCTTCTTTCCTAATTGCAGCATTAATAATTAAGTAGGTGCTTTCATTACTCAGAGTCTTACTGCAGAGTGACACTGGAAAGACATACGCAAGGCACACACCTCGGTGCCTGTGCGCGTATTCTGGAAGCCGCACATCAAATCGTTTAAAAAAAATTAGCATAAGCAAAAATTTTAAATAAAAAAACACCAAGGATGTATGTATGCTTAATTACATGAGGACTTTATTAGCTGGCGCTAATTAAAGCATGTTATGAAGTCTGATAAATGTCTAAAATTACTCACTTTGGTAAATAGTTTTGACGCGAGTAATTTGTTTAAAACCAGAACTTGGTGGAAAAGTTCAAGCAATTTTATTTTTGCCTGGGTAGCACATTATGCGATGTCTAGGGGGATAATTAACGATTAGTGGTTTAATGACAGAAGCACATTCATTATCCTGTTTCCCAACACCCGCCAAGTCTTCCATGCTGAGCGCTCGAGGCTCTGGCTGCCCCTCCTGAAGAGCTGACCTCCTGCTGATAGCAGGGTCCATTTCACAGATGGGGTCTGCTGAGGCAGAATGCCCGCTCTTTCGTCTATCCACCATCCCAGAGTACAGAGTCCAGTAACGGAGGAGTGCCAAGACTCTCCCTGCGCCTAACATGAATAACCATATTCCTCTTAAACCTTCTGTTACTGTCTGAAGGTTGTGTGTCCCTCCAAAGTGTGTATGCTGAATCCTGCCCCCCAGGTGTGGAATTAGGAGATGGGGCCTTTGAGAAGCAATTAGGTCATGGGGTCATGAGTTAGTGTCCTTATAAAAGAGATCACAAAGAGCTAGCTCACCACCATGTGAGGACAAGAGAGAAGGTGCCTTGTACGAACCAGGGAGCAGTTCTTCATCAGACACCAGGTCTGCCCATGCCTGGATGTGGGCTGCCCAGACTTCAGAGCTGTGAGTGATAAACCTTCCTAGTTTACAAGCCTCCCCGAATCAGGTATCTTGTTATATAGCAGCCTGAGACACCCTTCTGATGTAGGGGCCTTAGGCCCGTGGACAGGCTCTGTCTGGGTCTCTCTGCCAGGAGCTGAGACTGACTCAGAGTGCTAGGCCCCTCCAGAGCCAGGTGGCCTGTCACACCCTCTCACTGGCACTTGCCTGTGGGCTTCCTCTTCTGCTCCAGGTCCTTCTCCTCACCCCACCAGGGCAACGAGGAGAGCTATGTGGCTATCATCTGCACTCACCAAGCTACACACACGCAGTCTAGGCTGGTCAGAAAGAATGAGCCTCATGATCCAAATGCACTGTGTGACCAGGGGCGATTCCTGTCAATATTCCTTGTCTGAGTCCATCTGGGCAGCTATAACAAAGACACTGTTGACTGGGGGCTTATCACAATAGGCCTTTCTTTCTTCCTTCCTTCCTTCCTTCCTTCCTTCCTTCCTTCCTTCCTTCCTTCCTTCCTTCCTTCCTTCCTTCCTTTCTTTCTTTCTTTCTTTCTTTTTTAATTGAACCCAGGAGCTGTATATATACCACTGAGGCACATCCCCAACCCTATGTTGACCCTATTTTTGTTTTTTTGTTTTTTTGTTTTTTTTTAAGAGAGCGTCTCACTGAGTTGCTTAGCCTCTGGCTTTTGCTGAGTTAGAACTGGGGATCCTCCTGGCTTTGAACTGGGGATCCTCCTGCCTCAGCCTCCCTAACTGTGGGGATTATAGGCATGTGCCATTATGCCTGGCTCCCAACCCTTTTTTAAATATTTTTTTTTAGAGACAGGGTCTCACTAAGTTGCTGAGGCTGGCTTTGAACTCACGATCCTCCTGCATCAGCCTCCCATGTCCCTGGGGTTAAAGGCATGCACCACCATGTCTGGCCAGGCTTTTATTTCTTACACTTTGAGAGGTGGGGAAGGGGCTGCTGCATTTCTGTGGTCGTTTATAAGGGCACTCGTCCGTCCATGAGGGCGGGGCCTCGTGAGCTAACCACCCCCAGCAGCCCCACTTGCTAATGCCATCTCTTTACGGGTCGGGTTTCCACGTTCCAATGCTGGGGCACACAAAAGCTCAGGCCATCGCCCCTTCCCTGGTCTGGTCTTTGCTTCCACCCAGAAGAGCTCCTGTGCTGCTCGGCTTTGCCCAACTTACTTTTTGAGGACAGAGAGATGAACTAATTGACCTCCTGGGGCTCTGCTCCAGTCTGTGATGTGAGACACACAAAGGTCACTTTGCAGTCCAGGCTGACACTTGCCTCCCGCTGTTCTGAACCTTGGTCTACTTCCTGGAGGCAAGGAGAGAGGCTTGGAAGGAGGCTGGGGTGGCAACAGCAGTCCCTGCTTCGTCACAGACCCATGGAGGATTTCCCCTCCTTCTCTCATTTTTTTTTTTCTTTCTTTTTCTTAAACCAAAGTTTGAAGCTAAATCCACTGTGGGCTGAGCGCGGCACTTTAAACTCCACTTGCTTCGAAGTTTAAATGGGAAGACTTGACAGGTATGCTAATGCTCCTCTATTAAGTCTGCAGAAAATGACATTAAAGGTATTGGTTAAAGACACGGCTCAGTGTTTGAGCAATTTAATGAAGTGTTACACACAAGCTGACCTTGTAGAGGGAGAAGCTCGCGGCTCTCCCGGCGTTTCGGGAGGCCCTGGCCACTCTGTTTGACATCTGAGCTTAACACCAACCCCGGACTCATTACCGTCTGCGAGGTTCTGGGAACAGCCAAGGGGGAGACCGGCCTTTGCTAGCGCAGTCCAGTGACAGGAAGGGGTGGTAAAAATAGTGGCTCCTGATCCTCAGCGTCATTGTGAGGCCAGAGGTGCTGGTTTGAATGACATGTTCAGTTTTCATAAACATGGCAATGGTCCCCCTGGGGAGCCAGACTGGAGGAAAGGATGGGGCTCAGAGTGGGCGGTGGACAGGGTCAGCCGAGTGTAAATGCCAGAGCTTCTGGCTGGCATCTGATCTCCAGGTGAGCTGGTGGAGTTGGGAGGGGTGTGTCTCTGCCAGAGGAATAAGAAACTCCACAGAGAGTTCAGGATGAAGGAACCAGAGGCATTCGGTGATGCTACAGAGATGTACACCCCTAGAAAAGGGTCAGAGGAACAGGATTCTAAGACCCCTGTGGAAGCCCCCTTCACTCACCAACTCATTAGTTCACTTATCGGATATTATTGAGCTTTGGCCATATATCACTTCTCTCCCCAGCTGCCCTATTCACTGTGTTTCAGCCACAGTAGTCTTGGGCTAATTCTTAGGACATTCAAAGATCCTCCCGCCACAGTCCCTTTGCACATACTTCTCCCTCTGCCGAGGATGCTTCTTTTTGTTTTTCACAATGACAGCCACTGTAAGCCTTTTTATATCAGTTTACATGTACTCTTATCAGAGAGGCATCTGGGCAGCTCATGAGCAGTGTCAGCCCACAGTGTTGGGTATAGTAATAAATTAATAATTGTTAGGCAATAATCCTTTGCATTCATTTTTGGAAAGCTCAATACAGTCAGCCCTCTGAATCCACAGGTTGTGCATCTGCAGACTCAACCAACCATGGTTTGAAGGGATTTGGGAAAAAAATGCATCTGTATTGAATATGTACAGACTCCTTTTTCTTGTCATTATTCCCTCAACAATGCAGTCTAACAACTATTTGCACAGAATTTACATAGTATTAGGTATCATAAGTAATCTAGAGATGATTTAAAGTATATGGGAGGATATGTGTAGGCTCTGTGCAAATACTGCCCCGTTTTTCATAAGGGACTTGAGCATCTGCGGATTTGGGTATCCACGGGGGTCCTGGAATAAATCTCCTGCAGATAAAAAGGGGGCAGCTCCATACCTTTTAAATTTCTTCCATGTCATCCTGATGGAGATCTCTAGCGACCTCACCAGGCAAAAGGAGAATCAGCCAGCTATTCTCCCGCAGGGAAGCTGTGAATGCTCAAGGACACAGTTCTGGAACCAGACCAGGATTCAAGTCACCTGACTCCCTGGCCAGGACTATTTCCATTGCTGCAAATGGTCCTCTGTCTCTCCTGGTTGATGAGGTGGATGGACAGGGAGGGCCAGGCCAGGAATGCTGACGCCAGAGAGGCTCACCTGGTGAAGGAGGGGCAGGTGCGTTTGGAGCAGCGAGGATGACACCTGCTCCTGTGTTTGCGGCTCATCAGGTGGGCATAGAGCAGGGACAAGTGGAGCTGGGCGTGGGATGCCCTGTCCTTGGGAGAGCTTCCTCCCAGCCTGAGCCAGGGCAGTGCAGCCTTGGACCGTCCCGGCTCTCAGTGCTGTCTGTCCCCACTGGCTTCCCTGGGCCTAGGTAAAGGGCTCCAGTCCACCTACTGCTTCAGGAAAGTTGGCTTGTTCAAGTGGAGGAAGAGCCACAGTCCAGGCTTCCTAGGGGAGCAACTCACCAGTCAATGAACATCTGTTGAATGCCTCCTCTGTGCCTTCCCCTCCGATCAGGCTCAAAAAATAATGATTGACATATTGAGCTCTTGCGACTGCAGGTCCTGAATTTGGCCACTTCAAAGTGCCAGCTCCCCTCACCCTCGCAGCAATCCTGTCCTGGGGACAAGAGCAACCACATCCCCATCTATCAGGAGAGGAAGCTGAATTGGCAGGTGCACAGAGAGCGGGGTGTTCTGGGGTTGGAGCATTCACAGGGGGCTCCGTGGAGAGAGGGAGGCTTGAGTGCTGGCCGGGTCTCGGATGCTAATCAGATGGCCTATGATTCACGTACTATCGTC
Organism: Ictidomys tridecemlineatus; assembly: GCF_052094955.1. NCBI lineage: Eukaryota > Metazoa > Chordata > Mammalia > Rodentia > Sciuridae > Ictidomys > Ictidomys tridecemlineatus. Next base: position 99,638,048 of record NC_135480.1, read on the forward strand.
CCCATCCTGAATGGTGTTGTGCCAGCCCTACTGTAGGTATGTTATACCATCATCCAGTTGGACTCTTAATAATAATCCTGCAGGACAGATAAGTAAAAGGATTGGGGGCTGGGGATATAGCTCAGTTGGTAGAGTGCTTGCTGGGCATGCACAAGGCCCTGGGTCCAATCCCCAGCACCACCACCAAAAAAAAAAAAGGATTGGAACTCTGTTTTTTTCTGAGCTGTTCTGACTATGCGTCCAGGTGACATGGTAGAAAGAGTAAAGGGGATTGGCCTCTCAGTCCCACGTTTGATTCTTCGAGGCCTGGCATGTCATGCAATTCCAGGTGGGCTGAGGAGGAGAAGGGGGCGTGCAATAAACACAGAATAAATGTGGCAGAAACAAACAAATATCATTTTTAAGGCTAATAAATGGTCTTAGGTCTTATATTTGGACTATTGAGACATGATAAAAATATTGACTTAATTGTTCCAACCAGACTCTGATTAGCAAGTGAGGATTTAAGGGACTTGGTATCATGATTGAATAAGCAAGCTCCAGCCACAGACACCTGTGTTCAAACTTCACCTCTGCAACCTACACGCTGTGTGAGCTTGGACAAGCTGGTTCAACCTGCACTTCAGATGACTCATCTCTACAACGTGGACCACTACAGCATCGCCTTATAGGGCCATTCAGAAGATCTGAACAAACACAGGCAGAGGGCTTGGAGCATGCCTGCTGTCCCACGGTACCCGGCACACCAGCTAGATTAGGAACTTTCCAAAGCTTTCTGTGGAACACCTACCTACCCTGCCCCAGACACTGTGGGCACCATGAATGTGAACCAGGCCTCGTCCTGGCCTTGGGTGTGCATCAAATAACTAACGCAGCCCAGAAGGAGACAAGGGCTGTTTCTGAGGTGCAAGGAAATGCTTAGAGGAAGATCGGTCCTAGCTGGAAGGGGTCCCTGGTGGAGGAGGGACCTGAGGTGGTGCTGGAGGAATGGGCAGGATTCTAACAGAAGGTCACAGCAGGTCGGGGCAGCCTTCTCACTACAGCCAGTTGAACATTAGCCCATCAGGTGTCCAGTTCACCCCAGGTGACACCTGCTAAGAAGAAAATGAAGTCAAACTATCACTGCCATTTTAGCATAGTACTAACTCCCCATTCTACTCCTAGTAAAGATCCTTCCAGGAGCTGAGGATAGAGATCCGTGGTAGAGTGCTTGCCCAGGATGTGCTGCTGGGCCTTGGGTTTACTTCCCAGCATGGAAAAGAGTTGAATAAAAAATATATTCTTTAAATAAATTTCTTCATCACATTTATGACTAAAACTTCATCCCTGTGAACTTTTCATTGGGACCTAGTGTGAAGACCCATTCTTACCCGGTTCCACCTTTTTCTACAAAGGGAAGGGTGGAACTAATACTCCTGGAGTTCTGACAGCTTAATGCTCTCTTGGCTTTGAGTTTACAACTTGGACGTGACTAGAAATGGGACCAAAAATGATTTTCTAAAAAAGACCATGAGGGGTTGAGGTTTTGGCTCAGTAGCAGAGTGCTCACCTAGCACATATGAGGCACTAGGTTTGATCCTCAGCACCACATTTAAAAAAATAAATTAAATAAAGGTATTGTGTCCATCTACAACTCAAATTAAAAAAAAAAAAAATCCTAAGACCATGAGTCAGACAGAGCCTGGGTGCAGCCCTTAGTCCCACGTTGCCCCATAGAGCAGGGGCTCCTCTGCGCTTCTCCCGTCCCAACCTCTCCTCTTCAGCTGAGTTCCTCTTGCTTGCTGTCTTCCTTTTTCTCTGCTAGTCAGCTTTTCAGGGAAGTGACAAAATGCCCCAAATAATAAACACATAATGAGGAAACGTTGATTTTTAGCTCACAGATTCAGATTTCAGTCCAAGGTCACTTGACCCTTTTCCTTTGGGCCTGTAGTAGCTCAGTGCATCGTGGCAGAATAGGTGGTAGAGGAGGCCTGTCCATCTCATGGTGGCTGGAGGCAGAGAGAGAGAGAGAGCGGGGAGGGGCCAGGGTTCCAGTACCCACTTCAGGAGCTTGTCTTAGTGACCTAACTTCCTTCCCCTGGGCCCTACATCCTAAAGGTGTGATCCCTTTCCATCGGCACCAGGGGCTGGGACCAGGCCTTCACCACAGTGGGCACTGTGTCTGGAGGTGGTTACAAAGCCCTGGGCACCCTGCAGCCTATACTCCATCCTGCTTCCCCTCCAACACACTCTCAAGGGCCAGAACCTCAGGTCCCCTTTGTTGTCATCTGGAAGGTGGACAGATGGCTCAGATGGGGTGGAGAAGAAGGAGCCTGAGGAGCAGAACTCATCCTGGGACCAGGAGACAGGCTCGCCTTCTAAGGAGGAGATGAAAGCCAGGAAAGAATTCACGCACAACTCTTTTGAAGGAGTGTGAAGAGAGGAGAGATTGGTTTTTTTTTTTGGTTTTTTTTTTTTTCCTTCTCCTTCAGGAAAAAAAAAAAAAGCTTTTAAAATAAATAGCTGACAGCATCTCTTATTTGAGTAATTCTTTGCTGGTTATAAATGTGCCACTCTAGAGGGCTTTATTTAGAAGTTTTTAAAAGAATGTGTTCTCCAGGAGAGCGCTTGCGTCACCAGGGGACTGAGGTGCACTCCCTCCTGGCCCTCCCGAGGCCCGGGCTCACACCTTCATCTATTCCCCTAGAATCTGATCTAGGTTATAAAAATAAAGAAAGAGAGAGGGGAGAGGCAGCTGCTTCTCCCACACATCTGACATTTTCCTTTATGCCTGGTTTAACTTTTTTATGACAGGCTGGGTTCACTCCATTGGAGAATTTCTCCCTTCCAATGAGCCCCGTGTTTTATGTTTGAAAATTTTTCTTGAGACAAACCTGGTAATTTTTCAAGTTAAAATGTGTACACTCTAAGCACTTGGGAAGTTTAAGGATCCATCTGATCGGCACATAAATCCGAGGTTATTCATGCTAACGTCCCCATGTCTAACTGCACTCTTAAAAAAATAATAAAAAAGCTAGTGACATATTTTAACTTGTTTTTAAGGGAAAACCCCACACTGTCAGTTTCCTGAGTCATTGATTAGCATCTCAGTGAGCTCCCTGCTCTGTCCCTGTTGACTCTCAAGTTGTGCCGCAGGCGTGCAGTAGACCAGGTGGCTCCTTGGGAAATGTGAGGGAAAGAGAGGCTTCCTGTCCTTTCTCCTCTTAGTGGGGTGATAGATTTTTCCCCTGGCGACTGGAGCCTGCTGGGCCCTGGAATAAGGGCTCCTTACTGGGCTGTTCTCTGGTTTCTTGATATTTATGCTCACACGGTGTCCTAGAAAGATGTAGATTTTGGAGATCTGGATCTGAGTTTGAGTTTGACTTGCCTTTCTTTATGGGCTGAATCACCTCAGGACATGTACTTGACCTCTCTGTGATTCTGCCTTTTTCATCTGTACAAAGGGATTAGCAAAACCGTCCACCCTTCTGGGTTACACCGAGCCAATGTCTGAAGGCACTTAGTTAAGAGTACATCCTTGGGTTGGTTAACTTAAATTTTTTGATTTAAAGTAGTGGAAAGCAACGGTGTAGTGCAAATTTCAAAAAGCTAGAAGAAACTTTTAGAAAGTTTTCTTTCATCACAATGAAATGATAAATGTTCGAGGAGATAGATGGGCAAGTCGAATTTAAATATTATACAATGTATGCCATGTCTTAAAACTTCCCATGGTACCTCATTAATATGTACAATTTTTATATTCTTATGTATCAGTTAAAAAATAAATTAAATTTAAAATTTAAATATTAAAGAGAAAAGTTAAATGGTGAGAAGCCCAGCTGCTTAACAACCTGCCCCCTTCAGACATCACGTGGGAACCAGCCAGGGCAGAATGTAGAATTCTAACCCTCATCACACTCTGAATTCCAGAAGGCACCTTTGTTTGGGGCAGAGATACAAGAATTAAAGCTCGCCTCCACTCTCCAGCCCCCCCTTTAATCTACCTGCTGTGAAGGTCAAGGGTATATGGGACCTTGCTCAGTCAGAACCTCTGGAGCTGGGCACACTGGGGCCACATAAGGAATCCCAGTTATCAGCATGGTACCAGGTTCTGAGGCCACCAGTGGTACTCAGGATTGGCCCCCGGACCTGCAGTATCTATGTGCACGGGAACTTCTTAGAGATAATCCATCCCTACCCTAGACCTGTCCAACCAGAATCATAGTTTGGGATGCACAGCCCTGGACCTGGCTGTTGAGAACACAGGCTGCAGCAGAGCAGGAAGCCGCCATACTGCCGGGAGGATAGCAGCACCCTCGTATTAGTTTATTCATGTGGAGACTCTTCAGGTGCTTTTCCTTTTTTCTCTAGCACATGTTACCACGAGGCACTCAGTTTGGTAGAATTGGATAATCAAGCCCCAAGATTAAAGATCAAGTTTAACCAGAGTTCTGCACTGAGAGCCTAAGGGTATTACAGGTTCAGCACCCCTAGTCCAAAAATTCCAAATCTAAAATGCTCCAAAGTCTGAAATTTTTGAGCATTTAATATAATGCCCCAAATGGAAAATTCACCAGTTGACCATATGTATCAAAACATGGGTACACTAGCTGGGTGAGGTGGTGTGTGCCTATAATCTCAGCAGCTAGGGAGGCTGAGGCAGGAGGATAGTGAATTCAAAGCCAGCCTCAGCAACTTAGCAAGACCCTAAGCAACTTAACAAGACCCTGTCTCTAGAGAAAATATATAAAAAAGAAAGGGGTCTGGGGATGTGGCTCAGTAGTTAAGAGCCCCGGGTTCAATACCTGATACCCCCTCCCCCCCCCAAAAAGCCACTGACACACTAAAAATACTCTGTAAAATGACTTTTAGCCTATATTGATAAGATATATATACAAATTTCATGTTTAGACTTTGGTCCTATCCCCAAGATATCTTATTATATATATGAAAATAAAATCCAAAATAACTGGAAATCTGAGACTTCTCGTTCCAAAAATTTTGGGTAAGGCATACTCAAAATTGTAATAAGATTTTTTTTTTTATACCTGCAGTAAAAGTTGTGCCTATATTATATCAATTGATCCTCAAAGTACCTTCAGAGGGGAGAAGTCATGAGGGTCTTCAGAAAAATGAAAGTATCTGCTCAGTGCGGCTCTAGCTGCTGGAACTCTGGTCTGGTCTGCAGGGATTTACAAAGCCGAGTTGCTTAGTTAAAACCCAGATGGAATTTGAAGGGCGCTTCAACTGAGCGAGCTGTGGATTCTAGAGATATTGGACAGAGGTTTATTTGTAGTCCAATCAATAGTAAATCAATTAATTTAGCCTTCCAAATAGCCCTGTCCACTCACCCAGGGATACAGCCTTGACTCCCGGTGAGAAGTCAAAACAGCTGATGCCACTTACCAATCAGCCCAAAGCATTGATTGAGCACCTACTGTGGGCAGCATACCATGCCAGGCACTGCGCGGGGTAGGGGGTAAGGGGCACAGCAAATAAATGTTCTTCTAGAGCTATGAAAGGGAATGCTGTCCAAAATGCTGCTCAATGTTCCATAGAGAGAGTTATGTCCAGCAAATGTCTACTGAGTTTTGTGCCAGCAAAACTAAAGTGTCTCAACAGATGAGTTTGTATACTTTCTTTTGTTAGAAAAAATCAAGATCTATGTAATTTAATGAATATCCCTCTTTTGCCTCAGCTTCCAGAACTCAAGAGTAAATCAGCCCAATGGTGTAATGTACTCCTTTCTGTAGTCTGAGAACATCAAGTTTCTGCACTCCTTCCATAGTCGCCGTACATTTTTGTGTTTTAGTGTAAGAATCACTTGGAATCCTTTTTGGGTGATAGGTTAGGCACAAAACACCAATTTTGAGGCATTTTCCATTTTATTTTGTGTAGTAGAAGAAAGCAGTAATAACTTTACCAGGTGTCTGACCCAGGAGCAAGCAGCCCAGACTCCAAGTCGGGCTCTGGGGCCATAGGTACCCCACCAACTAGACGGGCGATGTTACCCATATCATATTACTTCTCTGGACCTTGATTTCCTCATCTACAAAAAGAGGAGCTAGGCTAGCTCTGACACTCTGCCTCACAAGGAAAGTGTAAAGCAAAGGAACAGCAAGCCCAGGGTAGTAGAAATCAGAGAGCCCCCCGCAACTCAAGGGCCATTTGGTGCTAATTGTAAGAAGGACACTGTCCTGAAGCTCAGGCCCAGTATGTGAATCAGCAACCAGTGGACTTCGTGGGCAAGAGGTCATTCAAGTTGTAGCAAATGATTGAAGAGTTGGCTACCACTGCTTCTCCTCCAGCCTCTGATGCAGAGGTGGAGTCCAGGAGTCTGTTTCTCCACTCCTTGAACCTAGCTGGCCATATGACTTTCCTTGGCCAATGGAACATTAACAAATATGGTGAATCAGGGGTTTGAAATGCTCATGTCATTTTGGTGTTTTCCTCTTGCTGCTTTCGTAACCCAGACACCCCAACCGACTGCTGAGCGTGAGACCCGTAGCCAGCCACCCTCTTCATTTCAGCATCCACCAGATGTGTGAGTGTGGCCACCTGGGACGGCCACTCAGCTCTCTTTCCCCACCTGTGCACCAACAAATCAGGCTAAAGTCAACCTAGCCCAGCCCAGCGAGCCCAGAGCTACCCAGAAGAACCACAATTTAAATCAATGGTTATTTTAAGCCACTAAATTTTGGGGCTGGCTTGTTGTACAACTAAAACTAACAACATGGAGACGTCAGAATTCGAACCAGCAAATCCCAGCTGGGTTGCCTGCCAGGCATGGAAGTTAGTGGGGCTTTTCTTTTTGACTCCATTTGTAGAACTGGATGGGTTTACACCACCCCAACCCTTCTCCCAGTCTCTGCTCTCTTTTGCTCTCTTTTTATCCATGATGCTTCCAGCAGGGACAGGAAGCACCTATGCTTGGTGCTGCAAACCTGCTAAAGGCAGAGAGGGAGGGCCGCAGGGACCAGAAACAGGAGGCCCGATAATTAACCCATCCTCCCGAATGCCCAGGCTTCCAACAAAGGGAGCTACACAAATCAACCCAATGGAATTATCAGTGCTAATCTCCCAGCCCCTCCTTAATGCCTTCCCTCTCCTGGCCAGCACCTGGCAGGGGCTGTTAAGCCATCACATTCTCCCCGGCCCATCCCCACTCTCTTTTCTCTCTTTCTCAAGTTGTTACCACACAGGCATCACGTAAGGAATCAAACGGGGACAGGTCCTATTGTTCAGCAAAGAGGCAAGAAAAAAAAATAATCAAAAAAGCAGGGGACTTAAAAAAGACCAGAATTATTTCTCAAATAGAATGGGAAAATCTAACATGCCTTATCACTACGGAGAACAAGCACTGTGCGAACGCCCAGGCCTCTGACTGGCATGCCGGTTGTTTTGAATAGACGCATGACATTGTCAAAGAACCTGCCATTGTGTTGCTGAAAGGCACTTGCAACATTGCATAAAAATCAGGCGTTTCGTGTCACCCTCAGACTAGTCAAAGCTGCTGTTTTTTCTTTCTTTCTTTCTTTTTGAAAGAAGAAAGAAGGAAAATAAGAAATGTCCCCAGAATAAGACCTTCAAAGCCAGATAAACGTTATTTCTGAAAGACATCGGAAACTGGGCATCCGAGCAAAGCCACCAGCTAAAGAGGTATTCTATTTGGAAAAGATGCTGGTGGGACAATGGGGAGGTTCAAGGCTGGTGTGGGCTGGAGTGGCGGCTCTTCTCGGAGGTCGAATTGTTCAGGCTTGAACTGCTGTCCAGTCGTCTAGGTCTCTCTGACATTCTTGCAGTCATCTCTTTTCTTCTTGGTTATTTCCTTTGTGGACTTTGTAAATCATGGAATTTACGCGTGTTGTTCTCCAAAACCCCAGCAATGTCCCTCTTTCCGCTCAGTTCTCAGCTAGAAATGAAGTTTTAGATCCTTGCAATTCTGGAAGGATCTAAGCTCAGCTCCAGGGACCCCTGGTCTCTGCTACTCTTGAATACCTCTGGGGAGCTGGGGCTTCTCTGCAGGCTCCACGGCACATCGCAGAGCTGCTGGTGCTGCAGCTTTGGTGGCATCCCTGGACAATGAGCAATGACAGAGGGGGAAGGCTTTGGTTGTTCCCTATATAAAAATACATGAATTCTCTTCCACAAACAAGAGATGCTAGAACTTGGGGAAGTCACCTGATAGGGGTGAAGCACGTTCTGTCTGCTCCTTGCATTGAGAGACAACTTTTCAGTCTCTTAAAGTCTTAAGACAGGAGAAAGTGAGAGTCAGGGTGAATAGAGAAGCGAAGAGGTCTACAAGGCACATAAAGCCCAGACTGTGTTCAGATCAATTGCTGTCCCTTACGGTTTCACAGGTCCAACCTTTCAGAAGAGGGGAGAATTTAACTTCAATATTGATTTAACTTCCTGGGTGCCCTTGGGGAACAGGGTTGGTCGGGAAACCAGTTCCGGGTGGGCAGCCTGGCTGATGTATGCTCTCTAATTGCAAGTTTTGATTAGTTCAGTTGCTTCTAGATTTCTGGCTTTTAGCAAATGGCCCTTAGTCGGTGCCTGCTGTTCTCAGAGAGAAGATGAGAAGCTTCTTAGCACCTAGGGGCTGCCCCTACAGTGTGACTTCCTCTAGCAATGGGTTGGTTGCAGGGCAAAAACCCTGTAGACTGTACAGGCAGGTCTTGGCTCCACTTCCAACCTATCCCATGCTCTTGGGCCGGCCACTTCACTTTTTTGAGTCTCAGCTTCCTCGTAGGTAAAATTTACTTTGTTTTATTTATTTATTAATGCCCCACTTGTTCCAGAACGGATTTAAGGTGGCTTATCTGTAAAATGAGAGGATTAGACTAGATGATCCCTTCTAAGGTATCCTCCCAGCTCCAGGATGCTCTGACAGTCTTACTTTCCACTTGACTTTGCAAAGTCTGCAGTTCAATTCCAAGTTAGAGGGATGCCAGCTGCCCCTTGAGTGTGAGTGATTCATAGTCACGGAGGGACTGTGGGATTGATTGGGGAGATGTGTGCTTTGTGCTATAGTAATACTTTGTACTCAGGGCTTCACATCGGCAAACCAAATTACAGGTATTATCAAATTTCATACTCGCACACCTTTAATAGCCAAGAGTTCATATATGGGGGTAATTTTCAAGCTGTTCCCTTAATTCTCTTTTAAATACTCAGAAAAATAATAGAGCCCCTCATCAATCCTCAGCCCTGTGGAGTCTGTCTGGGACCTCTCCCAGGCCTGCCCATCCCTCACAGGCCACAGAAGTTCCAGGGTTGAAGAGTCCATTTGGGGCACTTCATTCCAAGAGAGACACTGACAAACGGGAGTTTGCTTGAGGAGTGTCATCAGGGAAATGAACATCTGGAAATAGTGTCTTTTGGGGAAAAAAAATGATGAAACTGGGGGTGTTTAGCTCAGGAGAGAGACTTCACGTCTTTGCAGAGTTGCCACGGAGAAGAGAGGGCTACCAGAGCCACTGTGGAGCAGCCTGGGCTGCTCATCAGTGGGGTGGGTGTCTTGCAAGGCAATGAGCTAGAAGCACTGACCTATCCAATAGAGATGGGGCGAGCACCCGCAGGGGTGCTGGAGAGGAAGGATGGCCGCATTTGGTCCAATCTAGCTAACATTTGTTGAGCATTTACAAGGAAACAGGCCTTGCTATGAGGTAGGTACAGTAGGACATGCAAAAGTGAACAACTCTTCACTATTGGTCAGAACCCTTATAGTTATAAACAACAGAAACCAGCTGGAGCTGTTGGTAAACACATAGGCATTTATTACAAAGACGTAGAGATGACTTAATTAATACAAAGGTACAAGGCTGTGGCTAAAGCAAATCAGAATCAGGTTCTCAAAGACCACCAGGATGCATTTCTTTCTTCCCTTCTGAAAATCTTTCCATTCTTCTCTGTCCTGCTCTCCAACACCACCTTTCTCTGCTTCTCCTGTCCTCAATATGGAAACATGGCAATTGATATTGCAGGACTGCCTTCTCTACAACCAGTTTCTCATTTTCCAAGAAGACACACCAATTGGTCTAATGTGGGTCATTTGCCCATGTACTCTACCCACAAGTAAGGTCCCTAGAGTGCACTGCTATAACTCACAGATTGGACCTAAGTCAGGGCAATTACCAGGAAGGAATAAAGATTGGAAAACAAAGCAAAGAAATTCCACTACAAAAGCACAGTTGGTGCTAAGCACAGTGGCACATACCTATAATTCCCAGCTGCTAGGGAAGCAGATGTAAGAGGATCCCAAGTTCAAAGCCACTCTCAGCAATTTGTGAGGATCTAGGCAACTTAACCAGACCCTTTCTCAAAAAATAAAAAGGGTTGCAGATTTGGCTCAGTGGTTAAGCACCCCTGAGTTCAATTCCTGGTCTTAAGGTGTTTATAATCCAAAAGGGAAAGTAGCTATAGAATCAATGAACTTGAGTATCAGAACAACTACCACACAAACTAGAACAGATGGTATGGGGAATTGTTTTTTTTTGTTGTTTTTGGTACTAGGGATTGAACTCAGGGGCACTCAACCACTGAGCCACCTCCCAGCCCTTTTATAAAATTTTATTTAGAGGCAGGTTCTCATTGACTTGCTTAGAGCCTTACTAAATTGCTGAGGCTGGCTTTGAATTCACAATCCTCTTGTCTGGGTCTCCTGAGCCACTGGAATTACCAGCAGAAATGGTTTTTTTGTTTGATTATTTTATTGTTATTGATGTAGATGGTAGTGAATTTTTATTTCACAAATAATAAATCTATATATTCTTATAAAAAATAATCGACCATCTTCTCTCCAACAATATTACTGAATAAAAATGGAAGTTGTATAACAGTGTAAATAGTATTTTATTTATGTAAAACATGCAAAACAGTCATATATTTTTATATAAGTAAAACATCTATGTGAATGTAAATTTATACAAAAGCCACAGATACCCTCAGATGGTCCTCTCCTTATAGTTATTCTAGGCATCTACTACTCTTCTTGCATCTTCACTGTTGTGGTGGTAACAGCTCCCTTTTTATCAAACCATTTATATCTTGGTTGACATTTTGCTATTTGTTCTGTTAATTATTGAGAAGAAATTGTTAAAATAAACATTTTATTTGTGAACCTTTCATTTAGTTTACTTTCTATATTTGAAGCCCTGTTATTAGGTGCATAGACATTTAAGACTATTGAGGTTTTTAAAAAATGGATTGTGCCATTATATAATAACTTTTTTATTTCTAATAATATTTCTAGTCTTGAAATCTACTTTTTTTTCCTGGAAGAAATATAATAACGCCAGATTTCTTATGCTTATACTTCACAGTTGTATGTCTTCTGTTTTTAACCTCTCTCTTTATATTTAAATATTTTGAAACATCATGCTGTCCACTTATTAATGCCTTCGGGGGCAATTTGTGCTATTTTAGCCTCAGGGTGCTGTATCATCCCTTGTTTGTGTGTGTGTGTATCTATTTTTAAAATCTAGCTTACAAGCTCATATATATATATATATATATATATATATATATATTTTTTTTTTTTTTTTTTTTTTTTTTTTTACTAGAGACTGAACACCCAGGGGTGCTCTACCACTAAGCAACATCCCTAGTCCTTTTTATTTTTTGTATTGAGACATGGTATTGCTAAATTGCTGAGGCTGGCCTTGAACTTGTGATACTTCTGCTTTAGCCTCCTGAGTTGCTGGGATGACAGGTGTGGCCACCATGCCTGGCTCCAGTTTACATCTTTATAAGTAGTTCCTTCATTAAACCTTTTTCAAATTTCCTAGTTTCATCCTCCTTTTCTGCTGGGCCTGGAGTAATATATCCAGTGAGGCTGACTATATCATCAGGTTTGTATTGGCTGTATTAATGCTTTCTGTGAATTTCCTGTCCAGATCTTCTGCCCACTCTCCTCTGGGGTTATTATCTCTTTTGTGTCAGTAGCTCCCTGATTTGTAGGTGGTCTTCACATAACCTCAATTATAATCCACTGTCTGCTGTATGTCTTGTAAATATTTCCTTCCAGTCTGTGTGTTGCCTTTTGAACCTCCAGCCATAGCATCTTTGTGACTACAGTGTTTTAATTTTTTGATGTAGTTATATTTGTCAATCTTTTAACTCTATTCTGGGGTCACTGCACTTTATATGAGTGGGCAGATTGCAAATATTTTTGGCTTTGCAAGTTACACAGTCTGTGTCAACAATTACTTGACTCTACTGTTATAGCACAAAAAGAGCCACAGACAATAAAGGAGAATGTGGATGGGTTGAGTTCCAGCAAAACTTTGTGAGCTTTTTTTTTCTTGCCACAAAAAAAAAAATAAAAAATAAAAAATAAGATGGGTCTGCTTTGGCTCCGCACAATAACTGCCAACCCCTATCTCTATCTTTGACTTATTTTCATCTATATAAGGAGGTCCCCCTGCCTTGTGGTCATAAGCAAATTATTCAATATTTTTTAAAAAATATTTGTTCTTCAATTGTAGTTGGATACAATACCTTTATTTTATTTGTTTATGTGGTGCTGAGGATCAAACCCAGGGCCTCACATGTGCTAGGTGAGTGTTCCACTGCTAAGCCGCTCTTTTCTAAACATTTGGGATATTTGAATATTTAGGTTAATAAGTTCTTGGAATTGATTTCTGTAACTGATAGTAGATAAATAATATATATTTTTTCTATAAAGATAGTTGCCCCACTCTAATTTATGTGCCACTGATATGAAATGCCACATGTATTTACTCAACAAATATGTTTTATATGCCTGGAAACTATATGTATTTATTTCTGGACTTGATATTCTAGTCTATTGACCTTGTTGGTCTATTTCCAAATCACTATCACAGAATTTTACTGTTTAAATACCATACATTTATAGTATGCTCTGATATCTGACAGGGCAAGTCCCTCTTCCATTTTCTTTCTTTTAATTATCTTGATTTTCTTGATATTTACTTTTCACTGTGGATTCAAAATTAGCTTGTCAGGTTCTATGAAAAATCTTGTTGGGATTTTGATAGGGAGGACATTTAATATTTATAGATTCATTTGCAGAGAATTGACACCTTTGCAATACTGAACCTTTTTAAATCAGGATTGCAGTAAATGTCTTCATTTGTCCCGGTTTTCCTTTATGACTGGAACACTTGTCAGGTTCTGGGAGGGAGGACATTGGTTTCTCTACCTGTGTGTTGGGTAGACTTGACTGACAGGAGAACTTTACACTCATCTCAAACTTTCCTTCCTATTTTCTTGGACCCTCTAGGAAATCAGTGACAAGCTGGTGACGTGTTAAAAAAAATAAATAAATAAAAAGATTTTTCTTGTTCTAAGATTATTTTGCAGCTCTAAGAAACAGTTTTCTTTGGTGCCTACAACTCAACAGGGACAAGTGCTTCCTTTTGTATTGAGAGTGTCAGGACCCACAAAAAGTCTTCTGAGACTAGGTGTTTGGGAGGATATGATCATGTTTGTAATCTCATCCAGCTAAACATGGTAACTAAAGGTCTTTCAACAAATATCTCACTAGTGATTGCCATGAGCCAGAAACTGCTAGCTGCTGGGTCACAGAGAGAATGAGACAGTTTTTGTATAGTGGTCAAGGATTGGAAGTCAGAGCTAGGAGTTGCAGACACAGGAACAACTAACTATCCTCAAAGAGCTATATACAGGGGGTCATAGAACCCCAGCAAAGAGAACCTGGAAGACCTGAGGTTTCACACAGAATTTTTTTTTTTTTTTTTTTTTTGGATACTAGAAGTTGAACTCAAGTGCACTCAGCCACTGAGCCACATCTCTGGCCCAATTTTGTATTTTATTTAGAGACAGGGTCTCATGAGTTGCTTAGCACTTCGCTTTTGCTGAGGCTGGCTTTGAACTTGCAATCCTCCTTCTTCGGCCTCCCAAGCCACACTGGGATTACAAGTGTGCGTCACCGCTGGTACAGGATTTCTGAAGAGGATAATGCTTAGCCTGAGCCCTGATGAAGAAATAAAATGAATCCCAGAAAATAGAAAGGGCAGTCTAGGAAGAAGTCTATCTAAAAACAGTGGAAAGTAAAATCTCTTGATATTGGCAGCAAAGGAATTGTAAGCATTTGAACATAACTATAGAGTATAATGGAAGGAAGAAAGAGGCAGAAGACCAGGAAAGTAGGGATCACAGAGTGAGTACCTGGTCCAGGTACTTTCCTGTAAGTAGTGGGAGTGGTTGAGTTATTCTTGGAGCCTGGGCCTGGCTTTGTCAGAGATCTTTATTAAATACCTTCATAGCTGAGTATGGAGAATGTATTTAACGAACAGAAGACCAAAACCAAGGAGATCATTGAGGAGAGAATTCAACCACAATCCTGTTCAAAAATGAGGTTTGTCTGAAGTAGGGTGGAAGGGAGAGGCCACGCCCCTACCAGCCATGCAGTATGGTGGTGGCTAAGAGTCCAGGTCCTGCAGGTGGTAGACACAGTTTTAGTCTGATATTATGGTTTGGATGTGAGGTATCCCCAAAAAACTCATGTGTGAAACAGTGCAAGAACATTCAGAGGTGAAAAGATTAGAGTATGAGAGCCTTCACCCAATCAGTGAATTACTCCCCTGATGGGGTTAACTGAGTGGTAACTCAAGGCAGGAAGGGTGTGGCTGGAGGAGTTGGGCATTGGGGGCATTCCTTTGGGGTATATATTTTGTATCTGGTGAGTGTAGTCCCCCCCCCTCCTCTTCCTGATCATCATGTGAGTGTCTTTCCTCTACCACACTCTTCCTCCATGATGCTCTGCCTCACCTGGAGCCACAAGGAATGGAGAAATCTGTCTGTGGACTGAGACCTCTGAAACTGTGAGCCCCCAAACAAACCCTTCCTTCTCTAAAATTGTTCTTGTCAGGTCTTTTAGTCACAGGCAGTGAAAAAACTGACTAAAACATCTGTATTGGAAGTGGGGACTTGGGTGAACCTTTTGGCTGCCCTAACTTGCAGCTCCCCATCTCTAAAAGAGAAGCCACAGTTCCTAGTTCTTGAGTCTATAGTGAGAGTCCAAGGAGAGAACAAATAACTGGTGGGGAGAATACCAGCAAGAACCACAGAGTCCCAGCCTTAGTTACTGCAGATATCAAAGGAATCAGCGTTCAGCTTTATTTTAAAGGAAGGGAAGAGGAAGTGAAAGGAAAGGAATCACTTTGCTGGTCCTAGAGGGGAAAGTTGTGGTAAACCAATGAGGGGAAAAATTCTGTTTAGGGTGCCTAACAGTCATCTTCATTTGTAAGTGTTTCTCCCAGGCTTTGAAACAGTGGCTTTGGTTTGTCGTTGGAGTCAGAATCAATTGTGCCCATAGCTCTTGACACTCATCAGCCTGTGTCTGTGGAAAGTGATCATCTCCTACCCTCAAACCATGGGGGACAAAGACAGCCCCTGTGCTTGTCAGGCTGGCAGGAAAAGGGGATCAAGCTGGACTTGGAACCATGAAATCTGTTTCAGGAAACCTGAGCTTAGTTCTTGGCTGTGGAACAATTATTTGTTATGCCACTTTGAACATTCATAATTATTCTGTGTCTCAGTTTCCTCAATTGTAAAAAGGAAATGATAACAATAATGGAGTGTGTGCGTGTCCTTTGAAATTCACAGGGAATTGGTTCTAGGACTCCCTATGAATACCCACATGCACAGATGCTGTGTAAAATGGTGAAGTATTTGCATATGACCTGAACACATCCTCCCATATTCTTTAAATCATTTCTAGGTTACTTATAATAACTAATACAATGTACATGCTATGTACATAGTAGTTACACTGTATTGTTTAGGGAATAATGACAAGAAAAAAATCTGCACATGTTCAGTACAGATGTGTTTTTTTTTCTTCTGAACATTTTCCATCAGTGGTTAGTTGAACCCATGGATGTGGGACCTGTGGCCGTGGAACCCACAGATGTGGAGGGCCAGCTATATATCTTATTTCACCTAGTTGTGAAATTCAAGAGAGATGGTAAAAGCACCAGTAACTATACAATGATGCTTAAATCTTAGTTATGATTTTTCTAAGTGGAGGCGGGACCCTGGGGCAGGGCCGGGTGTCTGGGACCCGCTCCACACCATAGCCAAGCAGGCTTCAAGTCCAAGAAAGAATTCAATTATTGCAGCGTGTAATTTTCTGTTTGCAGGACTCATATTGTGTATGTAATTGAATCAGAATAAAGAGATCCAAAGGCTGTGGGCTTGGGATAAGGCTTTGGAACTGGACTCCAATGAAGCCTGGCTGGAGGGGGAGCGCTGGAGGAGGAAGGGAGGGAGGAAAGAGGGAGGGAAGAGGGCACAGGAAGCAGAGTGCCAGGTGGGTCCTGAGAGCAGCAGGCTGCTCCTAGTTTCCTGTGGCCCTTCCAAGTCTTGATTGTACCCATAGAGCCAGAGGTTTGGCAGGTTGAGGGCATCTCTAGGCTGGGCATCTTCTTTTTCTCTTTGGCTGGGATGAGGCCGCTGAGCCACTCCGTCTGAGGATTCTTCCCCGTGTCTCCTCCAGCCACCCTCTACATCACTTCACCGCCTACTGCCTGTTCCTACAGACTGAATTTACAGCTGAGAAGGTGACTCTTGAGAAGGGACATCAGAAGCCAGATCAGGGGTCAGAGGTGTGATTGGAGCAGGATGATTCCACTCCCTCCTTCACTTGGGAAACCACTCGATTCTGGACTGTCAGGATGATGGGTCACCCTGATTTGGGAAGAGACAGGATTTCAGAACAATGAAACTAGGGAACCAGGCAGGGGGCGTGGGACGCCAAAAGACCACTCGAAAACATGGTCACGAATTCTTCTCAAGGCCCAGCAGGGGCTGTGGAGGAGCTTGCAGCCAGCCGCTGGTGTCTTCCCTGAAGTCAAGGCTGACAGAAGGGAAGAAAGTAGGCTGGGAAGGAAGGCGCAGGAATCTACCTCCTAGTTCCCGCTGAGTTTGTCCCCAAGGCCTGACTCCTTTGTCCCAGCTGGCACTGTCTTAAGGGCCCTACAGCTGCCTTTCCTGGCAGCCCCTTCCCCACTTCCAGCCTGACACTCCTCCCCCCAGCCCCTACGTCTCCCTTCTCCTACCCCAGGGAGGTGAGTGGGATTTGGCAGTTGGTCCAGGCTGGGAATACAATTCCAGCCGAGAGCCAAGAGCAGGTCTGAGACCAGCTGCCGAATGCCATTTCCTGGGCACCAACAAATCCAACTCCAAGACAAACAGCCAGCAGCGCCTAGGAGAGAAGGAGACAGGCAGTGGTGGAGGGGGAAGCAGGGGAGAGAATGGGAAGCAGAGCCCGGGAGAAAGACAAAGTGAGGGAAAAAACCGCACACAGCACACCCAAGCCAGTGGCCCAGAATCTCTCCCACATCTGCAGAATCAGAAACACTTATTAATAGCCAGCGAAAGGCAAAGAGGAAGTGTCTCATTGTCTGCCGCTGTCATTCCTCACTCTGACGAGCACTTAAAGTGTCAAGACCCCTTTCAGCAGCTGTGCACAAGCCATCAGGCCCTCTCATCGGTCACTGCGATTCCCAGCGCTGCAGCTCAGTCCTCGTGACTGCTTCTGCGCTGTGTTTGGAGACGGGGGCGTAGGCAGCGCACAAACAAGTGCTGTCTTTTTGGAAGGACTGTGTTGGGGGCCCCCGGGGATGGGGAGGGATGGGGCGAGGGCCCGGGGTGGGGAAGGGGGACAGATCCTGCCCAGCCCGCTGTGGGATGTCAGAGAAAAGGTCATTACACAGGGATGTTGGGAGGATGAGAGGCTGGGCGTGGGGTGGGGCCGAGAGTGGAAGGTTTACCTTGAACAAGGGGGCGGGCGCTGTCAGCTGTCATGGAAAGGAGATTCCACGTGTGATTTTTAGACAACAAAGGATTGCTTTCTGGAGGTGGGAGTTCTGGTTGATCATTGTCTCTTTTGAGGGCAATATAAGGCACAATGGGCTAGAGCTGCAGTAGGTGGGATCTAGGTGGGATAGAAGAAAGGCCCTCCTAATGGATAGTAGTAGCTATGAAGCCAAAGTGAGCTGGAAATGTTGCTTTCTTTGAGGATATTTACCTGCTGTTACAGTGCCTCCACCTAAGACTTTGGGATGGTGTCTTGGGCAGGGATGGGTTATGAAGGGCATGTAGAAGAGGAGATGGCTGAGATTCCAGGTTTTCTCCAGCAGGAGGTATCTCTTATTGTATGAGTTTGCTATAGCCGCAGTAACAAAACCCACAGACTGGGTGAAACAATAGCAGTTTATCACCCCACAGTTCTGGAGGCTGGAAACCTGTGATCAAGGCATTGGCAGGGCTGGTGAGAAAACTGTCCTATGTTTCTCCTCAAGCTTCTGATGGCTTTCGGACAATCTTTGGCGCTCCTTGGTTTGAAGAAGCATCACCCTGACTCTGCCTTCATGTCTACATGGTGTTCTCCCTCTGGGAATGTCTGCATTCAAATTTTTCTCTGTACAAGAGAACTCAAATAGCATAGGATTACAGGCCCACCCTACTCCAGCATGAGCTTGCCTTGACTGATCACATCTGTACACACTGTTTCCAAATAAGGTCACATCTGAGGTACAGAGGATTCGGACATCAACTTGTGAATTTTAGGGTAGAACAATTCAACCCATAACACTTGTCAATCAGAAAGAAATATAAGCCTATCAAGAGAGTGATCCAGGAAGCTAGCAGTTAGGGAGAAAATTCTAGTGCCCAGGCCCCTTGTCTCCCACAAAGATGCATCCTGGTTATTTGCTTCTATTGGAGGATCCAGGACTTGCTTCACAAACTTGGATCTTTGCTGTAGCCCCTTAATTTCTCTTGCCTGAAACAGAAGGGACAGAGCAGCTGCAGCAACTGACCTCCACATTTCAGATGGAGGGCGTTCATGGCCATCTTAGTTTAAAGGACCAGCCAGTGACCAAAGCATTCCAACCTCCAGGAAACACACAAACAGACTGAGGAGACACCTCCACATTCTCCTTTGCAGGTTTCAGGAATGACTTGGTTAATCTGTTCACCTCTGAAAGGAGAAAAGGGTAAAATTGTTTATATTTTCCTTTCTGCTGACCTGACTCTGACACAGCCAGGGAATCTGGTTAATGTTTAAAGAAAAATTAGCCTGTTGTTCAACATTCTCCATAATGTCCATCCAATTCAATTAGTTAATAGACTCATGAAATGTCAGTGCAGGATATGTAGAGATAATTCAATCTCAGCTCCTCATTTTTTAGATGAAGAAAGCAATGCCGAGAAAAGGTAACCAATTGCCTGCACACAGTGAGCATCTTGTGCGGAAGCACTCAGGTTTGTGGGCTCTCAGCTCAGTGCTCCTAATCGGGTGAGCATTTAACTCATTGAGCAACTGCCTTTAAAGGCCTGAGCTAGCAAGCCAGACCCCTGTGAGTAAGAGAAGACACTCCTCCAAACCAGTCTTGCCCAGCCTTCCTGCTCTCTCGTGGCAATTCTCAGTACCTCCAGCCTCCTTCTCACCTAGTCACATATTGAACAAAGGAACAAAGTGGGTGCTTGAGATGGCACAAAGGCTCACCCAAGGCTGGGGCCAAGCCCTGTTGTCTACAGCTCCCTCCACCTCCCATTTCCTCTGCCGGGGTTGGTGGGCTAAGCTCTCATGAAATCAGCAGCTTCTACTCTGTCATCTCCTTCCCCTTCCGGACCCTGGCAGTCACCTAATCTCAGCCTGGGCCAGGAGGTCACACCTGAAGTCAGGAGGGAAATCAAGCATCTTCAGTGAGCTTTCAGATTTTCCAAAAGCCTCAGGGTCCTAAGTAATCCCCGGATGCACCTGAATTGGGGGAGGGCAGGATGGGTAGGTTGAAATGATGGGTTGGCTGAGGATGTCCTTCTGAGTCCCCCCTGGAGCCCGGCAGGGAATTTCTCATTTTCTGATCTGAGAGGGAAGGAAGCACCGAGGGAATGGGGATTGAGTTTCAGAACAGGGTGTCACAGGGATGGGGATTTAAAAATAAACAGAGGAGCCAGCAGCATCTTTTTAGCAATAGCCATGGTAACGGACACTGCTGGAACCAGAGCTAGCGTGGGGACTGTTCCTGAGGCTCCGGAAATGTATGCGGGGTTACACCATTTTCCATTCCTCTTTGTTGTTGTCGCTGTTGTTGTTTTAAATTCTCCAGGGCTGCGAACACAGCAAACCCAAACACAGGGGAGCACCTTGCAAAGGTGCCCTTACAGTCTCACATGCACATTGAGGCTGCTCTCTTTCCACGGTCCCTCGGAACATGTGCTCAGGAGCCCCCCCCCCCACAAACTCACCACCACCACGCGCACACACACACACACACACACACACACACACACACACTCAGAAACGTGCACCCACACCAACGCAAAGACACACACCCTGGTGTGTGCATATGCCCACACACAGAGAAATGCAAATGTATGCACATGTATCTTGGCTCATTCTTACATATGCTTAAAAATACCTACTACTGTAGTCAGAAGGATGAAGACTTGGACTTGCATCTCTTCATGCTCTCTCCAGGTTCCATACATGTTTTTATGGGTGGACGTGTTCAGTTTCACCTGACGTCTTTTTGGCACATGTACATACCTGGTCACAGGAAGTCAATCATATGTGCCTCATGGAGGGCTGCACACCTGAGTCTCACACAGACATGGGAACACATTCACATACGTGTGACTGACCTACGCCTCCTCACCCCACCTGCTTGAGCATACATTAATTGTCTTTGGCGTCTGCTGCTTCAGGTGTATGCACTTGAACAAAAGCAAGTGTTTGCCCACCTCCTCATCTGACCACAGAGTGGTTTCTCATGGCCCTGGGGGGCACACTTATGTGTTCAAGCTTCAGCTGTCCAATGCAAACTGGCAGAGACACGTCGTCTAGAGGTGTCCTTTATTCTGAGGCTTTCTCCATCACACTCCCTCTTTCTCTCACCCACCTTTAGAGAACCTCCTGCGCCAATGCCTTCCACACACCCTGTGTAAGGTGTAGAGAAGGGAAACAGACGGTCAAGATTCGGCCTTGAGGCCTTGGGGTTCCACAGCAGGCAAAGTCGAGCAGAAATATGCTACCAGTGCCAGTGTGCTTTTAAAAAATCGCACAAGTCTCCCAAGGAGGCAGGAAAATCAAAGCCTCGCCATTTAAAATCCCTACACAACAGAAAGAGAAATCAACACAGAGCTCTCAGAGAGGGCTGAGGCTCCCCCACGTCTCCCTCCTTCTCCAGAAGAAAAGACAAACAGAAAACAAATCAAAAAACAAATCTGGACTAAAAGGAGCAATTGTCGAATGAATAGCTCCAGGCTTTCCTCTCACCGGAGGACATGTGCTCCCTGACCACAGGACAGGAATGAGAAGGGACTCCTGAAGGAGCTGTGCAAAGGGGCAGACTGTGTTAAGCTGACCCAAATGATGTGTCCTTGTCCCTAGAGCACAAGGTGGAAAAATCACAGACTTGGAAAGGAGACAAAACTATATTTGAGGGCAGAGT
Source organism: Ictidomys tridecemlineatus (assembly GCF_052094955.1). NCBI lineage: Eukaryota > Metazoa > Chordata > Mammalia > Rodentia > Sciuridae > Ictidomys > Ictidomys tridecemlineatus. Next base: position 99,659,497 of record NC_135480.1, read on the forward strand.
CTCTTTTAGTAGCTCTGTGACCTTGCACAGGTCCTTGACTTCTGAGCCTCGGTTTTCTCACCTGTAGAGTAAGGATCCATGCAAGGTCCCTACAATCAAAAGCCTGATTGTAAGAATCAAATGGAATGCTATATGAAATAGTTTCCACTCCAATATGTTTATCAAATGACCAAGAAAAGATCCCTGGATTCTGGAGCACGGGAGGTCTCCAGACTCTGACTTTCAGTTACAACAAATGTTCAGAACATCACCAAAGCATGGTTTACACCTTGGCTCTTGGGGAGGAGAAGCAGCTGAGGAGAAAGGGGAAATGGGTCTCACCTTCTCCTTCAGACATAGGCTTAATGATTGATGGGTGTTTCCTAAGGAGGTCCCTAGATCCTTCCTCATATACCTAAGGTTTCTTCTTTCCTGTTTCTTTCTCAACAAATGAATAGGTTTTTATTGTTTCTCTATATCACACTCAGCTCCATACTTAGCCCAATGCAAGACCCATGGCCTAAGATTGAGCCCTTGCTCCTAAGTAAGGAGGGAAGACAGTGGTTGGGAAATATTAAAGCATCCCTGTCTTGGTCTTCTTAGGCTGCCTTAACACGATACCTCAGCCTGGGTGGCTTAATAGAAATTTATTTTCTGGAGGTCTAAGTCTAAGACCAAGGGACTGGAAGACTCTGTTCCTGGTGAGAGTTCTCTTCCTGGCTTGTAGGAGACCCTTCCTCCCTGATTTTTCCACAATGATTTCCCTCTGTGCATGAGCCCCTAGCAGTCCCCACCCTTTTGCCCTCACTTAACGATCATTATCTCCTTATATGCCCAATTTCCAAATGCAATCACACGGGGACTGAGGTCTTCAACACAGAGATTTGGAAGGATATGCTACAGTCCATAACAGCCTCTACTCCTCATGCATCTCACACTGAAGGGCGGTGCAGGCATTTAATATGAAAAAGTATAGAAGATGCCAATAGGAGCAAGAAGAAGGCAGACTTGTTTTCTGAGTTATGTACATGTATGGCAAATATGAGCAAGAACAGGGGCTCATGCCTGGACACTCCTCTTTGTTCCAAAAATCTAGAACACAGTGAACAAATGATAGAAAAGTCCAACTTCTGGATCACACAGAGAAGGGTGTTGAACACAAAGGAGGAACATTGTCTTCCCTTGGAAAAGTAACTGAACAACCACACAGCAAATGCTATGCAGAACCACACCCGAGATACCAGATAGCACCTGGGAGCAACCTCTCTTATCTGTTTGAAGAACACCAACATTTCTTTCAATGCCCAGTTCAAATGCCATCTCCCCTGTGGATCATCTGTTGCCTCAAACATATGCACACACTCAGGCACACATACATACACATGTGCACATGTGTGCAAAAATCATTACTTTTATTCTATGCATTCCTAGTAGTTGGTGCCAACCTTGGTGGCAGCATATTCAAATTACTTCTTGCTTTCCGGGGTCATTTCCCAAATTTTAAAATATAAGCTTTTTGAAGGCAGAAACTTGCCCATTTAGTTGACAATTTTATCTCCAGCCTATAAAGTGAAGCCTGGTACTAGGGTGATTGACAAAGCCAATTTGCCTGAGACCCAATGCCTTTCCAAGACAGATTTTCAATTCTAAAACCAGAATAATTCCAGGCATATGGGGATGTTTGGCCATTCTACCTGGCGTGTGGTAGGCATTTGGTAAATAGTTACCATGCAAGTACTGCCACAGATAAGGAGCAGCTCCCGGAAAGAATCACAGGGTGATTAAAGTGATAGGGGATGGGAGTAGGAAGCACCCCAAGCAGATTTATTAAAGACAAGCCTTTATAGGCCTGGCATAGAAGAAGCAAAAAGTAGATATTACTTGACTGTAAACCATCATGAGCTTAAAACACAGAAGCATTAAGAATGTCTGAATATGGGGGCTCAGTGGTAGAGCCCTTGCCTTGCAGGTGTGAGGCACTGGGTTCAATCCTCAGCACACGTAAAAATAGATAAACAAAATAAAGGTATTAGAAAGAAAGGATGTCTGAATATGTTATGGTTCACAGGCCACAGTGGGAAAAGCCAGAGCATTTGAGGGTTATCTATAGATTTTTGAGACTGTTACACAAAAGGACAATATATTCCTCAAAATCCCTCTTAGAGACAGAGCCCTGAGTTGCATGGCTCATGAGTTGAATTGCTATTTCCTTTCCTTGTGTACATATTATCATAATAGCATTAAAAGGAAATTTAAAGAAAGAAAAATAAATCACTTTAGTTGACTAAACCTGGTCCAACAACTAATTTTCTTTGTGTATATTCTCTTGTAGTTCTTGCTCTTAGTTTTACGTAATTATAATCAGAATGAACATACAACTTGTATACCATTTTCTTAAACCATAGATTGTATGGGAAACATTTTCTACCTTGTTACATACTCTCATAGTCTCAGTACTTATTCTTTTTAATGTTACTACAACAGTCTGCAACTCACTTAACAATTTCCTATTGCTGGCATTTAGATTGTTTCTAGTTTTCTGCTAATGAAGATAATCCTCCATTGAGCCTCTGCACGCACGTCCTTTTCCTTCTTTTGTAATATTTCTTTAGGATAAATTCACAGAATTCACCTCAGTGGGTCAGAGAATCTAATAATCTTTAATGACTCATCCATGCTTTCACAAAATATTTATTGAACACCTGCTCTGTGCTGGAGTCTGACACTGAGGATACAGAGGCTAGTTTCTGCCAACCCGAGGCTCAGAGTCTAGCAGGGACAAGGATGAACAAGTGATGTAGTTTAAGAAACATTCCAGCTGTGGAACAGACTGTGCTGCGGGGGCCCCAGGGTCTTACTGAGCGGAGGAGGAGGGGCACGGTCAAGCAAGCCATGCCAGAATAAGGCTGAATTGTAAAAAGCTTAGGAAATGTTAGCCTGGTAGACAAAGTGGGGAAGGAAACTCCAGACAGAGAAAATAGCAAGGCTGAAATCAGAACAGAGAGGAAAACAGAATGTATTCTAGGAATTGCTGTGACTTGATGATGTGGGGACGTAGATGTGGGGGCAGAAATGGATGGTTTTGAGAAGATAAAGATGGCAGAGGAGATGGAGCACAGGAAGGGCAGCCTGTGCACCACGCCAAGGCATTTGCATTCCATCTTTAAGGTGGTGGGAGTGGTCAGGGGTTTTACCCACACTCTTGATAACGTTTCCCAAGTTGCTTTCCAAATTAGACTCATGTATGAGAAAACTGATTCTAAATGTTTTTTGATTTGATTTTTTCCTCGAGCTTCCTGGGGGCTCTAGTCCCATTTCTGCCTAGAGGGGTGGCGGGAGAGTTGGCAGGGAGCCAGTGGACTCCAGCCTGTGGGCATTATAGTTGAGTGGAAATGAACAGGAGGACCTGAGGAATGGAGGGGGCTGGGAAGTCAATGATCTTCCATGATCTTGCTTTAAAAGCAAGGTTGGGGGGCTGTCCATTAGATTGAGATGTACACACCCGCCACCTTCCAAAAACCTAGACTCTTCTAAGGCCTCTTAAACAGAAGCCTCCTGGTGCCCTTCCTTCTCTGGAAGCTTCCCCTGGGCTGGGTGGCTTAGCCACATCCACCAGCGAAGGGAAAGAGTACAATTCCTTCATTCCAGAATCTGGGGGCCTCGGAGTGCTCCATCTGCTGCTTCTTTTCACCACAGCCCTCCCATGCCCTCACTCCCCCGACACCACCCCACCAGGGGTACAGGGCAGTGAGTGGTCTCCTCCTGCTGGGCTCCTCCTTCCCCTGCCTGACAGCCAGCTCTCCCTCCTGCCTGAGTTCCTTGGAGGCCATGCTCTGTGAAGCTCTCCTAGCCCTCCAGGCAGAGCTGGGCCACCAAAGGACTTGGCAGGGATTGATTTTTTATGTGCTGGTCCACTGGGTGGAATCATTGGAGTGTGTCTGTCTGTCTGTCTCTCTAGACTGTGAATTGGAGGAAGGATAAGCACCAGGTGCAAAGGCCCCTGGAAGGTGCCGTTTCCCTGGAATTTCCCCTTGGGCTGGGGTGGGGTGGGGGAAGCAGGGCCAGCAGCAAGGCCTTCCCCTGCCTGCCTCTAATTCCCGTTCCCTTATTAAATTCAGGCCTGAATTGGGCTGTGTGAGCTCTCCTGGACCACCTGCTGTTTGACCAATTCCTTTCTCTTCTCCCTCTGGTGACTAATCGCTGCTCTTTCCTTTAGAGTATGCATCTCCGTTGTCCTCTCCCGCTCCTGTATTCCCAGGCAGGTGAGTGGTGGGGCCACCTCACCCTTCTGACTCCTGAGGCACAGACAGGGCCAGTCGGAGCCCTCAAGCCAGCTCCCCTGGGGTCCAAGGCTCCTCTCCCTGGAGAGCTGTTGCTGTGGAGATGAGAGGATGATGGGAGGGGATGGAGATCAAGGGAGGAGCGCAGGAGGAGCAGAGAGGCAAAGAAAGTAAGGAAAGAAGACAGAGTTTGAGAAAAGAGAGCTCAGGCCAGATCAGAAGGCCCCCCAAAACAAGGAAGGAAGGAGCATGAGAGAGAAGACACAAGCGTGAAGAAAAATGCACATAAAAAGCCATCCGGAGAGAGCCGGGAAATCCAAGAGCAAATCAACCACAAAACAAGATTTTCAAACTTGAGAAATTACAACCTCTTGTCATCCTAGGAGGAGAAAGAGCACCCTGGAGACAGCACTGCGGGCCTGTCTGGGGAGCCACTGTCTAACTGGGGGAGGGGCGGACTCCAGATCCAAGGCCTCTGTCCCAGGTCCTGGTGCCCGGCAGGGCCCAGGGCAGCTGAGCACGTGTACTCCCACACAGGAGCCCGGGGCACAGGCCCAAGGCCAAGGGCTTCAGTTCTTCACTCTACTGGGCTCCGTCCAGGCTGCAGACAGGTGGCTGTAGGTGTGCAGGTGGCACTGTCACTGAGCTAGCTGAGTGTGCCACCACCAAGGGATGTGCCACACATCAGTCCTGGCCCTCGACTATGAATCCCCAAACAAATTGCTGAATATCATGGAGCCTCCATTCCAGCCCTGCTGTCTCTCATAATTCTGACCCAGAAACCCATGGAAACAGTCATCAAGGCGGGTAAGGCACTCGCAAAAGAAAAGAGATTGTCTCCCTGTGGAGAGCTCATGGGAAGGGAGTAGAGGAGAATGTGGATCTTCCAGGCCTCCTCACCAAGGCCACCTGCCACACCCCTGTTCCTGGACGTCTCCCACTTCCTGTCCTCTGTCCTGCACTTCTCTCAGGTCCTGGTCCCAGGTGAGCTGGAGCTCTTCCCCCTGTGCCTTTCCACACTGTCCCTCTGCCTGGGGTGTCTGCACTCTCCTCCCTCAGCTGACTCCTCCTCTGCCTTCTGGTCTCAGCCTCAATGTTGCTTCTTCCAGAGAGTCTTCCAGGACTCACCGTAGGTTAGTTTTATGTTTCTGCTCCACGCCTATACGTGTGTTTTGTGTGTGTGTGTGTGTGTGTGTGTGTGTGTGTGTGTGTGTATGTGTGTGGTGGGGAGGGGGGTAGACAGAGACACTGTGAGCTGGGGAAGTGGGTGTAAGTCCCTCGAGATACCATTTATAACCGACTCCTGAGCCCCAAGACCACCGTGGAGAACAACCAGAGCTGAGTGTGGGTGCTCGGCCACCTGTCCACCAGCTGCCACTCTCTTCCAACTCTTGGGGAGAAGCCACGGGAGTCTGAAGCATTTTCTGGGTCACTGCCTAGCAATTGGTGACAGCGGCCTTCCTTCCCCACGCTTGTCTCTCGCTGAGTAAGCTCTGCAGCCCCCGCACGGCGCTGACACGCTTCCGCCTCATTCAGAGCGAGCCTGTTGCCATGGTTGTGCGGGGCTCTGCCTGCGGCTGCCAGCGGACCTTCTGGAGCCCAGCACGCTGGGACAGGATCTCGGGTGCTTCTCCTAGGCGAGTGTTGCTCAGTGGAGCAGGGCATCTGGGTGCAGGGGACACCCAGCCGGAATGGGGGACATGGTGGAACCAGCCTTCACTTTGGTCCCCCTCACTTTTCCCAGATGAGGTCATCCCTCCCCTCACTAGAATCAGGCTGCTGGGCCCTTGATTGGCAACCACTGAGCCACTCCCTGGCTTCATTCAGGTCCCTGCTCTGTGTCACCTCCTCAGAGCCTCCCTGACCACTGTATTTAAAACAGCTCCCCTTCCCACTTCTAACTCCTCTATTTTTCTCCCCTCATTCTTTACCAGTCACTGTGCCATGATCTTCTCATTTATGCATCCATTGTCTGGCCTCCCTATTACAAGGAACAGAGCAGAGACCCAAGGGTTTTGGATACAGTCCAGTTGCCCTCTGCCCACGCTGGTCCTTTCTCCACCTTCTCCACCCTGCTCTGCTCTCAGGAGGCCAACTCTGGCTATTGCACCTGCCAGGCTGTCTTGGCCAGGGCTTCTTTTAGGGTGGGGCCAAGGCAGGCATCAGAGAGAGATCAAAGACAGAAAGAGAGGTGGCTGCTTTGACTCTAGATGTCTGTCAGGAGGGTCCCTCTTCTCCTAGAGCTCTGGCCAGACAGCCTCCTGTCTCGCACAGTTCCAGCCTTCAGGAGTTCCCGCACTCTGTTTCTTTGGGCTGTCCCGATATTTCTGGGCTCTGATCCTTCATCGCGTCCTGTTGGTTCCCTAAGCCGGCTCACACCTCTGTAACGTGTCCCTTTCTTAGAGCCCTTCATCTGCACTCTTTGAGGTGAAAAATATCTCCCACTGAGACTCTGATGCCTCTGTGCTCTGATACAACAAGTGTTGTTAAAAGAGGGAACAAATAAATGGCAGGTCCCCAGGCCGACGCTGCTCACATGCCCAGGCTTGACCACCGAAGGCCAGGGAGGAAAGCAAAAGGAAGTTCATTCCTACGTCTCCAGGGAGACCCAGATAAATCTGAATGGACATCCCCCAAATTGCGCCCAGATCAAGAGTGGCACTCACATTTTTAAGAAGCATAAGTAAGAAAATTCCAAAGTCTTCCTCAATATCTGTTCTCATGACTCATCACTCTCCCTGGCAGAAATATCTCCAAATCTTCCTTCTCAACCCAAAGAGAAAGGTTGCCTCTGTTATTTTTCTAGGAAATCATTATACTGTATTAGCATGTAGCAGTCTACTATGTTAGTGTCTTATATGGGGATTGCAAAGAACACGGAATTTGAAATTTAAAAAAAAAAACAAAAACCTAATCTTGGCTCTGACCTGTTATGCCTGGTGATAGCAGACAAACCAGTTAGTTTTGCAAGCCTCTTCGTGTCACCTGTAAAACGTACACAGGTGGGCCTTGCCCAGCTCAACATCTGTGAGCACAATAAGAAGACCCTGTTATATGGGAATGCATTCTGCACCCCAATATTAGCTGGTGCTCTCATCCTGTTTGGCATATTTAATCTCAGAATATGGGGTTCTCTACAGTTCTCTCTTTCAAATCTTCCTGAAACTAACCCAAATCTCCAAAAGGGTCTTCCCCGGTCTTGCATGTTCCTGAGGCACGAAAGGTACCTTTTCTCTTCCCTGACCTTTTCCTTGAAGGTGGCCCCCATGAGCATGGGGCAGGGGTGGGGGTGATGACAACTGGCTCAGGTGAGATCCTTGGTTAGGCAGCTGGATCTCACAGAAGGATGCCAACCCTGCAGCCCCCTGACTGATTTATGAAGGATGTGGAGCTACCCCGTGTTGACAATACAGAATGCCAACACTCCACACCCTCACCAGGAAAGGAAACAAACTCAAATTGTCTGCTGCCGGCTGTCATGGAAAGCCCAGGAGCAAGAAATAATATTCATGAAGGATTATCTGAAGGACACGCAGCTCATCTACTCCTATAGGTATACTAGATTTTATCCCCGGCTCAAGCCAGACAATCAGAGCTGTGTATCTGGACCAAATGGTTTTTGCTCCTTGTAGAATCAGATTTACTGACTTGTGTTTAGGCATACTGTTTTAAGTTTGCACTGAAGCGATCCTTTAAGGAAAATCTATGTGAGTGTATCTGTTGCATTTAACGTCAGAATGATACTTTAAAAAATGCCTGTTAGATCTCTGGGCCCTGTTTTGAAGTTCCACGTGGGGAATTTCCCTTAGCTCCAGCTTCTCCAGGGAAACGGATATAATTGTCACTGATAGACAATGCGACATTTCTACGGCCGTCTTCTCCTTTGGTCTTGGTTGCTAGGAAGCTCAGACTTTATGGCATGAACTTTTGTGTTCTAGCTTCTTGTTGGGTCTCCTTTTTCTATTCCTCCGCTATTCCACTTCAACCTGACCATTTATCTATATTTCTATTTTATTGTAGAGTGTCATTATTATAAACCATCTCAATTTCCTTTTGTTACTGGAAAAAGAAAGGAAGCTGGTGACTCAGAACACTAGGAAGCATTGGCAGAGTGGCCCGAGCAGTGTAGGCGAATCCAAAATGAATGCATGCATCTGCTGAGAGATGACACCAGAAAAAGGTTCTTCATTAACTCACCAAGGCATCACTTGTGATTTACTAAAAGTTGAATGCACTACTAGGCTCTGGGGATACAAAGCAAATCTAACATACTTTCATTCAATAATTTTTAAAATTTTTTATCTTTTGTGGTGCAGGGGATTGAACCCAGGGCCTCATAACTGCTGGGCAAGTGCTTAACCACTGAGTTATAATCATCTGCCCATGTTCAACAGACATTTATCAGGATTTGCCTTGTGATCAAAACATAGCAAGGGGGGGTGCTGGGGATCTAGCTCAGTTGGTAGAGTGCTTGCCTTGCAGGCACAAGGCCCTGGGTTCAATCCCCAGCACCACAACACAACAAAACAAAGCAAAAAATGATGAATGATGGAGAAGTCAGGTGATTTAACAAAGACCACACCAAAGTGGAAGGAACAAGTTCTGGGTGGGCGACAGCACCGAGAATGGGAGAATTAACTGTGTCTAGAGTCTGAGGGGATCTCTTAGGAAAGAGATGAGAAGGATGAGAAGTTTGGCAGGTAAAAAGGAGGAGAGCAAAGAGTTTCTACAAGATATCAGGAGACGAAGGAGCCATTTCACCAGAATAGTGGATCGACAAAGGGATTTCTAGTGCATGTTCTACCCAGGCAATGGACTACTACTCAGCCATAAAAAGGAGAGACTACTGATCCACGCAACAAGCTGGGTTGATCTCAAAGGCTGCATACTTCATCAATCTTTAAGAGAAAGATGTAGGTGTAAGAGAACAGATCCATGCACATTAGGGACTAGGAGAGGGGAACAGTGTGGCTACGAAGAGGCAGAACAGGAGAGTTGGGGGTGAGGGAACTGTGTTCTGAGTGTGACAGTATTGTATTCATCCGGTAGTGGGGAGCCACTGAGGGTTGAAGCAAGGGAGTGGCACACCCAATGTGCATTTTAAAACAGTCCTTTCGAGTGTATCTAGTGGATTAGGCAAACTCAAGCCACCGGGGGAGGCCAGTTCGGGGTGGTTGGGGAGGTGTGCACAGGTGAAAGGGTGACTTCAAGCAGGACCATGAAGAGGAACCGCTTCACACTCAGCAGAAGCACAAATCCAAGGGCAATGGGAAGAATGGAGTTTGGAAACCCTGGAGGGTCTGAGGGTCTGTGGAAGGAGACTCCAGGCCAGAGACCACTGCAAGCAGAGCTGGATGGCATCTGCCTGTCTAGGGCGCAGGGTGTGTGGTCCTGAGCTTATCTGTGCACTCAGGTGAGAACCCTGGAGCTCCCTGGCCAGCTGGCCCCTCTGCCCGGCTCTGAACAGCAGCACTTCCTGGTCCACAGGAAGGCCTAGGCCTGGCAGAGGAGCCTCTGCCCTCTCCGGTCCCTGAGCAACTTTCCTCTCTAATCCCCTCTACCATCTTTTTCTCTGGGGCCAGTTTAAAATTTGGAAGAGGCGAGGGTGGGAGGGCCAAGGGCAGAGAAAAGCAGGAGAAGCGACTTGTGTTCCTGTCCCCCAAGTCCTGCTGAGAAATGGCTTCCTGGTGCTTTATCTGCCCTGGATATCAGCTGCTAGGATCTTATCAAACTGTAATTACCCAGCCTGGGTCTGTGCTAATTGGTTCTCTGGAGTAAAGTTACCTCCAATCTGTGTGTTGTGGGTGCACAGCAGGAAGTGATTTGAGCCACGAGGCTGTCTGTGATATGTCAGGGCATCACTGTGCTGGCTGCAGGATCCTGGAGCTGGGCCCCGGCTAGGAGGGGGGGACCTGTTCCTTAGGTTCCAATTCCAACCTAAAATGACCAGCCAGCCTGGGTCACCTGGCTCCTGGGCCCTCTTAGAGAACACACAGTAGGAGATGATTTTTTTTCCCATCTCAAATAAAAGGAAAGGAGGGAAGGGAAGAAGAAAAGGAGGATTGTGGGGTGGAGAAGGAGGGAGGGGAGAATAGGAAGGGAAGGAGGAAGAAACGGAGAACAGAAAACCCCTCTTTGACCCCACTGACTTCCCTCGATACGGTCTTCTTGGTCATGGTCTCCAATGTGAGGTGTCCATCAACTGACTCATTTGCCAATTTCTATCATCTAACATCTTTGCTGGATGCAGTGACCCAGGCCTGTAATCCCAGCAGCTCGGGAGGCTGAGGCAGGAGGATTGTGATTTCAAAGCCAACCTCAGCAACAGCATGTCCCTAAGCAACTCTGTGAGATCCCGTCTCTCAATAAAATACAGTACAGGGCTGGGGATGTGACTGAGTGGTCCAGTGCCCCTAAATTCAATCCCTAGTAACCCAAAAATAAAAAACAAGATAAAAATCTGACACCTTCGTCAACTTGCCATGGGATCCCATTTCCAAAGGCCCCCAAAGACTTGGGTGGGGGAACCTGAGGACTTGGGGCTCCTGGAGCTCACCTCACCTGTGTCTTCTTATGGCAGCCTCAGCCCAGCCCCCACATGCCCTCCTTTGGGCTCAGAGGTTCTGTTAGAAAAAATTGCTTTTGTTTACTTTTTTTTTTTTTTAATTGAACTCAAACCTGTCTCCTTACCATCCCACCTGCCCCTTGGATGGCGCTAAGACAGTCCTTCCCTCTGACAGCACTTCAGCTATTTCTCCCTAAAGTCTCAGGACACCGCCATGTGCCTGTGCCGCAAGTCAATGTCTGTCCACAAGACCCTCCTTCCTCACCTCCTTCACGCTTAACGCCCAATCAGCTCCTAGCCTCCAATTCAGCCCTGTCCCTCGCTCTCTGCAGGCACCCCTGGGGCCCAGGCACACTCTCTGAACAGGGCCACAACAAACCCCGTTGGCGTTATGCTTCTGTCACCCTTGTCATCCCACAATCCAATCACGCAGCAGCCACAGTTAATCCTCTGTTTGTGTTATGCTTTTATGGTGGTAAGATATTGTTTTAGTCCGCTTTTTGTCACTGGGACCTAAAGACCCAGCAAAAACAACTGAGAGAAGGAAAAGTTTGTTCTGGCTCTCGATTTCACAGGTTCAGTCCATGGTCAGCAGATTCCATAGCCCTGGGCCCGAGGTGAGGCAGAAGGGCATGGAGGAGGGGCAAGGTGGAGATGCCCTGAGACCAGGCAGAGAGAGCTGGAGGGCTGGGGTCTAGGGGTGACGTCATTCCCTAGGCTACGCCCCTAACCTCCCTCTCCAGCCACACCCTACCTGCCCACAGTTCACACCCATCAATCCATTCGAATTATTAATCCACCAAATGGATTAATCCATTTATTATATCGGAGCTCTCGTAATCTAATCGTTTCACCTGAGTCTTTGGAGGACCCCTCATATTCAAACCAACATTTACCATTGGAACTACTTTTAAGTAAACAACTCATGAAGTACATTCCCAATGTTGTTTCACCATAGCCCTGCCTATTCCAGAACTTGAAGTTACCCCTGCAAAAAGTTTTACATCCATGTAACAAACAATGACTTCCCATCCCTCTCTCCTCCACTGCTGGTAACCTCTGATCTAATTTTTGTCTGTGAATTGGACTACTCTAGGGAACTCAAGCGTGGAAGTATACAGTGTTTGTCCTTTTGTGTCTGGTTTGTCTCAATTAGCACCATGTTTGCAAGGTTTGCCTATGTTTAGCCTCTATCACAGGCTTATTTCTTCCTGTGGCTGGAGACCATTTTGTTGTGCATGTATAACATTTTGATTATCCATTTGCTGTTAACGGACATTTGGGTCCTTTCCATCTTTTGGCTATTGAGAATGGTGCTGCTAAGAACAGATGTGTAAAGTTTCTGATTGGGTCCTCAGAGAAATTTTTTGAAAATAGAAATTTTGATTATGTCTTTCTTCTTAAAACCCTGCACAAACTTCTTATCTTGAAATTACAGTGAAATCTAAACACACTTCCCTAGGATCCTAACTTGGATGGTCCTGCCTATCTAAGTTCCAGCCTCACTTTTGACCATTCTCCCCTCTCTGACCAGCTGCCAGTCACACTGAATTTCTGTTCCTGCCTTGAACAAGTTAAGTCTGTTTCTATCCCAGGGCCTTTTGCACTTACATCTCCTTCTACCAAGACCCATCTTCTACCTGTTGTTCCTTCTTATGCTTGCTCTTTTTTTTTGGCATTCAGACTTCTTTCAAACACCTTACTTGATGGGCCCTTCCTTTGCTAGAATAGACCTCCAGCCCTCCCGGCTTCCTCACGCTGCACTGCTGTGCCCACCTGAAGTTTTCTTGTGTGTTTATATGTCTCTCTCCACTGGTATGCAACCTGCATAAAGGCAGGGACTGTGTCTTGCTCATTGTTATTCTCCTATGCCAAGCCCAGTGTTTGACTCACTCAGTACGTATCTGAAGGAGCTGTGGCTCCTCCCCTGAAGGCTGAGCACCCTGCAGGCATTCTTTCCATACACCTTCCTTCCTCCCTTCTGAATGCACAGTAGAGGCTCTTCTTACCCTCTCTCTCTCTCCATGCCTAGAGCGATGTGACATTCCAGGTGCGGTGATGGGCTGTGTCTTCCCAGACCTGGGCTTCTCAACCTGGAGGTGATCAGAGCCTGGAGGGCTTGGGAAGTCATGCCTTGCTTAACAAGGCTCCACTGCAGAGTTGGCACTTCTAGCAGGTTTCCCGGTGGCGTCAACATGGGGCGCCACACTTTGGCAACCACCCTGAGATCATCCCTTCCACGGCATCCGTAAAGATGCCCACTCATCTCTCCACACAGCAGTCACTAGCCAGCTCAGATGTGTCCTCAGTGACTTGTGTAACCAGTGAGGGCACCGGAGTCCTTCCCGTGACCCGACCTGGAGCCTTTGCCCTCTGTCTCCAGTCTCCTTAATCTCCCTGACATTTACACCAGCAGCTTCTCGTTCCTTCTCAGCAGCTCCACATTATCCTCATTTCCTGACAAGTCCTTTACTGCTCTCGAATCTTAATCTTGACCTCTTTCTCCTCTTTCTGCCATTAAACATGAGTTTTCTTCAAAGGAAAAATCTGTGTTTCTTCTTTAATGAAGGTAATTCCCCCTCTAGCTGTGGCTCACACCTTTACGAAGACAGATTCCAAATATCCATCCACAGCCCTGCCTCTCCGGAGCTCCAGACTCAGTGTCCTCCTATAACACGGTGAGCAGTACCTGAGATGTGTCCCCAGATAGACTCCTGCCGCAGCCCGGCTGGCTGGGCAAAATAACCCGGGGGGTGAAGAGCAATTTGTGTAGATCGATACAACAGGAGTGGGAGCCATTTATTGTAGGACAGGAGGGGTATACATACATTCCACACAGCTTATCTTAATTAACATAAACTAGATACAGCAGTCAACCAATAAGGAATCTCCACACTTAATGGCTCCCTGGCGCCACCTCACAAACCACTCCCTCTGGCAAAATGCCAGGCGCCATCCTGACTTGTTTACAGACCCTAACAGACTCCAGTTCTAATCTCCTTAGCCTTAGTTTCCTCAACTGCAAAAGAAAAATAATAAGATTGACTTTCACAGATAATTGTAAAGGGCTAAAGGAGATGGTACATCAAAGGCACATTGGAGATTCTGGAAGCTTCATAGACAAGAGCTGTCACTGTTATTTTGTTGGCTATTCAATTATCATCTTCAATGCTGAAGTCCACGCGTGTCCTGGTACCCACCAAGCCCAGGCCCTGGCATGTGAAGGTGGTCAGTCAATACTTGCTAAGTGAGTCCGTGAAGCCCACTTGCCCCTAAATGAGTGCATCGTTCTCCGCTCCCGACCCAGTCTCCTGCTACATTCCCTGTTTTCCTGTCACTGTCACTCCCATTTTTCCAGTTAGCCAGTTCTGTGACTATTTAGTCATATTTGATCCATATCGTCTCCACCTGCTAAATCCAAAAGCTCTGTAGAGATAATCCTCAGGTGCCGTCTCAGCGACAGCCTTTGCTAAGGCACTGCCTATAGTACCTGGGCTCTGAGGCTTCCTGTCATGTGAGCCAGGTTCTGGTTGCACCCCATCACCACCACCTGAGCCAAGACCAGCCAGGACAGGCCGGCTGTTGCTGCAATGCCAGGCGTGCCATCGGAGGCCATCGGATCCCCTCACGTGGAGGTGGGAAGGTGTGAAGAGTGGGCAATGGAGACACTGGGTGTGGGTGGGCTCAAGGTCATGGCTGTCTTGGAAAAGCTGAAGGAGAGGGAAAGGCACAAAAAGACAGTGGGCGAGAGGGGAGCTGAGGTGCTGCTGAGGGAGAAGGGTCCATCTGGGAGCCAGAGAGACCAACCTGGGGCCCAACAGAGGAAGAGAAAGAGGAGCTGGGCCAGGGGTCCCCCGGTCTCTCGCTGACATCTAGGTCCAGCTCTAATTCCCATGATCCCTTCACAGCTACCCACCCACCACCCACCACCTTCCACCTCTCATTGTCAAGCACCTTGACCCCCACCCAAGCTCTCCTGATTCTTCCTTCTGGACCCTACCCCTTCCACCCCATCCTCTTGCCATCACGTGGTCCTGGAACCCAGGACCCCCTGTCCTCCCCGCTATCAATGGGCTTTGAGCTCAGCTGCTGCTCTCTCTGGCTACAGTGGTTGGTCCCAGCATCTGTCCTCATTCCACCTCTTTGTTCCAAAGTTGGTAGTGGCTTCCTGGTGGTTCTCCGACAGAGTCCAGACTCAGCAGGGGCTCAGGGCCTTCCTTCTTTAGGTTCTCAGATAACCCATAATATGATGTCCCACACGGGCCGGTGGGGGCTCAGCAATTACCTCAGGGCAGCGCTATCCCCCATTCTAGCTTTCCCTCCGATGCCCACAGCGGCTTCTTTCTCCTCTTCATCTTTCTTCCTCTGCCTCTTTCCCTATGTGTCTCTACTTCCCTCTTCTTTTCTCTCTGCTCTTTTTGTCTCAGTCCTGCTGCAGCTGCCAAGGCTTGGGTGAGTAGGCCCTAACCACCCCTGCACCAGTTATTTAGATTCCAGTGTATTCATCTTGCCCCACTCCGAGCTCCTTTATGGCAGAGGCTGTGCCTTCTGTGTGTCTGTGGCATCTAGCAGTGTCCCATGTGCTTAGACCATATTGGACACTCTAATTCAATTAATTTCAGTTATAAAATTAATGCACGTATGGGTGGATGCTTTCTTGGAAGTGAGCAAACAGTCAAAATGTTAAGCTGGCCCCTGTATGGGAGGTGCGGGTGTGTTTGGCGTTGCACAAAGCACGCTGTGAATTTTGATGCCGACGACTCTCCACACCAACCTTTAGGGCTAACGTTATCCTACCTACTCTTCAATAGACTGTAACTTTGGAACTCATGTTTGAAAGAATTAAGGGACTGTATCACCTTCTAGTCATACAAATTCAATTAAAATTCTAAAAGTACATATTAAGCACCCTGCAGAAAATTCTTAAAAATGGTTAATAAGCTCGAACTGCTGCCTTCAAGATGCTCACAATCTCATTGGGGTAGGATAAGCTCTTCAGTGGCTGTAGTGGGGTAGGATAAGGCAAGGGCCACGAGACACTCGCCTCCAATTCAGCAAAAAAAAGAAAGAGGTGCCAGAGAAGACAGGTGAGGGTCTGCTAAGGAGCCAGGGAAGCACGTTGGAAATGGGGACATAATTAATATTATTAACAAATGTTATTATATATTCATTAAAAACATGTGTGATCATGAACAAAATGTTGCATTTTTATCGCATGTTGAAAATACTGGTTATTTTTTTAACTCCTTTCTCCTCCACCAAGAAGGACAGAAACCAGGTGATTTTCTTGTTTGTTTTATTTCTTGTCAACCAACTTTAAAAACTGGAGATATGTATGTACCCTGATGGGGAAGAGATTGGATGAGCTCTGTACAGCATCATGTTATCATTTGATAATAAGAACTGGAAGATATCTTAGCTATGGTGCACTGGTACTATCTCCTACCAACTCAAAAGAACTGATGGTGGGTGTTTGTACCCAGCTTCACATTTGATATCATCAGGTTGGAAGTCTTGAAATCAGCCCTGATGAGAGTATTTACACCAGGGAAATTGGCAGAAGCTACAAACCACTGCCTTTGTCCTTGTAGATCAGGTTAAAAGTTCACCCATACACTACTGGATCTCATCATCCAGAAGAAACGGAAATTGATAAACTAGAGGCAAACTGAGTTGTCCAAAGTCACATAACCAGCTGGTCCTAGAACTGGCGAGAGTCAGGTCACCTGCCACCTACGCGTTTAGTATGACTACTCTTTTCACTGAGAAGCTGCAGTGCTGATTAGAATTTACAGGGTGCTTCTAAATAGACGAGAATGCACTCGACAGCACAGATGATCATGCAAGAGAAGCAGATGATGTGGTCTTCAAGCTAGTAGCCTGCCAGGGCTAAAAGAGGAGCCTCCAAACTTCTCTCCACAGATGGCTCTTGGAACCCCTCCCCCCCGACACTCCTACCCCCGCCCCACCCCGAGGTTGCTGAGAGTGGAGAGGCTGGAGAGGAGGTTTCTCCTGGTTTCCCATGGGAGGCAGTGACGGAGGCATCTCAGCCAATTGCCTTGATGCTTTGGACTCCACTTTCCACTTTGCTCTGTAATTAGTATCTATTTGTCTCCTTAACTTAAACTGGTTTTTAGCAATTTAGAGCCAGGGAGCCCGTGTTATTTCAGTGATGTGATAAAAAAAAATGGATATGTAATTGAAATCCCACTCTACTCCTCGGGGAACCTGGTTGCCTCACTCAGCTGAGTGATAAAGATTCGGGGCCCTGATCACAGGCAGATAAGTAGGCTGGTTGATTAGGATGAATCCCACAGGCAATCCCTAATCTACTAGTCTGTTTGTTAACTATCTGTCTTTTTAGGATATTTGGTTTGCATGATATGATAATATAATAATGCACAAGCTCTTTAAAGGTGGAAATGAACCCAGACTGAGGACAAAACAGCCACAGCTGGCATCTGCCCTCCCCACTGCAGCAGATCAATTAGCAATTAGCCACAGGTTTTGTTGGGCATCTATTGTTCACACTGCACAAGGGCCGGGACGGAGGAGGTGTCATGTCCGGTTGGAGAAGAATAAGGCAAGCCCACGGGAAATTAATAAAGTCTGTAAGAAAGTGAATGGTTTAGTGTGAATGAGACCAAAGGAGCTGCTGTAACAAGAAATTTGGATCTTGGCTAAAGAGCCATGCAATTCTGCAGAACCTCGGAAGCCCCCAAAGTCCTCCTTGTCAAGAGCACTGAACTGTGTGGCTTAAGTCAACCTCTGCATCTAAGTGGTGCCTCTTGCTCCTATCAGGATGTTCTCGGAAATCCCCTTCGTAGCTGGTCCCAGGCCTGCACAAACCCTGGCTCCTCCCTGTCCTCTGAAGTGAGGCCTGGGGTGGTGGACTTGGGTGGATAATTGTTCTGTCGTCCATGTTTTTACTTCATTTTAATAAATCTGCTGGGAATGGTCAACACTCCTCTTCTGTTCTGACCCGACTCCTCCCACCAGCATGTGAGCATCTTCAACACAGACTCTGGGAGGGCAGCACAGTCCACCTGATGCTCTTGGTGCCTGTCCCAATAGCCCTGTGACAGTAACTCAGTAATTCCCCAGTCTAATCATATGTCATAATATACAGGGGTGTGGGCCCCACTCAAGTGATCCTGATCCTGAGGATTGGGAATAGAGGCCAAGCATCTAAGTTCCGAATTTTTATTAGCCTACTACAGTGGCACAGCCACATCAATGTTTATAGCAGGTCAATTCACAGTCACCAAGCCGTGGAACCAACCTAAATGCCCTTCAACAGATGAATGGAAAAGAAAATGCAGTATACACACATAATGGAATATTACTCGGTCATAAAAAAAGAATGAAATAATGGCATTTGCTGGTAAATGGATGACACTGAAGAGTATCATGCTACGTGAAATAAGCCAGTCCTCAAAAAACAAAGGCTAAATGTTCTCTTTGATATATGGATGCTAACCTATAACAAGGGAGGATGGGAAGAAGAAGAACAGGAGCCCATTGAATTAGACAAAGAGAAATTAGGGGAACGCAAGGGGTACGGGAATAGGAAAGACAGTAGAAAGAATCGGACATCACTTTCCTATGTTCATATATGAATACACCACCAGTAAAACTCCACATCATGTTCAACCACAAGAATGGGATCCTAACTAGAATCAGTTGTACTCCATGTGCGTATTATGTGCCCAAGTACGTCGTTGTCATGTATATCTAAAAACAACAACAACAAACCACACCAAGTTCTGAAATTTTAGCAAACTTCCCAGGCGATACTGCAGGCCAATGCTTGAGAACAGGTGCTATTTCTTGTCAATATTGTTTTCTGTTTACTCCCTCCCCCTGGCCTGAGAGCACCTCATGGGCAGGGATTGTGTCTAAGTCATCTCTGTGTTTTCAGGAGTCAACACAAAGCCTGGCTAAGTACTTATGCTTTTGTGTGTGTGTAGCCGTGTTGAGTGGCACTGCACGGTTTTGCTGTCCTTGCTGTCTTTCTAGGGGGAGAATGAACAGGCTAACACACCCACTGCTCTGAGATGGCACTTACGTGGGGTCGCACAGGCCAGGTTTGCAACATGTGCAACATCCCCCCCTGCAGTGCACTCCCAGTTAGTCACTTGGGCCGCTCACTTGGGTCCCAAGCCACTCATCCCTGCCCCAGGAAAGCTAGATGAATGTCACCTACCCTAATGAGGCATAATCAGGAAGATGGGGATCACAGATAGATTCAATCTGACATTCCAAAGCAGCACAGCCTGGACCACTGGGCAATTATTGCTGTGACCGTGGACACCCCACTTCCCTCCCCAGTTTGTGTGGAGTTGCTGCTGCGTGAATTTCATGGAGGCAGGAAATGTCTCACAGATCACAACCCAAGATCCTGCTTTATCACATCCCCGCCAAGGGAGCATCAACATCCATGGGTCATTAATAGGGGGTCTGCAAAATACAGGCCAAATCAGCTTCAACCAAAACTGTACCCCGCATGGCGGGATTTTCAGGAGCTGCAGTGTGCAGATCTGCACTCGGGTCTCTATATGAGTCATGTAGTATTTACCTGACTTCCCCTGGCATTCCCCAAGGTGCAGGCCTGGGCCTCAGGATGCTGAGGTCGCGTTGGCTCCCAGGATCTCTCCTGACATTGCCGTACGCCTGCAAGATGGTCTGTGGAGCTAGGATAGATGTCAGCAGCTGCAGACATTAAGGGCAACCTCTGCTCGTCTCCAGTGTCCCCCCTTTCACTATGACCAAAAATGGGCACTGGGGCATGGCTCACTCAGTCCTTCATGTCTACAGCTTGCTGAGCTGTTTCACTCGCTGCCGGTCCCCAGGCCTCTCAGCGCCTCTGAAGGAGAAACACACAGGAGTTCTGGCTCCAAGGAGCTTCAAGACATAAAGGAATCTGTCTGAGTCACTCAGCTCGTCAAATGACAGGCCTGAGACTCGAACCCAAGGCCTTTTCTCCATCCACCCCCTGCTGCAGGCATCGGACCTCCATCACCATGTGGACAGGGCACACTGTGCCTGGCCCGGGCCTCTTCATAGGCCCAGAAGCTCTTTGCTCCCCAGCGCAGGGCAGGGCCCGCTAACCTCGCCCTCCAGGGACCGGGAAGCGGAGTGAATGATAACGTTCCCCCTGGTGTGACTACGTGTCTAATTCCTTCTCAGGGCCTTCTTAAGCCCTTGGCCTCAATTATATTCCACGACCAGCAAGTGACACAAATTAATTATCTGCTGGGAAAAGAAGGGCTTTCTTTTATCTGTTTGAAAGTAGTCACCTTCTCATTTCAAGGATCGGCTTCCTAAATTCCAAGGAAGGACACAGAAGATGGCTGCCAATAGGAAGGAAGAAGGGAGGGAAAGAAGGAGAAAGAGAGGCAAAGAGGGAGAGGGAGAGGGGAAGGAAAGAGGAGGGGCAGACTCTGTCTGTGCAATGTTAAAGGCGTAAGGATAGAAGGAGGAGCTTTAGACACTGGCGGGGTGCAGAGGGAGGGGTGTGTCCATCCAAGAGAGGGGGTGTCTAGGGAGGCTGGAATATGCAAGCTGAGCGTTGAATGGATGAGAAGATGTAAGCTCTGCGAGGAAAGGGACCATCTTCTTTCAGCTCATCGTTGTGTCCCAGGGCATACCATAGAGATTGGCATTTAACAAATGCTCTATAAACGTCAATCTGTTGAATGGATGAATTAATCAGTAGACACTGGCCTAGCAAATGGGGAAGGAAAAGTCAGTGGGGGAAGAGATGGCAGCATAAAAGGAAAAGACGGGATGGCCACGAGTCCTCCATGGCTGGTGTCCACTGTGTGTGTTTTAGGATGAGCGGGGGCAGGTACAAAGTTGGATTGGCGGTGCTGGCAGGAGAGGAAGACTCAACTGGTCTGAGCCGGATGTCCTTGATATGAAGAAATAACAGAAAATTCTATTTACACTTAAAATCCCAATTGACCCTCACAGTTGCTCTGTGAAGGATACAAGGAGGCTCCAAAAGGCTTACAAGTTCCCCAGGCAGGAGCCTGTACTGGAGTCACCTTTCTGTCTTTCCATGCAGGTGCTCGCCCCTTGAATGTCTGCCCAGGGATGACTTATGCTCCTTGATGAGTTCCTTCAGCCACCGATTGACTGCTAGGCTGGGTTCAGAGCAGACATGTGTTTTCATGGCAAATCCATTATAAAGAAAATTCATCTGAGTCCACCACCAAGCAGGCAGATGTTTTCCTCTGACGCCTTCCGATGCCTGTGGCCCTGTAGCCATCTCCATTTGCCTCAAGGGTTGTCCAAGGATGGCCACAGACAAGGAGGTGAAAGATTGGGGCCATTCCCCTTGTGGTTCCAGGCTAAAGGGAAAGGGAGGGAGAAACAAGTGACGTAAGCCCATGGGACACACTGGACCCCAAGATCTGGACACCTACTAAAGCATGTTCTACCAGTAAGTGTGATGAAGGCACGAAGAAGCCTGTTGGTGGCCTCAGGAGACCTTAAACACGGGAGGCAGGAGGCCAAGCAGAGTTGGGAGGGTGGACAGTGTTGCGATAAATGTTCTCAGTGCCTGCCTCCTGCTGAGGCAGTGGGAGGTGGCCATAGAGAGGAATGTGCAGCCCGACAACTGAGTTTAAGTCCTGGATCTGCCACAAGTCAGCTAGATGAACTCAGGTATCTTAATAAAACTGAATGCACGCAGAAGACACCATTCGCACATATAATCTCATCTGAGCTCTTAGATTAGAAAATAATATGGGAGCAAGTGTTTGTTGCAAATTCGACTTCTTTTTTTTTTTTTTTTTTTGATGAGGAAACTGAAGATCAGTGAGTGATTTGGCCAAAGTCACCCTGAAAGCAATAGACCTGGGACTTCTTCGTTCCAAATGGCATGACCTCTCACTTTGCTACAGCGAACAGGAAAAGCGAAATCCCCTGAGCAGCACCAACGAGATTCCTCAGTCTTAGCAAGAACCAGAAGTCCAAAAGCCGGGGTATGGATTTCAGATCCCACAGTCTTGTGCTAAGGGGCCTTGGGAAGGGAACACTGAGCCTCATTAACATAGAGGTGGGGACCCCAGGACTTCTGGGCCGCCTTCCCAGCTTCCTGGGTCCCCTGCCCACTGCCCTGCTCTCCCAGGTTGCTGCCTAATTATAGAGCTGTAGATGCAAATTATTCTAATAACTGGTGCTAATTTATACACATTTACATATAATTTGCAATTCATCTGCTGTCCACATTTAGTCAAACTTCACTAATTCAGACCAAAGTGGGGAAGCCTAATCTGAAACGGAGAGTCTAGGTTAGAGAATAATTTAATAGTTTATCACAGTTGAATTTTACTTTAAGCAGGAGAGTCTGCTTTAAAAGCAAACACACAAGGTAAAAATAGGTATTGTCAAAATGCTCCTTGACAATCCTTAAAAACCTCCCAAAGCTGGGTTCTCAGAAGTCTTAGAGCCAAAGATTAATTCCTTTTATTTCTCTTTGATTTCGAGCCGTGGAAGAGAGAACAATAGATAAATAACCCCTCACCCCCCTACCCCGCCTCTGACTGAACTCAGGAAGTTGATGTACAATTATGCTATTTGACTCCACCTACTAATTCAGTTTGAACTAGTGCAAAATCCTCCATTCTTCAAGACATGTAGATAGTAATTACTTCACTGAGACAGGAAGAACTGAAAGGTAAATTGGGCTTGGATATCTGTGAGTTCCGTAGTCAATGAACATGATCCAGGGGATGCAAATGTGACATCTGTGCTCGTGAGGTAGGTACTGGGTGCTGGCATTGAAGAAAGAGATATTGTGCTCAAAAAGATAACAAACACACACATAAATGTTTATATTATCTAGAAGCAGGTTCTGAGCAGGGATTCTTGCTGCCATGATTTATTGAGGAAGCGCTCCAAGGAGTAATGGAGGCAGGAGATGGCAGGAGAGCTGGGAGCTGAGTATAAATGTGGTCTTCACTGGAAAGTGGCTTTAGATCAACTCCACGGGCAAGTGCCAACTGAAAGCACTAAATTCACCACAGAGCCAGGTCCTGCTTCGGGACCTTTGTCCCCCACCCTCCATGCCAGTGACTGGCTGAGGTCAGCTCCTGGAGTCTGAAGGCTGTATTGTCCCAAGTCATGTTCAGGTGGCCAGAACTCACAGGGAGTTAAGGGAATCTGAGTCAGGCACCAAGAGCCTCTGCTACAGGACATACTTCACACCGCCCTGGTTAACTCCACCAGGTGTACTCCATCCAGACATAGCATCTCCAGAATGCTCGTAGGTCACGATTTCCTGGGAGACATATGAAAGAAAGGTATGTGCGCGCGCGCACACACACACACACACACACACACACACACACACACACACACCAGTGTATATCTATTAGTGCACTATAGTTATACATAATATTGGAGTTTATTTTTACCTAATTATTCAAACGTGGAATATAATTTGCTCCAATCAGTCCCCAGTACTTCCCCTTTCCCTCCCATCTCCCATTTCCTTTCCTCTACTGGTCTTTTACTTATTTGTAGTTTTTAAAATTAGTGCTTTATGGATATCCATAAAGGTGAAATTCTCTGTGGTATATTTATACAAGAACATAGGATTGTTTGGTCAATTTCATTCCACCACTCCTCTCGTTTCCCATCCTTCCTACCTCCCCTTAATCCCCTTCCACTGTTCCACTGATCTCTCTCTTATTTCCTTGAGATTCCCCTCCCCTCCCTTATTTTGATATAGTTTCTGCATATGAGAGAAAGCATTCATTCAACCCTTGATCTTCTGAGTCTGGTTTATGTCATTTAGCATGATTTTCTCCAATTCCATCCATTTACCAGGAAATGCCATAATTTCATTCTTCTTAATGACTGAGTAAAACTTCATTGTGTATACACCACATTTTCTTAATCCATTCATCAGTTGACAGGCATCTGAGCTGATTCCAAAATAATTTGCCTGTTGTGAATTGTGCTGCTATAAACTTTGATGTGGCTAGGTCATATGGTGGTTCCATTCCTAGCTTTGTTTTTGTTGTTGTTGTTTTGCTTTTTGTTTTGTTTTGTTTTTAGTTATAGTTGAATACAATACCTTTATTTTATTTATTTATTTTTATGTGGTGCTAAGGATCAAATCCAGGGACTTGAATATGTTACACTAGCGCTCTACCACTGAGCCACAACCCCAGCCCACATTCCTAGTTTTTTGAGGAATCTCCATACTGTTTTCAGTAGTTGTACTAACTTGTAGTCCCACCAACAAAGTATGAGTGTACTTTTCCCCACATCCTCTGTAGAATTTATTATTATTTGTATTCTTGATACTTGCCATTCTGACTAGAGTGAGAGAAAATTTTAATGAAGTTTTGGCTTGCATTTTTCTGATTGTTAGAGATATTGATCCTTAGCCAAACTAATCAAAAGCAAGAGAGAAAAGACCCAAATCAACAAGGTGAGAGATGAAAAAGGAGATATCACCTCAAATACTTCTGAAGTCCAGAGGATCATTAGAAACTATTTTGAAAATTTGTACTTCAATGAACTAGAAAATCTTGAAGATATGGACAAATTCCTACCGTGTTCTTCGTTGCTATAATGAAACACCTGAGGAAGACTAACTTTATAAAGTAATGGGGTTTATTTACCTCACAGTTCTGGAGTTTCAACAGCATGTCACCAGGTTGATTCAGCTCTAGTGAGGACATCACATCTAGTGATGGCATTACAATAGTGGGAACACAAGTAAAAGGAAGAGATCACATCTCAAAACAGGAAGCCAGAGAGAGGCAGGTGGGGCCTGCTCAGGCTTTTACAATTGGCCTCTTGTGAAACCTAACCAGGGTGCCATGAGAAACGCCTTAATCCCCACTTTTTAAAAGTCTCACCACCTCACCAGTGACACACTGAGGATCAAGCTCCCAACACATGAATATCCTCAAGGGACAAACTCAAACCCTATCAAACCACCACAGAGCGTTAGTAGGACGAACTGCAGCCTGATGCTTGTTCCCAGGGCCATAAACCATCACTGGTTTTCTTCTACCTCAACATCCTCAACATCTCGTGAGAGTCCTTCTTTTGGTCCAAGTGACTCTCCTGGTGTAAAGTTAGGAGCTGCCCAACATCACCTGATTAATAGTTGGTTGCAGAGTTCCCAAGTGTGGAATAGGCTGCCTCCCAAACTCAAAGAAGCCTCGCAGCTCTCTGCTGCTTTCTTAGTGACGGAGGGCACAAGGAGCATAGCTTGTCCTGGGAGGAGACATCCCTACATCATGGCTGCCAAAAAAGTTTAATGGTGTGGCAGACCTTAAGCCTCTAGAGTTTATTACCATCCCTCTGGAAAGGACAGACCTTACCATGGCGCCTGGAATCTTGGTCCCTTCTCTTTGGTCCAGTTAACATTCAGATGTCTGGAGAGTCTAGGACACTTTGGGCTGCATTATAAACGGAGAATTCACATTCTACCTGAGACAGGATACCAAGTGCATATTGTTATCTATTCCATATTAATGCTAACTTTGTTTGATCTTTCTTGCTGATGGATTAAAAAATACATTCATCAGATCAATAGCCATATACCATTGACCCAAGCCCATGTTAATCCGCTCTAGTAAAATCCATGATGATGGGCCTAGCTGCTAAAACTGAGACCACCGTTTGGCCAACTTTGCTGTAGTCATTGTCATCTGACGTGATCTACCTGAGTTTGGCAGGGGCATGACTAATGAATTATATAGGACAGGAAGCGCTTGTCCTATATAATGATTGGAACTACCACCTAAGTATCTTTTAAATTAGTTAGGACACCACTGATCTTTTCTATCATCCCTGGAAGGTGACACATCACATTACTATCCTAGTGGAGAGGGGGAGCTTTGAGGACATTCTGCTGGCCTTTCCTATACTAGTTCTTATTCTATAGGTTGAAGTTCAGATATAAAATGTATATGTCCTGCTAAATATGTCTGTTCCAACTCTATTTCAGGAACCAGGGAAATGACCAATTGGTTGACCATTTTGAGACACACCAAGGCCAAAACTCCATCTCTTAACGAGACCCCTCTGAACTCTGGCACAGGATGTCATGATTGTACTTTGTGTCTCCAGAGATCAGTGTCCCCTCAGCTCTTGCCTCCAACAGACCTGAGAGGGCTCTGGGTATTCACTTTTTCCAGTGCTGGTTGTACAAGTAAAAAACTCTCACCCTGGGGTAATCACTGTGGTGTACATTTTCCATAGTATTACGGGTTCCTTCTTCAGGGGAACTTGACCTCATCTTTAATGAGTCCTGAGTGTGGTCCAACACTCAGGCAAGGGACCCTGACTTACTATGGGGAGGGCTGAAGGTGTCCTTAGGCTCATCTATCCTGCATGTCTTCTTATTCTATAAAGGAGCATCCCTGCTGACGGCCCAGGTGTTTTGCCTCTAGGAATGCCATGATCCATGCACCATTTCCAGACATCCCTCAGGCCAGACTTCCCTGGCTGCCATGATAGTACCATGTCCACCTTGCTTCTGGCCATGAGGTGCTACTAGCTGCCCTCTGACATTCTGGGATGTTACCATCCTTTGGTCCTATTATTGATGTTGGTGCCTCTCACTAACCCATCATCCTCGAGTGTTGTCCAGGGCTCCCTGGGGAGCAGTTGGTCAGTCAGGGTGTTGTCTAGGGCTTCCTGAGGAGCAGTTGGTCAGTCAGGGTGTTGTCCAGGGCTTCCTGAGGAGCAGTTGGCTAGTAGACCTGTGGGTATCATAAAGCAGACCCACTGCCACACGCCTGCTTCTCTAAGCCTTTTGATCTTTTCCTACCCAGTTTACTGTGGCAATTCTGGCAACTCTATTCTGTTTCACATGAGCCATTTCTTTCTCCAAGCTTTCAAGAGTCATCTCAGCAGGGTATTAGAACCCTCGCTTGGGGTCCTTGCCAGGGTGATATATTGGGTGTCATGGGTGAGTGCCAGATGTTGACAATCTCCCTATCCAGCTTTATGTTCCGGCTCCCTCCCTCACTCAGGCCCTTCTGGATCCACTCCTGGCTCTGGCTCTCCTCTATGATAGCCAGATCCTACAGCTCTGGGTGTAATCCTCTAATCCCTGAGCAGGCCCAGAAATGCCCCAGTCTGATTGAGCTAAGATTTTGCCCAAATTTAAGATCTGGTGGCCAGGAGGGAACAGATCTGGGGAGGGCATTGGTCTGTCACCAGGCCCCATCTGAGCCTTTGCATCATCTTTAGAAATAGGAGACTCTGACCTCTAACAAGGAGAAGTAGATCATCTGGGAAGGCCCACATTGGGAAGCTCGGGGGTTTGATGTCTACCATCTCTGGGCAGATAGTCCCATTCCAAGTGGGAGGGTCCCACACCTTCCCTCTCAGGGTCCTGCCTTCAGCATACATGACTCACCGAGGCTGAGAAGTCCTCCTTTGGAAGTTCTGCCACTCTGACCATTAAGCCCTGCGCCTGGCTTGCAGCCTGTCTGCTCTGGCTGCGGAATGGAGGATCTCTCTAAATGCTGGCACTTTATTTTAAATTGTTAATTATAGATCTGAGCCTGCCATTTTCTCTCTTCAACAAATCATTGGTGCTTAGCAAAAACCACCCAGTTCCCACAATTCTTCTCTCCCTCCCCAAACCTCCTGCTATGGACTGATTTTTGTGTCCCCAGGAATGTCACTTGTTGAAACCCTAACCCCCAATTGATGGTCTATGGAGATGGGGGCTTTAAAGAGATACTTAGGGTAAAACAGGGGTGGGCCCTTTTTCAAGAGGACTGGTGTCCTCATAAGGGGAAAGAGACAGCAGAGACACACCTGCTCAGAGGAGAGGCCATGTTATGACACAGTAAGACATGGCAGTCTGCAAGCCATGGAGAGGCCTCAAGAGAAAGTAAACCTGCAGAACCCTTGATCACGGACTTTGGTCTCTAGCACTATGAGAAGGAAACTTCCATTGTTTAAACCCTTACCAGTGTCTTTCATCCTGGCAGCCCTACCAGACTAATGCACCCTCCAAACGTCCAAGGCATTGAACCAGCTATTGGATCCCCTTCCTAGCTCACCTACGCACAGGTCTTAGCAGTCACAGTGGTGTAGCCTGCCAGAGACTCTCAGTGTTCCTTCCACCTGCTGCCACCAAGGGGGTCTTCATTGCAACCCAACTCTAGACTCCCTCACTTAGTTCTTGTTTTGTTGTTGTTGTTGTTTGTTTGTTTGTTTGTTTGTTTGTTTATTTTGCTTGCTTTTTAGGACCACTCTCAATACCAAATGTTTAGGTTAGTTTCCCCAAAAGCAGAACCTGAGATGACAACTTCTTTCCAAGCTATTTATTGGATATTATACTCAGAAGAAGGAGACTGAGGGAAGTACAACAGAGTTTGGAAGAAAGCTAAGCAACAATGTGCTCTGGATGAAAACTAGCTCCATCCTGATCTCATGGGTGGCTCCACAGTATTTGTCCCACCTTGAGGCAAGAGAGCAACCCTTTTAGCCTCATGCCATCAGTCATTGGCTGAGGTCTACAATCAAGGAAGGCAAGTGGGTGCACAGCCTCCCAGGGGAAGCAACTCTCTTTTGGCCAAGGGCAATTTTCCAGAAAAGGGTGCAGGCATGAATTGCTTGTTGCAGCTGGAAGATGGGTGCATTCACCAGGAAAGGGGATCTGGACAGGGTCCTGGCAGCATCTACTGCAGATACAGGTATAGACAGATAAATAGATAGATAGATAGATAGATAGATAGATAGATAGATAGATAGAATAGATATAGAGAAGTTTTCAAAGATCCAACCAGCATACCTCTGCTAAATGGAAGACAATGGCCTGTTGCATTAAACCCCTCCTATCATGCCTCTCTTGGCATCTGACATACCACTGCACAGTGATGATCACAGCTAGAAAGGACACTACACCAAGGAGGATCAGTGTTACAGGTCGGGTTCCCCAGCAAGCTGACCCCTCGGTGGAGAGTAGCACACAGGAGTGTAGGCAGGACTGGGCAGAGGAAGAAGGCAGCTGAGATTGAGTCCGTCAATGGCCTCTGCCAATGCCAAACTAACATGCCATTTCAGAGTTGTATCAAGCTAAACCTTGGGGGTCCAGGTCTCTCACCTTTGTATGGGCCAATCATCACATGCAAGCTGACCCCTGAAAGGGACATGAACTTGGGGAAGATGACCTTCATCACAAGAGCAACTCCTAAGGAGGGCTGACAGCTGAGGACTGTTTCTCAGAGCTCCTTTTGCAGAGGAAGTTCTCCAGTGCTTCAGAAGGTTCTGGGTTTTTGCACAGCACAGCATCCACTACAATCACCTGACCTAGTCCAGGGGAGGGCATGTGTCCATGATAAGATGAGCCTGATCTGGAGGCATGAGAGGGAGTGAGGTTGCTAGACCAGCAATAGCTCTGGTCCATCCTTCAGTGCAAGATTAGGAAGTACTCAATTAGGCTATTTTACACTGAAGATTTTTTGGGGAAAGAAACAATTAGGAACAATTAACTAGGATACCTGTTCTCTCTCTTTTGTTTTCCCTTTTAAGAACAAGCTGGAAAATCTGCCTTAATTAACCTGCTTTTCATTTGGAAGACAGCGGCAGAGCTTCTGAGCACATCAGCTACTTGAAGATGAAATGGAAAGAGCTTGTCAAACATCTTCCTACGAGGGCAGGAAAGGGAAGTTGGGAGAGCAAAGTTTGGCTAGGACGATTGCTCAGGTTCAAAAAACTATCTGCAAGGCACTAATTGGGCTTCCAAAATGTGCTGGGGCAAAATGGAGAAAGGCACATAGTTTTTCAGCACGGGGTCAGTGGTGAGGACAGGGGAAAGGGACAGGAGAGCCCCTGCCCCAGCCAGGGTCTGGGGATTAAGTGGTTTCAGAATGAGGCTGGGGAGTTCACAAGTGCCGGTAGCCATTGAACTTCCTATTGCAGTCCCAGTCCTGTTCGCATTCTCCCCCGACCCCACTGTGGAGGAACGGGGAGGTGTGTCCCCAAGCACCTGTCCCCCCGCAGAATGAGGGGAAATCAGAGACAGCCAGCTCCAAGGGTATCCCCAGATGGCAAGGCCAAGGTCACGGAAGAAGAAGATGGACAGAAAGTGCCACTAAGAGCAAGCAAAGAGGGCCACGCCATTTCTGGGCAGAAGAGAAGGGTTAAGGTAGAGAACAGGGTACGTGGCACTAAAGAGAGAAGCTTACGTTGCAGCTCACTCCCCACTCTCGGCAGAGCTTTTGTAGCAAGTCAGGTAGGCTGTCAATATGACAGAGCCCTTTGCAGTTCTCCAGCCTCACTGCTCCTTGATGTTGCCTTCCAGCCTCTACCTCAAGTGAGTCACCAGAGGCCAAAAGGCAAAGCTGCAGATCTATTGGGAGTTTATGGCCAATTTCATTCTTCTCCATGTCTTTTAATCAGAGAAGTCTCTAGAAGCCAAGCCATGAGTGCATTTCTCTGATGGGCCTGAACACTTTAAAAGAATGAAGCTCTGTCCAGGGGTCATTTATTCACTGGTGAATTTCTCAAACATCACTTGGCACTTGGCATGCCAGGCACCATGTTGGGAATGAGCACTCTGTGACCCCTCCCTCTTGGAGCTCATACCTATTAGGAAGGGTAGGTTCAAAAGTAATGGTTTGAGGTGTGCATGCAGAAACTAGTTCTGTCTGGGGAGGAGTGGGAAGGGTTCTTAGGAGTTGTGGGGGTTTTTTTGTTTGTTTTTGGTAACAGATTGAACCAAAGGGTGCTTAACCCTTGAGACACAATCCTAGCCCTTTTTAATTTTGAGAAGGGTTTTGTGTGTGTGTGTTTTTTTAAGTTGCTGAGGACCTTGCTAAGCTACGGAGGCAAGCCTTGAACTTGGAATCCACCTGCCTCATCTCCCGAGTTTCTGGGATTACAGGCTTGTACCACCACACCCTGTGAATTGTAGGGTTTTAAGGGGTAAGTAGGCCTTAAAGACAGAAAAGGAGATGAGAGAAGACATTTCAATAAAAAAAAAAACATCATTACAAAGGTATAGAGGCATGAAAATTATGTCATGTCTGTATTGAGAAAGTGGTGAATGGGGGGCTGGATATGTGGCTCAAGCGGTTATGCACTCGCCTGGCATGCACAGGGCACTGGGTTCGATCCTCAGCACCACATAAAATAAAATAAAGGTGTCCACTGAAACCTGAAAAATAAATATTAGAAAAATTCTTAAAAAAAAAGAAAGTGGTAAATAGGGTAGTAAAGTCAGGGTGTAATCTGTAGGGAAACTAATGGAAAGTGATCATAAAAGACCTCAGCCTGTAGCCTAATGGTTTTAGATGTGGAAAACCACAAAAGATTTTTTTAGGAAAAATTTTAGGAAGTTTATAGTCAGATCCAAATTTCAGAAATATCGGCCATCATGAAACAGATTGGGCAGAAGTGGAGGCAGTTAGGAGCCATGAGGCGCCTGGACTAGTGGAAGCAAGTTGATGTGGGTCTGGCAGTGAATGCCAGCCATGAGCAGTTGTGTGTCAAATAACACAGAAGTGAGTTTTTAGAGAGATGTTGAGCTATCATCCAGCCGGGGCAGGATAAGAATGGCGGTGGCATGATGCAGCAGTCACAGAAGATCTATTCAGCATCATACGTCATTCCTTACATTCATGACCTTTGCTCTGTGACCTCCCCCTTCAGTGTTTTTCAGGATATGAAAGGTTGTGCTCATCCATTTGGGAGTAGGACAAGAAGAGAAGTCCTCAGAGAAATCATACAAATAACTCAGAGCTGAGGGGTTCGTAACATACTTGCGATTCCTACCCATCACCCCACCGGATACCCAGACCACAGATGGCTACTTAATCAGGTGACCAAGTATCCTGGTTTGCCCAAGACAGCCCATGCTTACACTTAGTATTGAGGCATAACCATTAACTTCATGCTTTGTACTTTCAAAAAGTGACCAAATTTTGGCCAGACATGGTGGTACACACCTGTAATCCCAGGGACTCAGGAGGCTGAGGCAGGAAGATCACAAGTTCAAAGCCAGCCCCAGCAATTAGCAAGGCCCTAAGTAACTTAATGAGACCCTGTCTCTAAATAAAATATAAAAGGGGCTGGAGGTGTGGCTCAGTGGTTTAGCATCCCTGGGCTCAATCCTGGCACAATAAATAAATTTGGAAGGTTAAAATATCAGTTTGTATTACCCATCAACTGCAGACTTCTCTCCCACTGAGTCCAGATGCAATCTCAAAATACTTCTCTCCACAGCCTCATTTTTTCAGCAACCAGTCAGATCTTAAAACCTACTTGCCACCTTTGATAGAGAAAGGAACATGGGTCTATCATTGGCCAGGCGATCTCAGACATGCAGTGTCTTCTCTCAGAGCCTCTATTTCTTCAGTGGACCATTGTGAAAATGGCATTGTCTACGCACAGGGCTAGTGTGAGCATCCGGCAAGACAGTCGGATATGGAACAGCATGGAAAAGTGCTGTACAAATGGTGGTGTTTTATGATTATTCAAAGGGTGGAAACAGCTGGCACAGTGAAATCTCGGAGGTCTTGGCAGCCCCTCGCCCCTGCTCCAGTAGGAGACCATGATCCTCCTTGGAAAAGGAGCTGCGGATTCCAGCAACTCCTCCCGGAGTTTAGCCCTCTCCTCCCCTCATCCTTCCTCCTTTAGAGGCAGACAGCAAACCCCTCCAGCGCCCCCACCCCTCAGATCAACTCCATCAAGAAGCAAGGCTTCTCTTTGTACTACAGCAAACACACGTCTCTTATTGACGATCCCCGGGGACCCTTGGCGGCAACACACGCACAGCTTTGAAGCTGCGAGTGTGTTTAATGCGCAAAGGCCCTGTCTTGGTTCAAGGACAGTATTTTAAGTCCCTGAGAAGACGAGAACAAAGTTTTGATCGCAGAAAGAAACAGATTCTTAACAGACTTGAATGATAAAATATCACAATCTCATCTGACTGTAGCAGCCAGCTCTGAAGAGGGAGTAAAGGAAGAAACAACTGATGGGGAAGCCCGACTCCTCTCCCAGCCAACACCAGATGCTGGCCTCAGCTGCCGGGTACCACTTCCCTGACTCACAGTGGGTACTGGACAGACGAGGCAGGGTGCAGGCTGCTGGGATGATACAGGAGGCAAACCCAACAAGGGCATGGAGGATTCCAGAACAAAGGCATGGTGTGGGGCAGACTCCTGCCTGCAGGAAGCGTCACTGACCCAATCATAACAGCCCAATCATAACAGGAGTTCATCACCTGATCTGGAGTCACCCATAAGGACATGGCCACTTTCCCAAATTTTTAAAGGAATTTAATTATTTCACAAACCATAAAGCTTGTTGCAGTTCCAATAGGAGTCCAGGCTTCAAGAAGGAAAATAAGTGTCAGTCTTCTGGGAGGTTCTGGAGGACAGAAGGATGAAGCAGGTAGGCGGCTCTTGAGTGTATGGTCTCCTGAAAGATTCTGGAAGGACTGAATTGGCTCAGACACTGGAGAGAGAACAGACCAAGAGTCATCGAACCAGCTTCATCATCTGTGCTACAGGCAGAGAGACCTCACAGACCACCAGAACAGACACAGGCCACCCTGGGAGGTTATGTTGTTCCCAGTGGCACCTGTGACTCGGGCAGTGCCTCTTGCTCTAAAGCGGTAAGGTCTGCAGGCTGAGCTCATGAGCCAGGGCTAGAAGGGAAGACCTATAGTAGGGTCATCAGGGAGTATGGCTCCCACCTCATCCTTGACTTTGAAAAATCAGGAATGTGATCCCCTAAGTCTGCCAGGAGTGGTCAGAGCCTCAGAGATGATTTCCTGTGAGCTGAGAGCATTTAACTCATCTCTGTACCTTCTGGGGACAAGCACAGTGCCTGGCATGTACTAGGTCATTGGCTTCAGTCCTGGCTCTCATTAGAACAGCCCAGAATGCTCTATAAAAATACCAGTCCCTTGGAGTCATTCCCAGAGCCTCTGAATTTATTCAGGACAAACCAAGGCATAAGTGTTATTTCCCCCCCCCCAAATAATTACCCAGGTGATCTAAACTAAAGACAAAACTATGAACCATTACATGAAGCCATCAGTGAAAGGCAACTGAATGAATGTATCACTGAATGAACTGGAGAATCAGAGGTGGGTGCCACCACATTCCTTCACAGTGGCAACATTCCTGTGGGACCAGTGGTGCTGGACATTGGCCAGGCTGGTAAACAAGTCTTCTCAGGAGGCCAGTTGTTCCTCAGAAAGTTCCGTGGTGAGATAAATATCAGCAAAGAGAAACTCACTGTCACTGAAAACAATCTTCACAAAAAACTAGTATAGCTGGGTGTATTATTGTCTCATTTCCACTAAATTTTGGTTAGAGTAATTTTAGGCATAAATACCCATTTCATGTTCATAAAAAACAAGAATAATAGACATAATAGGCATATTTAACCATGCTTTGTGAATGCCTGAAATGACTACCTGCCTCTGCCAAGATGGTTCCCTTGTGTGGAACCAAAATCTCTATGCACTAGGCTGGGTTCATTTGGGAGCTGAGTGCATTACCATTTTCCAATGCTAAAACAAAATATGTGAGGCTTGATACTTTCTGAAGAAAAGAGGTTTATTTAGTTAACAGTTTTGGAGACTGAAAGGCCAATGTCAGGTGACCCCTTTGGCTGTGTCACAGCATGGCAGATGGCATCATGGTAGGAGCACATGGTAAAACAGGAAGCCAGAGAATGGGAGTGGCCACTCTTGCTCTTTCTAACAGCCTGTCCTGTGGGAGTTAACTGGAGTCCCAAGAGAACTACTGTGGTAATCCTTTCTGAGCCCAGTGACCTAATGACTTCCTACTGAGGCTCACCTCTTAAACGTCCCACCATTCTTAATATCCCCACACTGGAACCGAGCTTCCGACATAGGAACCATTGGCGGGCGCACTCAATCCACATCCAGACCTCAGTACTGAAGATTACCTGGGAAGCCAGTCTCTGTCCCCACCGTCATCCGTGCCTCCTCCCGCGTGGGCCAGGCAATACAATCCAGCATCTGATTAGGCAGCCCTGGAACTCAGAAGGGCCTGTTCCCTCCACTGTGAATGCAGTGGTAATGATAAGGAAATGCAGGAGCCCGAGGTCTGAAACACAAATGTAATAAGCATCCACCATTGTCTGGAGCCTGTCTTCTGTCATGGCCCAGTGACCTCTAGAACTTGCTGAGTGATCACAAACTTCCTTGAGAGCCTCAAGAGAGCTCAGTGCATATTGAGCATGCACATAACACTGGCCCCTTGGATGGTATCAAGCTTGCTCTTCTTCCTCTCCTCCTCTCCCTCTCTTCCCTACCTCCCCGCCTCCCTCTCTGGTTTGTGCATGTACGCACACACCCCCGTCACAATGCCATAATGTCTATGTAAATTGGATCTTTAATATCCTTCAGATAAATGGCTTCAGAAAGAACATGGATACAATAGTCTGTCTCTGAGTTAACATGATAGGCTCTGCCTCCCAAATTGGCTCAGAGAAATTAGCGGGAAGGAAGGAAGGATCAGACGAAATAATAAACCTGCTTA
The DNA here is from genome assembly GCF_052094955.1 of Ictidomys tridecemlineatus. Classification (NCBI taxonomy): domain Eukaryota; kingdom Metazoa; phylum Chordata; class Mammalia; order Rodentia; family Sciuridae; genus Ictidomys; species Ictidomys tridecemlineatus. The sequence continues at coordinate 99,694,842 of NC_135480.1, forward strand.
CCTGCTCATTAATTTAATCTCCCCCCACCACCCTCTCTTCGCCTTGTGGTTTCTCTACCCATAAAATAACTAGATAACTTCGAAGTCCTAGATGAAAGAGAAACCAGGTCTGGAAGCTCTAAGATTAAAGGAGAATTTTTAGGATTAGTCTTTGATTTTCTCCTTTTTTCCTCTCTCTTTCTCCTTCTCTCTTATTTTTTTTTTCTTTTTATCTCAAAGGTGACTGAGGAGGCTTCCCCCTTTTCTGTTCTCCTCTCTGCTGAGTGGGTGAGCTTGCCCTGGGGCACAGAGGCAGAGCTCACAGGCAGCTCGAGACCTGGGACAGAAAGTACCATGTGGGGCTGCTCTCAAGGAAACTGCCACCTGTCACTCACTGCCATTGAAGTTATGTATGGCTGTAGGGAATTTCTCCTTAAAGTTTGGGTGAGCCACCTCCTTGCAGATTCATAGGCATCCTTTGTTGGTAGCTCTGGGCCTTAAGGGACCTGAGAGGAGGTAAGGAAGACTTCTGCAGAATTATAGGAGACTTCAATGATGCCATGATGTTTGTCCAATCACTGGAGTAAGACTGTGGTCATCTCCAACATGGCTGGATGGGGCACATTTCAACAGGTTTCACCAAAAAAAAAGCCCTTCCAAGAGCAGCTTCTGCCCTCGATACAACAAGCAAAGATGAGACAATCTGCCACTGTACATTACTTTCAATGCAAAGACTTTGTACTCAGACTTTTACACTGGCATGTCAGGTCGATGAGCGCCTGTCTGAAAGTACCAAATGACCAAGTCTTCATTCCTTTCTCTTGTGCCAAGGGTATCTCTGGCATCCTCCCTTAAAGTTTAGCATGAAGAAATCCAAAAAGGTGCATAGATAACTACATTCAACTGGGGAGAGGTGAAAACAGCATGTTCTTAGACAAAAGGGAGTGCAGATCAGGAGCAGCAGGTTGTCTTGGGTAGGTGGGAAGCCTAGGAGGACGGGGGAAGAAATGTTAACCAGAGCAGAAGATTGTTCTGAGGCTCACATCAGGTGTCCTTAGAACTGCTCCCCCAGCCAACTGAAGCTCCTCCCCACGAGGTCATCAGCAACTCTCTCTCAGAGCAATCTTCTTCTAAACAACAAGATCCTCCTCTCCAGTGCTCAGGTTGGGCACAGGCATCAAACATTAGCAGAAAGAAAATGCCAGAAGGCAAGTTCAGGGCAATAGAATGGGCTGAGTCTCTCCCAAGCATCTCTAGGCAACTGAATGTAAATATCTGTGAATTTTTAAATCCCTGCCACAAAGTTATCCTCATGACTAGAATGACCCAAGACCTTCCCTGCTCTTCACTTGCAAGTTCAGGGGCTTCACATTGGGAAGGAAAGTTACTCAAGTCTAGAACGGCGGCTTCCATGATTTGTGGTCTTAAGATTATCAAGGCCCCAAAGAGCTTGTGCTGTGTAGGTTATACCATTCATATTTACCATACCAGAAACCAGAGGTGAGACATTTTAAAACATTTATTAATTGTTTTGAATATAACAATAAGATATACATCATATGTTAATATGTGAAATATAGGTTTTAAATTTTTTTTTCCAAAACAAAATTAGAACAGTGGCTTTGTTTTCCACTTTCCCAGATTTGTTTAATGTGTTCCTTAATAGAAAACAGCTGGATTCCATCGCTACTTCTAGATACATTCTGTTGTGATATGCCATTTTGTTGAAGTGACTGAAGAAAATACAGTCTCCTACAAATGTGTAATTGGAAAAGGGAGGAGTATTTTCAAACTTTCTCCAATCTGCAAGCATTGTTGATGTTCATGGAAATTATATCAAGACTCAACAAATAGTGGTTTCTCAAGGGTTAGTTGCAGATTGGAATCTGAAACCTTTTCATATGCCATCACATTAAAATCCATTGATCTATCTCACTCTTTGAATGGAATTTTACATTATGAATTGATCACTTAGAAATCCTGGTTCACTGAGTTATGCAGATCTTGCAAATGTTGATCTATTTCATGATACAGTATTGGAAAATCACACTAGTTAATACCACCTATGATTGCACTAGAAAAACCTTTAAACAATAGAGAGTTCACAGCGCAAGTGCCCCTGGGACTCAGACTTCACCGGAGAAGGTGTGATTGCAGCCTACGGGATGGCAGAGAGGTAGCCCTGGACCAACGCCAGAACACAGTCAGGCTGAGATTGGGAAATGGGGAACTGGAAATCAGGGAACCCCTGCAGGGATGCTGATGGAATTTGCAGGGAAGCCATCATCAGGGGTGTTGTTGAGCAAACTGGCAAGCCAGCTGGGGAATCTACGGAACTCACCAGGAAGCTTCCTTCTGGTGCGCTGCCCACATAGAAGCGCTACACCATGCAGGGGAGTTCCCTGGAAGGCCTGCTATGGGGAGATGGCAGGATGCTGGGGATGAGTCCCCATTATCAGATTGTATACAAGCTGTTGGAGATTAACGTCATAATTTAGCGTTTAGGAATTAGTGGTACCACAACTAAATTTAAAGAGATGTTGATATACCCAGCAACTGATATGTGTTGAGACTGTGCCTTCCTTGTTTGGTGGAGGGTGACAGTTTCACTTGTTCAGAGGACAGTCATGTCTTGCTAGGTAAAAAGAGGATGGATGGTCTCAACGTTGCACAGAAGTTCAAGAATGTGCAGAAGCTGAGTAGGCAAAGGGGTGGACTGTGTCCGATATCAAATGATCACTGCTCAGCCTCGAGTCCACCTTCATTCCTGCAGGATCCTGGTACATCTCATCCTTACCAGGTGGAAGTTTCAACCGTAGACAACAGTGGGAAGATACTGGAGAAGGAAAAGGCTTTTCTTCTAGATTCCTGGTGATCTTCTCAGCTTGGTCCTCTGGTGCACGACAGCCAGCAGCATGGAGGACACTGAATGACATCTCATGTCAGCTGCTTCCCTTGGCATCTCAGAAAGAGAACTCCAACGCAGATCTGCCCACTGCTACAGTGGCTTCTCCTAGGGAAGCCCCCAGAACCAGGAGGAGATTCTTGGGGAGCTCTGTGGTCCAGAATGTTCAACTTTCCCTCACCACAGTGTCCGGCAAGTTCCATTGACACGACACAGGAGTTTCCTGCCTGCCAGACTTGACCCACCAACTTGAATGGGCTCTGACCCAGAGTAACTTCTCCACATTCAGTGGGCTGCATAGACACCTGCTCCAGTGAATGTGAATCCCAGCCTAAAGGAGATAGTCCTCTCAATGCTCTTCCTTCTTCCTTCTTTGGGTACTATTCTTTACTCTTAGGGTATTCTTTATTCTCCTCTATTCTCATAAACAGTTTATTCTTTATATTAAGCCTTCCCTACTCAAATTGGTAGGTAGTTTCTCTCTCCTGACTAGACCATGACTGACATAGTCTGAATACAGAATTGCCTAAACTCTAATACGCTTTAGAGCATGAGTTTTATCTATGATGACCAATGCTGTCAATTGCTTTCCTTGAAACCACAGTCTCACTCCATTTATCTGCAAGAAAGTGTTTTTCAAATACTCAAGCCTGGACAGTCATCATTTGTCCATCAGCCATTCTTTCAAGTAAAGGGCACTTTTTTGAAGAATTCAGTCCTAGTTCACACGTCTGCTGACTTTCCTTAAGACACGATTTAGTATAAATTATGTTTTACATACTTCCCGTTTTATTGCATAGTATCAAATGGACATGGATATAAATGTCAAGATTTAAGGAAATTGATATTTCTTTACTGCCTCATCAACACATTGTCAAGTAAAAGTGGGATTTTCGCCCTGCAAATGCATTCTAGTGAGGGATATCATATTTAATTGCACAGTTTAGTATCACTAACTTGCTTTAGGCTAAGGTTACAGAAGTTTTACCCACTATTCACTTTGCACCATCAGTGCAAAATTCAACACACTAAAAAAAAGACAAATAACATCATGAAAATATTTTTGGTCTCATAGACCCCTATAAAGAATCTAGAGAACCCCAGGCATCCATGAGCTACATATTGAGTACTGCTGGCCTTCAGATGAAGAAGTGTGCTTAGTTCTTGGATTTTAAGATGATTGTATTACGTGCTTTTAAATTAGCAGAGTAAGTGTAAATCTTTTTTTATCTTTATTTTATTTATTTTTTTTTTTAGTGGTTCTGAGGATTGAACCCAGTACCTCACACATGCAAAGTAAGCACTCCACCACTGAGCTACAACCCCAGCCGATAAGTGTGAATCTTGACACTGCCAATCTTTAGCTAGATGATCCTGGATAATTTATTCACTTCTCCATATCTTGGTTCTCTCCCTCTTCACAGGGATGTGTAGGAATTAAATGAGATATGATACGAGAATATAGCATATAGTTAGCTCTCCGTAAACAGAAGGTTATGGAAGAGTGAAAGAGGAGAAAGAGTAAAAGGAGAAAAAAATGTAGGATCCTGGTCACTTCGTAGTGGAAGCATAAGGAAATCACACAGTGAAAGTGAAGTACCAAGCGATTATGGATAAACCTGAGGCTTGGGGTTCTTCCCCTGTCCAAGGATGTCTTAGAGAAGTTGACAGGTGGGTAAAGAAAGCAAATTCCAAGGGCAGCCTGGTAAGCTTCTGACCCACTTCCTAGTCCTCTTTAGAAGGTGCCCACAGAAGGTCTAGATATCTCTTAAGAGAATTGCCCTTTATCTCTCAATAAGGGGATCACCTCCATGTGAGAGAGAATGACTGAGGCTTGGGTCTGATTAACATGGGACCTCTAACATGGCACTTCACACAGTGCCTTATGTCGTCATTCAGGATGAAGTCAGGGCAACAAACTGGGTTTATTGAGATTTCTCTTCTCTTGTTCTATGATATTTCTTCTGGAAATACAGGAAACACAGAAATCTCTCAGAGAAGTTGGAGGAGAAAAATCTGCAACACAAGTTATCTCCATCCATTTTCTGGTGCTAAAATACCTGAGACTAGATAATTAATATGAATAGAAGTTTATTTTGCTTACATTTCCGGAGGCTGAAAGTCCAAGAGTATGACTCAGCACCTCCTTGGCATCTGATAGACCCTCCTGCTGTATCTTACCGTAGTAGAGGGCATCACACGGTGAGGCGGAGTAAGCGGCTAGCTCAGGCCTCTCCTCCTCTTCTTGTAAAGCTATCAGTGCCACCATGGAGCCCCCTCCTCAGGACCTCATCTATTCTAACTACTTCCCAAAGGCCCACCTCCAGTGGCCTTTAATGTCTGACTGTGGGGATTAAGTTTCCAACACGGGAACTGTTAGGGGATACATTCAAACTTCAGCACAGGCAAAGGCCCAGGGATTGCTTCTACATTCAGCGGTGCTCAGCTCTTAGATTCTAAGATGATTGTATTACTGCTGGCAGGCTAACCCTCAGCTGACCAGGCTGCTTCCAGCTCCATCCTTCCAGCCTTCCAAGTCAAAGAACCCTGCATGTTCTTGTTGTCCACTAATCCTCAGTAACAAGTACAGTAGCTGGCAGTTGTCGAGGCCTTGCTTCATTGAGACATATGCTAAGTGCCACACCTGTAGTCTTCGTTTCATCCTCAAAACCATCGGATCAGGCAGACAGAATTTGAACCCATTTTGAAGATAAAGAAATCGAGTCTCTGGGAAGTTAAGAGATGTGTCAATCTTGCACAACTAGTAAATATAAAGTTGTGCTCCTGAGCCCAGAGCCACTTACCAGCAGCGCTTTTCTCTCTGGCCTCCTACTACCAGTGGATGTTCACAGGAGGTAAGGGAATGGGTTCCCCATTTCGTTTGGTATTCTTCTTCGCTAGTTTCTCTTGCTTCCCTACCCTGCCAAGGTTGAGTGGTTTCCTTTAGTGAAACCGGTTCCTTGTGCAGGACAGCCTTCTGGGTGTTCCTCAAATCAATTCTTACTCCAAATGTCCCTTGAATTCCTCTTGTCCTCTTGTTGCTTCCATGATGTCAGCTCAGCTCGCTCCCTTATAAGCCTCCTCCATGCTGCCACCAGAGCCTTCAGAAACACACGTTTTCCCATAAGTAAAATTCCCCAGGGCCCCTGGGCAAAGCTAAATCTCCAGCACCATGTTCTAAGTACTTCATTGCCTACCCCAGTCGACCTGTCCAAGTCTGTGTCTTCTCTCCCGCCTTGCCCTGTCCCCTACACTTCAGAATCCTGACTGGCTTCCGTGGCCCCCACACCAAGGACTGTGACTTATTTCTCTTTGTGTCTCCAGTGCCTAATGCTATTCTTAGTACATCGCAGTTGTTCAGATCACCTGCCTGAAGAAATGTGCGATGCACGAGGGCATCGACAATTTTCAGTAGCACTTTCCTTCTTTCTTGTCAAACCCTGCCTACTGAACATTTCCTCAATGCTAGTTTCTAAACATTGTAGATTCACTTTTTCACGGTTTTGAGCACCCTGTTTCCAGAGCTTCTTAGCTAGGGCCTTCCAGTCTTTGTCAGCCCTTCCAACTTTCCTAGGGAATGGACAGCCACAGTCTTCGTCACCAGGGTTGGCTCCCATAGGCTCTTGCACAGACTATACATTTCCCTGTTCCTGAGAACTTCCAGTTCTCCTGTACTTGGATCATAGGAGGTCTGATCTGTGGAATGATCAGGGCTCTCAGATTCTCTACATTTGACTTCTCTATGGAGCTCCCTGTTCCCCGCCAAGATCCCCCAATCCTCCCTCTTCACAAAGAGACTACTCTCTGAGCTCTCATCTCTTTGAAGGCAGCTTTAACAGCGGGAGCATCACAACTTAATTCCACTTCCATCTCTCTGGTCCCACCCACGCTGGGAGCCCTCCCAGATCCACTTGGCTATTTTGCTTGGTGTTGCACAGAGGGAAGAGGCAGGGGTATTGCTGTAACACGGGGCTGAGTGAAGCAGCAGAGAGGTGGCGAGAGAGCAGGTGTGCTTCATTAGACTCATATCATCTCCTCAGGGACTTCAGGGCAACATGGCAAGGACTTTCATCACATGGAAGGTTTTGTCGATGCATTGACCCTCCATAAATCACCTAGAAGGCTTATCTGTCAACAAGTTAGCACTAATGTGTTAACCCAGGTTGGGGATGGCAAGGGGGACACCAGAGATCTCAAAGGCTAATTCCTGTCTAGTACCTATACTATTTCAAGTGAAGAATCACCCCCAGATGTGACTCATGGAGTGTGACAGAGTGACAGCGTGCACAGGCGGGGCTTGGTGTGGAGGCCAAGGCATACACCTTGTCTGAGCCCTGGTTGTGCACAGGTGGTAGGTCAGGCTGTAGACGGCCCCAGATTTCCTAATTCTCTTCCGACAGGCAGTGTTATCAAGTCTCACCGACCCAGACACAGCCTTGGAATGCCCTGAGCACAGCCCTGGAGGACAGCGCTGGCAGTCATTGTGAGCTCCAACCTGGGATTTGACCTGTTCACAATCCTTCAACACACAGCAGTAAGAACAGAAAGGAAGGGGAGGAGGTGGAAGTGACCTCCAGGGGAGAATAAGGCAAGTGTGAAGATGCATTGGGAGGTGAAGGAATAGATAAAACACATCACTGCTTCTCTTAAGCCACCAAGAACTTAGTACTATTTGCCAACCCAACCATGTTAGCTATTTATCTAATGTAATTGGTTGCTACCTCACTTAACTATAAGTCCTTTGAAAGTGAGAAGAGTCTTCTGTTTCCTTCTATCCCTGGCATTGAGCATAACATCAATATCAAAGACAAATATCAACACGCATGTTTTGAATGAATGAGTGAAGGAATAAATGAACCAATGAATAATTGATAGTCCTGAAAAAAAAATGGTAATATAACTGACCGAAGTGGAAGATCAGGAGGGAGAGCTAGAATAGGGTGATGAGTAAGCTAATAAAAAAAAGAAGAAGAAGAAGAAACAGAAACAGGTTTTATCTAAAATGAGAAAAAAAAAAGAGCATCAAAAGATGATCTCTGCTCCACCAGGAGATGAAAATGGTGGTGGTAAAGACAGCTACCAATCACCTCATGCTCATCTTGCCCTATCTCACTGTACCCTGATGACCCAGGAATGAAGGTGACCATCCTCAAGGTGCAGGTGAGAGAACCAATTCGCAAAGATGTTACATAACGTGCCACAAATGACAAAGCTGGTAAACCACAGAGACAGGCTTTAAAAGCCAGAGTCCCCACACTCCAGGACCACAGTGCACTTACCACTTCTCAAACAGCACACTTCTGCTCCGGTGGGGCAGAAGCAACAAGCTGCATGCCCTGACTCCAGTGCCATGTTTAAGTGGCCTCCTCCCTTAGATTTCCTCTTACACCAGCCCATTCCCAGGTGGAGAAGTCCCTGCAAGATCTTTTCTGGACTTGATGCTGGTCTCTCCAACCCATGCCTAAGGAAATGGGGGCCGTTTCTCCCCAGGCAAGCCTAGACCTCCATGCCCCTTGGGGTCTACTTTTCTGATACTTCCTCAGCCTCTTCTTTAGGTATTTCTCAGGGCGGACAAGGTTTGGTCCTGCCTAGCTCTGGGGAGGTAACCTCGGTGTCTATGTGACCAAGCCCCGATAAAAACTAAACACTGAGTTTCACGTGAGCTTCTCTGGTTGGCAATGCTTTGTGCTGCACATTGTTTCTGCAAGAATTAGTTGCTGTCTCCATGACTCCTTTGGGAGGGGACAGCCACAGACCTGTGCAGGAAGTTCTCCTGGACTTAGCCTATGCAACTTTCCTGCTGGTGATTTCCAACTGTTCCCTTTCCTTGGAATACTTCGAAAGTGTGAGCACAGCCATTTTGCCGAGTTCTGCAAGACCTTCTAGTGAATCGTGGAACCTCAGAGTCTTGGGAACCCCTGAACAGCAGTCCTCCTGACCCTCCTGCTCCTGCTTGCTTCTGCTTTTCTACCACCTTTTGCTTCAGATCTGGGCCTGGCTTTTCTCATGTTCACTTGCTCCTACCCCTTGGCTTCTCTGCCTTCAACCAAGTTTGCCATGTCCAGGGATGACACACACAACCTGCTTCAAGAACCATCCCAGCCATATTCAGGGTCAGTCTCAATTCTAGAGAACTCAACCCAAGCCAGGGCACTCAGTCTTCCCTGCCCAGGGAAGGGAGTCAGAGTAGCCCACCAAAGCTGAACAACAGTTTGGAAGAGATGACCTAGACACCATCAAGGGAAGGGGATGAGAGAGTAGCCAGATGATCTTTAAGCTTCTTTCAATCCCTAAAGTGCTGGTTTCTAGATGTATCCATTTGCTTTGGATGCTTTGAGTCTGAAGCAATGGCAGGATTTCCAAAAGGAAGTACCCTCTTAAACACTCACAGAGAGGCCTGGGTAGACAGATGTGGGTGGGAGAACATTCTCAGGAGTCAAGAGGCAAGCAGGGGGCTCAGACTGCAAGAAGAGACTTGGGAGCCCGGGGGAAAAAAAAAAAAAAGCTTGCCTGCTTTGAATGGAACAGCTCTGGATTCCCAGGACTTGCTGGGGAAGTCTCCCCTTTCCTCCCTGCCAACTTCTCTTCCTCACCTGGCACCAAAGGGCCCAGCCTCCAAGTCACAATTATGAAAGCTATGCGAGGATGCTAATTGCTGTATCTGACCTCCCTTCAGATAACAAGGGAATCGCTCTCCCTAATTAGCCCTGCCGCCGGTGGACCAGCAAAGCCAAATGTTTATTATGGGATGAATGCACTTACTGTAAATTTTGACATATGCTGTGGAAAGATGTTGGATAAATAAGACTTCAGAGGCCCGGGTTGTTTAAATAATGAATACCCACTGCTGTGGGTGATAAGGGTGGAGGGGAGCCAGGCAAACTGAGGAGCAAAGGATCTGGGGACAGTGCTCGGAGCCTTGGAACAGATTCAGCAATCAGGAGGGAACTGAAGGGAGGCAATCTGGCGGTGCAGGCAGGAAGGCTATTGGGAAAGGAGAGCAAGAAAGCTGATGGGTCCCCATATCTCTCACTGGGGCCTCCATATTGCTCCTGTTTCTATGTAAAAATGTACCCCTTGAAGCCAGGGTCTTTCTGGATAGAGTTTGAGTTTATCATTGTTGGTGTCTTGCTTCTTCCCGGGGAAGGAGAGAGTATATGGGAGACTGATTTGGTGTCTGGGCCAAGAAATATAGAGGAAATCATTCCATCCATCAGAGATCCCAAGCCCAGCAGGTTCTGAGGCATTTAGGAAGGGAGAATGCTGGCTTGACAGTTCCACTGATTCCCTGAAGGCCTCCATCTGGTAGGGCAGACCACACGCTATGAAAGACATTTGCACCTGGATTAAGAAGGACCCCACACCTTAGCCCATGGCGCTCAGGCCCAGAGAGCTGATCCACAGGCAGAGCTTGACAGTTCCACTGATTCCCTGAAGGCCTCCATCTGGTAGGGCAGACCACACGCTATGAAAGACATTTGCACCTAGATTAAGAAGGACCCCACACCTTAGCCCATGGCGCTCAGGCCCAGAGAGCTGATCCACAGGCAGAGCTCACAAAGACTGATGTTTCTTTCAGTTCCTTGGGTTCCACCCGATCAAGGAGACAGGCATCCTTTCATCTTAGTGAATGAGGGTGTTGAACAAGTGTACATAGATATCAAGGAAGCGACGGACTCCCAGGAACTGCAAGAACAGCCAAGCCGGGCAGAGACCACGCCTGGTTCAGGCACATGGCCCAGCCCTGGACTTCTATTTCAGCCTTGGTCCTTTGCAATAGGATGGCTACTGACCCACAACTCGCTTTGTCTGCGGGACAGACTAGGGTATGCTTAAGGGGCAAGCCAGCCGATGTCTCAGTGTCTAACAAACCACATTCATGATCCACATCCCAGATGGGGCAGCAATGATCTCTGTTCCCCTCAGCAACTTGGATCTGGACTTTGGAATTTGTCCTCCTGGGGAAGAGACAACTGGAGGGTAATCTGCTGGCTTTTCTGTGCTTCAGCCTAGAAATGACACCTGAGCTGTTCACAGCCTGTTGACCAGAGCTGGCCACAGGGCTCCACCTTGGTGCCAGCCGCTGGGACATTCAGAGGAATATCCAGGAGCAGAGCAGGTGGGAGGGGATGGAGAAAAGTAGTGGAGTCCCCCTTCCCCCTCACACCCCTGCAGGGCATAGAGCCAGGGACCCACAGGGGGTCAGACCTCACTGGACACGTGGAGAAACTGGGGCGAGAGGTTTGTGATGGGCGTGGATCCTCGGGGCCCCTGCAGTCCTGCCCCTCGGACGCTCTTCCCGGGTCTCTCCTGGTTTGTTCGCCGGCTCCTTCTCCCTTGTAATTTTATTTCATTATTCTCCTCCTCTCATTCGGAGAAACTTCCAAATGTCATTCTTTCTTTAGTTTTTCACCTCCACGGAGCCCTCCTTTTCTTTGCCTCCCTCCCTCGGGCAGGCTCCTGCGCTGCGGAGGGCTCTTTTCCCTCCTCCTACGGAGCTCGCTGACCTTTTCCTCCTCTCGGTAGGACAAAGCCCGGCCTGGCGCGCTCCTGACGGGAATTGGCTCTCGAAGTTCCGGTAATTGCTCCGTCCTTATTACCAAGTCTGCCCAGCGGCCGCGGCCAGGGCGGCCCCTCCCCTCGCCAGCTCACTCGCCGCCATCAGGCTGCAGATGGGCTGCTAACGAGGTGACCAATTAACAAGCGCTAAATAACCCCAAAAGGGTCTTTTTCTCCCTGACCTGATTTCCAGGCCCCTTTGTTCCTCCTTGGGAATCTGTCCTCTATGACAGGGCCACAATGGGGACTGTTCCCAAACCCGACCCCATGAGAAGCTGACCCAAGCAAGCCATCGTCACAAGACCCCATTACCCAACTCCCTTGCATTAGGGGACTCGGGAGCCAAAAGGATTCCTGCCTCTCAGGAATAATAATAAACCACCCCATATTGTTGAGCACTTGCCATGTGTTATATAATCCTCAGGAAACCTTTTCTTTTCTTTTTTTTTTATTTGTAAAGTTCATTTTTTTTATTGTTGGTTGTTCAAAACATTACATAGCTCTTGATATATCATATTTCACACTTTGATTCAAGTGGGTTACTCAGGAAACCTTTTCATTGGCTCATTTATTCAGAGGGATATGAATTGACTATTTCCAACGTGTTGAATGCTGCACAGGGTAGGTAGTCTTGACCTTAGACGTGGGCAAAAGGGACCCTCGTGCTCTGGACATCTTCCTGGGACCTTTTAAGTCCCTCTCTAGTGCTTGGTACCCACTGGAGTTTGGAATTTGTCCTAGTGGGGAAGAGACATCTGGAGGGTAATCATGCTGGCCAGTTCAGGAATCCTGAGCCTTACACAAACCCCTCCCTGGTTCTCCCCACCCCACCTCCAGGCAGGTGCCCCAGTGTGCACACACACACACACACTCTCACACACACACACTCCCAGGGCTACCAGACAACTCACACCTACAGAATGTCCCCCAGGAATCTGGAGCCTGCTGCTGCTTCTGGTTGTGGCCATGTCTCTTTCATGGGGTCCCAAGAAACACAGACCCCAGGATGTTACTGATGAGCTGACCACCCTCAGCTTAAACTGTTTCTATAGACAGAGGCTCCACAACACAGCTTCCTAGGACTTTATACACCCTCTAGATGACCTTGACAGTCAAGATGGTAGTGAGCAGAACAGACACTGGTCCAAGGCTGTCACAGTAAGAATCAAATGAGGACCAGAAAGGAGTGGAAGGCATTGAGATTCCACAACAGGGGACCTGACCTGCTGTGTGAGGAAAGCACTGACATCACCTGAGGCACAAAGGATTCCCACAGGAGTCCTGCTGAAGGTGTACTGCTAGTGGAATTAGAGAGACTGAGAAACTTGCCTCCCTCAAGTCCCATCTTAATGTAGGACTTTCCCTCTACTTGGGCTAAAGGAGGAAAACTGACCTAGAAGCTGGGGGATGGTAGACACAAGGCAGTGTTAGCAGCAGGTGAGAAATACTCAGCACAAACTGACTCAAGAGAAATAAATGGGGCGCAGAAATTAAAGCAATTCACTGGCTCTTAAGAAGCCCAGGAGTTTATCTTCAGGCATGGCTGGATCCAGGTGCTCAGATGATATTCTCAAGAATCAGTCCCTTCTTTCTCTTTATTATCCTTTTTCAATCAAGTTGTGGAATAATTTAATACAGTGATATGTACAGATCTTAAGTGCATGGTTCAGTGAATCTTGCCACATAAAATCACCATCCAGATCAAAATAGAGAATTTCCACATCCCATAAGTCTTCCTTTGGTGCCACCATAGCCCTTAAGGGTTGCTCTGTGCTACTGTCATATGGCTGAAAGTCAAGGTCACAGCTGTGAAATGTATCTCTCTTCTGTGTAGCAAGACTTTATTCTCTTCATGGCTGTGTATTTTCCACTATATGAATACACCACAACTTGTTATTGATGAACACAATGACTTTAAGTTTCCAATTGTGGCTATGTTAAATAAAGTACCTGTGAGCATATTTGTGTATATATTTGGTAGACAAAAGCAACTGGTTTCTATATGATATGTCTACCCAGGGGTTGAATTGCCAGAAAATAGAGTATACATATGCTTAGCCTTTAGTGGTACTTCCAAAAAGCTTCCCGTGGCAGGTTTCCCAACTTATATCCCTACCTGCATTTTTAATTGAATTGCCTGTCTTTTACTTACTAATTTGTGGTTCATTATGTAATATTCTGAATATTAAGGTTCCTTTTGTGATAAACCAGTGAAAACTGTCTTCTCTAGCCTATAGCTGACTGCTTCTCTCTCTTAATAGTATCTTTATGAACCAAAGTTCTTAACTAATAAAATAAAATAATTAATAAAATCCAACTTAATATTATTTCTTGCTTAGTTTTCTGTGTGTGCATATATATCCTGCAGAAAGAAACCCAAGACTATCCCCAAGTAGTGAATATATTCTCCTCTGTTATCTAGAAACTCGATTGGTTTAGTTTTCGTGTTTAGGTCAATGTTCCTTCATGTGGTAGTTTTTGTGAATGGCGTGGGTTAGAGGCGAAGGTTCACTCTTCCCCATATGATCCTGTGGTTAACCCAGCACCATCTGTTCAAAAGTATATCATCTCCCCTTCTGAACCTTGCTGGAGCATTAGCTGCAAATCAGGTGATTGTATAGGTTTCTCCACTCTTCCTTCCCCTTTACTAACCACTGGTGTCCTTACTCCATGTGGCACCAAGGCAATCTGTTGTGGCCCCCAATATAGATCTCATCATTTTAACAGCCCCAGTGAAAAAGAGAAAGCCTCCTTCCCCCCCACCGTCCGGTATTCTGCTGGGCTTTCCTTACCAACCTTTGGATCAACCTTCAAGGCCAAATGCTAATTGGCCAACCGCTTGGTCTCATGTGCATCCCTAAGGTGGGCTGGAGGGTGGGGAGAGGAAACCCATGGAAACCTCTGGACTGGAGTGGGAAAGGTGTAGATGCACAAGGGAAACTTGGAATGCTGTCACCGAAAGAAAGGGCTGTGGATGCCAAAGCAAACCAAAGAGAACTGCTTAGAGAAATGTTGCTGGTTGGGCTGACGCTCAGTGGTGGTGCACCTGCCCAGTATGTTCCTAGCGCTGAGTTCCATCCCCAGCACACCCATCCCCCAGACAGTAGGGATTCCATAAGCACTGGAAGGCCCCTAGACTTTCACCCTGTCATTCTCCTGCACTGACTAACTGCAGCACACCCTTGGGCACCAGGTACTCTGAGAAGAAGTCCTGCAGGTGGTACGGAGCTGCTCTGACCCCCACCCCCCGTGACAGGTAAGATTAAGGAAAACCTGAGAAATGACCCAGCATTACTATCTGTCCTGGGTTATCAAGGGATTCCTGGCCTGTGTTGGGTAGTCCCTCCAAGTTGCCACTATCATTCTGCACAGGATGGCAAGTCTGGAGAGTTGTGCACCATGCCTCATTTCACCAGGTGTGATTTCCAATGAGACATCGCTCCACTGGGGACTAATGACACGGGAGAGTCGAGCAGGGAGGCTGTGATTTCCAATATGTACCAGCCAGTCAGGAAATGGATTTTTGCTGGATAATCAAAGTCAAATCCCACATTTTCCCCACCCTTAAGAGCCCCCTCCCCAGCCCCCATCACACACAAGGTGCCCTCAGGGCACCCTGTTCCCTAAGTCCTCAGCAAACCCGAGTTTAAGCCATTCTCCCTCCCCCCTCCCAGGAGACTGGACCCCCTCCTCTCCTGGGACACCCGCATTCCAGTGCAGGAAGTATGGGATGCCAGGAGAAGGACAGAGACAGGAGGGGTGAGGTCACAGGAGGGAGGTCTTCACCTGGTGGCGAGTGGAGGAGAAAGAAAGCAACAATGTCAGAGGTTTAATCAACCTTTGAAGACTTCACAGTATTTGGACAGAAGTGTGTGAATAATATTCATTTGGATTGGCACCTGTGCACACCACTGAAAGGAAAATAGCATTTTGTCGCAGTCGTGATGAGGAGCCAGCAGTCCGGGGAGACGGGCTGCACATCTCCTGGAAGCTGTGAAGGTGGGTTTTTTTTTTTTCTTTTGTTTCCGGCTCAGTGTGACCCTGTGACTCCTTGAAAATCCAGTGGCTCAGAGTGAATGCCTGACATTCCTTTGCTGCTGCTCCAGACAGAGGAGGCACAAGCAGATGTCTAGCAAGGGCATCAGCCAGGATATATGTGAAGAGCCGGGT
Organism: Ictidomys tridecemlineatus; assembly: GCF_052094955.1. NCBI lineage: Eukaryota > Metazoa > Chordata > Mammalia > Rodentia > Sciuridae > Ictidomys > Ictidomys tridecemlineatus. Next base: position 99,710,455 of record NC_135480.1, read on the forward strand.
TTCTGGTTCCTGCCTGGTGGCCTTGAACAAGTAGGATCAAGCCTCTGGGTGCAATATGGGCTGGACTTGCCTGTCCTGTTCTCAGTTTGTTGTGAGGCACCCAGGAGGAGTGGTGACCCTGAAAGTCGAGAGGGTTATCTGGAGGTGACACACTTCCTCTTTCCAAAAGAAGCCTGAAGGACCATGGCCATGAACCAATGAGACAGTTGCATGGAATGGGACTCAGCAGGGACATCGGGGACTCAGTGGCTCCGTGAGCTGCATGCCCGTATTTCTCTGTGGAGAGACTTCACCTGTCTCTGATTCTTGTTTTTCTCCTACCCAGGACGGTCAGGTAGCCAGGGTGAAATGGTCTCCATACCCCAGCCCAAGGCATGGTGGAGGGTTGGGAATCGCCAGCCTCTGCTCTGGGTTCCTGGCCCAGCTCCCAGACACAGTGGATTCTGACATGGTGGCCGTGTTGTCCCCTCCACCACTAATCAAGTCCCCGGGATTGCTTCTCACCACCTTTGCCATGATGCTGCCTTGAAAAGAAGGCCCAGCCGGGGGCTTTAGGAGCTCCAGGCACCCCTGCCTGTCCTGCCCACCTCCCTTGAGTCTTCACATCTCCTTCTCCAGGGCTCTCTCTCCTCCTTCATGGGATCTCCCAGCTCCACCCACTCCAGATCTTCCAGCCCCACTGTCCGATGCAAGCCTTCCCTGCCCTCCCCCACATCTCCCCCACCCTCACCTCCTCCTCCCAATGTTCTTCCTTTATGGTTCCTTCCCTTCTCCCCCGCCCTCTCCTCTTCCCACCTTGGCCCTCTACTCCTTTCTTCCCTGTCCTGTACCTCCACTTTTTCTTTTTTCTTTTTTTTGGGGGTGGAGCGGGTACCAGGGATGGGACTAAGGGCACTCAACCACTGAGCCACATCCCCAGCCCTATTTTGTATTTTATTTAGAGAAGGTTCTTACTGAGTTGCTCAGGGCCTCGCTGATGCTGAGGCTGGCTTTGAACTCGCCATCCTCCTGCCTCAGCCTTCTGAGCTGCTGGGATTACAGGCGTGAGCCACCATGCCCGACCCATACCTCCCGTTTTACGTCCTTCAAGACAACCAAGTGTCTTCAGAGAGCAACTGGAGCTCCTCCTCCCAGTCACTCTTCAGCAGCTCTAGTACGAGGCTTTCTAAACTATGGTCCCTGGAGAGGCCCTAAACATGCATTCCTTTTATTTTTATTTATTTATTTTTGGTACCAAGGATGGAACCCAGAGGTGCTTAACCACTGAGCCACATCCCCAACACTTTTTTATTTTTTATTTTGAGACAGGGTCTCACTAAGTTGCTTAGGACGTCTAAGTTGCTAAGGTTGGTTTTTAACTTACAATCCTCCTGCCTCAGCCTCCTGAGCCACTGGGATAACCACAGACTTTATACCACACACACAGGATTCCCTACCTGCCAAGTCACACAACGGGGTGTGTCCCATATACAGATCAAAGGAGCCCACCTCACTAGTTACACAAGATGTGACTCCTGCCAGCTCCCACTTTCTCCCTGTGGGTAGCAACATAGAATCAAAGAAATCTAGAGTAGAATGGGCCTTTAGGAATCACCTGGGCTTCAAATCCATGGTGATCCCCACCAATACCAATAATACATCTTGTTTGCTATTTGAAATAATTTATTATTAGATATTTATGTTTATCTAATATAAAATATTTGTATGATAGTATTATATACTACAGTACAGTATTATATGTAGCATAGTACAGATAATACTACCTATAGTACTATAGATGATATTTAATATTGTATACTAATGTCTATTTAGATAAAGAATTTAATTGTTAGAGCCACATAAACTATAAACAGAAGAAATAACAGGGGGCCTGGCGTGGTGGCACACACCTGTAATCCCAGCAGCTGAGGCAGGATCTGCATTGCAACTTCAAAGCCAGCCTCAGCAATTTAGCGAGGCCCTAAGCAACTCAGCAAGACCCTGTCTCTAATTAAAATACAAAAAAGGGCTGGGGATGTGGCTCAGTGGTTAAGCACCCTTGGATTCAATCTTCATTACCAAGGAAAGAAGAAAGGAAGGAAGGAAGGAAGGACGACAGGCAGAACTTTTCTACATGGTATTAAAAATAATTTAAAACTATCATAATTTAAATAGTCCATTATCACTGTGGGGAAAGACAGTTCAATGGAAAAGGATAGAGACTAGAAATAGGCCAAATACAAAAAAAAAAAAAAACAATTCAGCCAATGATAGAGATGGCATTTCAAATCAATAGCAGGAAAGAAAGACTTGATAAATGGCATTAGGGTAATCATTTAACTCTGAGCTCTGCAGGACAGCAGCTACTTGTTACATGTGGATCGTGTTCACTTGAAATGCAGCCAGTTCCAAATTCACACTGGACTCTAAAGACCTGGTATAAAAAGAAATGAAGTAACTCATCAATAATTTTTTTACAACAATTACATGATGAAACGATATTTTGGATAGAGTGGGTTAAAAATATTTTGTTATGATTACTTTCACCTGTTTCTATTTACTTTTTAAAATGTGATCAATAGGAAATTTTAGGTTACATGTGTGGCTTACCTTCTATTTCTATTAGACACTGCTAGTCAAACCATTAATAAAAAGCACAATTGGGGGCTGAAGATATAGCTCAGTTGGTAGAGTGCTTGCCTTTCATGTATAAGGCCATGGGTTCAATCCTCAGCACCACCCACCAAAAAAAATATATAACTGGATCCTAATCTCACTCCTTATACTAAAAATCGAATCCAAATAGATCAATCAAGGCTTTTAATGTAAAATATGATATCCCAGAACAAAACATGGATTATTTATTTTATTCAATGATCCCAGTAGTAGAAAGAACCTATGAAGATGTGACAAAACTCAAAAGCTGTTTTTTTTTAAGAAGGATTGATACATTTTATGTAATACAAACTAAAATTGTCTGTATGTACACACACGCACACACACACACACAAAAAAAAAAACCCACCTTACTGTCAAAAGACCATAAGTGTCCTGTCACAGGAAAAATATTTGTCACATTTAAAAATTTAAATTTCTTAAAGTAAGAAAAACTCTTACATAGCAGTATTTATTTATTTTTAAAGATGAACAAAAGATGACAAAGGATATAAATTAACTATTTGAAAAAAGAAATTAATAATCATCAATGCACATATAAAAATGTCTACCTTCACAAAGAAAGCCAGTAAAACTTAAAAACAGTATAGCAGTTTCTTCCAGCAGATTGACAAATATTGAAAGATCAGGAGAGAGGCAGAAACTAGTCCTTTCGTGGTGGGCTCTCATTATGCTATCTCTTTAAAGGGCAACTTCGGCAATAACTGTCAAAAATTTAAATGCATATATCTTTTGACCCAGGAATTTTCCTTCTAGGAGTTTTAGCTACAAATACATTGTATAAGATGACAAAAATAAATGTGTAAGAATGGTCAACCCAGTATTACAGTAGCAAAAGCCAACCAACCAACCAACCTGGAAGCATTTTAAATATTCATCCACAGTGACTAGGAAAGTAAAGACGGATACAGGAATGCCCTGGAATACTACACAATCACAGAAAGGGAGAAGGAGGACTTTATGTGAATTGAGATGTGAAAATTTGCATTGGTTAGTATAAAAGGCAAATTACAAAAAAAAAAATCAAGCACAATATAATCCTATGTGTAATTTTATAAGGATATAATTATATCTATTGTAATAGCATGAAAACTTTCTAGAAGGACCAATAATTTGTTGAAGGTATTATCTCCCAAAGAGGGGAAGAGTTCAAGTGTAAGAAATAAAACTGCTTCACTTCTGGTTTCATCCTTTTGTGCTGTTTGAACCCCTTTTTTAAAACCATGTTTTGAAAAGAGGTTCAATGTCACTAATCACTAGGGAAATGAAAATCAAAACTACAGGGAGGTAGCATTCCACATCCATAATGATGGCTACTTTCAGAAATGGAAAATAACACAAGTTGACGAGGATGTGAGGAAATTAGAACTCTTGCACACTGCTAGTAGAAATACAAAATGGCTCAGCGACTGGAAAAGAGAATGGAACTTCCTCAAAACTTTAAAAAATAAAATCACCATACAACCCAGAGTTTCCACTTCTGAAAGAATTCAAAGTGAAGTACTGAAGAGACATTTGTACACCTGCATTCATAGCAGTCTTTTCCCACAGTAGCTCAATGGAAGCAACCCCAACCGTCCATCAACCGATAATGGGAAAGCAAATGTGGTATGTCCATGCAATGGAAGATTATTCAGCCTTTAAAAATAAGAAAATTTTCACATATGGTACAACATGAATGAACTTTTAAGATATTATGCTAAGTGAAATAAGCCAGAAAGAAAAAGACAGATATTATATGATTCCAGTTACATAAGGTAGTCAAACCCTAGAGACAGACAATGGAATAGTGGTGGTGAGGAGCAGGGGGAATATTACAAAATGAAACAGTCATGGAGATGAATTGTGGGATGATTGCACATCATAAATGTATTCAATATCACTGAATTGTACACTTAACAATGAGTAAGTGATAGATTTATGTTATATGTCTTTTACCACAATAAAAAGAAATGAAAAGGTTCATTTATATAATCTTCAAAATGTGGTTTTAAAAGTTCCCTAGTTATTTTAGAGAAGTGATCCAACAGGGGATGTGTTTTGGCTACTATTAACACATGACTCTATACCTGAGCAATTTAAAGCCACAGATGCATAGAACTCAAATTCTTCAGGTCACTAATTCGAGAAGCATGTGGTTGGGCAGCTCTCACTTGGCTGCTGCGGTCCACGGTGGGCTGGAGGAACCATCGCCTGAAGGCCCACCTAGATGTCAGCAGGGTACACTCCCACAGCTGACAGCAAGGGCTCAGCTGGGCTGTGGCCTGGAACATCTCTCCAGCATGGCTGTCTCAGGATAACTGGCAATTCCTACACAGTGTCTGGCTTTCCCCAAGAACATACTCCAAGGAAAGACACTATTGAAGTGTGCCTTTTCCATGCCACCGTTCTGTGTTAATGGAAATGGTCACAAACCCACCTAGGCTCAAGAAGAGGGGACATAGACCCACTACCACCACCACTACTTCTCAATGTGTGTTGAACTTCACAGCCATGTGTTAAACCCATTGCAGCCAGAAACCAACCTAATGGAAAGAGTCCGAGGTCAATGGGCGCAAGCCATCACCCATGTGAATGTGACTTCCCTACTTTGGATACCTACTTCCCAACCAATGGGCCCCCGCCCGCAGTGAAGCCCACCTAGGCCTCAGCAGCTGAGCCCCAGGCTGCCATAGGCCCGCCTCAGCTGCTGCTCCAGAGGGTCTGACATGAGACTTCCGCTCCATCCATTTTGTGCATATTTCCAGTTGCACTCCTGAGGTGTCCCCTGGAGCAGCTGAGCTTGCAGGGACCTCCTACTGTCAACTATTTAGACCAGTTGAATGTGACCAGGCGCACCTGGGCCTCTCCTCTGCTGGCTCTCCGTGATAGCTTAATTACTCAGCCAATTCCTGCCTCCCTCTCCCCCTCTCACTCACTCTCCCTCCTCCACCAGATCTCTTTCACCCCTCTTCTCCTCCTTCAAGAGCCTTGGCAGAAATTGTCAGGGAGTTGATCAGATTTATTCAATTTAGACTTAACAGACCTGGGACTCCTATTTCTCCTTCAGGTTCATAAGGTTTTTGATTCCATTTACAGGTTTATTCATTTATCAGATATTCGTTTCAATTCACTTTAAACACCGGGCACAGGGAGATGAGTTCAGGAGAGATGCTCATCATTTATTTCTCAGGCTGGCCCATTTCTATGTGGGCTGTGGCATCTGGCTGGAAGTGCTTTAAAGGGACAGGACACTGAGTCTGCGCATTCTGGGCCTCTTTCCTAGATGGCTTGGAGTAGGCCAGAGTACCCATGGGAGCCCCCAGACTAGGGTACAGAAAGTAATACTATAGAATGCCACCTCCCCATCTTCCTCCCAGTCTCACTACCTCGGGGTACAACTGAAGGCCACAGTAGTCTTCTCATACCCTAGACAAAGACACTCCCTCTGTCTTTCAGTCTCTGCTGGCCGCCCTCCATCATTATGCCCCTCCATACAACTCTAGGAAAGGACCCTTCTAACATTTCAGAGCCCCTGAGCCTCTCAAAAGAAGCAATAGGAAAAGGAGTGGCTTGCAAGGTCCCCTTCACTCCTCCCAAGGAGAGCCTCGTACCCCACAGTCATCTCCCCTGGCCCAGAACCCCTGGCCCAGAACCCCTGACCCATTGCCAGGAGCCCCCGCGCACACAGCCACCCCCTCCCTCCCTCCCACAGTGAGTTAAACCCATTTCACTCTCCATCTGTCCATACCAGGAAAGGAAATGGCGCAGGAGGGGGGTCTTTCTGTTATTTAAAAAGTATTATTAAGTGTCTCCCAGTGTGGCTACTCTGATCAATTCTCCCTCAAAAGATCTACCAGACTCTAGCACCCCTCACACAGACATGCGTCTTTTTATCCCTTATCCAATCTCCCACAATAAGACGGGAACAGACCCTGGCACACCCACCTTGGCATGTGGCCTGGACCCGACCTATGCCCTTCTCCCCCAGACCTCTGGTCCTGGGTAGGGGTGAAGAGTGGTGCTCCAGTCCTCTTGTCCTGGAGGTGGAGATGAAGCCAGATTTAAAGTTAGGTAGTCAGTGTAGTTAGGTAAATCGGGTCTAATATCGAGTGAAATCTAAAATGGAGGCCATACTGAGAATGACTCAGGGAAAACAGGACAACTCATGGAATGTTAATGAAGTCCTGAAAAGGCCCTAGGCCAAAGTCCACCTCAAAGAAGTGTTAACCAACAGCCCCAACAGATTTGGAAATAGCCCATCCCAGAGAAGTGATAATCCCATCCCAAAAGGTGATAATTAGGCCCACCTGTGTCCCACCCCTCGGGCCTTCCAACCTACATTCCATCACCAAAACTATAAAAGGGGAAACAACCGCACTTCCACGGATTCCACCTCCTGGGTCCCCTTCTTCCTCCAGGAGAAGTCTTTTCTGCTGTCCTTTAATAAACTTCTAATTTCTACTCTGACCTTGCGTGTGCTTTTCTGGCGTTATTCTTCAACATCGGGGAAGCAAGAACTCGTCACGGGTCAACAGCGGTATCAGAGATGCAGGGAAGAGGTGTCCTGTGGCAGTGGCTGTAAGGTATAGATGACAGAGGCCATGACAGACAGCACTGTGTGGCAGCAGGGTGATGTCCGGAGACTTCTCCAGCTAAAAAGCAGTGATGGTCCTACTGCCTCTTCCTCTCCAGAGCCACCCTAGCACGGAGCACTCCCTGACCCCTGAAGCCCTTTCCCGATGTCCTCTTTCTGTTTACTTCACTCAGAGCTTATTTACAACCTTCACTTCAGGGTTGGGGCCAAGGCCAGTCTGTCACAAGGACCAGAACAAGCAGGTGAGAGGTGTTGCTCCAATGCCCAGCAGGTCCCAGAGGGGCTCTCCTGAGGGCGGCTCCACCCTGGGCACAGGCAAGTAGGTGGGAGCTCCCGAAGCCAGCGCCCCACTACACACCCGGGGCACTCCACTGTCATTCCTCCAGCCAGTGCACAGACTGGTAACCTTACTCCTGAGGCGCCTGGGGCTTCAAGAGTCTCGGGTTTTGTTTTGTTTTTGTTTTTGTTTTGACAAGATGACATGTACAGAGAGAACAGCTATCACGTTTCCCCCTCCAACTTTGAACTTGACGCATACATCTGTCAGGCACACAACCCCCTCCCCCCCACACACACACTAAACTCATCATCATCATCGTCATCATCTTCTTCTTCACTCTGAGGAGACAAGCAAAGCCCTCAGGTAGAGGTGGGAGGTCAATAGTGCAACTCTGATAAGTCCCTTGACATCTCTGAGCTCTAGGCCAGAGTGGAGGGGACTCCCTCATTTTTCCTGCCTATCAGGAAAGGCTGGGATTGAGGAATTGTAGACACTGAGCACAACCTTCTGCCTTGCCTACCCCAGGACTCTGCTGGAGGGAGCGAATGTCCTTGGAGAGGCTGCATATGAAATGCAAACAACTGCTTGGTCTCTGTGCCTTCTTATGGAAATAGAGAAGACAAGCACACTTTTTTTCCTTCTTATCCCTGGAGCAATATATGTGTGGGCCCAGAAAGAACTGTGATGTGAGTATTCCTCCTTTGAGACAGCTTATTCCAGAGAGGCTCAGAGAAGTGGAAGGAAAGGGGAGATCTGACCACAGGAAGAACTTTCTGGAAAGCAATATTAAAAAAAAAAAAAAAAAAAAGGAAGGGAGGGCACACCTGATTTGACTTGGGAGGTGTGCTCCAGATCCATGTCTAATTTCATGACATCAGCAAGTTGTTCAAGCTCTCCGAGAAATCGCCACAATAGGTTTGCCATCTGACTTACAGAGAGTTAGGACAGGATTGCCTTGGAAGGCTGCCCCTTCTTTCTGTCTGCAAAGCCCTCCTCACTCCGACAGAGCCACTTGCTCTTTGTAGATACTCAATATGCATGCATATATTTATCTAGATCCTGCCTTGTTCTTAAAAGATTTGAAGTGCCTCCTGTGTTCAATAAATGTGCACAATGAATGAATCAATTAATGGGCTAATGGATGTGAAAGTGCTTTGAAAAGTATAAGATGAAAGAGATTTTTATCATCAGAATAGTGACCTAGGAAGGCCGAATGATACTTTCAAGGAGCAGAGATCATCCCAGGAACACTGGCTAGAGGAGGAGCAAATTTATCACAAGACAGGTGACAGCCCAATTGACCTGTAACCATGACACCAGCCCTCAGCAGGACTATTTAAAGGGATTCCAATTTCCAGGGTTTTAAAATGCAGCCCTGGGGCTCCCTGCAGTATCATAGGTTTCTATAGGATGTACAACCTTCAGACCAAAGCCATGGGAAGGTTTCCTCAAATACCTTCTGATGTCCACCTCTGGGGTCCAGCTAGGCTCAGAAGTTCTCAGGGGGTCACCAACAGCCACCTCCTTTCAGTTCCTTGTGCAGAATGAATCCATCCAAGCCTTCCTCCGAACCCCAAACTCACAACTGGAGGCTCAGCTCTAAGGACTTGAATCTGGACTCCAGGAACTTGGGGCCAGGGAACAAGGGCCCTAAGGGTGGGGCGGCTATATGTAGGGCTGTGTGAGGCAGAACGGTGCCCTGTTCAGCCAGGTCAGTGGGACCCCGTGTCACAGCAGGGCACTGAAAATGACTCTGTAGTTATTGTTCATCAAATTGGACACCCCCATGGAGCCCACAGAACATGAGATGAAACTGCCTAAGGGAGACTGAGAGGCAGAATAACCCTGGGGGCGGAGTTTCTTCCCCACCGCGGGAATTTCTCCAGACGTTGCCACACCCTCTTCTCCTGTTCCTTCACTGCCAGCTATTCTGCAGACGATTTTATCTGCAAGGGTTCCTGGTGTCTCTAGGATTGAAATGGACTGCCTGCCCCCATAACTGGTGGGGTGATCGCAGCACTTTGGGGAGGAAGGAAAGGCTAATTAAGGGGGAAGGGAGGGTTGTTTCAGCTTGAAGCTCCGTAAGAGTCTGTATCTGCATGCACATGCACACCAGCGTCAAGGTCTGCGTGTTTCTCCTGTGTGTGTGCACACACGTATGTAAATTTGCACTATGTGACATGTGCATGCACATGTGTATTCATGTAATTGTGTGTGGGGTGCAGTGTGTGTGTGAGCAAGAGAGAGAGAGAGAGAGAGAGAGAGAGAGAGAGGGGAAGAGAGGCAGCGAGTCCCCTCCCAGCACATTTCGGGTTGGGCTGTCTTGCAGCTCTGCGCCTTGTTATTGCAGTGCAGCCAGAGCCCAATCATTACCACCAGCTGGAGACATCATTTGGTGTCATTTGGCTTTGCAGAGCTCCTACCAGTGAGGAAACCCAGGAGAGGAGAGTTGTCTTGGAAAAGAACAAAAGTGAGAGAGAAACAAAAAGCAGAAGAGGCAGAGGGAGGGGAGGAACTGCAGGCTTCTTGAGGAGAGCAGAGATGGAGAAATGCATGCAGGCGACACTGTGGGTAAACCGAGGCAGGCTGGGGTGGGAGGAGGAAAAAGAAAGGCCTTTAATTATTATGTTCCAATTAAATAAAATATAAAAATAGTAAAGATAAAAAGGAGAATTTTTGTTGTCTTTTGAGCCATTTGAAAGCCTATCTTCCCCCTTCCCACGTCACATATCACAAAACAGTGAACCTATTAGACAAATTCTCAGGAACTCAGGAGACAGCTTACTGCAGTTGCTTCTTTGGGGATATGTCCAAATTTTAATTCACTCATCCCTCGTTTGGCTTCCCTTTGGACCTGCCTCTGTACACAGGGCTTGGAGGAGACAAGGGCAGGAATGTGGGGGGCTTTCACCCTGCAGCGGCCTCGGTGCTGCCAGGTGTGAGCATCCCTTGGAGCCCTGGGTTTCAGGCTGCTGGATTCCCTCCCACCCTCCAGCCTACCACTGTAAATCTTCCATGAACTGTGGCTTGGTTTATGGTAATGGAAGAGAAGGGATGATCAGGTGGCTGGACGGTAGGAATTAGGTATCAGTCAAAGAGGGCACCACCGTAGGTGCAGAGGCCCTATGATGTCTCCGAGAGTCAGGGCTGGAAATAGTGTGTTCAGTGCTCTTAATCCAGAAATCACTCCTGCTTTTGTAAATTTTCAGTGATTGAGTATTCACAACTACCTCATTAACTTAGCCTTAATGGCCAGGAATTCTTGAGTCTTAGTTAGCATTGATGAAGACTCTTAGAAAAGGTGGCTCTTTACCATGGGACACTTGTAAAAAAAAAAAAAAATGGAGCTACACATGGTCTTTTTTAACATTTATCACACACTTAAGTCTGTGCTCAGTTTTCTTTCTTTTCATTTAGAGTAACATAGAATACAGTCAGGCATTAAAAGAGGGAAACACTGAGAATACAGCAGTGGGGAGTAAGCATAGCCAAATACCAAGAGCTGGTGTGCAGTGTAAGTGTTGAACAAATGAATGAATAAGTGTACCTCATGAGAGGAATCAAGAAACTACACACACAATGCACACCCTATTTCTTGTATATTTTTAATGCATTGGCACTGCAGAAGAGTGAAGGAACTTTGTACGTGGTCCCATGGACCAGCTGCATCACGGTAACCAAAGTTCTTGGTAAATACACAGACCCCCAGTGCAAAGTCAGACGAACGACGTCAGGATCTAGGTGGTGATGTAGGACACAGGAGTTTACATTTGCTAACAAGCATCTTGGGAGATTTCTGATGAACTGCTAGGTCTTGGGGTCCTTGGATTAGCGATGTGTTAGAGCAGCCTAGGGAGGTGTAGGCCTGCAGATGAAGCTAATATTGCTGTTCAAGCACTGGACCAGTGGGGAAGAAGACCTTGACTTATTCCTGGAAGCCCACTGTGTGTTCCTGGGCAGCAAGTCACGCCCCTTCCTGGTCTGGGTCTGGTCTTCTGTAGACGTCCAGTCAAATAAATTCCCATGGTTTTATAGTAACTAAGGGGAAGAGAATGACAATGAGTTCAAGATCACCTGGAAAATGTCCTTGAGATGCTGAGGACCTTGCTCTGCCCTCTCAGCTTCCTTTGCCTACATGGGGAAGAGGTCAAGAGGTAGCAGGTGCCTGGGTTCAGGTCCACCTGGCTGCTTCACTCACAAAGCCTCCTGGAAGACTCGAGGACCCCGGCCCAGACCCAGGCTCCCTGGCCCTCTGACAGTCACCCAGTCTCCCGGAAATGGCACCAAGGGGAAGCTCTAAATCACGTGCGGATTACAGTCGTTCTGTTTGCCTTTTTCCGCAGTAGATCCGATGATTTAAATTAGGTCTCGATTCTTGTTTAAATTATAGTTTACTGTTCTGCACCCCGCTCAGAAGTGAATTACCTTAAGCAGCGGTATTAATAACATGGTTATAATTAAGCCTCATTACTGCAGGCAGTTTGCTGAAACAAATTGCTTCTTCATTATTATTATAGCACCTTTGGTAAAAAGACATTTCCCCAGAATGCGACCTTGATGCTTTATATAGTAAAAGCCGAGATATGATAGAGATGTAAGGATGAATTAGCATCTTTTGCCTTCTCTATCCGGCTCATTAGAAGGAAAGGAACGCAAGTCAAATCCAAACAGCCTTGATGGCAATTTTAATCTGTATGAAATGGATAATGAATAGTTTTGAACTTTCTGCGACATTTTTGTAATGGTGTTTTATTTATATGATGCTACTACTAAAATGAATAAATAAAAAAATACAAGCCAAGGAGAAGAGACAAGAAAAGCCAGGGAGGTCTCACCAGACAGCCAATGGCATTGAACTTGAGCTTGTTATCATCAATTGGTTTGAGAGTTTCTGGCCCAGAGCCTGTTACACCGGGCTAGAGGAGAGGAGAGGACGGTATGTCTATTTATTCTAATTCTGCTGCCTTACTCTGGCCTCCAGGCCTGGGAAAGGAAGAAGGCTGGAAGGAATGACCTAGAAACTTTGCAAACCAAGTTTGAAAGGCATGCCAACTTCTGAGAATGCATAGAGCCCTAGGACATTCAGTTTTAGTGCCCGCTGGGGCTCTGAAGGCTTGGGCACTACACACCCCATCTGTCCGCTCCCTCTCACTCCCCACATCCTGTATACTGAGAAGGAAAACACATCTTTGCTGGCTATAAGACTTGTCTTGGTCACTTCCTATTTCGCTTATTAGTTATCCTTTCTGGTGATAATTAAGACTCTGTAAATTAATTTTGTTTGGTGATTTACTCTCTTTTTGTAATTAGATGTGGTGATTACAATGCACTTCATATCACACAAGAATTTTCTTAGAAAGAGGCAAATAGAGGCTCACATGGGCACTCATTCTCATACAGGAATGTGGCCCCTTCTGCTAGGAGAGTGGTCTCTGCCGAGAGGGACAAACTGACACAGCCAGGCCACCCGTTGTGGCCCACCTGAGCTTCCATGGAGGAACAGCTGAGCTGGGCCCCTGCTGCCTTCCACCCAAGATCCTGACAGGGTCTCATCCTGCTCTCCTGACTTTTTCTTCAGCTAGAGACCTAGAGACTCTCTAACCCCTTTAGTTAGAGGTGCCGTAAGGTCATTCTGCATGGACATGCATGTTTCTGTCATCCAGACTGCCCCACTGAACATGTGGCCAATCAGTGGGACAAACCCTCATCCTCTTCCCATCTCTCTTTATCTCCATCTCCAGACACCCAAGGGGACAGAGTGGTCCTCACAAACCAACTGCCCATCCAGAGTCCCTGTGGTGATAAATAGCTTCCCAAGGAACAGGAGGAGCTGCAGATGGCTTGTTCCACCCCAAGAATGTAAAATGCCGTGGCTGACAATAGGGATTTCTGGAGTCAAACAGACCTAAACTAGATTCTGGGCTCACCAATGAAAAGCTGTGTGATTCAAGAAAAGTGACTTGTCCATTCTGAACCTCACCTTCTTTCCATTCTTAACTTACTATGGTGTTGGTGCTGTAAAGATCAAATGGGAGATTACATCCAAAATGCTGGGCAGATTGTAAATGCTCAATAAGTGGAAGCTATTACTACCGGCCTTCCTACAAGCTTTTTCTTCTTTCTCTGGGGGGTGGGGGGTGGCTCTTGTATCATATACCAGGTGATAACTCAGCCTTTAGGAAGCCTGGGGAAAGGTCAGCAGGCCAGTTAGGAGACTGTCTTTATTACATAAAAAGCTCCCAAGAATAGCTGGGCCCATTTGGAACAGGCCTCCAGGCCTCAAGCTCTATATCCCTTGGCAGCAGGGCTGCTGAGCTCAGCCTGGCAAATGAATGATGAGAGTCAGAGCAAAGAGACGCAGGACTCTTCTCTGCTCCTTTACTGCCTTGCCCTTCCTGGATGCAGCTCTGGGGGTCATTACCACTCACACCAGCAAGGGCTTCAGGTTCCTATACTCACAGCCCATTGGGCACTTGCTACAAGCCTGGCACTGAGCTCGTACAGAGAAAGTCCCCCATGTTTTTTATGTAAGTCTTGACCTTAAATCGCTTACAACTTCCTAGGGGTGGGTATGTCTCCAGTTAGGGTTCAAATCAGGAGGTGTAGGAGCCAGAAATTCTCACCTGAGATAAGGGATGGCTTCTCGGAGGCTCTTGAAACATAGATAAAATACTCATGGGCAAAGAGGAGGAGATGATCAGATACAGACAGAGAAGTCCCCTGGGCAAAGATGGATGGGTGAGGCAGTACCTGGCATGCTCAGGACACGGAGATTTCACGAGGGGGGTCACAACTCAAGGTGTGGGGTGGGATGTTCCAGGAGCCAAGACCTGAGCAGTTGGTCGAGGCCAGTCCTCATATGACCTGAAAAGCCACACCAAAGAGTCTGAACTTATTCTGTAGGTTTCTGAGAACTGTTGAAGAGTCTGGGGGGGAGGTAAACATTCCTGTTTGTATTTTGCAAAGGTTACCCCTGACAGCCGCGAGGGTGGAGTGGCGGCAGGGAGGCCAGTCCGTGAGCACACCCAGTGGTCTCAGCAGGAGGTCCCGAGGTCCTAAGAGGAGGTGGGGGGTCCCACATTGGAGCCCAAGTGGATGTAGGCACTGCTCCCCAACATTGGTGCACCCTGTCGTTGCCCGACTTGCTCTTTTCAGACAAATTCTCAGGAAGCAGAATTCCATCTCGTTCCCCACTTGATTTCCTCTTATCTGGACCTGCCCCAGGTTCTTTACCCTCTCTACCTGCCCAGTCAGGCCTTTAGTGGACGCAGCCGAGCACCGGTCACAGTCCAGTTGCTATTGAGTTCAGGTGCCCTTCTCAGCAGCCCCTTCATGGCAGCTGGCATTAGAACTATGTCCTCAGGTCCCCTCTCTCCCACCCTTCCCCCTTCCTTGACTGCGGTCTGACCCCTGGCACTCCTGCTGTTAGGACATTTAGACTCTGGAGTCACTATTGCACATTCTCCTGTAGGGGCCTGGGTGGCATTTGAGGCAAAAAGCCACAGGATCAAGGACTGAACATTTAAAGCCCTGCAGTCTCTTGTCATTTCCCTACTGGATGAAGAATTGTGAGTCCCGTTGAATGATGGCAAGCGTGCAATTAGATCAAAGGTCACTGCAGAAAAATAGCTTTGCCGATGTGAAGAAATGGGCCCCTTGGAACCTTTCACGCTGGTGTTCAAGCCCTCAGAGGCTGGGTTTCAGAGAAGCTTGAAGTCTGCTCCTGCCAGGCTGGGGGAAGTCTCCTGCAGGGGAGAACCAAGCGCTGCAACCTGCCTGTCCCGGTGCCCCACGCGCTGCCAGCACCAGGCATGGTTCCAACTAAGGGAGAAGAAGAGGGAGCTAAGCAGAGAAGGGAGGCTAGCCAACTCAGAACAGTCAGCTTGGTTATTCTGGGGTTGTTTTTCCAATTTGCAGGAATCCCCAGTCCCTCATTTCTTACTGTGGGGCAGAGCACTGGGCTGCGTGGCAGGTGGAAGCGAAAAGAAGGAACATCGAAGGATTGAGCTGTCCCTGTGGCTGTGTGTAGGCAGCTCTGGTCCACAGTGCGGACAGGAGGGAAGTAGAAAAGTGATAGTAACGTGAAACTAGTTTTCCCAGGAGCCTTAATTGCATGCAAAGACATTACTAAATATATAAAGAAATGGCATTTAATATGTATCTCATTGCATGTACACATCAGAAAAGAGACACTTTGTGCTATAATGCATTACACACTCACCACAATTTTTGTACAGCAGGCCTTCCATAGCTGGGGGTTCCTATCAACATTTTCAACACCTGTGGATTGAAAATATTTGGAAAAAATGTGGCTGTATTGAACATATAGGACTTATTTTTTTGCCATTATTCAGTAAACAATATAGTTGAAAAGTTATTTACATAACATTTGCATTGTAGTAGGTATCCTAGTAATGTGGAGATAGTTTGAAGTCTATGGGAGGATGTGCAAAGGTTATGTGCCAATACTATCCCAATTTATATGAGGGACTTGACCCTCTATGGATTTTGGTGTCAAAGGGGACTTCTGCAACTAATTCTCCACAAACACTGAGAGACAACTCTACTTCTTTATGACTATACTACCCCAGACTCCAAGCTAATAAAGCTCAGAAAACATTTCGAATTCATCCCTGATTTCTAACATGTAGCATAGAGTTGTTAGACATAGTCAGTTCTCAATATTTATTTAATTGATCAATAAATGAATTGAAAGGGAGAGAGGGCACATACTTACATTTTGTGCATACATTCAGTATGAGGAAGGAGTATGGCCATCTGTTATTCATGCCTCCTACACCAAATCCTAACCACATAGCATCCTTCCTTTGCTCTCAAGAGGATTTTAAAGTCCAAGAAGTTTGAGAAGTTTGCTCAAATCACACAGGTATTCAAACCCAGTATACATGTACTTCTAAAGTCTATTTTTTAATTACCTGTCCAAGATAGAAATTGTAATCAATATCTTTCTGGTTCCTGAGTATCAGTTCCTCCTTCTTTAGCAACAACATCCCAAATTTTCTTTCAAGAGACGTGCTTCACTTAGCCCTTGTGCTCTGGTAGAATTGACTCAACTTCTGACTTCAGGTGACCTCAGGACTCAGAGGTATCTTTAAAAGCATGTCAGCTCCTCCCAGTAATGTGTTCCAGCCTTAGTCACCCAACCCAGGCAGAGACACCAGAAACTAAGAATTCTTGCAAGAGAGCTATTGAGAGAAGGACTCTTTGTGGACACTCAGCCTTGTTCCCACGCTTCTCAGCTCTGCCTTGAGAAGATCTTCTCCAAACTCTGCTGCCAGCCAGATCCCTCCTAAGCCCCTTCCTAGGCCTCAGAGCATCTAAAGCTTCTCCAAATTCCAAAGTTTCAAGGACAAGGGTTCTTTAACTAGAAGCCTACAGGCTCAAGTCCTACCTTCCCAGCTGCAGCTCTTCCTGGTTGAGATTCCTCCAAGTGGGTTAAGAACAAAGAGAGTATGCCTGTGAACAATGATTTCAAAAGCAGCAAAAATTTTCTTTGTCTTTCATTGCCATTCAAACAAACAAACAAACAAAACAAAACAAAACTTCCCCCTTCCCTAACTCACTACCTGACACTGCCCACTTTCCCCAGCCATTAAATGAGATTTTTAAGGTTCCACAATTAGATTTTCATAGCTTTGTGCATTAACATAGGACCTCTGGCCACCGTTACAATGCAAATCCCCTGGGAGAGGGAACATGGTAAGGCTTAGCAGTCAGCACACGTATTGGGAAGAAGAGGATTTCTAGGCTCAGATGATAAAAGTGGGACTCTGTTAATGGCCTCAGGTTAATTTCTCTGGGCCTCAGTTTCTCCCTTTCTCCATGGGCAAATGGGGACAATAGGCCTTCCCTCTCCAGACCTTGGTGAGGACTGAGGGAGGCAGCACCGTCCCTCACTGCGAGGAACTGCTATTGGGACAGTCCTAGGAGGCCACTAGGTTGATTGAGGACTCATGGGAGTCTAGGTGCCACATGACTCTTCACACACTCACACCTTTTCATCTTTATAGATCCCTCTCAGAGCAGTGCTGTGATGGTCTATGTTGGCGTTCAGGACACCCCAAAATACAACTCTTTGGTATTTGAAAAAAAAAAAAAAAACAGAAGCAGGAAGCTCCCTCTGACCTTCCCCCCACCTTTCTTCCACCATGATACCTGGGAAGGATTTTCTAATCTTCCCCCAAAGTAGCTCAGAAGACTCTCATATGAAAGGTGCCCACCCTGCATCCAGAGGAAATGAACACTCTTATCTCTGAAGACACTGGGATGCAGAGAAGAATATGAACAAAGACCCTCTCTGTCAAGTTCTCCTCATTAGCTCACACCCCTTTGGTCCAGTCACGCTTCTGTCCGGCTGTCCACTTCCTCATCAAACAGCAGAAAAATACAGAGATGGCCTCATTTCTTTGGGTCTTCATTTCTCAACCACTATGTCATTAAAATTTATATTAAACAACGTCATGTGCTTTTCTCTTGTTAATCTGTCTTCAGTTCTGGGGACCTCAGCCATGAACCTAAGATGAGAAGACAAGTCATTTTTTTTTCCCCGTACAGCTGCCTGTATAAATAAAGAAATTGTCACATGGAGAGGCTGAGCTATTTTTCCAAATATATAGGGAACAGCATCTGAACCCAAGCAGTCTGACACCAAAACCCACACTCCTAAGACATCATGTGGTGTCCTGGTCAAATATTTTACTAAAATATGGAAATCAGGTGGTCCCCAGGAATCAGAAAAAGAAGGTTTTGTTGGGGAGAGAAGGTGTTGGGAGCCTGGGGCCAGGAAGATAAGCTGCCCAAGGACCACCTTCTGTCCCTGCTTGCCTAGCCCAATGGGCTCATATATTCTTTTATGTGAAAATAAAAATAAATGATGTGAAAAATGATTAAGCAATTACTTAATAAATGATTACAATTTATTAAGCAGATTTTTGTGGAGACTTGTATGTGGCCAGGAAAGAAATGCTAATAAAAAAAAATTTTCTAGAAGAAGAATATAAATGTCTACCACATTTGTTCAATACCTGAAATTTATTTTATATATGGGAAATACCTCATATATACCCTAAAGTGATACATAACACACATGGACAATCCCCCGCACGGCGACCTGATTCTGAGGCTCAACCTTCAACTGGACGAGTCTGTGAGAAGAAGCCAGCAGCCTGTTCTGCTGCAGGCGGTGGGGCCTGCAGGCCGGCCTCCCCCGACCTGCTTCTGCTTGGCTTTCCCAGGGAAGCAGGGGCAAGCCCCGGAGGCTGAAGAAAAGTTGCTTCCCTCAGTTCATTTCTGGGCTGGTAATGGTTTCCGGCCTCTTTATTTGCATCCATAATTGACAGCTCCTTAGCAGCTCATTAGGAAAGTAGGGCTCTTTGTGACCAAGAAAAGAGGGGAACAAATCCCTGGGGCTGGGAGAGTCCTTGAGAACCTGTTTAAGAATCTCAGAAAGACAGGAGACACAGATTCACAGGGACCAAGATCTCCAGGGGCTCCTCAGTAATCCCAGGAAGAGAACCACCGCTTCTTCACACTCTACAGGAAGCCTTGATCCTGTGCCTGCATCTGTGTGGAATAGATGAAGCTGGAGCCACAGAACAGTGAGAAAGGGCCCAAGGACCTGGGCACTTAGGGAGGCCAGCCAGTGATATCTGTTGAGTCTCATTCAGATCCAGCTGGGCTCTGAGGTTCTCATATCAGCAAGCAGTGACTGAACCCTCACAGTACCAGGAACCCCATGTCTGAGGGGCATTTATAAGGGGAGAAAATTTGCATTCATTACTATAAGCATTTATTGGGTGCCATCTATTTACCAGCCAAATTGTATATAATAGGTTGTTGTTTTGCTTGGTACCAGCCCTTGACCAATGAGCCACATCCCCAGCCTATTTTGTATTTTATTTAGAGATAGGGTCTCACTGAGTTGCTTAGCGCCTCGTCATTGCAGAGGCTGGCTTTGATCCTCCTATCTCAGCCTCCCAAGCTGCTGGGATTAAAAGCATGTGCCACCGTGCCCAGCATAATAGGCTGTTTTAATCCTCACAGTAGAATTAGAATGGTAACACTCAACATTTTTTAAAAATCATAACACAGAAAGGTTTACACAGAATCCACAGCCAAATCTTAGGAGTCCAGTAAAATTCCCCCACAGAGGCACAATGAACAACCCAGGGGCAACATGGTAAGGGTAGAGAAGAGGGGTGGACAGCAAATTCTGCAGGAATTCAAGGAAGTTAGAGGCAGCTCTGAACTAGGCAAGTTAGTGTGGGCTTCCTAGAAGGGGTGGACCTTGAGCTAGGTCTCAGAAGATGAGGAGGTAGGTGAGTAACTTTAAGAAGGAAGGATTTATTTTGGCTCATGGTTTCAAAGGCTTGTCTATGATTCGTTGGCTTCATTGCTCTAGGTCTGAGGTGAGGAAGAACTTCATGGCACAAAGGCAAGGGGAACAAAACTTGCTCAGCCCATGACTGCCAGGAAGTGGGGGTTGGGGAACAACTGACATGCCCCCAGGGACGTACTTCCTCCAACCCCACTGCACCTGCCTACCACTTCCACCACTTCCCAGGTGTGCATTCAGCTATCAACGGATGAATCCACCGATGGAGTCAGAGGTCTCACTCCACCGATGGAGTCAGGGCTCTAACGACCCAGTCACTTCCTAAAAGCCCCACCTCTGATGCTGGCTGCAATAGGGAACAAGCCTTGAACACTTGCAGCTTTGTGAGACATTCCAGATTCAAACCATAACAGTAGGGTTTGGAGATATGGACAGAAGGAAAAGACACGTGGGCTGGGGTCCAGGGAAGAGGGTGAGTCAGCAGTAGATTCACAACAGGAAGACCACCATGTCTTCTTGGGAGCAGGTACACTGGAGCACTGGAGCAGGGGGGACACAGGATGTGGGTGAATAAGAGGAAATGGCAAGGAGAGCAGCCAATCCCAGGTTGAAGACTGGGGGCCACAGCCTCTAGGTGTTGGGAGCCACAAAGACAATTGAGAAAAAATATAGTGCTACAGAAATATGATGCCTAGCAGGGAAGGATGGGGATCTTCTCTACGGAGGACCCAGCAATCTGACCAGGGTTGGGGAAGGGCCTGGGGCTAGCTCTGGGCTTCAGGGAAGGGTCAGGCCCCCCTAGGCTATTTCAACCAGTTTATTCCCTGTGTAAGTCAGCTTTCTGTCGCTCTAACAAATACCTGAAACTATCAACTTATAAAAAGGAGAGGTTTATTTTGGCTCACAGTTTTGGAAGTTCTAGTCCATGAATGGTTGGCCCTGTTGCTTTGGGCCTGGGGCAGGGCTGCATATCGTGGTGGGAGCACATGGTGGAATAATATCACTCACCTTATCTCCAGAGGATCAAGAGAGTGTGTAAGGGACTGGAGTCCTCTTTGGAGGCATTCTCCAAGTGATCTAAAGACCCCTGACTAGGACCTACCCCTTAAAGATCTCATCACCACCCAAAAGCTCCACAGACTAGGGACCAAGCCTTTAATACATACATGGGCCTCGAAAGGGCCCTGCAGATTTCAACTACAGCACTCCCCTCTACACTCCTGCAGGCTTTAGTCCTCTTTTCCCTATGGCACCCCTTCACGGCTACCTCCTCTTCCATGCAGTGCCCAGCACGGCACCCCAACATCACCAATCTCTGCCAGATCCTGTCTTCACATGCAACATTCCATCCCAGAATGTGCTCCCCTGCCCACCCCTCAATGAAGCATATCACTAACTCCTCTCCCACAAACACACCCCTCCCAATACACACCCCTCTTTAAACTCTGAATACTACCACTCTGTGAAGTGGGATCTTTTTCTGTTCCTGCACTAGAATGTGTGTGTGGCACAATTCACATCCCCTGACATTTTTATGAGTTAAAGTCACTCCATCGTTTTTTATATATGTCTTCTCTCAACAAGTACATGATCAGCCTGGTATAGGCAGGGGCTAATCCTCTGCCCAATCAAGTTCTTCTTGACTACCTGCTTCCAGGAACGTCTTTCCTACCTCAGATCCTCACTGCCCATTTGGATACTGGAGCTAGTTTGCATGGATGTTTGCTTCCCGTTCATTCCTTCACTCATTCCCTCATTTATTCTGTGGAGTAGATGACAATGGGCCTGGACACCCACCTCACTGACTTGGGTGAATCTCTGGACAACTCCTCACTGCAATTGCCTCCTGTTTAGGACAGCACAAGGACCCATCTGTCAGTGTTTGTGGTTGCATTTACATCATCCCAGGTGCCAAAGCCAAGGGACAGGTGACCAGTGACCGAATTAGCATTCTTTGAGAACATGGTCAACAGGGCAGCAGACAGACTCATAAGCCCTTGCATTTGCCACCCCACCCTCCTTTTGCTCCTTTTGCTATCTCATTCCCTTTCCTGCCCCCCTGGACCTACCTTACAGTGGGCACAGAGTAAACATTCACAAACATCTGTCTGCTTCATGGATGTGAGGTTGCATCCTCCATACTGCTTCTGGGACATTTGGCTCTTGTGGGCCTGGAGTTAGTCACCAGAAGGTCCTGGACCTGAGCCAGCCATTGGCCATTCCCACTCCCTGCCTGGTCTGGAATCACAGGGCAGGAGGTGACTGCAGCAAGGCAGTGACAGGCCATCTTAGCAGAATTTTCACTGGCATTGTCAGCCTCTCTGGCCTGGAGTGGCAGCAGCAGTCCCAGCCCTTCCATGGGCAGTGGTATAGGTGCCCCGGCTTCCACCCAACATCTCACCTATCAGATGGCCCCACTGCCAGCCTTAAGGTCTTTCTCTTGGGGTCTGAAGAAGTCCAGCCAAGAAGCTAGGTGCTCGAGTGCATTTGGTGCTCTCAGCCAGGTAATTGGCTCCAGTATTCCAATTCAACCATCTAAAATTAATCCTGGTATCATGAGGAGGACAGCACAGGACTAGGACACATGACCCCTGGGCTCTGAGCTCAGCAATGCTGATAACTAGCTGAGCAACTGGGGACAAGCTACTTCCTTTACCAAGCCTCCCTCTTCCTTGCAAGCTGCAGGGTGTGTACCTGCCCGCTGCAGGCTCAAACTCCAGGTTCAAAGGTGAGTGCTACTTGTGGACTGGGATCAATGAGGCCTTTCTCAACCAGCTTCCAGCCAGAAAGTCTTTCCCCAAACCCAACCTCCTCCTACAAAGTAAAGTCACTCCTTTTCTGTCAACCTCTGGGTTAGAAGCAAACCTTCCTTGAAATGAGAGAGCTCTCATTTCACTGTTGTAGGCAAGAGTTAGATGGGGAGTTGGTTCTAGACCAGAAAGAAAAAAGGATGAGTTTAATATAGCTGATTCCTTTCATCCTTCAGAACTCAGACTAAATGTCACCTTTTCAGAAAGACTTTTCCTGACCACGTTCCAAGCCAGGTCTCCCCAACACTCTGATACACACTCATTTTTCTCTATCACTGCATCATTCACACTCTGTTGATTTCATCTACAGCAATAACACTCCCTGTAAGTTATTATTTGTTTAATATTTGACACCATATTGGTTTTTTTTATTGCTACTACAGAAAGTTATCACAAAAAATGTGGCTTTAAACAAGGTAAACTTATTTTCTTGGAGTTCTGGAGGTCAGAAGTCTGAAACCTGTTTCACTGGACTAAAGGTTTTGACAGGCCTCCATTCCTTCTGGAAGCTCTAAGGGAGACACATTTCTTCACTTTTCCACCTTCGGGAGGCTGCATGCACTTCTTGGTTCATGGCCTTCCTCCCTCTGTAAACCAGCCAATGTAGCATATTCATATATCTCTCCTCCCCTCCCCTCTCCTCCCCTCCCCTCCCCTCCCCTCCCCTCCCCTCCCCTCCCCTCCTCCTCCTCCTCCTCCTCCTCCTCCTCCTCCTCCTTTTCTTCTTCTTCTTCTTCTTCTTCTTCTTCTTATTCTTCTTCTTCTTCTTCTTCTTCTTCTTCTTCTTCTTCTTCTTTTCTCTCTCTCTCTCTCTCTCTCTCTCTCTCTCTGTCTCTCTCTGTCTCTGTCTCTCTCTGTCTCTCTCTCTCTCTCTCTCTCTCTCTCTCTCTCTCTCTCTCTCTCTCTCTCTCTCTCTCTCTCCCCTGCTTTTATAGTCACATCTCCTGTAATTCTGACAATCTTTTAAGGAAACACTGGTGATTACATTAGGTCTTCCTGAACAGCCCAGGATGATGTCTCTTATAGCAAAATCCATAAGGGCATCTGGTTCTATGAATTAGGACAAGGACATCTTTGAAAGCCACTAGGCAGACTACCACAACCTCCCCCACTGGAACATAAACTGCAAGAACTTACAGATTTTGCCAGCCTTTTTTTTATGGAATTTTCAATGCAAAAACACCATAAATGATCGAAAGAATTATGAAAGAAGAAAGTACAAATCATATGGTAGAAGGAGTGGTTCTTGTCCCTGTCATCAACGCAGGTGAACAAAGTACTGTTTAGGATTCTTTACTTTTCTTCTGCAAACAAGCCAGTGTGCCCTAGGAAATGTGATCTTGAAGAGAGAGTGTGACAGAGGACAGGGTTCTGGCAAGGAGAAAACTGCTATGCAACACTGGGGAGGATCCTCTGGGCATCCTGGAGGCCAAGCCCAAAGCAACTCACCTGCTATATAACCTGACAAGATGTGCCAATGTCCAGCTCCATGATTCCTGACATCCCAGCCATGGTGAAATCACAAGGAATGCATGCAAAACTGTCCCACATCCAACAGGAAAACTCATAATCTGGCATCCAAAAAAATAGAACCATAATGAAGAACAAAATTGATCAATTAAAATCAACTCAAAACTGGCATAGATGTTAGAATTAGCACTCCATGATATTAACCCAGTTACCATGACAGTTTTTTCTATGCTGAAAACAAAAATGTAGACACCAAAAAAAAAAACATCCAACTGAATATGTATGTGTGTATATGTATGTGTACCAGCAATTAAACCCAGGGGCACTTAACCACTGAGCCACATCCCAAGCCCTTTTTATTTTCTATTTTAAGACAGGGTTTTGCTAAGTTGCTTAGGGCCTCACTAAATTGCTGAGGCTTGCTTCAAACTTGCATTCTTCCTGCTTCAGCCTCCTGAGCTGCTGGGATTACAGGCATGCGCCAATGTGCCTGGACCAAGTTGAATTTATAGAAATGAAAATTCCAATAAGTAAAATGGCAAATACACAAGGTAGAAATAATAGCAGATTAAGCATTGCAGAAGAAGATATTAGTAAACTTTAAAACAGCAAAAGAAAAAAATGAAACAGAAAATAGAATTTTTAATGAATAGAGCATCAGCAAGCTGTAGAACAACTTCAACATAGACATATTACACACTCACACACACATACATGTATGTGTGTGTGTGTGTGTATGTGTGTATGTAATTGAGTCTCCAAGGGAAGAGAGGCAGAAAAACATATTTGAATAATGGCCAATAATTTTTCAAATTTGATAAAAATTATAAATTGACATATCCAAGAATTTACAAGAACCCCAAACACAAAAAACACGAAGAGAACTACAGCAAGGTTCATCAAAACCAAACTGCTCAAAATCAGTGATAAATCCTAACAGAAGGACAAGAAATGCTATGTACAAAGGGACAAAGAAAAGGGTGAGACACCCACTCTCACAAGGCCAAAGAGAACACCAGGGAGGAATACCACTAAAGTACTAAAGGAAAAACAAGGTTAACTCCAGATTTCTGCACCCAAGAGAAGCATCTTTCAAAAACAAAGCAACACAGAAATTTTTTATATATTTTTAAAAGCTGAAATAAATCCATTATTAGTAGACCCACAGTATAAGAAATATTGAAGCTCATCCAATCTAGGGAAGGAATATCTTCCAGACACCAGAGGAAAATATGGGTCTGCACAAAAGAATGAAAAGACTCCAGAAATGATAACGGGGTGGTAAATATGCTTCCCTTTTGCTTAAATATCTGTATAAAATAATTCATTTAACAAAAACAATGGCAATAGAGTACAAAATTGATAACATAGGTAAAAATTTGTGATGTTAATAACACAAAAATGGAAGGGATACTACTGTTACATTCTTATACCATATTTTAAATGGTATAATATTTCTTGATAGTAAACTATGATGAGATGAAGGTATTATAAGCCCCAAAATAGCCAATAAAATAAAATAATTTTTCAGTTAATAAAATAAAATGGAATCATTTCAAGAATCAAGAATATAGATTTTTAAAAATGAATGGAATCTTAGAGACATATAAAACTCTTAAGGTTTGGATCTGGAATTTCCCCTAAAACCTCATGTGTCAAAGTCTTGATTTCAAGGCAGCATTGTTCACAGGAGGAACTCTCTGGAAGTATTGGATCATAAGGGCTCTGACTTCATCAATGGGCTCATCCATTGATGGATTAATAATTTGATGACATTATAATGAGATGTAGACACTAGGTGGTGGGGCCTAGTTAGAACAAGAAGGTCACTGGGGGCATGTCATGGGAGGGTACACTTAGTCCCTGGTCCCTTCCCCTTCTCTCTCTGCTTCCTGGCCGCCATGACCTCAGTAGCTATCCTTGTTGTTTGAGTCATATCCTTTAAGGATTGCTAAGTGTCTTCCTAATAGACTAACTCTACTATTATTATATCATGACTTTTTCTATCTCTGATCATTTTCCTTGCTCTGAATTGTACTTTACCTTTAGTATCATGACTTCTGCTTTCCATAGATTGTCTACCAGGCTGAAGTCTAAAGAAGTAAAATCATGTGATCACAGCAATCAAAACAGAAAAAAACACTTGACAAAATTTCATGTTCATTTATAATTTTTAAAAATCTCAGAGAAATTGTAAGGTGGAAAACTTCCTTCTTTAAATAAAAGAGTGCAAAAAAAATCCTATAATTAACCAGTAGCATTATACTAAATTGTAGGCAAGTAAATGCTTTCCCCCAGAATTGAATATAAAGAAAGGCTCTCCACTCCCAACACTCTCAATCAACATGTGACTGGAAGCTCTTAGCCAGTGTAATAAGGCAAGAAAAGGAATTAAACTACATATGCATTTGGAAAAGAAAGAAAGAAAATTCCCTATCAATGACATGACCAACTATGTAGAAATCCCAAGGATTCTACAAAAAACTCTTAGAATTAATAAGCTTAGTAAGATTGTAGTGTATAAGATATACAAGTCAATTATATTTCTATGTGCTAGAAATAAACACATGGAATCAAAATTAAAAATACAATACCATTTAAAATCACTTATAAAAAGAAATACTTAGTTGTAAATCAAACAAAACATATACAGTACTTACATGTTAAAAACTACTCTTGTTGATGAACTCAATCAACCAGATCTAAGCAAATGGTAAGACATCAGTGTTCATGGATTAGAAGGCTCAACAGAAATGAATAAAAATATCAATTCTCCCTAAATTTATACATTGATTTAACAGAATTTCTACCAAAATCCTAGTAACATTTATATAGGTACAGAAAAGACTATTCTGAAATTTATATTGAAAGATAAATGAACTAGAATAGCTTTAATTTTAAAAAAAGAAGAAGAGGAAAGAATCAGCCTACTTGATTTCTACACTAATAGAGCTATAATAATCAAGTCTATGTGATATTGGCAGAGAGATAGACACAAAGATAAATGGAACAGAAAAGAGAATCCAGAAATAGATCCACACAAATATGCTGAATTGATTTATGACAAAGGTGCAAAAGCAATTGAATGGAGGAAAAATAGCCTTTTCAACAAATGGTATTGGAGACATTGGACATCCATAGGCAAACAAAAAGAGCCTTGACCTAAATCTTACACCTTATACAGAAAGTAATTGAAGTGGATCACAGAATTAAATGTGAAATGTAAAACTACAAAATATTTAGGGGAAAGGGGGAAGAATAACTAAGGCTAGGCAAAGAGTTCTTAAACTTGATACTAAAAGAAGGTTGAAAAATGAAAATTTGATAAACTGAATTTAATTTAAAAAATCTTTTGCTCTTCAGAAGACTTCATAAAATGATTGAGAAGAAAAACTACAGAATAAGTATGTCTACAAAGTACATGTGTAACAAAGGACCCTATCTAGAATATATGAAGAACCTTCAAAACTTAACGGTTAAAAAAAATCCAATTAGAAAATAGGCAAAAGACATGGAGAGGCATTTCCCCATTGAGGATATACAGATGGAAAACAAGCACATGAAAAAATGTTCAACATCATTACCCTTTAAGGAAATGCAAATTAAAACGACAGTGAAATATCACTACATACTCATTGAAATGGCTAAAACTGTCAAAAATGGCTAAAATTGAAAAGATAGCGACAATATCAAATGCAGATGAGAATGTAGAGAAACTGGATGACTTACACATTACTGATGGATGTGTTCAAAGGCAAGACACTCTAGAAACCTGTTTAGCAGTTTTGTTGTGTTTTTTTAAGCTACCTTATGACTACCGTACAACTCAGCAATTGGACTCTTGAGTATTTATCTCAGAGAAAGGAGGACTGTTACTCACACAAAAATCTGTATATGAATAGCAGCCATATTCATAATAGTTATAGGCCAGAAAAATAAGATGTCTTCCAGCAAATGAATGGTTAAATAACCATGGTAGATCCATACCATGGAACACTACTCAGCAACAAAAAAGAACAAACCCATTCCTTCAGGGAATCATGGTGGGTGAAAAACAGCCAGTCCCAAAAGTTAGACCCAGCATGATGCCATTCATGTGGCACTCTTGAAATGACAAAATTGTAGAAATGAAGAATAGATTAGTGGTTGTCAAAGCCTAAAGAGGAGTGGGTGTGGCTGTAAAAAAAAAAAAAAACCAACATGAGGAATCCTGTGGCAATGAAACTGTTTTGCGTCTTGATTGTGTGACGTACAAGCTGTGATAGTGTATTCAAATTGGGAGAAACTGATTGAAAAATACATGTGACCTCTCTGAACTATTTCTTGAAAGTGTATATGAATTTGAAGATAACTGCAATTATGTCAAAATAAAAATTTCATTAAACATTGTTTCTAGGGGCTGGGGTTGTGGCTCAACAGTAGAGCACTCACCTAGCATGTGCAAGGTCCTGGGTTCAATCCTCAGCACCACATAAAAATAAATAAATAAAGTATTGTGTCCAACTACAACTAAAAAATAAAAATAAATAAATAACATTGTTTCTAAGCTGGGTGCAGTGGCACATGCCTGTAATCCCAGCAGCTTGGGAGGCTGAGGCAGAAGGATTGCAAGTTCCAAGCCAGCCTCAGCAACTGAGGGAGGCCCTAAGTGACTCAGTGAGACCTTTATTGTATCTAAATAAAATATTTAAAAAGGCCTAGGGATGTGTATCAGTGGGTAAGCATCCCTGGGTTCAATCCTTAGTACCAAAAATAAATAAATAAATATTCATTTCTAAGACAACAAATATAATGACCATATATTGTATGACTCCATTTATATGAAATGCCCAGAATAGGCATATCTATAAAACATAAAAATGATTGCTTAAGGTTGAAGGTGGGAGGAAAAAGGAATTGGGGGTGGCTGCTAATGAATGTTAGATTTTCTTTAAGGATAATAAAAATGTTTTAACACTAGATTATATGATAGCTGCACAATTCTAAATATACTAAAAGCCATTGAACTGTATACTTAAAATGGGTGAATTTACACTGGGTAACATGTCTCAATAAAACTGTTAAAAAGAAAGAAAAAAAGCCAGAGTGGTTGTGTTATATCAGACAAAGTAAACTTCAGTGCAAAAAAACAAACAAACAAACAAACAACAAAAAAATATATATATATATATAAAACTAGGGATTTTTCTGTTATTTCATAATGAGACGGATATTAATTTGTTAAGAGGACATGCATCTTTAAATATTTATGTATCTAATAAGAAACTCAAATGACATAAAGCAAAACCGGATAGAACTACAAGAAGTAGTGGACAAATCCATAATTACAGTAAAAGATTAAAATATATTCATGTGATTCTTAATGACAAGTACATAAAATGTCCTAAAAAATGCCTCATTAGGCAATTTTGACCTTGTAGGAATATCATAGCGAGTACTTACACAAACCTAGATGATATAGGTCAATCACTCATGTGGCTGCTTCATCCAATCAAGATGCTGTAAAGACAGAGATGTTTGACACTGCTGCCCGCATAATACAGAATACTGTTTTACAGTAAATTATTTTTATGTAAACAGAAGTAGTACACTCTAAAGTAATGAGGAAAAGTATAGTGTAGTAAATACATAAGCCAGTAACATAGTCACTTATTCTCATTACTAAGTATCATAAAGGATATATGTGTTATACCTTTATGCACCTGGCAGCACAGGAGGTTTACCTGCACCAGAATCAATACAAACACGTTTAATGCATTGCACTATAACTTTATGCTGCTAAAATATCACTGAGTATTTTTCAGCTTCATTCCAATCTTATGCGACCACCATCAAAACATGGTCCATCATTGACCAAAATATTGTTTTCTTGTTGTTACTAAATTATGCAGTGCATGACTTAGTAATTGTTATGACAAGTAGGCAAAAAATAATATAGAAGACTTGAACAGCAGTATCAAACAAATTGACCCTATTGATACTATAGAACTCTCCATCCAACAATAGCATAATGCAAATTGTTTCAAGTGCACAAAGAAAGTCTCATAAGATGGAACATATTTTCTATGACAAACAAGTCTTAGTAAATATAAAAGTTCAGCAAGACTAACTGTTTTCTCAATTTAACTTGATAAAATTGGAAATTAATAACAGAAGTATCTCTGGAAAATCTCCAAATACTTGGAAAATAAATAGCATACTTCTAAATAACTCATGGATCATGAAGAACTCAAAATGGAAATTAGGAAGTATTTTTAGCTCAATAAAAAAAATAAGACACAGCCTAATCAAAATTGTGGGAAGCCACTAAAGCAGTACTTGATGGAGGAAAGAGGGTTTCATAGCACTAAATGCCTGTGTTAGAAAATAAGGAATGAGAAAATCATCAAATCAGATAACTCAACCTCCACCTTAAGAAACTTAGAAACAAAGAGCAAATTAAACAGTAGAATAAAACTTACTCATAAATATCAGAACAGAAGTCAATAAAATGAAAAACAGAAAAAATAAAGAATATCAATGAAACCAAATTTGCTTTTTTGAGAATATCAATAAAATCAGTAAATCTTTAATCAAGCTGATCAGTAAAAATGAAAAGGAAACACAAATTACCAACATAAATAATGAGAAACACTGCAACTGTACAGATCCCACATTGAACAATAATATGGGCATATCCTAAACAACTGAATACCAATAAATGCTGCAACTGGAGAAAACTGAACTGAAAAATAGAAATTACCAACTCTCTCACTAAAGAAGATACTGATAACCTAAAACAATTTATATCTATTAAAGAAATTAAATTTAAAGTTAAAAATCTTGTAATAAATATAGGTCAATCACTCATGTGCCTGCTTCATCCAATCAAGATGCTGTAAAGACAGAGATGTTAGACACTGCTGCTGGCATAACACAGACTATTGTTTGGCAGTAAAATATTTTTATGTAAATAGTATACTCTAAAGTAATGAGGAAAAGTATAATAAATACATAAGCCAGTAACACAGTCACTAAATATAAAGACCAGTTTGGTTCATTAGTGACCTCCACCAAATATTTAAAGAAAAACAGTACTAAATTTTAATTCCTATTCTAGATAACTAAAAAGAAGGAAATACTTTCCAATCCACTCTATTAGGCCAGTGTTACCCATACATTGGAATCAGAAAAGATAGTACAAAAAAGAAAGCTATGCATCAATATCATAGATGAAAGTATTCTAAACAAAATTTTAGGAGGTTGAATCTTATAATATGAAAAAAAATGTGAAAAAAATAATAATTATGACTTAGTATGATTGAATCCAAGAATGCAAGGTTGGTTTAACACTCAAATTTTGTCAATCTAATTCACTGTAGGAACAGATATTAAAAAGAAAACCCACATGCTATCAAGAGATGTCATAAAGCATTTGATAAAATTCAAAATCCATTCAAGACAAAAAATCACACCAAAATAAGAATAGAACTTCCTGAACCTGATAAAAGGCATCTCTAAAAAAGAGTCATGCTTCCCCCTACATACAGCACCAAAATTAAGAATAACAAGGATTTCCTCTTGTTTAATATCACACTAAAAATCATAGGCAGTATTAGGAGTAAAAATAAAATAAAAGAAATCAACATTGGAAAGGAAGGAGAAAAATTGTCTTTATTCACAGACATGATTGTTCATATAAAAACCCAATAGAATTTCTAAAAACTACTGGACTAATAAATGGGCTTATCAAGGTTAAAATATCTGAAATAAATATGCAAAAATCAATTGATTTTGTGTACTAACAATGAAAAATCAAAAGCAGAGATTTTAAAAACTATACTTAAAATAGCATCAAAAGTAAAATATTTAAAGCAAAATATTCCAACATTTTAAAAGACAAATACAACAAAAAGGGAAATATTGCTGAGGGAAAATTTTAGATACTTCAATAAACAGACATGTATACCCTCTTCACAAGTTAGGAGATTCAATATTGTTAAAATGCCAGTTCTTTCCAAACTCATCAGTAGATTCAGTGCACTAGTAACTAACAACTCAATATGCTTTTTAGTAGAAATTGACAAACTTATTCTAAAATTTTTTATGAAAATTCCAAAAAACCCCTTAAATAGACAATAAAACATTGATAAACAACATCAAAGTTAGAGGGTTAGCACTGCCTGCTTTTAAAAGTTATTATAAAATTGTACTGATCAAAATTGTGAGACATAGGTAGAAAGACTAAATAAATAGGGCTATGTAGCAAATTTAGAAATAGACTTAAATATGTTACATACACACACACACACACACACGTTGATTTTTGATAAATTTTAAGACAATTCAGAGGAAAAAGTTTCATCTGTTCAGCTGAATGTTTTAGAGCATGTGGATATCCACATGCAAAATCACAAATTGTTAATCTATTCCAGAGACAATCTACAAAAATCAACTGAGAAGGGTACATAGATTAAAGGTAAAATCCAAAACCTTAAAACTTCTAGAGGCAACCATAAGAGAACATCTTCATAATCTTGGGTTAGGCAAAGAATTATTAGCTACAACTGTATAAAAGAGCAAGTTGGTAAATTGAATTTCATCAGCATTTTAAACTCCTGCTCTTCAAAGACCCTGCTAAGAGAATGAAAGGAGAGGCTACAGACCCAGAGAAACTATATCCACATCATCTATTTAATGAAGGATTTGTATCTATAATATATAAGTACCTCTCAAAACTCAAAAATAAGAACATAAATAACTCAATTTAAAATGAGTAAAAGGTTTGACTTCACCAAAGAAGATATACAGATAAAAAAGAAGCATATGAAAAGATATTCAACATCATTATACATCAGGGGATGGCAAATTAAAACCACAGTGAGATACTGTACATCTCTTGCAATGGCTAAAATCCAGAAGTCTGAACACAGTAAATGTTGCCAAGGGTATGAATCAGTTGGAATTCTCATACATTCTTGGGAAATATAAAATGGTACAACTAACTTGGAAAGCAGTATGGCAGTTTCTCAAAACTTGAAACAACCACCTAGTACACGATCCAGTCATTTCTCTCTTAGGATTTTACTCAAGAGAAGTGAAAGTGCATACCCATAGCAAGACTTCTACACAAATGTTCACAGCAGCATTATTTGTAATAGTCCCAAATTGGAAATATCCCAAATGTCCATCAATTGGTGAATGGATAAACAAACTGTGATATATTCACAAAATGAGATACTATCAAAAATGAAAAGGAATGAACTATTGATATATACTACAACACAGATGGATCTCAAAATAATTATGCTGAGTGAAAGAAGGCAGGCAGAAAGAGTGCAGACTGTATGCTTCCTTTTATATAATTGTAGGAAATGCAAATGAATCTATAGTGACAGAAAGCAGATCAGTAGTTGCCTTGGGATTGGGGGTGGGATGCAAGAGGGATTTCAAAGGGGCACAAAGAAATTTTAAGGGGTGATGGATATGTTCATTATCTTGCATATACATATGTCAAAACTCATCAAATGGTACACTTTAAATATGTTCAGTTTATTGTATGCCAATTATGTTTTAATAAAATGAAAATAAGAGGTAAAGGGTTCATGAAGATGTATGGGAGCAGTACAGGAGATGAGTATTCTCTCTCTCCCTTCTCCCTGAACCTAACTTCCCAGTAACGGCCTGGGGGTGATGGAGGGTGAGGGGGAGAGAGATAGAAAGAGAAAGAAGGAGAGAGGCAGAGAGAGTTAGAAGATGAAAGACACGGGTACTTTGGCCATCCCCAGAGCAGCAAGTTGCTTTCCTTTACTTCTTATCCATTACCCTGCTCTCTTTCCATTGCCTGTGTATTAAATCAATGAGTGTCACAGTTAGCAGGTACCTGTGAGATAGTGAAGTTGTGCAAGAGGCAGTAAACGTTTGATGAACACTGTAGTAGTCCAAGAAATGGAACCAATCAGTGCATTATATATAAAGGGGTGGGTTAGATATTGGCTCACACAGTTATGGAAGCTGGATGCCCCAAGATCTGCAGTTGGCAAACGGGGGACCCAAGAGAACTGATAGTATAAGTTCCAATCTAACAGCAGATGTCTCACGTCCCAGTTCAAGACAGTTGGGCGGAAGTTCCCTCTTCTTTAGCATTTTTGTTCTATTCAGATCTTCAATTGATTGGATGAGGCCCATGACATTAGGGAGGGCAATCTGCTTTACTAGTTTACTGATTTAAATGTTAATTTCATCCAGAAACACCAGAATCACGTTTGGATAACTATCTGGGCACTTCATGGCCCAATCAAGTTGATACATAAAATTAACTATCACACTCACCGAGGGAACTCGTTTTAAACACATGGGCTGGGTGAGGGGAAGTAACAAGGAAGTAACAAAACACTTGGGACCAGCAAGAGCCAGGAGCCATTTCCCTTATTAGGCTAATGGTATCTGGGAGGGAGAAGTCACCAGAACCTGGAATCAGGAGCTGTAAGAATGGAACGTAAGATTGGAATAGACAAACCATAGCCCAACCAGAAGAGACCAAGGGAAATAAGTAACTTAACCTCATTCTTCTCCTGCCAGCCAATCTCTATATGGGTTCTTCCAATCAGCCAGGCAGAGGTAAAGGATCCCGTTAATGTAGTCTATTCTGGTTTGGATCTTAAATACTTCTTACAGGATATGTGTTGTAGGCTTGATTCCCCTGATGATGGTTCTGTTGTGAGTTGGTGAAACTTAAAGGAGGTGGGGCCTACTGGAAGGAAGTTAGGTCACTGGGGACATCCCCTTGAGAGGATATGGAAGACTGGCCCCTTCCTGTTTCTTTGATTCCCAGCCACCAGGAAGTTAACAATCTTCCTCTATCATGCATTCATGATATCATAATTTTATCCTGTGCCACAGGCCCAAAGCAACAGGAAAAAGCAACCATGGACTGAAACCATGAATCAAAATAAATATTTTCTTCCTTTTAAGTCAATTTTTCTCAGGTAATTTGTCATGGTGATGGAAAGATAACACAGAATCCCTATAGGTCAACCTTTTGGGGTCCAGAGCAGGGCAGAGAAAGATGGAGAGGTCAACAAGAAATATACAGTGCACCTCATTGGATATGAGGAAACTAGTCTCAGATCACTAATTTAACAATTAGAAGAAACAGAACCAAACTGGCTTTTCTGACGATGAGTCCTAAATTCTCCTCTGCCCCTCTTTCTGGTTGGCCTGTTCCTTTCTTCCCCTAAAGTGGGTGTATGAGAAACTCTTTCGCCACTGTGACCAAAATATCTGAAAGGAATAACTCGGAGAAGGAAAAATTTATTTGGGTTTCATGCTTTCAGTCCATGGTAGGCCAACTCCATTGCTCCGGGTCCAAGTGAGGCAGAACTTCATGGTGGAAGGGTCTGGTGGAGGAGTGCTATTCAATTCATGGAAGCCAGGAAACAGAGAGAGAGGAGAAGGGGAAAGAGTCAGAAGGAAGAGGAATCCCTTCAGGTCACAATCCCCGTGACCCACTCCCTCCAGCCATGCCACATCTGCCTACAGTTACCACCCAATTCATTCAAACCAAAAGGGATCGATCAATCTACAGCTCTCACAATCCAATCATTTCACCTCTAAACATTGCCGCAGTAACACAGGAGATTTTTGAGGACACTTCATATCCAAACACTAACATTCCACCCCTGTTCCCCAAAAGTTCATGTCTATCTCATAATACAAAATGTATTTAGTCCACCTCCAAGGATCCCATCTTCCTAGCAGTTCCAGCATTACCGAAAAGTTCAAGTGCAAAGTCTCCTCTGTGACTCAAGGCAAATTCTTGGCTATGAGCCCCTGTAAAAATCAAAAGCAAGTTACATACATCCAATATATAGCCGCACGAAGTAAACATACCCTTTCCAAATGGGAGGAATAGGGTATAGAAAGAAGGGATGGAACAAAAACAAGAGCAAAACCCAGCAGGACAAGCAGGTCCCTAACTTTATCCATAATTCCAAATACAGCATCTGAGACACATGGCCCCATGATGTGCTCTCCAAAAGGACGGGGCATCCCTGATGTTTAGCCTTGTAGAGGCAGTATACTGTGTTCTTCTGTAGCCTGGCTGTCTCCAGGACCAGCAGCTTTCCTCAGCAGACAGTCTACATTTCTGGTATCTCTCTTAATTCCTGAGGTCTCCATTCCAGCTTCAGTTTTGCCTTTACAACTTTAAATATTGCCCCCTATGGGATATCCTGTGGGGATTCTGACCCTGCTACACTTTGCCTGGCCTCCCAGGCCTTCTTTTGAAATCTTAGTAGAAGCTCCATGACCCCTTAATTGCAGCAACCTGCATTCCTGCAGAACCAGCACCATGTGGATGATGCTAAGATCTGCTGCCAACTCACTCAGTAGCTGAGCTCCCTGGAGTCACAGCTTCACTGGCCTCTGAGTACCTGGGGGGCTCAGTAGAGAAGAACATATTTCTAGGCCCTGCTATGTAAGTAGGGCACCCCATGGTCTCTTTTCAAGGGAATTTTCCCTTCTACACCCTTGAGAGCATGCAGTTTGTGTGGTCTTGCAAATTCCTGGGATATCTTCAAGCCACCTTTCCTATTGTCTCTCTGCCAAGTACTTAGCCTCTCTGTGGGGCCTTAATCTCTTCGACAAGCCACCTTTCTTGGCCCCAGTTTTACAAGCACTTTTCTGGTCATAGTAAGCTTTTTAAATCCTTTAGCTCTACTTTCTTTTTTTTTTTTTCTTTTTGTAGTTGTAGATTAACAGAATGCCTTTATTTTATTTGTTTAATTTCACGTAGTGCTGAAGATCGAACCCAGTGCCTTACAAATGCGAGGCAAGTGCTCTGCCATTGAGCTACAGCCCCAGCCCTGGCTCTACTTTCTACTCTTGATTCTCACAAGACACCTGGCTTTTTAAAAACTACCAGCAATATCCATGCCACCAACTGAATATAGATTGCCTTGAATTTTTTTCCAAATTAATTAGACCATCACCTTTTAACTAAGCCTCACACAAAGCCTCAGGGTATGGGCAAAATGTAGATAAGTTCTTTGCCAGAATAGAAAATGAATGGCCTCTTATCTAATATCCAATAGAGTCTTTATTTTTCCTCTGAAGCCTCAGGAGCACAATCCAAATTCTTATCGGCATTCTCATCTTCTGGACTGCAACCAGAATTGTCCATTAAGCTCTGCTTACAACATTCTAAAGCTTTTCCGGCTGGCAACTCTAAGAAATACATAGTGCACCCCCTTGGTGCCAGCTCCAAAGCCTTCTGAGCCATGTCATCAGGTTAGTCGGCACTAACCCCAATTCTCAGGCCAATTTCTGTGTTAGCTTTTTGTCACTGTAACCAAAATACCCAAATCAGGAGAGGAAAAGTTTATTTGGGGCTCACAGTCTCAGTCCGTGATAGGCCAACTCCATTACTCTGGGCCTCAGGTGAGGCAGAACATCATGGCAAAAGCGGGTGGTAGAGGATCCACCACTAAACTCATGGAAGAGGGGAGGAGGGTAGGGGGTACAGGGAGGATGAACCCCTCCAGGGCACACTCCTCGTGACCACCTCCTGCAGCCCACCCCAACTGCCTACAGTTACCCCTCAATTAGTCCATTTAAACCAAGATAAACTGATCTCAGAGCTCTCACAGTCTAATCATTTCACCTCCAGAGACACCAGGCTCCTTCCTGCCTCCAAGCCCTTGAACAGCACTTCCCTCTGCCAGGGATACCCTCCTTCTCACTCTTCACTGCGTTCACTCCTCACTTTCCTTCACCTAGACACCTCAAGTCCCCACCCCCATTTAAATTCCGCCCTTTGTTCTTCAGGCCCCCTGTTCATTTCCTCCAGAGTCTACCAAGGATGGGAATTAGAAGGGCTACCTTTTGTTTAATAACTGTCACCCCCACTGGCTTTTAAATTCAATTAGGGCAGGAACTGTGTCTATTTTGCTCACCACTATAAACCCAAAGCTTCACACAGTACCTGCTGTACAGGAACTGATCAATAAATAGTTGTTTAGTGAATGTAACACCTGCCTCTGTGACAGATCTCGAACCTGAGCAAGAGAGAGAGTAGATATGAGGTGTCGAGAAATGCAAAGAAGCCGGGACTTCTTAGTAAAGATTTGGGGAGCACCTCTCTGCTTTATTGGACACCTCCCCCATTACAGATCCAAAGCTTTGGATTTAGAATAATTAAACCTTTTATTTCCTTGAGAAAATCGCAATCCCTTCAGCAAGAGTAGAGCTTTTAAGGACATCAGTTACTTTTACCTTAGAGTGGATGAGTTTATTGACTCCTTTGATCCTTTAACTGGTGCAAGAGAGAAAGGGGCCCAGGGGAGAGGGGAGAAAGGGCCACCAAGAAGATTAAAAAAAAAATGGTGGAGAGTGAAGAGGGAGGGCCAGGCCCTGCCTGGACGCACTGAGGAGGTGGAGTCTCCAGCCTTGAGGATTCATTTGGCCAGTTGGAGAGCATCAACTCTAGGTGCCAGGTGCTCCGTGAACATTTCTCCTAATCCTCACAAACCCCAAGAGCAACAGGAATATTCTCCATAGTACCCGAGAGGTCCTCAAGGCTCATGAAGGCAGTGACTTGCCCACAATTGCAGCTCGATGCAGTGAGGTGGAATTGGAACCTTGGTCTCTCTGAGATGCCAGGTTTTCTTCCCCAAACTTGACAATTCCTTCCAAAAATCATGGAGAAAGACATAAACTTCATCCTCCCTGAAGCAGAAGGACAGGATGGCTTCAGCCCAACATTTCCTTGGAGAACAATGGAAGTCACAAGCTGAGAACCCAAAATATTTAATAACAATAGCAAGAACAATCATAATAAAAGTACCAGTAATAATAGTCAAAGCAGGTGCTTATGAAGCCCTAGGGCCAGGCGCGTATGAAGTGCTTTCCAGAGATCCTCTCATTTATCCCTTACATCAACTCTCCATCAGTGTCTTTATTATCCTCGTTTTACAGAGGAAGATGCCACAGTTCAGGGAGGTTAAGTACTTCCCCCAAGTTACACAGCTGGTAAGTCAGGAGGCAGACCCCAGAGTTCAAGCTCTGAGTCTGCTCTACCCCATACATGGAGCTCAGCCCCCCCCAACTCATCCTCAGATGATGCTCTTTCTCTGGGGGAGCTCCTTCACCCCTCCCCAAACAGCTGCCCACCACCTGAGGCGCATGGGGGGGCCCTCCTCGCCTCCCCTGCACCACCCCACAGCCATGTGGGCAAACACCCTGCTTCTCCCCAGGCAGGGGACGCCCGATTTGCATAACTTAATTAAATTCTGCATTCTCGTTTTCAGAGGAGCAGGCCTATGAAGGATGCTGAGTGCATGGTCTTAAGGCAAATCAACGCGGATGATGAAAGAGCCTATTTCGGTTAAGCAAATTATGAGGAGGCGGGCGATGTCCTCACTCTAATAATTTCCCGTGAATTATTTATATGGAAACTGCA
The DNA here is from genome assembly GCF_052094955.1 of Ictidomys tridecemlineatus. Taxonomy (NCBI): domain Eukaryota; kingdom Metazoa; phylum Chordata; class Mammalia; order Rodentia; family Sciuridae; genus Ictidomys; species Ictidomys tridecemlineatus. The sequence continues at coordinate 99,750,040 of NC_135480.1, forward strand.
ATTACATCGGGCAAAACAGTGTTGTGTGCATAAAGCTCACTTAATTACCCAACCACCTGTTGGGACACAGGGTCCTGCGCCAGCCTGTTTCTTCCCCCAACAGTTCCTTTCTCTGGGAGAGCAGGGGACCCGGGGAATTGAGGCAGGAGGGGCTGTGAGGAAAATCATGGCTGCAAAGAGAGGAGGCACATTCTGGGCTTGCAGACCTGGGCCCCCCATCCTGGCTGCCTCTGTTCCAGCCTGAAACTACACTTCGCATTCCCTAGGGCCAGTCGTGGCCCCTGGCCAGGCAGAGCCCCTACCTTGTTCCTAAAAGGGCATGGAAAAGCAAGAATTGAGAAAGAAGACGAGAGGAAGAAAGAAACAAGCCCCACACCCTTCCCTACAAACCCTTTAACCGAAGCAAACGAGACTCCTTTCATCAGTGCCCGGTTGTTTAACTGGAAATGAGGGTTGCCATGGCAACCATCCTGTCACATAGTATTTCTTACCACTTGCCAGCGGGAGAGGCGTTGATGTGTAGAGGAGAACCCTGGCTGGGTGGGGAAGGTCGGGAGTGGGGGTTGCATTGTTTGCGATCCATTTGCTGAAACACAAGGTTACATAGGCCTGTCCCTAACCTGGGGCATCTCTGTTCATCTCTCCCTTTCCTGGACCATGGGGGAGGGGCCTGGGGATCAACATCTCTTCTACTTACCCCCCTGGGAGAAAAACATTGTAAATGTCAGAAATGTGATGGAACTGTCAAAAATACATGAAATCGGCGATAGAATAAATGGTGAAACCTACCTTCTTCTTTGTTCTGTGACTGTAAAAATCATGATGTTTTCTTCAAGAAAAAGTGAAAACAAAGAAAATTGATGACCCCTGAGAGAGGCTGGACAGGAATCATAAGTGTCTGTCCCAAGATTGGGGAAAGTAGCCCTCCCTTTCCACCAGTACTGTAATCGAGATTGGTCCAGGGCCAGGCAACAGACCTGAGTCTGTTCAAAAGGTGGAAAGAAAGTAAGAATGTCAAGGAAGCTCTGGGCCTGGGGCCCTGGATGTGCGATGGGGGCCTGTCTAAAAACAGCTTGACATTGGATGTGGCTGGGGATGGGGAATCCAGGGTTCCAACCTCCATCATCACATACTGCCCTGTGACCTTGAGAAGCTGATTGACAGTAGAAAGTTTTTAGCTAGCTCTCAAGTTCAAATACAGTGATGGTAATACTCTGATATATTTCACAGTTAATGATACTCGTAGTAGGAGGATAAAATATTAATTGTGTTTAAATAGTTCCTCATAGAGAGAGTTTCCACATATGGAGCACTAAGAATGTGGCAAGCACTAAAGTTGAGCTATATATGTTTATTATGTGTCCCATCTTTTAGACTAAGAAACCAAGGCGGATAAAGATTAATTTCTTTCCAGTTCTAGGGATTAACCCAGGGGTATTTTACCCCTAAACTACACTCATATCTCTTTTTATTTTTGACTTTAAAACAGGGTCCCACTAAGTTGCTGAGGCTGTCCTTGAATCTGTGATCCTTAAGCCTCGGCCTCCCCAGTAGCTGGGGTTACAGGTGTAACCCCACAGCACACCGTTGGTAGAGGTTAAGCAATATACCTAAACTACAAAGTTAGAAAGCAACAAAGCCCACCTGGAAATCCAGATCTTGCTGACTCAAATTCCATGCTCTTCCTGCTCAGAAGAAGTTTGGAGATCATGATCCAAGTTCTCTGAGAGTCAAGCTCCTGGCCCACATTGCTACTGTAGTTGGTCTCCATCCAGTCTAGGACCGGCTGCTTAACAGAAATGAAATGGAGTGTTTTTTCTCCTTTAAAGATTTACCATGTATAAATGTATGAGAATATTAAAGGCAACAATTAACTTTATTGGAAACCTTATATTCTCCAGCCTCATTAGAGCTGCCAACAAGATCTATTATTAGTATTACTATGCAGATACTGTAATAAAAAGGGTATTTAAAGTGGATAGTTTGGCAATGAAATAAAATAGCTTTTCTCTCTCTTTCTTTTTCTTTTTAAGATATATGTGTGTATCAGAGATGGTCTCGAGCAAGGCAAGAGCCCCATGGGACCTGAGGAATGAAGAGCTCATAAAATTTCCCTTCCCACCATGGCAGACAGCTAGAAGAGTTGGAGGTGGGAGGTGGAGGTCATCAGAGCCCTCCAGCCCCGTGGCAGGCCTGCCTCCAACACCATTTGGAAGAGCGAGATTTCTGCAAAAGAGAAGACCCTGCTCATCAGAGCAGAAATGTTCCAGAGGGTCCAGCTGCTGTCTTTGCACACTGCTGGGTCTAACTGCATCCCTCTTAGCGGCTGCAGTTTCTTTCATCTTATCCTCTCATCTTCAAAATGATGGAAAGCCAGGGAAGGATTCCTCCCCCGCCCTCCTTTCTCTCTTCCTCTATTTATCCCACATCCCTGCCATGGTTTATGGAAGGTCAGAAACAAGAGGAGCCTTGCCTTTTTAATCCTGGAGTGCCTCCCCTGCTAGCTCAAGCCTTTCTCCAGCCCCTTCTTAACTCAGAATCTTTCTGGATGAAGTGGGAATTTCTCCTGGACCTGCCCAAGGAGGCACCGGTGCTCAGGTTTCCCCACTCCTCTGTGCTTGCTTCCTCAGCACAGCGACGCTGCTGCCCTCCTCCCAAGACTATGTGTCCGTCTCTTCCTGCACGGTGACCATCCCAGAGCTTGGTGAGCAGCAAGTGATGCTCTTCACAAAGAACCTGGGATGAGTAAGCCAGGAGGAGTAGCTGGTATCTGATCCTTGGCACACTGGAAGCACCCCTAGTGTTTTGCTGAACGGAAAAGTCTTAGCTTAATTATAAGCTCAGTTCTCATGTGAGGGCTCACAGAGCCAGGCTCATGCTATGATGACTACTCTTTCTCTTCTTACTAATAGGTACCACTTATTGTATGCCAAGTGTTTACTTATTGAATCTCCATCACCATCCTGTAAGGTAGGTACTTTCATTATCTTCATTTTGTAAATGAGAAAATTGAGACTTGGGCCAGGCGCGATGGCACATGCCTGTAATCCCAGTGGTTTGGGAGGCTGAGGCAGGAAGATTGAGAATTCAAAGCCAGCTTCAGCAAAAGCAAGGTGTTAAATAACTCAATGAGGCCCTGTCTCTAAATAAAATACATAATAGGGCTGGGGGATGTGGCTCAGTCGGGGGGAGTGCCTCTGAGTTCAATCTCTAGTACCCCTCCCCCCCTAAAAAAAAAGAAAGTGAGGTTGGAAAGGTAATATACACCCTGTTGGAGGGCAAAGAACTGTCATGGTGCTGAGGCAGCCACAGAGGCCCCACTTCACTGATTCTTGCAATCTCACCAGGAAGATTTCTGCCATGTCACTCCGAGTAGCAGATATGAGTTTATTGAAGGGGTATGGGCAAGGGAAGGGAACATTCTCAAGGGATAGAGGGGGTCCTCCCTCAAAGGAGAAGGACAGCACACCCCCTCCTGCCTTCCACTTTCATTGGGGGCCTCAGAGAAGTTTCCAAAGAAATTTTCCCAGGTCCATCTCTTTTGACTAACAGGAGAATGGCATTAGATTTTCAAGGTCCCACTGTGCAGGATGACTCTAGGTCACTTTGGCCCTTACTGACCAGTTTTAATTAGAACTTGTTCTTCAGATTTTATAGTTAAGGGAAATTCTTCTTATTTCCCTGAGTTCTGGGATTTGGTCTGTGTAAGGGTCAAAACCCCCAACCACACACACACACACACACACACACACACACACACACACTTTCAGGAAAACTTGTGTTCTTTTTATCAACGTTTCAGGCCTGCATTTCTCCTGTAGATAACAGGTTGTTTGCCGAGTAATGTAGCATCCTGTTGATGTAAGCCAGGTAGGGTTGCAGGTAAATTGCTTTTTAAAAAAAGAAAGCATGTGGGGGGTCAGCACAGTGGACCAGGTTTATAAACTATTCCTTTGACTTCATGTTCCCAGTGCTCACATCTGTCTGCCCCTATCCTCCCCACCCACACACCATCACTGCTGGCCTGGACCTTTGCTCTAGTCTTCTAACTGATCTCCCTACTTCTACCTGGATGCCCTGCAATTCCCTCTCCACATGGCTTCAAGCTCTACACCTGTTGAATTTGCTCTCTTCTTTGTACCCCAATGCCTTTGCATTATCTACTCCCCCCATCTTCTTAAAATGCTCTTCCTCCATATCACCTCTTCATCATCATTTAGATTTCAACTCAGAAAAGACTTACCTCCCCACCTTCTCAATCATGTCCACTTGCTGTCCTAGTCTACATACTATATCCCCACATCTCTAATATCTGCAATAGTATATAGCACATGGTAAGTGCTCAGTAAATATTTCTTCAATAAATATAGTCAAACTAGCCCAATGTTACATGCTGATGGGGATTGGAGCATGGAGTCAAATTCAGGCCTGTCTTACCCTTAACCCCAAAGTATGCTTGTTTGTAGTTTGGTGATTCAGATGAAGGAAGAGTGAGATAGGAGCTGCTCAGAAACACTCACAGACAACTCATCAAGGGTCCAAAAGTAAATTCTTCACAGGACTCCATTAGAAGATCAGGGAGCAGGAAAGCCAGGTGAGGGGTCACCTACAACCTGTAAGGACAACAAGTCCCAGAAAAGAGGAGAGAAGTGGTGGAGAAGCTGGCCTGGGCACCGTGAAGTCCTGAGGTAACCGGGCTAAAGGCTGGGGCCACCACCATGCTGCTGGGCCATGCGAATTCCAGGCTGGATGTCCAAGACCCATCAATCCTCTCAATCACTATTATTTCCCCTCCCACAGACAGACCTGGACAGGAGGACTCCGGGCACTTCCCAGATTGGCATGTGGTTTGAGGGGTAGGGAGAAGAATTCTCTCCAGTTCTGCCAGTGGGGAAGGGGTCTTATTCTGAAATGCTAGTAGCCAGGCCCCTGGGGCTTCTTGTATGTGTCATGGTTTCTATGTTTACTCCCTCACCCATGACCAGGTAACTGGAGGTCAGTTTTGCCTTCTCTCTGCAACCAGGGAAAGGCTGTTCTAATCCCACTTTTGATTTACACCAATATAGTAGACAAGCCCAACACTCAGTTTTACGACTGAGCCAAGTTTTGAAGTGTGGGGAAGTGGAAAGATCAGAGAAGTCGCTGCCTCTCTCCACAAGAGGAGGCATGTGGTTAAGAGCCAGGACTGGATCAGGACCTCACAGACTCATGTCCAGATCCTGATTCAGCAGCTTCCTGCCTAGACAGTTGTTCTAGGCCATCTAAGTCCCAGGTTACCCTGTGTGGACATGCACAATTGTTACCATGTACCTGACAGCAGTATTATGAAGGAATGACAAGACACTTAGTGAGGTGTCTGGCATCTATAGGCACAATAAATGGCGGTAGAAATAGTTATTACCGTTGTTATGGGAAACAACCCACAGGTCACATATTAAGAAGGATAAATAAATAAATTCCAGGCTAATGTTTAACAGCCGAGAAGACCATGATGAAGACATGTTATTGAACAACACTGTGGAAGGCAGTTTTCTTGGAAAAGATGAGTTTTGAAGTTAGAAGATGATTTCGAATATTAGCCATATTATCTCAGTGGAAACCTGGATAATGATTTCTAGGGCTTCTTGACTTTTTTTTTTTTCAGCATCACAGTGCACAAAGAAAATGGTAATATTTGTTCTGCACAATGAAACCAATGACACAGGCTGTTCCCAGTTGGAAGAGACACTGCCAGGAGCTGTCCTGACCCACCCAAGCACGTCCAGGACTGAGGGACTCCAGCTCCACACACAGGTGACCTATGTATGGCTCAGCCATGTGCCAAGCACACCCATGAAGAAGCCCTGACTTAGAACAAGCCCATCAATTGACGGATAAGAAGCAAGATTTAGAGAGCAGATGTGCCTTGGCTGAGGTCTCCTTTGGGCCAACATCAAGGGGAGCACTGAAGTCTCCGCACTATAAGTCTGTCTTAAAAGACAGGAGGGCAGGGGGTCGTGGGAGAAGGTCAAGGAGCTCATTTGAGAGCAAGAGAATGGGGCTAACTAGCACAATGAGCATCCAGTGTCCCTGACATTGTGCTGGGTGCTTTACATGCCTCATCGCATTCAGGGATTGTGACACCAGTGCTATGCCAGTCCTCCCCCTATCCATCTTGATTCTTTTTTTTTTTTTAAGGGAAAAGATTTGCCTCACCAGTGCTATGCCAGTCACACTCACCTGGACCAGGAAGTAGGCTGATTCAATGGTCTCAGATTTCCCCAGGGCCAGAGAAGACAACCCTCCAAGGAAGAAGGGAAGACACTGCTCCATTTAAGTCATTTGCCCATTTTCCTCCCCTACCTTCCCTACCTATCACCCCCTTGGGAGCAACCTCTGAATGCGAACCAACCACTTCGCCTGCATGCATCTTCTGCACCCCATCTCCCAGGTAAGAGGCACGTCAACATCGCATACACTCTACCTGCTATGTGGAGTCATGGCCAGGACTCGTGTGGGTACCAGCAATATACAAGGAAGTAAATCATAGACCCACAGACTAATCACTGATTTACTTGGCACCCCTAGCCCCAAATCTGGGCTCTAACATCTAGATCTGTTGTTAAAGCCCTGACTGCTCAGACCATCTCCCTTGGCCCCAGTCTTTGGATGTACTTACCTTTGTCATGTGAAACTGCCCTCCCGGTTGCTATGTGACAGCCTCTCCCGCCAGCATCAGGGCCCTTTGCTTGTTCTCTCTTGGTGTCCCCCCACTCGGATGAATCTGGCTTTACCATCACCCTCACCCTTTATCCGCCCAGCATTTTAGGAAGCCCTCCTGTCATAACTGCCAAGTCGCTGCGCCTCCAGATGTCATGGACAGCCTTTGACTACTTCCTGCATGGTGCCACCTAAACACAGTTCTCACTTTTAGATCACCTAGTAGGACTGGGAATAAAATCCAACCAGCTCTGCTCCTGCTTCAGCCAGGAAGAGACCTAGAAACTGGCAGTAAGAGGAGCAAGATCTCACCTCACCCTGCCCAAAGCAAGTGACCAGCAGAGAAGAGGTATAAAAATACTTGCATGATAGGAGACCCAGTTCCCACCAGCACATATGGCCTTACTGGACAGAGCCTGAAATGTTGGGGCTGGAGCTGGCAGGCCTTGAGCAGGTCCCTGAGGCTCCAGTGGGCCATGGTGGGACTCGCTATCAGAAGAGCAGTCCCCAGGCCTTAGTCCAGAGCTAACTGGTGATCTGTTCACTAGCTGCTTCTAGCCCCTCTCAGTTCCCAACCCAACACTCAAGGCTCTATTCAAATTTTACTGTGCAGTAACACACTTGGGAGGGAGTGCTGAGCCCATCGAAAATCTTTCACTTTTATTCCAATTTTGGACTACCCTCCCCATCTCTGAAAATTTCCTGGGCCCAAAGACAGCTCCAGAGCCATGCTGAGATGTCCCATTCCCTGTCTAATAGGGATGCTGGGTACCCATAGGCCCCCAAAAGGTTAACCCCAACCCCAGTATCTGACCCCAGTAAAATCCCAGACCCTGAAGTTCTCAAGTCTCCCAGTATCTAGGTTCCCAGCTTCCCTCCGGAAAACAAACCATTCACTTCTTCCTTCTGCAACTTCACTCTTTGAGTTCCTTGGTTATATTGGTGATAGGAGCAGACTGTAAGGGTGTGTGCTCAGCCTAGGCTACTGAATAAGATCACAGGTAAGTTCCCCTCTGCATGAGCCATCTAAATTTCACATGTGGGCCAGACCTCCCCACTTGGTCCTGAGCCCCTGATGGCTCACATGGGAGGTTTAATCACCCATCATGGTGCCCCAAGTTCAGGGCCTTGAACAGTAATTCCTGAGATCTTTTTCCTTTTCATATTTGGTCCATGCCACATCCCTAGCTGCAGGCTGCTGTAGTCAAAAATCCAGGGACTAGGAGTTAGGGTCCTGACTCCTCTATCCTCCTCTGCCACGAGATAGACAGGTCATGGCCTCTGCTCTCTCCTCCACCAAGGGAGGAGGAGACAGGTGAACAGTAAACCTCTTGGTTCTAATATTCTAGAGAGGCAGAATGGGTTGGAACAACCTCATTCTATGTGGTCAGGATCCCAGAAGAGTCAACTAGGAAATAATCCTGGAGTCCCTCTTGAGATGCCTGTTTCCCCATTATTTCCAGGGGACCAGGGAACATTTACATCATCACAGACGGTTCTGTTCTGTCAGACAGCGCTGGCTTGGAAATCATCCATATCCACATTTCTCCACTGGATTAGACTGATATCTTTTTTTAATATTTATTTTTTAATATTTGGAGGACACAACATCTTAGTTTGTATGTGGTGCTGAGGATCGAACCCGGGCCGCACGCATGCTAGGCGAGCGCGCTACCGCTTGAGCCACATCCCCAGCCCCTGACTGATATCTTGAAGGGTGGGATTCTCATCTTTGGATCCCCAATGCCTGGTACTGTGTTTGGTATCAAAAATGCTCAGACATTCATTGGATAGATTTGTCTGCTGGCAAGAAGCCTAACTTCTATCTGGCACATGGGTCTGAAGTTCAGACTGGGGACTCTATAATAGAGAGTGGGGTCTGCATGAGTTGAGGAGAACCCATCTTCAGAGGTGGTAGCCAGCATCCCAGCAGCTGGAATGAAAAGTGTCACTAATGGCCAAAAGAATAGCTGACACCAGCAGGAGCCCAGTGGGAGGGAAGAAGCAGACACCACCCACAAGGGAAGCCAGCAGAGGGCGCCTCCTTCCCCACCTCCACAGAGAGCTCAAGCTGGGCAGCTGCCTCGTTAGCACCAGGAGGCAACCCTGCTAATTACCAAACCCAAACTTGGGATTTGCATTTTTATGAAATGCTCACACAGGAGGCAAATCTTTTCCCTTAAAAAAAAAAAAAAAAAAGAATCAAGATGGATAGGGGGAGGAAAAGCTCATACCAGTACATACTAATTCAATCTAATCTTGGTCATTTCAGTTTCCATAAGAAAGTGCTTTCATAAAGCTACAAAGCTAACATCCATAACTCTCCAGTTTCCCCAGACAGGATACCTCTGCATTAAGTTTCCCATTTATCTTCGGAGATGGCAAATCATCCATTTATAATGGGATCTAATAAAGCGAGCTCCCCTTGCAGTCCCAGCTGCAGGAATGCACCTCAGATCCAGAGATGCTGCTGCTTTGGGGCCGGTAACTGTTTCATCTTCTTGGGGACCCCTGACTAGGCAGGCTGGATATGCAGTTGCTAGGGAATCTTATACAACAGAGTGAGGTATGTGTGTGGGGGTAGAGAGCATAGCCTGCAGGTACAGGTACTGTACTCCTTTTAGCCTATAGACAGATAGACAGACAGACAGACAGACAGACACACATACACACACACACACACACACACACACACACACACACACTCCTAAAGCCAGTGGGGAGAAGCCAAGCCTTGTTCATAAAGGCAGGGATGTTTGCAGTGAAGGGGACTATTTAGGAATGATCACTTGCCAATTTGGGAGTTTAACAGACTGATTCAGGGGCTCAGTTGAGCCACAAAAGACAATGTCCCATTGTCCCAGGGTGAGGTTCCCTGGAGCAGCCTCTGAGCTGGAATTTCAGCAGGAAGGTGCTTACTAAGGAATGTCACAATATCTGTGCCAGTAGCAAAGAGCAGAAACAAACCTGGGCAGAGAACAGAATCCAGCTTTCATGCAGCTCAAGCACAGGCTTGGCCAAGCCCTGCAAGGAGCTCAAGAATGTTGAAAGGGCCCGTTGGAACCATCTCCAATCCAGGAAAGATGTCCAGGCCTTCCTATGCACACACAATCTGCTAGTAGATGTGGACCATCCCAGAAGGGGCCCAACCATAAGTAGGAGGGTCTTTACTGCTAAAGTGCCCCCCGAGAGAAGAACTGCTATCCACTTTTTCAGCATCTAGTCAACAAGACCTTTATTGACAAGGGAAATTGGCAGCGATTACAGTGTCTGCTCTTCCTACTGAATGAAGAGTGTCCATCTTAACCTCCCCAAACCCCAGGAAATACAGCTTCATTATACTTCACCCGTGGACATTCAGAGAGTGGCTCTAGTCAGTGCCCAGGCTTGAGGGGTAGCAGGCACTAAGCCCAGCTGGCTGCCTGTTCACCGTTATGCCCTGCACTTTCTCTGGGCAGGTGACATAGAAAAGACTTTCAGGCTGGGCTTGATCAGCTGCTGGCTTACCAGCTGTGTGAAATCTGGGAACCCTGTGTGGATTTGGGAACTCAGCCCTACCATTTGAGGGGTGAAAAATCAAATAGAATCACATCAATGAGCCCTGATAGAGTCTTCGGAGCCAAAAAGCCAGCATTGTGCTGTGATTGGCATAAAAGGAGCGTATATTGACTGCTTCCAGGGCACCTCTGACCTGATGGGAAGGCAGAAGTGGCATCCTCGACTGTCTCAGGAGAGTGAGAAACATCCTGCACCCATCCCTGTCTGGGAAAGGAAATTCTGGGCAGAATCTGACACCATTTCTGAGTTCAGTGGGAGTCCGGCAGTTATGAGTATTAGAAATGGAAGGCAGGAATCCACCGAGGTCCCAGCTTGCTCATAGGGCGAGGATCCAAGGGCACATTGTTCATTCTGGAGGTATGAGCAACAAGCCAGATTCTGGGGCACTGAAAGCACCCTGGCAAGGAGCTACTGATGCTAGCAGTTAAAAGCTATGTGCACTGAAATAAGAGGGGCAGGCAGATATGGGAAGACCGACCTTCAGACCTGCTACACCCTCTGCCCCAGGGTGTGCCTGCATAGCCTTTGCTTAAACTTTCCCAGAGATGAGGAGCTTATGATCTCACAGGACTCCAAATTACATTGTTGAACAGTTCTGCTTCTCAGAAAGTCATTGCTTAGGTCAAGCCAAAATCTGTTCATTGCCCAATCTTTCTAGTACATTCCACTTGAACCAGGATAGCTCTGCTATCTCCCCAGCATTCTTAAAGAACACATGGCACATGTTAGGTTAAGTAAATATTTTTGAATGAATCAATCAATCAATGCTTGTACATATGTTTGGACGCTGCCTCCAAGACCTCCACAACTTTTTCCTGTTTCTGATTTCCTATTCCACTTATTACCAACGTGATCAGATCTTCATTTCACCATGTGTTTAAGCCCATAGCACAGTGCCTGGAACAAAGCTGAGCTCCAGGGTCAGTTCTTATTCATTCAACAAACATTAAACAAAGTCCCACTTTGTGTCAAACACTCTAGTGCTCTGGGCTCTGGCTCTCTGAAGCATAAAACTGTTAAGATGGAGGTAGAAGGCAAAATACCAGTGATTATTAGGATTTTAGAAGATGGTGAGTGTTTAATCAGAAACCATGAACAAATGCATGCGAACACACACACACACACACACACACACACACACACACACACACACTTGCCTATAACTCACTTGCACATTTCCTATAACAGAGCAAAATCCACCAATGCAGATATGAAGGTCTGGCCAGCCCATGAAACACAATCTTCAGGATGATCAGCCACTACTTGGTCCCTCCCGCCAATGTCCTTCAGAACAAGGTACACAGGGTGATTTTACTCAGAGATCCAGAATCATGATTCCTGCTACCCATTTGCGGAGGGGAGCTTGGCCCTCAGAGCCCCTTCTCTAAGGAACATCAGCTCCCTCTGCCATGGGTATTTCCTTGGAGGTGCCTCTGTGTAGAGTTGGGGGTAGCAGATTAGCTCCCCTTCCTGAAATACGGCTGGGATGCCAGGAAGAGTGAGCTGGAATCAGCAAGGCGAGTTAAGCTTTCCGCCTGGAGCTTCGGGCTTAGCGGTGCAGATTACAACAGCAGGTGATGAGCGACGTTCTCCGCTGCTGTGGAGACTGTGAAAATCCTGTTACAGGGCAAAGGCGTTTTAGCTACAGCTCCAAATTTCAAAGAATGATTGAGTTGGAACGTGGCAGGCAGGAGGCAACTGGGGACCAAAGTTATTTGACTTAAACTGAGAACCAGGCCTGAGGGGTCTGCTGGAGTGGAGAATTCCAGAGAGGGACCCAGGTATGCCACCCCTCCTGCACCGTCCCCTGGGTAAAGTCTTGTCCTCTCGCCCAAATACACACATGCTCCTTCCAACCACCTCCCCTCCCTCCTCTGCCCGTCCATCAGCATAAGGAGCCTCCATCTGCCTTGAAATCTATCTTCCTCACCAATCTGTAAGCTCCCGAGATCAGAGCCTGTAGTTTCTTCAGCCCCGTGGGATTTAGCACCGCTCCTGGCACATGTAAATGCTTAATAAAGTTTGTCAAATGATCAATTGGTCACTGCCTAAAAGCCACATCTTCCTTGCCTTGTTCTGCCTGGTTTCTAGACTCCCCCACACACACCCCCACTGAGCTCTCCTGGAAACTCACATCATTATGCAGACATCCCGGGTTCCCTGGAAGAGAAGTAGCGCCTGGCTAACAGACCGAAATCCAACTGCAAATGAGACACTTAGGGTGAGGAAAAGATTTTTAAAATCAACCCAGGAAAAGAACGAGCCTTGAGTATTTGCTTTACCTATTAAGTGGGGAAATGATAAAGTCACAGGATTGAGGGTCTCTCCTATAGTCTTTGAGTCTAACATCCTTCTGCCAGCACCTCATCATCCTCAGTTCCCCTCCCCACATATTGGCCCTAATTTTCCTTTAACAAGAAGCAGTCTGATGTAATAGAGTCTTTGAGCTCGGAGGCCATCAGGGAACTGGGTGCAAATCCTAGTTTTTCAAGATACTTCACCTTTCTGAACGTCTGTTTTCTCATCTGTAAACTGCCAACCTTATAATCTATCACTAAGAGAATGTCTATAAAGAAACTTCTCAGTGATTCACATACAAAAGAAATCAATCAAATAATAGTGATGTTGTTATTGTTGAATCCAGTTCTTCATACCCAATTCTGAGCTCCGCCCTGCAACCATATGGAAACCCAGTTTACAGAGAGCTCCGGGTCCTTGGATCTGATTTGAACCTCACAACAACCCCTTATGAGGTGATTACTATTTCCCACTTCAGAGTGGACACTGGGGTTCCAGGAAGTAACCTGCCCAAAGATGCTCAGGTAGGAATTGCAAAGGCTAAAACTGGAGCCCTGGTATTGAGGTCAGAACCCAGGGCAGTTCCACATGCCAAGGTCCCTCCCAGGCAGGAATGACTGATCCTCAAGGGGATCCTATCCCAGAGGGCCTCTATTATCCAGCACACAAGAAAAGATGAAGGCAAATCTTTTTATTTTTTTTTCCTCCTTTCCTTCCTTTCTTCCTCACTTGTTTCTACCATACTGTGATTAAGCACTTGCCATATGCTCGGCCAGCTAGTAGTGAATATGTGGGATATAAAAGATGGAGGCTCTCTGGTCCCTGCTGAAGACAGCTTAAAACCCAGCTGAAGAAACCAAGTGACTAATTCAGAGCAAAGGCCAATTCCCAACAGAGCGTAAATTTATTCCAAATATCATGCCTATATCGGGTCAGAGGACCAGTGTCAAGGTCAGCAACTCCATGAAGCAAGGAGGAAAGCTTCTGGCTCCGGAGACCCCGCCAGGAAGGAGCCAGGCAGAGATGAGATGAGCTGCCTAGGGGAAGAGCGAGTTCCCTGTCTCTGAAGGCAATCAAGCAGTGTCAGGGCGATTACCTGCAGGCCCCGCCAGCCCCAAGACTCTCCACTGATGACAGTTCCTGTTGAGGCCATTGTAAGAGAAGCAAGGGGGAATCCAGAAAGGTCAGCTTACATTGTCTCCCGAAAAACTGGAGCTTCTCTGAGCAGAGCGCAGATCAACTGCTCCCCAGCTCAGCTTAACAGGGCTTCAGTCCCCTCATCTTACATAAGCCGTCCGCCCCTTCAACTTAGCGTGCATGGCTCCTCCAGGCCAAGATTTAGAGTAGCAGCCGCCTCTCCCTCCAAGGGAAAACAAAGGAGAAGGCATGCAAAGACCATCTGAAAATCCCCTTATTTGCTCTCCTCTTTGGAGTCTCTGCAGAACACGGCTGGCAGTGTCCCAGACAAACAGGAAGCCAGCCTCCACTTCTGCTGTGCCCTTTGCAAAGGTTCCCGGCTACACCTCCTCCCCCAGCAAGGTCCTGTGCTCACAGAGCAGAGAAAGGCACCGCAGAGCCGGAGACATGGGGCCGCCCGCCTCTCATTCTTCCTCTCCTCCCTTTCCTCACTGCTTTGAAAAGGAAGGAGCCTTCAAGCTGCCTGCTCTGGGGATCCCTCAGATCCCAGAGTAGGAAAAGGTGTCCTTAATGGTCATCTCCTCCAGCCTCCATAGGTACAGTGTCCTGAAGATGATGCAGCAATGTCAAAGCTGCAGGGATTCCCTGGGCTGGCCACCAGTTGTGTTCTCCTCCCTGAGTTCCTGGGAAGAGCTGCATTGTTATTGTTGAAATTACTTTAAACTTGACCGTTTCCCCTCTACAGCATACAGAGCCTGCGCAGGCACATGACACCCCGCAGAGGTAGCAGAAAGAGGAGGTTTGCAGGTTCACCAGTGCTGGATTCAAGTCCTAGCTCCTGCAGCACGAAACAACACAACTCTGGTGTGTGACATAAGCTCTTTCTGCATCAGAGTCCCTATGTTAAAAGGAGGTGAGACTCGTCCATGCTGGGCCTTCCTGCAACTTACAGGACACAGAGACTCTGGTTTCTAAGTAGATGTTCCCTTTTCTGCCTTTGCTGAGGACTTACTAAGGGCGGGAAACAGAGGGAAATGAGCTTTCCCAAAGATTAATCCCAGGGTATGGTTCCTACTGGCCCCAGTTGCTGCTTTCTATGATTTACCAAGAAATGAGAGGGGCAGGGAAGGGTGCATCCTTATCCTAAGAGTGAACTGCTTTTTCTAAGATCCAAGCACAAGCTACACAAGCCCTCAGGTGTTTGGGGATATGATTAACATTTAAACTGGGTAAAGTAAGTTGTCCTCAATGTGGTGGGCCTCATCCAATCAGGAGAAAGCCTGAATAGAACAAAGAGGCTGAGCCTCCCCTCAAGAAGAAAGAATTCCTCTGCCTCAGCCTTCAACCTGTTGCACCAGCATTTTCCTGCCTGGAACAGCAGCGGTGACTCTTCCTGGTCTTCATGCCTGTCAGTCCTGGGACTGCAACTGACGTCCTCAGCTCTCCAGGATCTCCAATTTGCAGCCTCACCCTAGAGATTTGTGACGTGCAGCCTCCATAGTACTGTGAGCCAATTTCTTATAATTAATCATGTATGTATGACTATTGGTTCTGTTTCTCTAGAGAGTTCTGATTAACACAGAAAGGGTCCTACTCAACATCAGAAAAGATGTTCCCACTCATGAGTTGCGCAGCCAAGGGGATGTGCAGGGAGAGGGAGGGAACCGTGAAAGCAGGGCTCTAGCCAGCATCAGGCACCCAGGAGGGAGATGAGTCTGTATTGTCCAAAGACCCATCCATCTCTGAATCTATGCTTTCAAGACAGGGACAGGGAGGACTTGATGTGGCTGTTTTTCACAGATGTCAGCCAGGCTGGTGCACCCCAGAGCAAAAGGGGCATGTGCAATCCACTTCCTTCCTCAGCTCTCCCCTTCTGACCTCGCTCCACCCTCTGCCCACTGGCATCACATGGAAAGTGAGTTCTCCCATTCCCAACCCTGAGGCTGAGAGATGTGTGAAGACAGACAGCACACAGGAGGGTGGGAAGAAACCCTGGGGGTTTGGGAGGCCCCAGGAGTAGGGCTGGCATATCTGGGTCAGTTGAAAGGAATCAAGAGAAGGAGTCCCTGCACCTGACCCCATTCCCCAGTTCTGTAATTCAGAATCACAGGATGGCTCGAGGGTCTTTTGATGCTGGTAGAGCCTTATTCCCTATCTCCAGCAGGAAATAAATAGAGAGCAATAAAGATATAAAGGCTACTTACCCTGGAAAAGAAAATTCTGATCTTTGTGAACTGTAAATAGAGATTTTTTTCAAAAAACAGCATTTCTTTTGCTTGAAATGTTTTTGGAATAATCCTATTATGAAGAAAAAGTGTATGTAAAATGGTTTTCTCCAGGGCTGTGGCAGCAAGTTTGGAGTGAAAGAGAACGTGATTAATTCCCACTCACCTCCTCTCTTCTTCCTCTTCCTCTCTCTCCTTCTCTCTCCCACCTCTTTGACCCCTACTCCCCAGACCCCAGCACCAAATCTTCCTAAAATGTGTTGCTTCCTTACTCTCTGGCTGCTCTGCTTAAAAGAGATAATAGCTTAAAGGAGATCCAAGATGGTCACCTGAATGCTGTGCTTCTTTACCTCTTGGTCACAAAGAGACAAGCCCACCAGGCTGGCTGGGCCCAGAGCGTGCAAGCTGACCTCATGGGAAATGGCAGGTGTGCGTGGAGCTGGCAGTGCACAGGGTGGAGACTCCCCAGCATACCTGAGTGTCCAGCCTCAGTCAGTGGAGCTCCCAAGGGACCCTGCCCATCCCTGGGCCCCAGAAAACCTAGTGATGTCAGGGTAGGGAGGCACAATTGTGTCCCCCCAACTCCAGTCTCCTTTGTAATGGACCCAGGGTGGCAGGTTAAGCCTGTGGAACTTAGATGCTGTGGGCTGACTGTATCCCCCCAGAATTCACATGTCAACACTGTAACCCCCAATACCTTGGAATGTGTCTGGAGACAGGGTCTTCACAGAAGTAATCAAGTTAAAGTGAGATCACGAGGGTGGGGCCTGATCCAACAGGACTGGTGCCATGGGCTGGACTGTACTCCTCTCAAATTGATACTTTGCGTCTCTAACCCCCAACGTGGCCATATTTGGAAGCAGGACCTGTGAGAAGGTGAAAAAGGTTAAAGAGTCAAAGTGGGGACTGAATCTGATAGGCACGGTGCTCTGGTAACAGGAAGAGACACCAGCGCACTGTCCTTCTGCAAGCCAAAAGAGAGTCCTCTAAGCCAGGTAGTCGGTAGTATTTTGTTATGGCACCCTGCACACACGACTACAACTGGTGTCCTCATAAAAAGGGAATTTTGGACACACAGACAAAGGAATTTACAAGACAAAGTGAAGAGACACAGAAAAGATGGCCTTCTACAACCCACAAGCCAAGAGAGAGACTTGGCTTCCTTCCCTCACCTCCCTCAGAAGGAAGCAAGTCTGCAGGCACCTTAATTTCAGGATTCTGGCCTCCAGAAATGTGCAACAACGTGTGTCTGTAGTTCAAGGCTGTGGTCCTTCAACGCAGCAGCCCCGGCACACTAACGCATGGGGCTGGACAGGTAACCTCCAGGTCTGAGCCCACTTGTATCAGAATTGCTCTCCATGCAGCCAGCCCTCTGTTCTGAGACCTCCCCAACTGGAGGAGATTCCATTCCCATGCCTCAAGCTCCCTCTTTCTTATGGACTGCGTTCAGAGCCCAGGAAGTCCCAACTTTCCATTCTCATTGTTGGGTGGACTCTCGACAAGACCCTATTTTGCTTTGTAAGAAGCAATCATTTTTAATCAGGCAACACTGAGTCTCTGAGAGAGAAATCCTTGGAGACAGTGCAGGCCTCGTGCCAGTGAGAGGGCCAGTTGCCAAAGCCCAGTTCCCTGCTTTAATTCCCTGGCTCGTTGGGGGAGGGCATCTCCGCCCTGCCGGAGGGGAGGAGAAAGACAGGGGTACTTATCAGCAGAAGCAGATGCCCTCCCAGAGGCCTGGCTAGTGCCCTGCTCTTGCTGGGGCCTACCTCAGCCTGTATTAAGCCGGATTGGGAGGCACTGGAGGCAAAGGCAGGCAGAGAGAGGAGACAGGAAGGGTGTAGGCTTCAGAGAGGAGAGGTGGCAGCCTGTACCTACAGAGTGGGCTCCAGCCTCCCTCCTCATTACCTGCCTCCCCAGCACGACAAGGAAGGAGTCCCTGCTGCACAGTTCCAAGGGGAAATGAGACAGGGCACGGAGGCACCTAGCAGAGAGGCATCTGGTGGGCATCCAGAAGAGGCTGGCATGAGAACAAGGGACGGAGATGGGAGCGAAACACGCTCAGATGAAACTGCCTCCAAGGTTGCAGCACCGCTTCAGAAGATCCAGCTTTCCAGGCATCTCCGGATGGTGCCTTCAGGATTCGCCCCAGGCTCAAAATTAGCAAAAACATGGCAGCCTGTACCCCTAGTCAGCCATCTGCCCCTGTCCAGCTGAAACACTCCCCAATCAGCCCCGAAATGTGGTCGCTGTGCCAGCTGGAGAGAGGATGCTGCTCCCCGTGGGGCGTGGGGGAGGCAGAGGAGCAGGATCCACTGTATTCATGGATTGCTAGATCATAGAATGAAACCCCTAAACCATCAGGTTGATTTGGGATTCTGGCAGACAAGCAAATCTGCAGATGAGAAGATGCTACAGCAGCTTAACAAACACATAGGAACCAAAAGACAACTGCATGGGAAACAGTCACCACCCCCACAACAGGCTCTCTTAAGAGAACTTTGAATTCCATGACAGATCCATAAGGTAGACCATTATCTCCGCCAGTGGTGGCGGTGGCCCGTATTTTCAGGAGCCAGGCACAAGTGCAGTTCCAAGAAGTGCGTTGAAGAATGTGAGACTTAGCAGAGTCTTTCAAGCTACCGAGGAAGGCCCATGAACTTGGAGCAGGCAGATCCTACTTTGGATCCTAGCTCCACCTCTCACCAGCTGGATGGCATGGACTAGTTCCATAAACCTCTGAGCTTGCTTTCTTTATTTTAAAAATAGGGATAAGAGCATCTACCTCGGGGGGGGGGGGGGGGGGTCTGTTGAGTGAATTAAATGAGATTATACAAGTAAAGGCTCAGACACACAGTAGATGCTATTCCCTACTACACAACCTTCCTACCTAATACCCCAACCTTGAAAAAATGAGATTCAGAAAGGGGGAGGTATGCCTGGGATCTGTTTGAGAATCTAGTGATACAAAACTCATAACTGTGCAAAGGGGTCAGTCACTTCATTTGAACAGCTGTCATGGTCAAAATGCTATTTTGCTATTTGGATTAAGTAAAAACAAATCAGCCTCTTTATGATGACTCATTGGTCCTATGCTGCCCCCCAATACTCTCATAAATAAGCTATGGGAGGGGAATACATATGCTCTCTTTCATCCCTGTCACCAACTCTTCTCTGTCCATCGCTTCATGCATTTACTCACTCACTCATTCATTCCATAGATGATAAAAGAGCACCACCTCCCCAAGTCACTGTGACCAATCACAAAGACAAAACTCCTGAATTCATTCTGAACCAGGAACTCTCTGCTGGCTACTATCTCTAAGTGGCTTTGTAAACTCTTTTTTTTTTTTTTTTTTTTAACTCTCCAGAGGTGGTGCAAAAGGAAGAAAAAGAATGAACTACTTTGGCAGGGCCTCAGGTTGCAAGGCCTTGCTCTTGGGGCCTCCAGGGAATCTGGAAGGTTGGTCACAGAGGAAGCACAGTGATCCTGATTTCTCATTCCCAAAAGGGACTAAGCCCACTGTACATGCCAGGAAACCACTCTTTACTTTGAGATGAGCCAGCTCAGTCTTATTTGCAAAGCTGTCCCCAAAGCCTCCATAGGAAGTATAATATCACCATAAAGAATCGTTATCTTCTCATGTGACTACTTCGCTCTCTTTAAAGAAATTGTCTGAGTTTGCAGTGAGCAAGCCTCCTACTCTCCCCCTCCTTTACCTGATATTATTTTGGCTCCTGATAATTACATTAGGTATAGAAACTGACTTTATGATGCTAATAATTATACATGCTTACAAAACAGATGGGTCTAAGATCCGGAGGGGGGAGCATTTATGGACTCGGAAATGAGACGTTTTGTTGGTAGGAAATGGATAGTTATTTCCAGGTTTTATTGCTGTGTTCCGTAGGATTCTTCTTAAATCTTGTTGATAATGCTTTGCCTGTATTGCCTCCCGTGCATTTTGTAAGACTTGGCTCATCAATCTTGGATGTGCTGGGAAGGTGGCCTTAACTGCCTGGACCAGGAGAATCAGGTGTGACAGGGAACAGGCCAGTGCCCCTCAGAAGAGGCATGCACCTGGGAATTGAGATCCTCTCACCAATGGAAGACACATGGTATAGAGGAGAGCACTAAACTGGGACTGAGTGTTCTGTAAAATATCTGAGTCAGAAGGAAACTTAGAAACCAGCTGGTCAAGCAGTTCTCTAAGTAGGGACCTCAGACCAGCAGTATTGTCGCCATGTGGGAACCTACTAGAAATGCCAATTCTCAGGCCCTGTGCAAATGCTGCCCTTCATTCTAGTTAACTAATGATTACTAAAGTTTAAGAATCACTGATTGTGTTCAATTCTTTTATATTAAAAATGCATAAACTAAGGCCCAGAGGGGCTAAGCGATATGCCCCAAGTTGGCCAGTTCATGGAGAGTCAGGCTAGAACTTCCAGTCCACCACAATGGCTCTTTCCCCCCAAACACCATGTTACTCCAAAAGCACCACGCACACCATGGCTCCAATGGGCTTCTCAAGCTTTGGTGTACATAAGCTCACAAGGGGATCTTGTTAACCTGCAGGTTCAGACGGATTCAGTAGCTCTGATGTGCAACCCAAGATTCTGCATCTATAACGAGGTTTCTAAGTGATGGGATTCACTAGTCCAGGTGTCCCAGCTGGAAGAGTAAGGCTCTGGCATAAACTGGTTATGGGATTTGGGCACATCATGGGAGCAGCAGGATTTACAGAAAAGGGGCTGCAGTTATTCACACACCTCTTGTGAGCTGAGTTTACAAAGCAGTGACTGCAGCCCCCTTCCCAGCTCCCCTCACTGTGTTTGGACCTCTTAGTCGGTGGCCAGAGCCCAGCCAGTCCTTGGCCATCTCTGACCCCTTGACTTCTCACCTCACAAGCTGCCACTCTGCCTTGAGGAAAGCTGGTCCTTTCCCATTTTCTCCAAAATTCAACACAATAACCAGGTAATAGCATCCAAGAAAAAAAATGAAATATTTCTTCCTTTCTTTCAAAGAACTCCTAGGTAAAAATCTCAGGACATATTCATCTTTCTGGTTCATATTTCTCTTGGCTCATTGGTAGTGAATCACTGATTCACTTATTCACCCAACAAGCACCTTTTGGAGTGCTTTTTAAGTGTGAGCACTGGGATGTACGCTAGATTAATGGTTTTCCTCTTCCTCACTTTCTTCCTCCCTTGTTTGGGGCCTAATGTGAGCATAGTTCAAGCCTAAAGCTTGGCAAAGACTTCTTTTTCTTGGATATATTTACTAATTTCACCTAACTCACCTCTCCCCTGATCCAGTCAGGTAGGCTATCCTTGTCCCCCTGATTGGGAACACCCAGCCTCCAGCTCCCAGACACACCCACTCGGCTGCTGCCTCTGCCTTCTTCATATCCTGTCTCTCTCTGAATCTCAGCCCCTCCCCACCTGATCCCTCTCACAGGCAAACATTGATAATGAATAAATCTCTTTCAGAGTAGGGAATGGGCCGGCCTGTCCGTGGGGAAGGCCCTGCGGACACAGGCAGGATGGATGGCTGATGGGAGCGGGGCTGCCAGCTCTAATTAACGTATTGTTCTCTGGGCTCCAGCAGGATTATGGATGAGCTCCACAAAGCGGCCCACTTAACCTGAGCATCCTGGTCCCAATCTATTACTTTCTCCACTAGCGTCAGTCTATAGTTTGGCCTGGTGTGAAGGGGCTAGGTATGGGCAAAAAGCCAAGAGAGCTCAATTTGAAAAGCTTCCCAAAGGTACATGCCCAGCTTGCTTCAACTGACAGGTTGGCCTGCTGAAGACCCGGGCTTATCCCCCCCCCCCAGGAGGCAAAGAAAATACAACCTCAAATGCCACGAGTCTCTGATCTGAGGTTCCATCTCTTTAGCCTTGCATATTGACACAAGGAGGTTACCAGCCAAATGTGGGAGCTGCTTCCTGATCACTGGCTGACAGAAACCACCAAGCCACTTCAATGGTGGCCTCTGAGCCAAATGTCATTTGCATATCATAGAAAGTTTGTCTCTCCTCTCTGATCATTCTTTCATGCATCAACTCTTGCCCAAGGACTATCCTATCCAAGGGTGCAAATGACGCAAGACTTAGCTCTCACCCTTGGGAAGCTTGCAATCTTATGGAGAGCATAGGAAACATCCAGAAGACCACAGCAACAAAGTGTTAGGGTATTAATCAGAAGAGGGTAATGCTGTAACAAACATCCCCTGAATCTCCTCTGAAGGAAGCACTACACGAGGGTCCAAATGCAGTGAAGTAAGTGTGAAGATGATCAGGGTGATGGACAGGGATCTTAGAAGTGGCCACGGGAAGGCAAGCAAGGAGGGCCACCTAGACATGAGTTTCCAGGAGGAGAAAAAGGGCATCTGATGTACTTTGAGGTGTGAAGGGTGATGCATTTGCACAAGTAACATAAGGGGTGATTAGAAAACAATGCAAGGTCTCCACTAGGAGTTTGGACTTTCCAGTAGGGGAGAGTTATGAAATTGTTGAGCAGAAGGAAGGCATGGTGAGAATGTGTGTGTGTGGTCAAGAAGGAAAACCAATCTGTCAGGGATGTGAAGGGCAATTGTGTGGTGTTGGAGAGACCAATTAGGAGGCCCTTGCAGCCTGATGGGGTTCAGGATGGGAATGGTGTTTGCAATCTCCAATTTGCAGAGGAAGCAGGGTGACAGTACTGAATCCCAGAGACTTTGAGCGAGATGCTCAAAATCACACTGTTAATTACAGTTGGATCTCAGTGCGAATGCCTCTTGACTCCTAACCCAGCATGTTTTGCCCAAGATCATAAAACCAGAAACCAATTTCCAATATTTCCAGGTATAAGATTACATAAACTAAACTAAGCTCAAAGGCCTAGGCCCTCACATTTTTCAGATGGTCCCCAGAGCAGATAGGCTGAAAGGACTCTACTCACTACTGATATCACAAGCACCTTGTTTGGATTTGATGGGGCAGTCCTCCCTGCTAGATAAAGAAGGTTTTCTCCACTCATTCTACTTCCAATTCTATGGCCAGTGGGAACCATAGCAGCATAGCACAAAGGTGGGAGGCTAGAAGCGGGTAGCTCTGGACTCACAGCCTCTCTCTCCTACAACTTCAGATGAGCTACTTAATCTCTCTAAGCTACAATGTCCTCAGTTAGGTGGCAGGGTTATCTACCTACTGGAGTAGTGGCATAGATTAAATGAGAAAAAGTACATAACAGAACAGACAGGAGTCCAGTAAATCATTAGATATAAATGTCATTATTGTTACTTTTCTATAAATACATAAAGCTTTCAGACCTAGCATAAAGAGGAGGGGCAGTGCTCTGTTGGTAAAGCTTAATACTTCCAAGTAAAATGTTGGAAGAAAAAGCACTGGGCCTGAAATGGGAAGACCTAAGTCTGAGAACAGATTCCATCTCACTCAGTTGTGTGATGCTCCATATGGTAGAGACCATCAGATTCACCAATATCTGCATTCTCATCTTCTTCCTGGACCTGAAGCTGGACTACATTTCCCAGCCTCCCTTGTGGTCAGCTGTAGATATGGGCCTAGTGAGTGGGAGCAGAGATGATACATGCCATCTCAAGTCCTGGCCAAGAAAAGACATTTCACATACAACCCGCACTAGTTATTTTTCATCCTCTACCTAATCAAGTTACTCCAAGAACCTGAAGGACAGCAAAGCCACACAATAGAAGCAGCCTGGGACCCAGATCTACTGGTTGAAGCCCAGCATCCTGCCAACTCTCACTGAAGTGGAGTCTGGCAGAGAAACAATAGCTGCCTCATTGAGGTCCAGGGGATGTTTGTTACAGCATTACCCTACTCTGACTAATACACTTGGCAAGTCACTCATTTTACCTGAACCCCAGATGCCTCATCTGTAAGGCAGGCCTGCTACATGTTACCTGTCCCATTTCAGTTGAAAGGTGATTTTGAAAGGTGTTAGAAATGATGTAAGAAGAAGGAATATTATTTTGGAAACAGTCAAAGATTCACTAGTGTCAGTTACTAGTGCTGTTGGTGCTCAGCAGTCTACCCGCTTGGGTCATGACCTGAGCCCTTATATCTCTTCTTGTGCTTCAGCCTTTGACAGTGAGTGAGGACAGAGAAGTGCATCAAGTAAGGGCATCAGAATTAACTATTTCCTTCTGTTTACTTTTGGAAAAAAATTAAATACTTTGTCTAAATCCCTATGCCCCCATTTCCTCACCCAGTTCATATCCATACAGTTATTTTTTAACTCTGCAGGGTAGACCTAGGGCAGATGCCATACTGGTCCTACTGAAGCCATTACACCCCTTGTCTGGAATAAGCCAAGCATCCTTCTTCCTCTTTGCAGCAAAGGAGTCACAGGGATACCCATGTTGGTGCATTTAATGCAAAAATCAATAGGGATGTAGACCATCAAGCACCTCCATGCCCTCAAGCAGGAAGAAAGTGAGAACAGGCACATGTGAGATTTTGTAGATGTTTGAGATGTGTCAGTATATGAGCTTGTGTTTGAGAGACAGACATACATACACGTGTGTTTGAGAGGTACACAAGTGTACTTAATGCAGCTACATCTAAAGTACATGCATATGTGTATGAATTTGCATGTTTGGCAGCGCTTGCATGTTCTGTGTGGATGTATTTGAGGAGCTCATACATGTGTGTATGTGTGTGTTAGTTTGTCTCAGGATGTGGCAGAAGAAGAAAGATAGAGGGGCCACCTTTAGGTAAGACCTTCCCATCTCCTTCCTGGAGGAGGATTGACTAGAACAAAGGAGAATGTCGTCCTTGATGTTAGTAATACCCTATTCCCAGCCCCCCTTCCTGAATGTTTTCCTGGAAATTCTGGAATAGGCATCTTCCCCCCCACACACACCCCAAAGAAGGCAGAATTATTTGTTGATTCACCTGCTGTTTTACCCTTTGTTCTCTTCCCACCTGTAGCAGACCCTGGGCTAGGCTCTGGCTCCAGGACCTGTCCCCTCGGCCCCTCCAGTTTCTCCTCTCCAGCCCTGGCAGTGTGGACAGTGTGCGAGAGAATCTTCCTAGGAACAAAGAAGGCTGGGAGGCCAGGTTGGGGAGCGGAGCAGAGTGGAGTGGGAGGGAGGAGGCCTGCAGCCCCTCCTGAGCAGGGAGGGGACCAAGCTGAGGGAGGCTCTCAATTCTCAGCCCCGCGGGAGGCCTAGGGAGAAGAGGCTGCCAGCATGGTGGCGGGCTGCCGGGTTAGGAACAAGCCCCTGACACAAGGGGTTTGCACAGGCGCACAAATGAAAGAAAATCAGAGGAGATGAAACCATACAAATTTCGGGTAATAGAAAGAAAGGAAAGAGATGTGCGTGTGGCCTGGGTCTCGGCTCAGAAAGGTCGATTCCAAGACGACGCTGCCCAACTTTATATTACTTTTCAGAAAGCCAGTGAGCTGAAAAATAACTCTCACCTTTTTTTTTTATATTATTATTCGTATCTTCAGAGTTTCTTCTTCACATTGTTTTGTGCATCTCAGTTGTTCATTTCTTCCCAGCCTGATTTCATTTGGAGATTTGGCCTGGAGCCTGGAGGGGAAGACGGCCCTTCTCCTAAGAATGCATTTATTCCAAATCCTCCGCAGCTTGGCCCAGTCCTGGGTGAAGGGAGGTGGGCGTGGCGTGAGGTGGGGAAGGGTGCAGGCTGGCCCTCTCCTGTCCTTCAGAGGAATCTGTGTGCTACTCATGGGGGACACATGTATGAATACACGTTTTGTGCTAATGTAGTTCTCGGGGTTCATGAAAGGGTGTGCAGGTGAATCTGCACACACAGGGGAATGTGCCTGTTAGGCTTGTCAGAATGTGGGGCGGGGTATTCACGCACTTGTGCATGTGTGAGAGGGACCTATGGTTATGTGTGTGTATGTGACAGGGATCCAGAGTGCACATATGGGTTGGAGCGAGCACCACATATGTGTGAGTGCATGTGCAGCCTGCCCTCCCTCTGGGTGGGAGGGAGCTGGTGTGACTAGGTTTTCTGTTTCACTTGAGTCTACAGTGGCAGTAGCTGGCTCCTTCACCTTTCGCCAAGCTCGGCGAGGCGCAGATGTTGTTTGAACCAGGGAAAATGTCAGCCCCCAGGAGGAGCCCAGCTTTAACTTAGAGTGAGCCCCTAGGAAGCATGGCAGTGTATTCTGGGTATTGTGCTTTGGGTCCATTTGCATTTGCTCTTTCCAGTAACTAAGAACTGGTGGGTGGTGCGAAGAAGGGGGGACTCCTCCTCAGTGCCCACTGCCCCTCCCAGCTTCCCCAGGCTCCTGGTGAACCTGGCATCAAAGGATGCTACAAAGGTAACAAAAAAAAAAAAAAAAAGCCCTAGGCCACCCAGCCCCCTCCCTCGCCCTCGCCCCCATGGTAACCTAGAAGGATTCTTCCTGGCTTGAAAAGTCTGCTCCTGGGCTCCAGGTGGGAGACCTCACAGCAGAAGCTGGGTGCTCCAGCATTAGTCATGCCCCAGGGTAGACACATCTGGAAAATGCCCTAGTGGTCAAGACTGGTTGATGGATGGTGAGGTAGAACGCCTGAGCTTTACTAAAGCCAGCAGAGCAGAAGATACAAATGTTCTCCCCTCTTTCCCTCCTTGCAAGCATGAGCCTTCACTAAGTCTTAGAGTTAGAGGTTCTGTGTGATTCCCACCCCATCCCAGGGACACTCCTAATTAGT
Organism: Ictidomys tridecemlineatus; assembly: GCF_052094955.1. Lineage (NCBI taxonomy): Eukaryota > Metazoa > Chordata > Mammalia > Rodentia > Sciuridae > Ictidomys > Ictidomys tridecemlineatus. The sequence goes on from NC_135480.1 coordinate 99,776,650, forward strand.
CTAAAATGAACATAATAGCCCTAGCTGTGTGACCTTGTGCAAATTACTTAAACCTTCTGTGTCTCCGATGGGCTGTGCAGGAACCAGCAAAGTCCCCTTTTAAAAGAACTCCACCTCCAGGGCCCTGTCACTTCAGGAGCCATGGCTTCCTAGGAACATCCCAATATTTAGGCAGATGTGAAAACTCTGGCTCAGAGATGCTAAGTTAGTGACCCGGAGCAACACAGTCAGTAAACAAAAGAGCCAAATTTAAACTCTGCCCTGGATCTGTCTCATCACAGAAATAACTAATATGCAGGGCTCACTCCTAAAGCAGGCAAGCTGGGAGGGTTCAGAGAGTAAGAAGAAGACACACTTTAAGCTTGGGTTCTATCAGGTCAAAAACAGACCCAGGCCTAGCCCCAGGATGCCCAGTGCCTGGTAAAACCGGACCTTCACAGGGATTGTGGAGTCACAAGTACGTCGGCCACAGGAGGCCCCAAGGCTGCTTTCCAGTTTAATACTCAATTGTTATTAATCTATAGCTGCAGAGGACCGAGGGAGGCAGTGGGGTGGAATGAGAACATTCTGTGTGACCATCTTCAAGTTATTTAAACTCTTAGCATCTGCAAAATGGTGCTGCAGGTGGAGCCTGACTCACAAGTGAAATGGAGTTTGATTATCTGATGGGTGTGGAAATAGCTTGATTGAACGCTTCCCTTCTGCTTCAGTGGGCTGGGGGATCCCATAGGTGGGCTCAGCTCAGGTGTGGTCATCTCTCTGCTCAATCCCCACGAACCACCCAGCTCACCACCATTGGAAGCTGAGAGTGTGGCAGGTCAACTCAATGGAGGGAATGTCCTGAGGTGGGTCCCCGTTCCCTGTGCTGATTCTGTTGCCTTGTCAGCAGGAAAACATCTGCTCTCCCTGTCCTCTCTGTTCAGGACCACAAGCAACTGCTAGGCTGTAACAAGAAGGTTCTGATTTGCTCTAGAGAAGGTCTTAGATGAAGGACCACTTAGGAGCCCTATCTTTTCCTTAGCACCCCAGCCCTTGATTCACCAAGTGGGAGTTTTCCCTTTGACAGCATTCATGCATAAAAATAATGAGATTTAGCCCTTTACCGTGAGAAACCTCTCTGCAGGGTGACATAGTGATAGGGAGTGTGGGGTTGAGTGTAGAGAACTTGGTTTTACTAGGTGATTGTTCGTCCCTTCCCTCTGATGTAAATGGGGATGCAGTGATCCTATCCCAGAGGGATATTAGGGAATTAAATGGAATGATAGATAAATTCATGTGACCCAGTAGCCTAATTAGTCTAAAATGAACATAATAGCCCTAGCTGTGTGACCTTGTGCAAATTACTTAAACCTTCTGTGTCTCCATTTCCTTATCTATAAAATGAGACTAATAATAGTATCCACCTCATAGGGTTAAATGAGTATTAAATGAGGATTAACGGAGGATTATGCGAGTTAATATTTATAAGGCACTTAGAACAGTACCTGCTACATGACGAGTGCTCCACGCATTATAATCATAATCCTTCCCAGGATTACTATTTGCCATCACAACTACCCTTTGAAGCAAGAAGTGTTGCTATTCCATTTCATAGATGAGGAGACTGAGGTCAGGAGGGGCTGCCCTATGGGCCCATCACCTGATCTCGAGACTCTGATGCCAAGTGGGGTTCCCTCACACAGTGGCTTTTCCTCTGCGAGGAGACTTTCCAGGACTCCAGCTTTCCTCACTGTTCCTTATAGCCCAGTCCAAGACAGGCTCTCCCTCCTGCCTTCTGAGGGAGCTGCCATCCTCCAGATGGCTGCCTGGGTCAGGCTTTCCCTGAGGGACACAGGGACATCTGCTTCTCTCCAGACAAGAGAGCTGCCGCAGGAGAAAGGGGCCACCAGGATGGCTAGGGATGGTTCCTGCTCCAGGGCCTTCCACATGTTTTGAAATCAGCAGTCCTCCTCTGGATCTCTGTCCTTTGGACAATTTGGAGGCTGTGGAGTCACAGCTGTCACTGCAGGCATGTGAGCACGTGTGAGTCTGTGTGTATGTGTGGGTGTTGGGGGAGGGGGGGCTCCTCTCCCCAAACCACCTCCAGGTGCTCAGCTGCAACAGGAGCCTGCAGTGAGGATCTGAATGACAGGGTGCCTTTCAAAGGTGCCTCCTGTGGGGACTTGGGGACCTTTCCGCAGTCACCTCTACACATCTCGGCACACCCTGTCACACACTTCACGCATGCACACACACACACACACACACACACACACACACACGGACACAGAGGAAATGATCAAGTGCAAAGAATCCTCGTGTGCTACTTTATATGGCAAATAATTGAACCGTACCCTTGTGGTCTCGGTGAGGAGTTTCATCCATATTCATGCCTCGCGTTTCCTGTGGAAACGAACACGCCAGACATTCCCGCACAACGGAGGGAGCGAGAAACCTTAAGCACTAATTCAGCGTCTCTCCTGTCCCCATTCTTGGCTCCGGGCAGAGCAGATTTAGATAGTGTCTAACCAGCCGGGAGGAGGCGCGTCCGCCGCGGAGGCTCGTCCTTCCTTCTTTGTCTCCCGCGCTCCCTTTCTCAGCCTTTTGTTTCCTTCCTCCTTCCTCTTGCCTTCTTCACCTCTTCCTTTCCTTTCTCCTGCTCTCTGCACCCCGCCCCGCCCCCACCCCGCCTCCCCTTCCTCCTTCCCTCCGGGTCTGCGGTCTCCCCAGCGCCTCTCCTCCTCTGGCTCTCCTCCACCGCCCCCTGCTCCCAGGCCTCCTCCTCCACCCAGCTGGGAAAGTTCCTGTCTGGGCTTGGAGTTTCACTTTCCTCCTCTAGTTATCACGGGGAGGGGTGCGGCTGGGGTGCTGGGAAGCTGGTTTGGAGCGCGCGTGTCTATGAATACCAAGCATGTTAATAGGTTAAAGTAAATCTAAAGTAACATTTGAAAGCAGAGAGATGAAAGCAGATCACAGGCCAAAGATCAAACAATCTAGAGCCACTTCTAAGCCTTTTACAGCTGGAGATTATTAGCATTTGAAAGTGAAGAGCATTAGAGGGAGAGAGGGGGAGAAAAAAGTTGGAAGGAATTTTTGTTGTGGAGATAAAAACTGAAATAAATGACAGTGGAAAGGGAGAACTAGAAAGAGGCTGCCTTATTTTAAAAACCATATTAAGACAGTGGTGGGGAGGAAACCTATTGCTTTATTTTTAGCTCATCAACCAGTATCTGAGCTCGGGGCTGGGGTTGGATTCGCCCATCCTTCACCTTGCTCTCTCCCCTCCCCTGCCATCTGGGGAAGAGGCTTCTGGTTCTGAGGGGCACTCCCTTCCCTCCAGCAGTGAGACTGAAGCCTCTGGTTGGGGAAGGGAGTGTGGCAGGGGAGAGGAGCCACCACTGTGGTGGAGCCTGGTCTTTCCTCTGTACTCCCAGGCACCCCCAGGACACCCCCCCCCTCCAGCCCATCCCGTTTGGGGGTGGTCCAGCCAATTTTTATAATCCTAAAATATTTAAGTTGATGGAATCAAGAGATTATCCACCTGTGATTCTTTTTCTGTAATCACAGGCGTGACCAACCATAGCTGCTAGTCCGTCAGTGCAATCCAGCCACCTCACATCCTAGAGGGGACCAGGCCCCCCATCCAGGGCAGGAAACACTGTTCAATATGAGAGTCTCTATAACTTCCCCTCCTCCACATGTTTGAGTTAGTCTATTTTCTAAGACCCTAATGTGTGTCAGGCACTCTTCTAGGTGCTGAGAAGACTACAGAATGAAGCAGGCAGCTTCTCTATTTGTGGGCTTTTATAAACTAGTGAAGGAAGCAGATGTTAAACAGACTTCAGGTTAAACATGGCGGGTGGATCATAATCATTTATCAAAGTTCCCTCCAAAAATCACATGAGATTCAAGTTGTCAAGGAGTCCCAATGGACTAGGTTCTACCACCCATACAAGATGCCAATAAAAGAGATGAGTAGTGGTGAAGGTAGGAAAGGAACTGTAAGCAGCAGAGCTACACAGGGGAGACAAGGGACTAGCATTCTTCACCCACCCAGTCTTCAGAGGTACTGACGTGAGCTCCCTGGTTATGTAGACAAAGCGACCAGAATTATGCATAGTCAAGCAGTCTTGGTCAAACCGTGGTCTGGTTGTCATTATCTCACAACTGGTCAGGAAGAGCTCTGTCCTTGATAAGAAAGTTGCTGTTGCTTGGAGGGTAGTTTTGACTCCTATCACAAGATGTTTATACATCAGACCTGTTGTTTCTGCAATCCAAGATGACTGCAGGAGAGTGACTCAGAGCCAAGAAGACAGATGTAAAATGGAAGCAGAGATGTCAAGCTTTTATCCTGCTTTTAGTGACCCATCAAGCATGTGTAGGCATGTGCAGGCCCAAGTGAACACTCAGTGCTTCTGACTCTTGAAAAGCAACCTCTAAGTTCTTATTGTAAAGTCTCTAAAACCCACCGGGTAAAAGAAAGTGAAAGAGATGACAAAAGCAGAGCAAGAATGTCTTCAAATTTCTGGAAGATCAAAAGTGAATGCATAGTGACAATTAACTTAATAGAACAGAGAAAGTTTAAATGGACCAGCCAACCTACAGAGGGAGGTGTCCATGAGAAAGGAGACATAGCCCTGTGAATCATCAGGAGGACTGAGAAGTTGGGGACATCAGGCATGTTAGAAGCCAGAATGAGGCACACGGATAAACAGGGCCTTGGTTACACCTCCAGGTTCTCTCACTTAACTGTGCAGTCAGATCAGCACCCTCCTTCCCCCCAGCTGAGTCAGAAGGAGCCAGGGGGAAAGGGACTGGAGGTAAGAACATCCTAGAGGGAACCCGGCCCCATGTGCTGCCCGAGGTGATGCTCAGCCCCTTCTCCATTTGTACCTTCACAATGGTAACTGCCAGGCCATCTCACAACTCCCAGCACCACCACCACCACCACCCACTGCAGGCAGGATTCTTCTCCGGAAACACTGAATGCCCTGAGGGAGTGGGGGACAGTACTGATTGGGAGGTGTCCTAAAAAAAGAAAGTCACCTCTTTCTTTTTGTATACAGTGAAACCCAGGGGCCAATGGAGCCCTCTCATGTCCACAGAACTGCCAATCAGGTTTTCTTAATGCCTCACACTCTTAAATAAGGACATTCCCACATGTCAAGAATGCTGCCACCAGGAAGATCAACAAGCCAACAGAGAAAAAAAAAAAAAAAAAAGAAAGAAAGAAAAGAAAAAAATTCAGAAGAAGCAAAGAAAGTTTGGAAAGAGAAAAAAAAAAAAACTTCAAAATACAGCATTTGTAGCCTCATGGAGATAAAAGCAAATTTTCACCTGAAGCAAAAGCAGGAAAAGATAGGTAGACAGGTAGGTAGGTGGATGGATGGATGGATGGATGGATAGATAGATATTAGATATAAATATAGATCTAGACTATCATACAATAATGGTCAAAGCACCAGAGAGCTCTTGTCTATTAAAAATGATGGCAAAAATCCAAAATTCACTAAAAGGTTTGAAAGATAAAATAGACAAAATTTCCCCAAATGTGGAACAGAAAGAGAGCAAATAAGAGACAGAGAAAGACAGATAATGGCAGAGAAAATGAGAACATTAAAGTATCAGTTCAGGAGGTTGGTCATTTGACAGTTAGGAATTCTAGAAAGGTTCAGAGAAAATGGAGGGGATAATTATCAAAGAAATAATAGAAGAAAATTTCCCAGAACTGAGAGATGTTGGTCTGCAGATTGAAAGGCCGTTAAAGGTCTAAGTTATGTGATCATGACGCCTCAGACACAGGAGACAAGAGGTGCCTAAAAGCCTCAGAAAGGGGTCGGAACAGAGCCACACTCCTCTGATGGCAAGTTTCCCTGAAAAAATAAAATAAAATAAAAGTAAGTTACAGATTATTTAATACATTTGCTCATGTGGCAAATAAGGTTGACAGGGATTTTCCAGTTCTGTGAAATCACAAGAAAAATTATGAGAGGTATGTAAAAAGGAAAGAAGGCAAACCAGAAATGAGGGAAAGCATACAGTTGTACAAGAAATGATTGTATTGAATGAGTCTCAGGAGTAAACAGCTGTACTTACTATTGTGTAAGAACAGACTATTCATTTAATTTTCTTAAGTGTTATAAACGTATATTTTGGAAAGGAAGGCAAAATTATGAGCTAAAGTTTGTGCCGTAATTGGAAGTCAATAGATAAGGTCAAGAATTGTCCCATCACAAAATAGAGCTGGGAGAGAGAGAGAGAGAGAGAGAGAGAGAGAGAGAGAGAGAGAGAGAGAGTATGAATGGACAGTGGTATGTCCTGTATGCGGTAATTTCAGAGAGGTATGTAAGGAAACCCTCCTGGGTAATAGTTAAGTTGTATGCATTTCTCTGAACTCATCAGTTGGCACACTGAAGACCTACACATTCTACCTTGTGTAAAATTTGCCTTAAAAGGGGAGAAAAAAGGAACCACAAGCAAATAATGAACTCCAATGATGTGCATGGTGAAACATTTAGAGATGAAATGTATTCGTATTTACAACTTACTCTGAAATACAACAACAAAAAAAATAAGATGGATAGGTGGATGGATGGTTGAATAAATAGGATGATGGAAAAGTAGAAAGAAGTGGTTGAATACATATAGCAAAATATTAATTGTAGAATTTAGTTAGCAGATTTATGGGCAACTTCAACTTTTCTATGTATTTGAAATTTTTATGAGAAAATTTAGAGAAAAAAATAGAAATATAAGCATGGTATTTAAGTGAAGTGACCTAATGACCAGGAGAAATATCCAAGAGTTGGAAGTGGCTGACTCTTGGAGAGTGAAAAGAGATGTGATCAGGGTCTGATGGTTTGTGTAGAACCTATGACATTTAAGTTTTAAATTCTGTATATAAATCACTTTGATTCCAAAAAAAGAACTAAAAAAGAAAAGAGGACTCAGGTATTGATATGTGTATTAAATCATGAAAGGTATTTGCACAAAAATGTAGGATTTCATAATTTGGGAGTCGATATGACAAACAGGATTGAGGTGTCACGGCAATAAGAGGGATGCCAGGGTCCCTCGGTTGTAAGTTCTGAAAGGCATCTCTGATCAGGCACAGTCGGATTCAGGCAAAGAATAGCAGGATCAGAGATTCCCAAGGTGTGAACTAGAGAGGTTCAGTGGACTGAGGCATATGAAGGAGGAGGAAGAGGAGGAGGAGAAGGAGAAACAGGAGGAGGGAGAGAAGGAGGAGAAGGAGGAGGATCATGTTGCATGTGTATCCATGCTCCAGTTAGACAGCCCTTGATGACCAGAGGAGTTCAGGCTCCTGAGCTGTTTGCTTATTGTAATTGCTACTCTTTTGTCTTCTTCTGATTTTGCTTTTTTTTTTTTTAAATAAAATCTGTGCTCTGAAAATCCAGGCCCTTATCTGACTGTCAAGAGACAAAGGTTGGAGAAGGGCAGAAAGACCTCGCCGTGGTGCTGGAGGTAGGGGTTCCAGGGAAAGAGCCCCCTCCCTGCCCCCTCTGGTTGCACCCCCCTCCAGGTCTCCTGTTCATTACACCTGGGAGGTCCTGCCATTTGTTTTAACAAGGAAGGTCCACTGTTAAGGCCTCATGTATTCTCAACCATGGAAAAAGACTCATGGCCTGAGCGGGTATTAGGCACCAAATCCAAGAGAGTCAGTCCATTTGCCATGAACAAGACTGAGGTCCATTCCCAGCAGTATTCCGAAAGCTTCCCTTTCTTGAACAGGATAGGAAGAAGTTAAGGGTGGAGTCAGGGCATCCCAGCTCAGAGGGAAAGGGTAGAAAAGAGAGGTGTGGGAGGCAAGGAGAGAACCTTCTACTCAGAAAAGGAGGGGACTGGGGCAATCTGGGGTCCTCTGGAAGTGCTGGGAACAGAGACAGGGCTGCAGGGTTGGTGATAAACGTTCCCCTGGAATGCCCAGAGTCTTGGCAGCTGGATGAGAGACAGCCATGTACCTCTGGCCGGCAGGTGCCTGCCCCTAGTGACAGTGAATGGCACCAAGCACAGACACCCAGGGCTCTGGCACAGAGCCGGTAGCTGCCACTGTGGAGGTTTTTATGCTAATGCCACTTGTCAAGCCGTCAGCTCTCAGGGTAGCTGAACCTGACAGGGAGGCAGCTGGGTCCCCTGAGTTTTGCTTCCCCTGAGCATCTCCCAGGTCCTCAGAGATGTCCGGCACAGGCTCAGAGCTGACTTTCCAGGAGGACTAGATGAGCAGGAGGGGGATCGTGTTTAAGGGGCTTGGGGGCTACAAAGGGGAGAGGGGACCATTGGCCCTCCCATGGGCTTCACCCCAGAAAGTTCCATCCTCCTTTAAAACCCACCCATTCAGAAGTGGGACCTCAGCAGGTAGGAGGGACAATACAACAGGGCTTTTCTGGATATTAGGCAGATATTTCCTGGATATTCCTAAGATATCAGGCAGCTTTCCATCCCTATAATGAAATACCTGAGATCATTAACTAGTAAAGAGAAAAGGTTTATTTTGACTCCCAGTTTTGGAGGTTCTAGTGCAAAATATGGTGGACCATTGCTCTGGACCTCTGGTGGGCATGCTGGATGGCAATGACGGGGACTGTGTAGTGGAACAAACTATTTACCTCATGGCCGGGAAGCAAAAGAGAGGAAAAGAAAGGGTCTGGGGTTCCACATCACCTTTGAGGGCAAATCCCTAATGACTTAGGAACTTGCCATGAGACCTTGCCTCCTAATGGATCACAGCTCCATAGCAGCTCCTTGGAGACCAAGTCTTGAACATATATAACTTGGGAGTCCTCAGCTTCCCAACTATCACAGAAGGGAATGGAGAATTCATTCTAGATCACTAGATCAGGCCCAGGAGCCCTGCCTAGGGTAGAGGGAAGGGCACAGGGCATAGAGACAGAGACCTGGGCCCTAGTCACGTCTGTGCCACTCTTACCATGTGGCCACGGATAAGTGACTTTACTTCTGTGGCTTCAACTTCCTACTGTGTGCATGAAGCATGGGTGGCAATAGTCTAGATGCGTTCATCTACTGAATTCAATGAATATTTTGCAAGTGCCAAGTCCCCATTAAATGGTCTGAAGATGAATTAGAGTCAGTGCAGACGCTGCCATCAGATGATGGCATTCTCACAAGTAGATGGAAGTTCTTCAGGTCTAAAGGTCCGGGATCTGTGGGAAGATATCTAGGGAAGATGCAGGAGGGGATTATGACCTCCCCTAGCCAGCACCGATGGCCGCAGCTGGATCTGAGGCCTGTGAGGTTCCCGAAAATGACTCTCAGAGTTGTGTGGCAGGAGGGATTTGTGGGGAAATCCACTTCCTGCCTTTCTTCCAAAAGAGGTTGGGAGCACCGGTATCCAGGAAAATCACTGACCTTGGAATCGAGACAGACCACCAGTTCCCAGGTCTGTTCCCGAGGACACTTTCTGTCCTCAGGAGTTTGGTTTTTTTTAAAAAATGATTACCATGCATCCCGGGAATGAGGTGCTTCTAAATGCAGAGTGCAGACCTGACCCTTCCTGGGAAGTCACCCCACCCAGAGTCTCTAGGGTGTAAGAGGGGGCCAGATTGCCACCAGCAGGGGAGCCTTCAGGAATGCCTCCTAACCCACTACCCACGCTACACACGGGTGTTCCACGAGATGTGTGGGGAGTTTTCCTGTAATTGGTTTATAGACGGTTCACTCAGCATTGTGTCTGGCCATAAAATATACTCACTTAATAGTCTCCAAGGAGTCTCAAAGCCTTCCAGGCTATAACTCCAAGCCCCCAGCCCCTCCTGCTTGGCCTGACACCTTGTTTGGTGAATCTGATTTGATTTTGATCTTAAATCTGCCCTCAATGCCTCAGAGGGGTAGCCCCAGGGAGGGGCTGGGAGTGAGGAGAGGAGGGTGGTTGCTGAGAATTATGACTTGGGACCATTAGGAAGAGATGACCGCTCGGCACAGCCTCTTCTAAATCACCCAGGGAAGACTGTCACTGCACACGCCGCTGCAGGCTGAGCTGGCAGGCAGAGAGGGCAGGAGGAGGGTGGAAATGTGGGGACTCTCTCACTGGCCTGGGTCTCCACCAGGCTCCAGGGCCTCAGCTCTCTGAGTGGGGTTTCCAGTGGTCGCTGGGCCCTGGTAATTCTCTCAACCTTGCCTAGTAGTGCCTTCCTCCCTTCACAGGACTCTGAGAAGTAGGTCCCCAAAGGTAGCGAGATGGGCACCCTGTGGTGAAGGAATAAAAACTGCAGGGCTTATTGTCCTTCTGGTAGAGGGTAAGAGTCCTGTGCCTGCATCTTGTTCTCTAGGATAGGCAAAGAAAAATGGAGCAGTAGAGACGCTCTGGCACCCTCCTCCAGTGGACTAGTCCACACTAGCTGCTGGCCAGAGGGGAGGTTCCTAGTCACATCTGTTGGCAGAGGTTGTTGGAAAATGGACCCTCCTGTCTCTCATTTCTCTTCACCTTTGTGTCAGCAGACAGTTTAGGGCAGTGGTGGAGAGCCAAACTCTGAAGTCAGACTTTCCAGATCTGAAGTTAAATTCCACCACTTAATTCTGTGACCCTGGACAAGGAACTCACCTCCCTGTGCCTCAGTTTCCTTAGCAAATAAAGTGCAGGGTAATGAGAGCGCACTCCTCTCAGGGTCACTGTGAGAATTACACATGCAGAGATCTCAGAGCAGGAGCTGGCGCACAGTAAGAAAATAATCCACACAAGCTGCTGCTCACCTTTGGTTAGTAATCCAAAGTGGGGGACAGGGGGCAACTGCCGGGACAAGCTCAGGAAATATACTGAATGGTTACTTTCCATTGGACCATGTCTTTTATGCATCTAAGACTTAGGAATGAATGAATGATATCTCCGAGCATGACAGTAGGGGGCTATAAAGACCCCAAGGCACTGTCTTGTCACATAGTGCTTACACTCTTAGAGAGTATGCTTCATGGCCAAGGTCAAAGGTAACCCCAGCACCAGTAGCTCAGAAAGAAGGGTCAGCAGGCGTCTGAAGCTAGGAATGGCCAGATATCCCTCTCCTAACATCAAAGCCCTTTAGGGAGCATTAGGAGAGGCTGGTGTCCAAGGGGCCCCGTGTAAAACGGTAGCATAGCACAATTTACTGAATTTACTGTCAATTAACCCTTCTAAGCTTTGACTTGTAGTCAAGATTTCTTAGGACACTTTGATCCCAGAATATTATTAACCAAAGGATCATTTCATGTTAGAGGCTAAGGAATCAAAAAGTCACACAGCTATGGCTTCATTTATTTACTTATTTATCAGAACTGGAGAGGCTGTAGAAAGCAACTAACATTGTCCCTCATTTTATAGAAAGGAAAACTAAAGCTCAGAGAGATGAAATGTCTTTTAAGTTTACTGATCCTCTCTCCCCAATGTGTCCCTATACTCGTCTTTGATGGAGAGAGACAGGGATCAGTTTCCCAGTTTGGGGAACTGGGAGGATAAAATGGCTTATCCAAAGCTATACACAGATCAGAGGCAGAAATAACCTGACCAGCATTCTGACCCCACCTTTCCTATTGTTGGAAAATCCTGATCTTGGGCACCCAAAGCCCCCTGGAGGGAACAGGGTGCGGGCAGATGCACTGGATCAGAATGAGGACCAGGCACCTTCCACCAGCCCTCTGTCAACTGCTTTTCTGCAGAACACAGCACAGCCTCAGAAGGAGCCTCGAGTGCCAGGGAGGCTCCAAGCCAGTATCAGGAGGATTTTCATGAACACAACTGTCTGTGTCTGGGCAGCCATGTGGAAAGTTGCAATATAACCCACTGATGTCATGTGGCAGGGGAAACAAGATTTCCAGAGCAGCCGCGCTGCTCTTTCCAACCTCCGAGTGGAGCAGAATCCCAGACAGGCTTCTGGAAGAAAGGGAAGAGAGAAGAAAAAAAAAAAAATCACACCAAATTGCAGACAAGACCCTGGTTCTGCAGGCTCTGAGGGAGGGTGGAAGGAGTTGGGAGGGTCCAGAGTCGCTGGGCAGATGCTGAGCTGGAGCTCCTGGAGTGGGCTGGAGCCACCCTCTAGAGCTCTACTCTAAGGTTGCTCTCAGGGCACTAGGAGCAAGGGACAGGCAGCTGACCTGGAGGAGCTGGGCCAGCCCTCCAGTGTTCATCAAGCTCTCCCAACATCTGAGAGCCCAGGACTTCAGAAATCACCAGGTCATTCCTCAGACCTAGGACAGGCTTTATTCCTACCTTTGACACGACACTCACTCTCGTGGTCTTTAAGGACTCCAGCTTTCTGATTTCTACAGCCCATTCTACCAGCCATTCTGGGATCACGTCTAAAGCAAATCCATCCTGATCAGTTGAAGCATAGACCCGGTCTTCAGAGAGGCAAGACCCTGTGGTAGAGGGCAGAGAGGCAGGACTGGGGGCCACCTGTCCCTCCTCTGTTAGTGTCCTGTGGGGTGTTTCCTCACTTCCTCCCACTGACTGGCAGATCATGGCTGGGTCATGCAATCTCTCTGGGCTGCAGTTCACTTGTTTTTTTTTTTTTTTTTTTTAATGGGGAAAAGGGAACAAATGATAAAGTTCCTTTTAGTTTGAAAAGTCTATTATCTTATGACTATTTATACAGGTAAGGGGCAGCAGTTTGGGGTAAGTTACATGAAAGATTTTTTTGTAGCTTTATTAATGTATCTTGAGGTTTCTAAATTCTGAAAGTCATCAATCTAATCCCAGAAAGCTTGGAAACCAAGAGTAAGCACTGCTTTTTTGAAAAACACCTGTTTCCCGAACAATCCAGAAACAATCTCTATTAACCTTCGGGGGTTGTTGTTGTTGTTTTGTTAATCATTATTTTAGTTGTACATAGTTATGGGTCTATTATTGTTTTCTGAATGTGTTATTTTAAGTCTTAAGTCTTTACCTGTCTATGTACCTTTTAAAAAGAATATACTATAATAATATTCTGCAGTCTGTATTTTAGTCATTTTGGAATGCATTCTAAGTATTTTCTTATACCAATATTCTACTACAAAATGGCATTTTATTATTTATATTTTTTTCTCATGGTTTTTGATATTCAAGCAAATCACAAAGGAATACAAATGGTCAATTAACGTTTAAAACATTCAGCCTCAATAACAACCAAAGACAAGGAATGAGATATTATTTTTACATATCAGGTTAACATAGATTTTTTTTCTTAATACCTGATGAAGAAATGGATGATCTTTTACATAACTGGAGGGTTAGAACCTATCTATCTGGAAAGCAATTTTATATATTAAAACAATGTGTGTCTGATTGTTCACTTAATGATTTTATTTGGAAAAACTCACCCTATGGGAATAATTGCCTAAGAAGAAAAATATATAAGTACAAGAATGTTGAAGCATTATTTATATTTATAATAGCAAAATTTTAGTAATAGCCTAAATGTCAATTAACAGGTGTTGTGGTTTAGATATGAGGTGTCCCTTAAAAGTTCATATGTGAGAGAATGTAAGACTTTTCAAAGGTATAATGATTGGATTATGAAAGGTATAACTTAATCAGTAAATTAATCCCCTGATATGGATTGCCTGGGCAGTAACTGTAGGTTACTGGGCTGGAGGGTGTGGTAGGAGTAGGTAGGTTCACAAGGGATGGGGGTGCCTTTGGGGTTTATATTTGTCCCTGGTAAAGCATATTTTCCTATCCCCCGCCCTTCTTCCTGCTTGCCATGTCCTAAACTGCTTTCTTCTTCTATGCTCTTCCTCCATGATGTTCCGCCTCACCTCAAGCCCAGAGTAGGGTGTCAGTTAATCATGGACTGAACCTTTGAAATCAAGAGCCAAACTAAAAATTTCATCCTCTACATTATTCTTGTTGGGTCTGTTGGTCACAGTGATGAAAAAGTTATCTAAACTAATAACAGAATAGTTAAGAAAAGCATGAGACATACAAACAGCAAAATACTATGCAATCATTAAAAATGATAACGTACCCTTAAAGTTATTGACTTGGAAAGATGTCTTTGACATTTTGTGGTATAAAAAGAAAAAATCAGATAAAAGAACAGCAGGCAAAGTCTGAGCCCATTTATGTAAAGTCACATGCATAAATCTGTATGTGTCTTACAGAACAAAATGCCTGAAGCATTGTGCACTTCAGATAGGAGGGGCTTAAAGGTTGCAATCTGGTGAGAATGGGGTGGGGGAGGGGGAACAGGTTTGAGTTCTTCTTTTGCATCAGCATTTACTTACAAACCATCAGATTTTTTTTTTCCTCTGCTCATTTGGGACAGTGGGAAGGGACACTGATGCAGATTAGGAACACCTCCATCTTCCAACAGGTGTTGACCAAAATGTTAATAATGATCATCTATATGAGGAGGGATTTGGGATGTTTTAACTCCTGCTTTGAAATTCTGGTTATTATTTAAATATTTTACAAAATAATTTTGTAGTATTTATTGTTTGGCAAGACTCACAAGTAGTGGGGGTGTTTTTTTGGGTTTTGTTTTATAATATCCTGAGAGCTTGGATTTCTGCATCCTGCCTATCAACCCCTGCAATATAGCAGGTGGTTTTCCTTCCTCCAAGAACTTCAGTCCTCTCTTGCTAGGTTTGGGGTATCCAGGTAGGTACAAGCCCATAGGAATCTACACTCTCAGATTCTATCTGCATAGCATGCCCCATACTGGCCTCCCACCATCATAAGAGGGATGTCCAAAACACTTCTGCTGGGCTGCCCAGGAGCACCTCCCAGGTTTTGGTCCTCTGCCACCCTTTTGTCACATTTGCCCTTTGGGCTGATTAAACCACTGAGCTCCCAGCAGATGAGGAAATCCTGCCATCGACTCCACCCTCAACCTCAGCTCTGTTAATCCTGGCAATACCCAACCTGGCTTCTGACCTTGACCTGGTTTTATCTTTAATCTTTGGCTTTGCTGCTCCTTGGCAGTTTCAGGACACCCCTGATGTGAGCACGTTTTATCCTACCTGGTCCAACAGTTCAACAGACATCTACCAAGTGCTCACTATAGTGCTCATTATATGCCATACACTTGGCCAGGTTGTGAATAAGGAAACCATTAATTTAGGTCCCTAACCTTGAGGGAGCTCAATCTGTCAGAGGAGCCTGAAGGATGGTCACCATGATGGTAACCAACCCAGTAGGTTAATTACTGCCAGGTAGTGTTCTAAATGCTTTGTATGTATTATCTCATTTAACCTTCATTGTAACCCACGCAGTGAGCTCTATTATACTCTTTTGAAAGACTAGGAAACTGGACACAGAGAATAACTTTCCCACGTGAAACAGAAGTAAGTGCCAATCAGGAATCAGAACCTAGGTAATCTGGCTCCAGAGGTATCAAGTCTTAAACACTACATTCTATGGAAAAACAAAATGGAGCCATCTGCTGGGTCTTGTGATGGACATTAACACAAAGAGCTGTGGAAACTCAACAAAATGAGTCATGAAGTCCTCTGACTCAGACTCTTAACGTTTTACATGAGACCAGGACATACACCCAGCCTTCTCTCTACTGCTCTCCTGCCTAATGGAGGACCCACAACCCCCTGAGCTGGACTGGCCAGACCCTGTTCCACACTTCCTCTGACACAGTGGGCCAAGGGTCTGGTCCCCACCCCCAGGAAGGGGGGTGGAATGCATAGAGACACAGCTGGCCCCAGAGCTGTCCCAATTGGTTTTGGACTTCCTGCCATCCTCCACGAGCACCCAGTCGGAAAAAGGACTGGTGAACATGCCCCCGCCGTGGTTCTGCTTCCATTAGTAGCCATGCTTTCTGCAATAAAGGTGTTCCAGAAAATCTTTGTCTGAACAAAATGTTTGCAAATTGAATCCCATTTAGAATATATTGGAATTGTCAGCCGATGATACCATAGCATTAACTAGCATTGAGCTCTTCTTATGTACCAGGAATTTCGCTTGTAATAATCATTTAATTCTTAGAACAGCTCTGTGAGGTGTGTACCATTTTCATTATCCCCATATAACCAGTGAAGAAACTAATCCCAAAGAAGCTAACAGACTTGTTCAAGGTCACACAGCTAACTTCCCAGCCCAGCGCTCAGTCCCCAACCATCACTCTGGTATTTCTTCTCAAAGGAGCACTGAGTGACTTTCTAGGCAAACAGTCTGAGACCCAAGTTTTCTAAGCTCCAATTCACGTTTTGCCAAAGAAGAAGAAACCTCATTTTCTTGGCTCAAACCTCAGCCTCCAGTTTCAGTTAAAAAAAAAAAAATTTTAGGAGCTGAGCTGCATGGGGTTCTAACCACTGTCCACCATGAGGTCTCACCACTGTCTACCATAAGGGGGCGCTCTAGAGATACCCTACCTCTGTCCCCAGCTGCAAGCAAGCGCAGGCGCAGGCGCACAAACGCACAGACTTTCACTCTCAAGTGACTTTCTGGTCCAATCCCATACTGCCTACTGTGACCAGGCCAGCTGCTTGGGCCCTCGGGATTGAGTCACTAGGAGCCTGGGCAATGGAGAGAAAGGAAGCTGAGTAAAGGCAGCTAATACTATATCTATGATATGCAGCTTTGGTCGTAATAAACACTGCAGCTGAATATTCCCGCGGGGCCTTCCTAATGGAGGAGATGGATACACTCCAGAGCAACCCCAGGGGTTTTACACGCAACTCTGACTAAACTCCCTATAAAATCAATCCCGCCTTTTTCACCAGTTGTGACAGGGTGTTCTAATATTAATCCACTCTCCTTGTCAGTCAGCCCCCCACCTCAAAGGCTTTAATGATCTTTAGGCAGGCATGATAAACACAACACATCGAAGCAGAGAAGGCCAGGCCCAGGGAGTCCAGGGAGCTGCTGCCCCTCACCACAGCCACTCCGAGGCTCAAGAGGGACAAAGGAGACCCTCTCCGGCCCTTGAGTTGCCTTCTTTTCCAGCAGGATAGACTATGGAACAGCCGCCAGACCTGGCCAGCCAGCTGGGTGGAGGATGCAGGGCTAGTCCCTGGGCCCCCACCTCGCAAGCTGCCCAAAGCACTTTGCAGGATTCCAACTGCTGCCAATGCCGGCAGGCCCCGTGGATGCTGATTGTTCCCGGCAGCCCTGTTTCTGCAGCTCTACTTCTTACTTCTATATCTTGGGCATCTTCTTTTGTGCTTCTGACAGCTCCCTTCTCTCTAGAGGGAAGCTGGGTCTGGAGGGAGAATACTAGCAACCAAGGGAAGAACTGGAGGTTTCTGGGGCTCATTCCTAGGGGCTCATTTTTCCCATTGTCTGTCATTCTCATCACCTCGAAAACATTTTGCCCAGACCTTGGGCCCTCCCACACCTCCCTCTTGCTCTCTTGCTCCCTCCTGCCCTGGCCCCTCCCTTGGCCCCTCCAAGTCTCCTAGAGGTCCAGTAAGGGGTAGAACTGGGACCAGAACAGAGAGGCAGTCAGAGAGAAAGATAAGCAGTGAGTTGGAGGCAGAGACCAAAATGGGACCCTTGGGGGAGGATAAAGGTGAGAGGATGAAGAGGATATAGTCCAGAAAAGCCTTCATCTTTCTACCTCCACATCCATCTCTGAGTCTTCAAGGCCCTGTGAGTGTTCATGTGAGCCAAGCAGGGGCCCTGTGCTGGCTTTGGGAAGGCTCCCAGGGCTTCTCTCTCATACAGGAAGCTGCTCAATAGGCTGCAGTATAAGCTGCCTGGCAGCTTCCTCCTGAACCTCCCAGCAAACTCCCCCAGGCGACAGCAAGCTCAGAGCCTTGAGTCTGGCCTCTGACTTCAGGAAAAAAAAAAAAATGGCCAGAGATGTTTAATGCAGAACACTGGCCCACAGAGAAGCAGATCAGCAGGCCCAGGGGCCTCCCTGGTGGGTGCGACCTCCCCTGCGGCCCTGATGGCCCTAGAGATCTTGGCAAAGCCTGAAAAAGAGAAGCCATTTCACTCTTTTAATAAAATTTAGTTTAATTTTTTTCACTTTATAAGCAACATATTTTACCTAATAAAAATATGAATAATCAATATAAAAAGGAAGAAGGGGAGGCTAGAACCTGCACCAACCAATGTAATATTTGAACGCATCTTCTTCCAACATCTTCTTTTTCTTTGTAGTGTTGAATTAGGGCTTTGCCGTTGGACTTGTGCCAGAACCCTGTAAGGGTCATTTGCCTGTGAGACACCCTATGTGGGGGAAGGAAAGATTCTAGCTCACAACTTACTGAGGTGTCAGGGCACTACACTTGTGCGAGAAGAAGATGATAATGATACTGATGTCAGGGGGTCGTAAAGATTTCCATATGCAAAGTGGTTAGAACCGTGCCTAACATATAGTAAGCATGAAGTAAACGTGCTGACACTATCACTGAGAACATCTTTATAATTATATGTTCTAACTTCCCCATGAGGAATGAGGGACAGGAACTACTCTACCCTCCCCAGCAGCTGTTCTTCCCCGGGGATAGCCTAAGCACCCAGCTATGTAACAGATAGGCAGGATAGGATGTCACTCTTGGAGGACTGACTTAAGCATCACCAATTCAGGACTCAGTCTTTGCCAGGGTGGGAAGGAAGGAGACCTGGCTCTCCCCCCACCCCCCATGAGCTCTTACAGTCTGTCCAGTTTCGTGCTGGTGCTTACATGACAAGCAGCTCCTTGTACTGTCCCTTGCCACTATAGAGATCACGTGTTCAATACCTCCCTCTTTTCTGCTTAGCCAGCCCAGGCTGCAGATTGCTCACAAGGCTACAGCCCAAGGGGCTCCTCCAATACACAGGGCTGGTTTATAAAAAGCTTTCATGTATACAGTCCTTAGCACTTTACAACAGAAAGCATCCAAATATCAGAACATCCTGGGAAGGAACCTTTGAGATCCCCAATAGCTGATTTGGCACTTACTGTGTGTCCAGCCCTTTACTAACTACTTTTTATATCTTATCTCATTTAATCCTCATAAGACTATGTGGTAGAAATTACCATTACCTCATTTCATAAGTGGCTCAGAGAAATCCAGTCATCTTCCTTGCTACAGCTGTCACCTAGGTGACTTGAACTTAACTATGGGGAGACTGTCCTTTGTTCTGAGAATTGTCACTATGGACCTTTTCATTTTCTGCAGCTATTCTTCTAGGGGAAGACTGACACCTTGGTTAACCTGAATGCCAATTTAAAAAATATATTTAGATCATGTAAGCTAGGTATATCTCTTACCTGGTGCATAAGAAGACACGTGAGAAGGAGAAAAAACTGAGACCCACTGAGAAGGGTAAGTCACTTTCCACGGCCACATGGCTAAAAAGTCACAGAACTAGAACCAGAGCCCAAGGCCCTCCAACCTCATTTTTCTAGAACATCTGGCTGCTCTTCTGTCTCTTCCCAGAGGGCTGAGGCCAGAAACCAGGCTCCATGCTTCTCTGGTATCTGGCATACAGTGTCCAGAACAGTTCAGAGCACACAGCAGGTACTTATTCAATTCCAGGTAGTGGATTAATGTCAACTTCCTGCAGGAGAGGATGCAGCGCACGCTGGGATGTGGATCCAAGTTTCTCTTAATGACCTTACACACGAAACTGAGCTCATGCACAAACTGTTTCGATTGCCGACCTGAACCTAGCTGGCACCTGAACTCTGGAAAGCCAAGTCTCCATGTTCTCTCCCCATCTTCTCCACCAAGCCCGCCTCCTCCTTCTATTCTCCCTTCCTCCTAAGAACATTGCATATTCCGAACCCAAGATGGTATCCCTTGAGAAGTTAATATTGTACAAAAGAATCCCAGAGAGGCAGAACCGACTGGAAACTTTTTGCAATGCTGGTGTCTAATTTCCTCTGGGACCTGCCGAGATTCTCTCCTTTACAGGTTGGAAACTTTTGCCCAGTCTGAGCTGTCACTGGGACCACAGGCCGCAAGCAGGTGGCTTGAACAGGCCTCTTCTTGCAGTGGCATGTCTGGGTGGTGGTAACTATGCATTTTTTACTGAGTAAGTGAATTAATGGGCACATAAAACATACACAACTTGTCACCCTGTTAGCTGCTGCCATTGCCATAGCGGCTCGCCCTGCCTCGGGCTCAACTAAATTGCTCATCCACTCGCTCTCTTCCTCCCTCTCTCTTTCCTTCCTTCCTTGGTGGCATTTTTGCCCTTAAAGTCCCTCTCTCTCTCTCTCCTTCCACTCTGTAAATACCTCTTTTCCCACAGCTTCAGTATTTTTAAGAACATTCTTATTTATTTATTTAACATTATTTCCCGGGAAGCCACTTCCAGAGACATCTCTGCCATGGAGGTTTATGTGCCTTTGCTGACTTAATGCCTTTTCTTCTCTCCCTGTCCAGGAGACCAAGGTTCAGGGACAGCAGCAGCCCAGAGGAAGCTTCACCCTGAGGAAAGAGGACGCATGTAATTTAAAAACAGTTGCCAAAGCAGACACGATCATCTGTGTGGACACACACTTGGTTGTACATACATGCTCCACTGCCCAAGTTGGCAGACACCCTGACAGTGTGCACCCATGTGCCACAGCTGTGGCTACACACACACACACACACACACACATACACACACACACACACACACACACACACACCCCAAGCCCTGTGTCTGCATGCACACACACAACAGCTGTCTCATCTGCGTGTATAGACATCAGGTACACACATCCTCACAAAATCCATGGTCAAAATGAATGATCCTGAATATTTACACTTGAAAGGATTTCAGCTGCATGCACACCCCTCAGTGTATCTCTCTCTGTGTCTCCCTGGGATGCATTCCCAAGTCTGCAAACATACTTCTCATACATACTTTCAATGGCATGGCTCTTTATGCACACCATATTTGCATACCCTGTATAGGCCACATCTGTATGCATGCCCCTCAAATAACACATCACCAAAAGATCATTATTTCTGTTCATTCCTATGTATATGCACCTTCAGTGCTGAATTAACAATTACAATCCTACACCCGTCCTCACAGCTATCCATTCCTGTATGCACACCTCCATCATTTACATATACCTCCAACAGCCGAAGTCTACTTGAACATTTCCAATGTGTATGCACCTCTACCAGGTCATGTCTGCATGTGCTTATCTGATAGGAATTAGCCTCATCCAGCTATGGCTGCAGTGAATATACAACACAGACCCATGTCGACATGCGCAGGCCCCATGTACACACTCCCTGTGTATCTCCCCCAAGCTCCTGCATCTGCTACATATTCAGATGAACCATCCTTTCCCACCAGCCTATGATTAGGTCTTTGATGTAGATGTCAGGTACATTTGTACACACCTCATATATACATGCACACTCTATCTTGCTATACCTCTTATATCCCTTGCACATGAACCTTTAATCCTGATTTTTATGTATGTCCCATGTAAATATTCCACTGAACATTCACATCATATATACAAAAAACTACAATCTGACCCTGTCTGTATGTACATCTCAAATGTACACCCCAAAAGCCCAATTCTATATGTGCCTGCATACATGCCCTGAAATAATTTCATGTCTGCTTACACACACCCTAATGAAAACCTACCATCTCCATATGCAAACACAATCACAATCACAACAATTCTCTCTAATGCCCCATAACTGTGTTGAATGCCCATCCTCAATTCAATTTAACCCAGTAAGTCCTGTGTTTCAATTCTGCAAGTAACAAAATGGACACAGGTGCATTAAAAGCAGTTGGAAGTCATAATCCAGAGAATGTTTATCTCTTATATTTTTTCATATACTACATGAAACATATGTGTGTGTTCACCTATTATTTTTCTCAAAAGAAACGATCTCTAAAAATATTATATTTATTTCAAATAAATATACCCCAGGTATATTTCTTACTCAGTTTAAGTTTTTATAAGTGTCCCAAATCTGAGACAACAGGATTTAATGGGTTTATTAAACTAAGCAATGTAATTAAGCCTAAACTAAACTATTACACCCTTACTAAGACTCAAACCCTGTGCAGAGTTCTGGAAATAAGCAGATTAAGAAGAACAGCCCTCACCCTCCATGAGTTCCCTGCCTCAGAAGAGAAATGAACAAGAAGGCAGACGCCTACAGCAGAGCATGGTAAGTGCTATAACAGAAGTCTGCATACGCAAACGCACACCTTCAGAAGCTCCAAATGGACTGGAACATTCTACGTGCACATTTAGACGTACAAATGGACACAATATAATCATATTCACACATATCCCCACTCTGTGCTTAAATCCCCCAATTGCAGCTGTGATCACTTGCTTCCTTTAGACCTGGTAGCTCAAAGTATCCCCCATCAGCCTTCTCCTCACATATCAACAGAGCCACTATTAGGGTCAGGATGTTCCCTAGTGACCACTGTCACTGCTTGCATGGAATCTCCTTGTTCTGGCTGCATCCTGGGTACCCAGTTCAGCAGAGACAGACCCTCAGGTGCAGGAGTCCAGCTTTATTCCCAGCCTGACTTCGCACAAGGCCCAGGTCTTGCGGTTAACCTACTCTCTGCCTCCTGCAGAGGCTGCCGTTGCCACAAAGGGCCCAAGGGCTCTTTTCTGCTCACTCCTTGCTGGAATGGTCGGCACTAAAATTTCTCTGACAGGATTATTTCCCAATTCCAGTCTAAATTTTCTAAAACTTTAGTGTTTATTGGAACAAACTATGGCCTGCAGGACAAATGTGACCCACCATCTATATTTGTAAAGTTTTATCAGAACATGGTCAAATCCACTTTTCTGTATATTATCTATGGTGGCTTTAGTACCATAAAGGTAGAATTCAGTAATTAGAATGGAGACTGTAAATATTTATTCCCTGACCCTTTATAGAAAAAGCTTGCCAACATTGCAAAGTGTGGGAGAAGGTAGGCCCACTCTGGGCAAAACAAATCATCCAGTTGAAGAGATCTATCGAGAAATTTGTGTTCTCCAAGGTAGAAGAGAAGGAAAATCAAGGAATTCAAGCCATGTCTCAAAGTCATACAACAAATATTTGTTGAATGCCTCGTACTTGCCAGAACTGTTGGTCACTGGGGTATAGCAGTGAACAAAACATAGCTCACGCCCTCCTAAAGTGCACGGGCCCTGGGGGACACTAACCCACGGCTCACACACATCACTACAGTGAGAACTATGATGAGAAGGGGGCACTGTCGAAGTCAGGAAAAGAAAGTTCAGATGGAGTTTGATGGTGAACTCAAATATACAAGGGAATGAATGGTAGAGGGATGGGACAGCTCTATGGACACCCAAGGTGAGTCCCAGAACCAATGAATCACAGGTATTACAGGTGATTCTGGCTCAATGTGAGGATAAGCTTCACGCTCAACCCTGCCCTCCAATGGACTGGACTCCACTGTGTGTTCCATACTGTTAGGAAAGGAACATCCTTGTTAGGGACAGATAGAGGGAAATGATACTTGGTGTTGGCTTATATGACCTGGGAGGTCCTTCTGCCTCCAAGAGGCTAGGAGCTCACCACTACCTCTCAAGATGGCACCAGGCTAAGCTCTGCCAACTTGCCCCTCCTTTCTACCATCCCCTGCTCCCTCCCCTCTGGCAGATATAGGGACAGCCTCTCCTGACCGCCCTCAGTTGGCCATGAATAGCACCTGTACAGAGTGCCGTGAGAGCATCCACCATTTCTGTGATCATGCATTAAACCCTCCTAGCACAACAGCATGTTTCCATACCAGCCTTCTCCTGAAAGGACCCTCAGACCCTCCTCTTCCTCTTGTCATATTGGTCTCTAACCTCCTTCCACTTGCTCTCCTCAGTTCCAGACTTTTCCATTGCAATACTGGGCCTTCCAGATCCTCTCCTATCCAGTTCCTCAGCCATAGGGTCACACCTCATTCCACTGCACAAAGGCTTCAGAGGAGAACATCAAAGCTCTGCCACATTCTTAATCCACGATCCTTGATGCTCATTCCTTATTCATTCCACGCCACCAGAGGCTGAACTTGAGGTCTAGAAACCAAGGACAAGAGAGAAGGCAAGGGAAATGAGAAGCTGGTAGGAAAAAGGAAGGCAAGACCCAGAAGGAAAAAAGGAGGGAGAGAAACTTCAAGACAACACAGGGGCAAGTAGGGAGAGCCTTAGGAACTCTGTGTTTAAGTGGTCTGATAATTAAATAAACAGGGTTTGGTGGGAAAGCCCACCTTTCAAAATCCCCGCTGGTGGTGAGGCATATAAAGACCTGAATAGCAAATATTTACTTGGAATTAACATGGAGCAGATCCTATCAAGCAACTGGGGGGCTGTTTCCGGAGTCTTACCTTAATGTCTTGTGTGGCATGAGGGCTCAGGCGGGCACTAGACCTGGTGTAATATGCTAAACAAATCTAATGGTGTGCTTTATTTCCCCCCTCAGCAGAACTCTTAATTATGTATCTTGCAAATGCACAGAGAAAACGGATTAGCCATGGCAGCTGTTTGCTGTAGAGTAGTACCCTCCCCAGAAACCTTTGCAAGGAGACCATGATCCAGTCCCCCAGGCTGGGCCAGGGAGCCAGCAGGAGTCTGGGAAGAGCACTAGTACAGGCTGTTACTACGGATTGGAATCTCCAGCCAGATGTTAGCTTCCTGGCAACCCAGTGGGAGAGGTAGGACGTGAGTTAAGAGGCGAGTGGTAGTGGGGACCAGGCCAGTTCTGTGGCTGCATGGGCAAGCTCCCCCCCCTGGCAGGGCTAAAACACCCACCTGGGATAATGCCAATGTGTGGTTTGGTGGGGTGACTCACAACTGCCCCCTTAGCACCTTCTAGCAAGTTATAGGAGCCCCAGTGAAAGCTGTCACCTAGCAGAGCTATGGGATAACCTGGATTCATTAGGGAAGAGCAGTCAGGGAAGTTCAGAACCTTGGGTTCTAACTGGAGAAGCCAAGTCAATAGACAGATAGCAAGAAAAGGTGACATAAGGCTGCGAGGTATCAGGGCAGAAACCCATTTTGAAACAATGGTATGGGACTGTGCAAAAGAAAAACGCACTTCAGATGGGCAGATTGGTGACCCAGCCAGACTCGCAAGCAGGGCGTAAGTGCCACTGAGAACATGTGTGCACTGAACTCAGATGGGTTAGAGATATTTGTGTGCACATGTGTGCCCGTGCAAGGAAGTGCCTGAAGACCACGAGTCTAGGGCAGAAAGGCCCTTCTCTGCAATGCCCTGGGCACTGTCATTGCGGGTGGGAGGATGTCAAGCAGGCGTAGAAGTTAGCCTGCTTTAACAAACTGGAACCTGGATGTAACACTAGGGAGTCCCATTCTACTGTTCACTAGCAGTTCTCATATCTCTCTGGGCCTCAGTGTCTCCTTCTGTCTTAGCATATAAAAATCTGGCATGGTGTGTCAAACCTACCAATAGTAACATTGCCTCTGAATATGTTGAGTTGTCATTTTACTTATAAGGGATTGGGGTTTTATTTCTCCAAGGACTATAGGAAAGATATTTATTGAAATTCATGAAACTGTTTTATAAACTGGAAAGGGCAATACTAATCCTAATAATATTTATTGAGCACTTGCTATGAGTGAAGCACCATTCAATCCTGACAATAATCCTATGATACAGGTGCTATTAGTAACCTGATTATTCAAATGAGGACACCGAGGCACAGAGAGGTTACATAATTTCCAACAGATTGTGCAACTAATAATTGAACAAAGCCAGGATTAAAACCCTGGCATTGCACAAGTGTTATTAGTTATATAAGATGGTTATCCAGAACTGGCAAAGCTTTGCAGAGAACAGAAGACATCAGGTCCATGCACTGCCCAGCATCATAAAAAGTAGAGATCAAGGGCTGAGGTTGTGGCTCAGTGGTAGAGCACTTGCCTCCATGTGTGAGGTACTGGGTTCTATCCTCAGCACCACATAAAAATAAATCATTAAAATAAAGGTATTTTTTAAAAGTAGAGATAAGGCAAAACTCCAGCCTCACAGGAATCCAGGACTAAGGGTATATGCTAAACAGGGAAAGTTAGAATCAGCGAACTTTGGAGACAGAGAAGGGTCTCTGTAGCAGGAACAAGACCTCTATGCCAAGGACAATGAATCCTGGAAACAAGGCAGCACTGCTTCCCGTGCCCACCAGATGGCGCTGTGCTGTTCACCAAAGTTTTACCTTGACATTCAACCTGACAAATCTTCACCAAGCTATTTCTATGCACCATGCACAGGAGATAGAGTGATAGAAAAGTGTGCTCCCTGCCCTCATATAGCTTATGGTCTACCGAGGAAAGTTGTTACATGCAAGTACTCTCAAGCATGATGAGTTTAAAGAAAAAAAGAGGTTGGATGTATATCAGTTGGAGTAATGCCAAATACAAAAACAGCCAGGCACCGTGACACATGCCTGTAATCCCAGCAGTTTGGGAAGATGAGGCAGGAGGATCCTGAGTTAAAAGCCAGACTCAGAAACTTAGTGAGGCTCTAAGCAACTCAGTGAGAACTTGTCTCTAAATAAAATATAAAAAGGGCTGGGGATGTGGCTCAGTTGCTCAGTGGTTCAATCTCTGATACCAAAATAAAAATTAAAAACAGACCCCAAAATATATTATGATTCAAATTCAAGACTTTTTATTCCTCAGTCCTGTAACAGGGAAACACTGAGGATCCTGTTGGTAAGAGTAGTTGTCCTTGACATTTCTTTCAGAGACAGGCTGACAGGGCTCTTCCATCTTCAGTATATATCCCCAAAGGCCTCCCAGGGGTTACTATCCCACTCAGCCAAAACCCACCATCCCAGTTTTGTCCTTTTCCAAGAAGGAGTGCACAAAGGTTTTCACGGGCCAGGCCTGGGAGGAGTACAATCCCTTCTGCTCACATTCTGATCTGTAGACCTCAGCCTCATGCCACATCTAACTCCAAGGGTGAGAGCTCAAAGCCCCGGAGGAAGACCAGGCCATGGGTTTGGTAAGCAGGTAGTAGACTGTCACACGTGTTCTATGGGGATCATTGCACACTACGTCCCTTCTGCTTGAAATACCTCACCTTGCCCTATTTCCCCCTTCTTTCTATCCAGAGAATTCTGTTCTTTTATAAACAATAGCATATAATATTCAATATTATTTTTTTCTTTTCTTGAACATAAAATCCCCCTTTGTTCTCAAAAGACCTTATGTGAAGAGTTGTCTTAGGAGAGGTCTTTGATCATGTACTGGGCAAATCTGGGCAGACAACAATCCTAGCCAAGGACAGGAAGTCAGAACCACAAGTAACAGCAGAACATCAGGCCTCCCAGAGAATCCTCAAAGCTCCTGGGGAGAGTGACTCCTCAGAGTGTGTAGAATGGAAGCTCAGATTATTTCATTTAGATATTAAGAAAAAAGTAGAGAGCTATTAATAAAATCTGGAGGAAACCTGGGGAAATTAATGAAGAATCTAACACAATGTGCTTTACAAATGTTCACTGGATTAACGACTAAAAGATAGTATTTATTATTGTGTACCAGGCACGGTTCTTCTCAACAAACCCCTCAGGTCAGAATTCTTATGCCTGATTGACAGGTAAGAAAATCACCCCAGAGAAAGTCACATGGCCCATAAACAGGAAGGCTGAATTCAAGTTCAGGTATATTCTTAACCTGTGTGTTCTACTGCCTCTTGCCTAAAAGAATGAGCAGAAAATAAAGAAAATAGTAAAAGTTTGGGATGGCGGTGGGCAAGCAGAAGATATAGGTCAAAGGGGAGTGAGACTTCCAAGTCTGGACTTCAGGAAGGAGGTTCTCCAGCTGCCCATGGGAAGAAGGCTGGTGATCCACCTTGCCAGCCTCCCCAAGGGGAGAAGGCAGAAGCCTGTTCACCCAGATGGTGGCTGCTCCTCTCTGCTGGGGCAGAAGGGAGGAAGCTGTTGGCAATGCTTGACTTGCGAAGCCTCAGGGGAGAAAAACCAGGGAGTTTACGAGATCAGCTCCCTGAGGTGCCTTGGGCAGGATGCAGTGCTTTCCAGTGGAGAGAAATAGGGAGGAAGAGAATCAGGACCAGATGGAGTTAGTGTTCCAGCAAGTGCATGTGGTTTCAGAAATCAAGGAGAAACATGGATCAAGGCCAAATTCAGTCCTCAGGGTTCTACAAACCTGTAGCCTCTGGGGAATCACTCAGACATAGGATGTGGAGACTGGGTGGGGGGCATCTTACCGAACATCCTGTCCATGCTACTTGTTCTACAGTGGGGAAACTGAGGCTTGGGAAGATAAGTTAGTGCAAGGGCTGGGATGGAATCCCACATCACAAGTGGGTGATGGGCACATGCAGGACCATCTTTGCTTTTTCCTTTCACATCCGCTCTGCTGAGCTCCACTAGTCAGAGGATGGTGCTATAGCCTCTGGGGGGCTGCTGAGCTGCAGGAGCCTGAATGCCAACTCCTCTCAACCCATCCCATCCACCCTTCCTTAGTACACAGTTCCCATTCTAGGGCCTCCAAGTGCTTTAGAAGCCATGTGACCCTGGCAAGATACTTTGCTTCTCCGTAGCAATTACTTTGCCTATAAAATGAGGGAATAGAACAAGAAAATCTCCAGGTCCCAATGCTGTGACTATGGAGGTGTCAGACCATTCACCAGTGCATTGGAGGACTATGATGTGATGCCATGACTGAGGTCAGAGAAGTAGCCTAGCTGTCACTGGGGACTAGCAGGTGCCTTCTAAGATTGGCAGGGCCCAGAGCAAGGACCCAAACAGAAGCCCACATGCCACAAATCGAAATATTTAAAATTTTTAAGGTAATTTTAAGGTAACAAATTAAGGTAAGAAAGTCTTTGATAAAATACATTTATACTTTTCTATTGAATGAAAGTTTGTGCTCCCCCTCAATTCCTATATTGACACCTTAGTCCCCAAGGTGATGATCTTAGGAGGTGGGACGTTTGGGAGTGATTAGGTCATAAGGTTGGAGCTTGATGACTGGAATAAGTACCCTTATATAAGAGGCCCAGAGAGCTCCCTTCCTCCTTTCACCATGTATGGACATAGTGGAAAAGACTACCTATGAACTAGAAAGCAGACCCTGAGTCTCTTGGGACCTTGATTTTGGGCTTCCCAGCCTTTAGGCTGTGAGAAATAAAATTTCTGTTATTTTTAAGTTACCCAGTTTATGGGTACTTTGTTATAGTAGCCTGAATGGACTAAGGCACCCTTGACAAATACACTGTTATGATAACAAATTCAAAACACAAGTGTAAAGCTACGGATTCCTTGTAGTATGACTGAAAGTTGGCATATATCAAAGCTAGATGAAATTATTATTGTACTTGTTTGGGCGCTGACAATGTTTGGATAGATGAGTAAGAAAACAAAGATAAAATAATTTAAAAACAATTATATATTTACTCCAAAATTATTTTTCTTGCCTTTATTTAAACAGAATCCCTGATTATGTTATTATAATCAAGATGTTTACATAATTTGTGTTCTATTGAAAGCAATGCCAACATAGACAGTATTTCTTGAGTCATTGTAGTCCTTTGATAGTTTTCCCCTTAATTTCAACCTGGAGAAACTTCTCTGCTGAGATAATAGAAATAGTAAATAATAACAAAATTCTTAAAGCCATACTTCTATGTATTCAGAAATGAACATTGAATTATACTAACTTTTAAACACAGTAATGTGGTCACATATGATCAATTATCATCTCAGAAAATATAAAATAGTTCATTTTCATTACTGTTTCCTATAGTAGAACTTAGATCCGTAGAGAGTCTATACCATTCTTTATCTATGTTATATCTAGACCTACACACAGCTAGCCTTCCATGTCCACAGGTTCTGCATCTCAAATTCAATTAACCACAGATCTAAAATATACAAAAAGATTGCATCTGTTCTGAACATATACAGACTTTTTTCTTATTATCATTCCCTGAACAACATAGTATAATAACTATTTACATAGCATTCACATTGTATTAGGCATTATAAGTCATCTAGAAATGATTTAAAGTATAGGAAAGGCTGTGGGTAGGTTACATGCAAATACTATGCAATTTTATATAAAGGGCTTGATCATCTGCAGATTTTGGTATCCATGGGGGGTCCTGGAATCCACTCCCTGCAGATACAGAGAGAGGACTATATATATATATATATAAGTTTAAGAGAAATGTGAGTTGTTTGATGTTGCAAAATGTTTCTCAGTTTTTATATGTAACTGTTGCAAATACCACACTAATTAGCCAATACGGAATACCTCCGGAACTATGAATTCAAACACACACATACACACACACACCAAAAAAAAAAAAAAAACAAGAAAATGGATGCTCAGCACTATGGATACTTCAGTATGAAGTATCTGTACCCATGCTATTTGAGAAAAAGGATTTGACAAGTTAATTAGTTGGTCTTATATCTAAGCACTTCCATCGCTTAGATCTCCAGTCCCTCACCACCCACTCCAGAGCACTGTCTCCTGACGTGCTTACTCCACGTTCATACTCTGTTTCTGTTTCAAGAGCAGAGGTCAAGGGACAGGGAGAAGCATTTTCCTGGAGCCTCAGCATGTTGGTCACGAGAGGGGATGTTTGGGGTATGGGTCACTCCAAGCCAGTGGTAAGCGCTGGAACCCAATAAGAGAAGGACCTGTGTTGTGTGTTCTTTATTAAACTCATCAGTGGACAGGTTGGGGCTACATGGAGCCTTCTAAATGCCTCCACTTGTCTGGATAAGGGTACTTTTGAGAGCATGCATTGGCCCCATCCCCCATCCTCCCCTGATCATGCACTTAACCTTTAATCTTACCACACTCTGCACACCTCCCACCAGGGAATTCACCACTCTGTGATTCTCTTCGTGTAGTCACCTCTACCTGGACTGTCCTCCCCTTTCTCTCTGGGCAATTAATTTATTAAACAGTTTATTCTCAGTGGGGCATGAATATAATATTTTTCCTAGTCACGCCTTCCGTACTTTCTCCAGAATCTCTCAATAACAACATCACGGGTCAAACACCTTAACTTTCTAATCATCTTCCTGGGTCCGGATCCACTGGTTCTGGGAGCAGGGAGGGAGACTAGGAGAGAAGGCTGGAGTCATTGTGGGTAACTGGTGGCCTGATCTCCTGGGGAAGTCTCCAAAGGGGTTCATCCTGGTCCCATCTCCTGCTGCTGGCTCTGCCCCCGTGCTGGCCTCTGTGCAGGAGACACACATGGTTGTCTTAGGTAGGTTTTTGTGTTCACCTGCCCTCCCTGGTGCTAGAGATAACGTCATGGCTACCTGAGCCCCCTGCCTAAGTCTATCACTCAGCCTCCTAAGTGAGGGATGCTCTTCATTTAGTTGGCCCCTGGACAGCCCTGCCACTGCCCCTACTCTATTCCTTGCTCTTTCAGATCCATGAGATCTTCTGCTCTCCTTCAGAGCTGGGAAGACTTAGGATAGAGGAGAGACCACACCATCTTTCCAGACTTACTCTGCTTCAGTTCCTGCCTTCCTGCATTTAAGCTATTTCAACCAGCCATTCTGCTCCTTGCGTCCCATGGCCCCTACTCCTACTTCAGACATGTTCAGCAAGAAGCAAGCAGCAGATGCAAGCCAGCCTCTCCCAAGAACCCCCACCCCCATCCTCCAAATGAAGCACTGGGATGTTTGATTTGGCCTGGAGTAAGATGTCAGTCTCTTCTTTGTGGCATTCCTAATCTCCATACATAATTTCCTTAGACACCCCCAGGCTGGCTTAGGGAAGGGAGAGAGAAAAACAGTCTCCACTAAGCTGATGGTTTTCCCTCTCTCTTCTTCCATACACTGGGGTGTTGGGCACTAGGGTGTGGTGACAGGGCCAGATCTGCCTCCTAATAAGCCCCACAGAAGCCACAGTGGCTGGTATCTCTCTCTAGGAAGTGGTTCTCTTACCATTTCTTTATAACTTAGTTTTGCTCCCATGCCAGGTCAGCATCTGAATTTGCTTGCCTTCTATATTTCCCCCAAGGGTCAGTTCGGTTTAACCCTATGGAGGCTGCTGGAGCCTCCCATGCAGCCAGCCTCTCCTCTGGGCTCCCACAGTGTTTGAGATCCACTTTGGGCACACTGTGATATATTTAGATGTTTTCAACCTTTTCCCTTGGCATGACTGTGAATGCTAAATGGGTAGGGACTAGAGCCTATGCATCTGTGTTGCCCAGGACAAAGCACTAGATCTGGCATCTCTCCAGCCCACAATAAAAGTTTATTAAATGAAGGAGGGTAATGAGTAAACTTAAGAGATAACGAATGAGTTAATTCTTGGGTAAAGAATGAAATGAATGTGAGTGAATGACTGAAGAAATGAGCTGATGAATCTAAGCTTAATGGTCCCACCATCCTATTCACCAGCCTCCCAGGGTGCTCCCAGGAATGCCATGTGCTGATGGCCCTCAGCTCTCAGATTCTGGGAGAGCAGCCACACAACCCATGGTAATGGAACTGTTAGCTCAGGAGGCAACAGGCTCACCGTGTAAAATCACAGTCTATTCTAGTCAAATTAACTAGGTAATACTCTGCATTAGTGTAAAATTCTCCATCAAACCATGAAGACTGGCATTTAAAACACTCAAGACCTAAAAAGGGGAGGAGAGGGCAGAGAAAGCAAGACAGAACCGTGGCTTTTCCTGGCAAGGAATGTTCAAAAGGTTTCCTGGCCTCTGGAAGCAGAGCAGAATCCCACCCAGGATCCTCAAAGCCAATGTCCCCACTCCTGCCTGGGCCTCCTCACCCTGACTTCCAACTGCCTCATAGGCTCTTTCTTCTCTTTGGGTCAGAGAAGGGTCCTATATTGAGTCCTGCTATGGAAGCTCAGAATGCTGAGGGTATCAGACAGAAGGAAGAATAAGAATCTTATTCAACATGCCATGTCATTTCCTGGTGCCGCCCTGGCACATGTACCCACAAGGAAGCCATCCCTACATCAATTCTCTAGCACCCTCCATTCCAGAAGGTCCATCACCATAAATTCCCAGCGGTGCCCAGGGATCCCCCTAGTGGCCCCATAATTGAATTGAACAGAGACTATGCCTGAGTCTAGGTGGGATATTATAGACAGCCTCTTTTTCTGTCAATGACAGTTACTAGGCACTTCCTACAGCCAGGTGCAAGGTAGTGGAACAGAGAACTTTGGGGAGGGGTCACGGGCCTGAATCACAGGTGGCTATGGACCTACACTAGACTATGTGTCTATCTTTCTCGTGCCCACAGCGGCCTGCAGTTGATGCTTGGCAAATGCTACAACAGATACTTGCATTCAGCAGTAAAAAGGGAAGTAACAGAATCAGTGATTTAAGGTACCTCTGTGTACACCCATCAAACTGGCAGCCATTCATCTCAACCCCTCGGGGTTTGGTCCTGGAGCCCCCACAAGAGGGGGAGAAAAGGAGGTAGCCTCCCAGGGGATTATTCCATGCTGCCAGAGCACACTGGCTGCTGTGCCCTGGGGAGCTGGCTCCCTGCATAAGACAGATCGTATTAAGCATACAGCATTGGGGCCTCATTTGGAAAAGACGTTGATTCTAAACGGCTGTTTGCCATTGACGAGCCACATCACCAGGGCTGAAACAGACAGCTCTGGGTTATCTGCCTTGCATCCCCCACCCAACCCCCAATTCCCTGTGGGGGCACACACATGCACCCCAGGACCCCACTTGCTCTAGCCCTATGCCCAGGCTGATACTATATTCTGGGCAGCAGACTCACTTGGCAGAGACCAGATGCCAGCACATTCCTCCCTGTCCCCTGGGGATCTCAGGCCCAGCTGCAGCAGGCAGGCAGCCTTGGGACCCTGCAGTCCCCACCCCTACACACCCAGCCCATCAACATATCTCCCCATCTCCTGGTCCCCTCTTCCACGCCATCCTCCCTCCTTGATGCTTATGCCTGTGTAGGCAGGAGGCAAAGCGATGCGAATACATTAACATTTCCTTAATTCTATCTGCGCCTCCAAAACTCTGAGTCACAACTGGGTGGGTTTTCGTGCCTGGTGAACTGTCAGCCTCATTCAGAAATGCCATTTTCTACTTTGCTCCTGGATTCACAAGGAGACAAGTGGTGGGGCCCATGGGGGTTGGAGATGGCACACCCAACCCTGGCTGGTCCTTAACTGATGACAGATCAGGGCACCAACAATTCCTAAGAGGATAAGCCATACAAGATTCTACAAAAACCCTAGTACTTTTTGTAGTAATTTTCACCTTGTGCAAAATGCATTTACCTACATCATTCTGTCATGTGTATACCCATTTATTTATGTGAAGACTGAGGCACAAAGATTCTGAAATGTCCTACCAGGATATCACAGTTGATAATGATAGATGCAAAGCTAGGATTCAAGTATTATTACTCCAAGTTCTCTCTATGCCACCTGGCTTTTATGTTCCTGGAAAAATTCCAGGTAATGTCATCTCTCCCCTAAAGTTGGATAGTTCAGGTTTGACCTTGTAGCAGGGGTCTTTCACATAGGAGACCTCAGGCATGCTTTCTAGGCCAGAAGTGTTTTAGAAAGCTGTGGATCTGAATGTCCCAGGAGGAGCTGAAGTTATGCTCCACAATTGTCCCCACTCCCTGCTGTGGCATAGAGCCCATTTATGTGTGTACATTTCCCACCTGACTGTAGAATTTGACCTTTGCATGAGGTTTCTGGCACATAAGTCCAGTTGCACATTCTCATGGAAAAAGGAACACTATGGCCATGTGATCGCTAGGCTGCTGGCCGGTCCACTTTGTTCAGAAATAACTCGCTTACTCTTGACACATATTAACACTATGTGTGAGACAGGCTGTTAGGCACTGGGTAGATACAAAGATGAATGTATGGCCCTTTCCCTCCAACAAAGTAGTCAGTCACAGAAAATAGATACAATAAAAATCTAAGCTGACAGCACAGGTACAAGATGCAGTAGAACCAGGATAGCTGAAGGGTCCAGGGAGGAAAGGGGAACAGACCTCACAGTGCAGAAAGGGAGGGTGAGAGGGCCCTAAAACAAAATTTGACTTTATTGCCTGCATGCCTCAGAGACCTAAGAGAATAGGTTTCCCTGCCCCAGACACCCAGGACTCCTGCCTGGCCCAGGGTTCTGTGCCAGTCTCTCCACCAAGACATTCCTGGACTCCTGAGGTCAAGGGCAGTGCCTCAGCCCCAGCTCAAATTTTTGACCCCAGGGGCTGTGCTCACTCGAGCATCAGAAAATAAGAGAAACTGCTGAATTTTTTCTTAAACACAGGAATGCTGAGACCACAGGAGCCAGAGCTGCTGGGAAAGGAGGAGCGCCCACGTGTAGGTGAGACAAGGACGGAGGAGAGTCCAGGTCAGCTTTGCCCTCACACCTCCAAGAGACCAGGGAATGTTGAGACCTGTCTTGAGCCTTCCCTGACATCCAGGGGTCCAGTCCAGTAAGTGAGCCCTGCAATAGGAATTTCATACAATGTGGATGTTTCTAGAAGAAATTCAACCCAAAGGAGTTGGATCGAACCTACAGGTATAATACTTTCCAAATAATAAAAGCTCAAAGTTTACAAAAAAAAAACTTACTTGATCATACCAGACTGAATTCTTTGAACCATAGACTAGCATTCATTCATTTACTCACTGTCCATTCATTCATTTCACAGTTATTAAGCTCTGGTTATGTGAACCGAGCACTGTACCATTCATTCTTAATCACTGTGCTCCTAAGTGTACTTTTAAAACAGGTCTATGGAGATATCATTTACATATCACACAATTAACCTACTTAAAATGTATAATTCGATGATTTTTAATGTAATGTATTCACAGAGTTATGTAACCATAACAGCAAATAAATCTGAGAGCATTTTCCTCATCCCTAAAACCCCATATCCCTTAGTTAGGACTCCCCTATCCCTTCATTGCCCCTCTCTGGGTCTAAGCAATCACTGTACTTTCCATCTCTGTAGTTTCCTTTTCTGGACTTTCATATGAATGGGATCAGATAGCGTGTGGCCTTTTGTGACTGGCTTCTTTCACTTAGCTTAATGTTGTCAAGGTTCATCCATACTGTAGCATGGATCAGTACTTCACTGCTTTTTAAGGCCAAATAATATCACATTATATGGAGAGACCAGGCTTTCTTTATCCATTTGTCAATGGATGGCCTTGGTATGTTCTTAAAAGGCAAATAAAGGGGTTAAGAGCTCACCCCAGGAATTGCACATAACTCAGACTACAGGCTGCTGGGCACTTCCTATAGCAACCTGCATTCCCAGTGGCCCTGGCCCCTGAGGACTTATGGCTGGAACTGCAGCCCACAGGCTGGGTGCCCTATCTTTTTTTGGGGGGGGGATTGGGGATTGAACCCAGAGGTGCTTAAACACTGAGCTACATCCCCAGAATATTTTTACTATTTGTTTTAGTTTTGAGATGGTGTTGCTAAGTTGCTTAGAGCCTCACTAAGTTGCTGAGGCTGGCTCTCAATTGTAATCCTCCTGCCTCAGCCTCCCTAGTCACTGTGTAGACCATGCCTGGCACTTGGGTACCCTACCCTAATGAGGTTCCAGGGCCATAAACTGCTCCATAGGTGATGTTAACAGGCTCATATTTTTTCAAAGTACACCTTTCCACTGAAGCTCAGCAACTTCATCTTCAAAAAGTTCACACACATACACACACACCCTGTACCACCTCTTCATATCT
The DNA here is from genome assembly GCF_052094955.1 of Ictidomys tridecemlineatus. Classification (NCBI taxonomy): domain Eukaryota; kingdom Metazoa; phylum Chordata; class Mammalia; order Rodentia; family Sciuridae; genus Ictidomys; species Ictidomys tridecemlineatus. The sequence goes on from NC_135480.1 coordinate 99,813,162, forward strand.
TATTCCATGGCCAACATTGCTTCCTCCTTCTGTTCTTTGTCCCAAGACAGAGATGCTCTCTTCTCTCCTTACACGTGTTATGTCCTCTTCTCACCTAGTGAGGAACTGATAAGTTCATCTCCCTGGGGTTCTAGGGCCCAGTAACAGAGTAGAATGCCCTACCTGGAGTTCTTAACAGTAAAATGTCAGGCTGTCTTAGACAAGCAAGATGGTAACTGGAAAATCTATGACGTTGGGAGAAAACTCAGATCCTCTAATCCCAACTGCTTTTACAGATGAGGAGTCTAAAGTTCAGGTATAAAGAAGAATTTTCCCAAGGACACACACTGGTTAATGACAGAATCAGTTATGAGTGCTAAGCAAATCATTCAAAAACTTAGTGACTAAAGGCAACAACCATTTCTTTAGCTCACAGTTTGTGGATTGGAAATTTAAACTGGGCTCATCTGGGATCCCTCATGTAATCTGTGGCCACATGCAGGTCAACAAGATGGCACTACTTCTGGGGATTGACTGACTGTCAATTGGACCATGGGGACCACTGGGCCACATGCCTCTCACCATCTCATCCAGCAGGGTTCTGCGAGAGTGAACAGAAGTAGTTAGGTCCTTTGAGGACCAGTCTGGGAACTAGCACATCATCGCTTCTGTGGCATTCAATTGGCCCAAGCAAATCAAAGGAGAGTCCAGATTCAAAGAGGATGGAAATAGACCCCACCTCTTGATGAGGATAGCTGTAAAGTCACATTGCAAAATTCTGGGACACAGGGAGATGAGCAGGATTGTGGCCACTTTTTGAAGTTGTGAGGCAGGACTGGAACTCAAGTCTCCTGGCTTTATGCAAAAGGCATGACACGGCTTTCTGATCCCTTCTACATCTCCTTTACCTACTTCCATTCCAGGCTCAACAAGCTGATAAAATCAAGAAATGAAGCAGAGTAGACCGTGATCAAGGTCTTCTTGGTGTAGCTAGGAGGGAAACAATAGAAGCACAGCATCCCTAGGGCTACCCCAGTGTCTCCCCAACACACCCCGACTATCAACTCCCACTTCCTCCAAGACAGAGGTCTGGGCAAGTTCCCCTGTCTCCCCCGCAACAAAGGCTCAGATCCCAGATCTCACTGCAATTCCCTGGCATGACCATGAGCTCTGTACAGATCCACCATCCGAGATGGGAAGACAGCAGCCAATTTTCCAACACTGAATAAGATAGCCCCTGGAGTCACTTTTGAAACACCACCAATGTGTTATGCCAACTTCTTTTCTGGGGGAGAACAAAAGCTATTTTTCTCTCTTTTCTTCCCTTGATGGAAAAAAGCAAGACCCCCTTTTGAATTCAACTTTCTCCACTCTGGCATAAAAAAAAAATTTTTTTAAAAACAAATCTGTCAAAATTCCCACCCTGCCTTCCTAGTTACATTTTTTAATTCTGTTGGCTCCATGTGGGGGAGTTTTCTATTAATAGGTATACCAGGAGGCTTAGCGACTCTGGCAGCAGAGCACCTAGGAGAAAGCAGAGAGGGCTGACGTCGGAACAGTGAGCAAGAATCAAACCAGGCTTAATTAGGAAAACATGACTTCCCTATTAACGTCCCTGTCCGTGAGATGCTGCTGCTAGGGGAAAAAAAATGCCAAGAAGCTTATTTGTTTTGCAATTACGGATGAAATAAAAAATTACTTGGTCTAATTAGACCTCTTTTACTAAAAGAAGCGTGTAAAATAACCTCAGTTTCATTAGCAACTCAAAATGCACTACTCGGTGTGCTACATATGTTTAAGTGAAATGTGGAGGGTCAATTTGCTATGTAAATTTCCACAAATTTGGCTAAACTAAAACGATTAACCTAATGTGTATGCAAATTAACTTAATTGATAATGACTTTTCTCTAGGAACTTTAAAAGGGGGGAAAATATATATTCCAATTCTAACAATCCTCCAAAGTGTTCCGTCACCCAATAACAAAATGATATCTTGACAAATTAAAGAGAATATAATGAAATCAGATTAATTAATGCCAAGACCAATTAGCACATGCAAAGAAACAAATCTCACTAATAGACAAATCTAGCCATAATTTGAATGAGATTTTTGAAAGCTTTCCCTGTTTGTCTGTCTGTGTGTGTGTGTGTGTGTGTGTGTGTGTGTAATTCCAGCTTTGAAATGTTCCCTTTTATTTAGGATCTAGAATGTTAGAGCTGGAAAGGACCCTATAGCCTGAACCGCCTACTTAGCCTATTAAGAAGCAGAGCCTCGGGAGGTTTGTGTATCTGGGTGTGGCTTTAGGTTCCAGACCAGCATCTACCCGGTACAGTTGGGAGGATTCTTAAGTACGTAGATAAAAAGTGCTTGGAAAGGTACCTGGCACATAGTAAGTGATCAGTAAATATCATTACCTCCTGCCAAGTGGTCCTTCACTCCTGCTTGAACACTTCAGTGTGTGGATGGCTGCAACAATAGTATGGCCATAAATGTTTGGCAACCAGTCAGGAGGGGGAATGAAGCTCAGCTTTGTAGGTTTTGCACATTACCGCAATGCAAAAAATCCCACTGTGGCTGATTTCAGGCTGCTGACATGATGTAAAACAGCTCACAAAATTCCTGAAAATTTAACAATTGGTTTTTGCAAGCTGGTACTAGACAGCTCCAGAGCCCTACTGAAATGCAATATGGTCTTCGTCTATTTAAACGAGTATCCGTTATACCTCTCATATGTATAGAAACCAGATATGAGTTAAATATGATGTATTGGTGGCCATCCTCCCATGTAACAATTTTTTGGGCTCCCACACATAACCCCCATCCACTACTCTCCCCCCCAAACCCCCCAGGTGGATCAGTCTGTGTGTACTTTGGAAACATAAACTCACATTATCATTAATCTAAGCCAAGCATCATTGAGAAAGTAAATCTGCTGAAAAGAAACATTTATTCATTTTTAAACTTCGATGATGTGTACATTAATCACTGCTGGGGATTACCCACTTCATGGACTCTTGGGTGACTCACCTTGTCCTGGTTCCTTCTGTTCCCCTTGACTTTGACTCTGCCTCTGTTCTGATGGTCACGGCCTATCTTGGGATTGCATGAACTTCGGCTCTCAGAAAGTTGGTTATTTACCGACTGAAAATGGAGAATGAAAAGAAGAAAAATAAAACACCTTTCCCAGTGGGGACCATAAAAGGCTCGTGAAGTCATAAAGACAATCACTGGGAGCCTGTATGGAATACCCTCCGTGAGTCATCTGTCTTCTGCTGGCAATAAAGGCACAGAGCAAATTAAACAGGAGGGAGGCCACTCCTTACTCTGTAACTAGATGGAGGTGCAAGATGCTTTCTTTCACACTTCAAGTTGGGAAGATCCATTCTGGTTGTAGGTGGCCCTGCCTACTGGTCTGGGCAGACCTGGACTCTTCTTTTGGTTGCTGTCCACATGACTCTAGGTCAGTGGCAAGGCCGCAGCAGAAACATGGACTGTCACCTCTAGGCCCTTGCAGTCTATTTAGAGTGGTAGACGGTACAGAAAGAATCAGAGACAATCATAAGTGTTTCAGGCTGGCAGAGATGATTTTCTTTCCCACCTCATTTTCTGCCTCTTTCTCTTGTGAGCTCTCTGCTCCAGCCAAATTGAATAGGCCCAAATTGAATAGGTTCATCCTCTACTTGCCAGCCTCCACACCGTTGCATGTGCAGTTCCTTCTGTCCCTTCCCATCGACTTGCAGAGACATAGTGCAAACATCACGCCCTTCTGGGTATGGTTTTAGGCTCTAGAATAGCATCAACTCCATAGAGGTAGGAGGATTCATGAGTTAATAGTTGTAAAATGCTTGGAATGGTGTCTGGCACATAGTAACTGATCAATAAATATAATTTTTATCCTGTCAATTAGTCCTTCACTCCTGCTTGAACACTTTAGTGTGTGGATGGCTACAACAATGGTGTAGCCATAAATGTTTAGCAAGTCTTTAGGTAAATTAACTATCCCCTGTCTCCCTGAAAATCCTACTTGACACTTAGCATGTTGATCAGTAGTAGAAAATCCCTTTCTTTTCTCTGAATTGCAACTTTGAGGAAAAGAAAGATGAACTTACTTTGGCACCCCAGTCCTCACCCCATCCTTAATTCCAGTTGCTAGCATAATGCACTTACCAAGTATGTGCTCAATAAATGTTATTTGGAAGAATAAATTACAAATAATAATAACAATAACAATACAAGATGAAGCTTTGATGAATTTAGAAGAAAGGGTAAGAATGGGATGTGTTCCTCAGACAGGTCTCAGTCACTGGGAAGGTACCTGGAATCCCAGGTCTGATCCTTACATTTGGCATAGGCAAGCCCCATTGATTCCCGAGGGGAGATGAGAAGGGATCAGGGAGATAAGTCCCTTGTTTCAGGACATCACCTAAGACATGCAGCTCTCCAGAGGGCAGAGTTTAGCATGTAAATTAACACTGGTCCACAAGCCCAGGGCTGAAAATAAATCTGCTGGGAACAAGATCAATTGCCACTTAAATATAAAAGTTGAGGTAGCACCCATTTTGCAGGACACTATTGAGTGGGCCAGTGCAAGGGATCATGGGAAAGATGGAGACAGTGCAAGTTGGAGCTGAGAACGTGACCTGTGGCCCCTTTGGGGGAGTAAAGAGTGGATAAAAGAGCCACATCAGATGCAAGGTGCCCACAGGAGAATTTTCACCATGGGGAAAGTGGCTCTTTCAAACCTCCTATTTCCAAATTGCCCTAAGCTTCCTATAGGACCAGGAAGCCATCAAAGAAAAGCCTTTCAGTTATGCAACAGATATTTACTGAGTGTCTACCACATGCCCGTCACTGCTTCACACACTAGAGGCACAGTGGTAAACACAAGAGGCCCAGTACCCACAGAGCTTACACAGTCCATGGATGGAGGGAGCGAGGTGAGTACCCAAATAACTCATGACAACTGCATAGAAAGATACCTTTGTCATGAGACCCTACAGCGGGTTCTGACCTGCTCTGAGAAGCCAGAGAAGGCTGCACTGAGAAGGCTGCATTTATACTGAGACCAACAGGATGAGTGGCAGTTTGCCCAGTCAGAATAGAAAGAATGTTCCAGGGAGAGAGAGATGCCAATGAAAAGATCTGGAAGCAGCAAGAAAATCCAAAAGGAACCCAGTGTGGCCACAAAAAAGGTAGGAGGAGAGACTGAGGATTACTCAAAGCTGGGGGCAATCATATCCCTTGTAGACCATGTGGAGGATTTGGACTTCTCTCTGGGCTTTGGTTTAACAGAGTGGCTGTGTGTGGTTGTGGAGGTTGCACACTGTAAGAGCACCTGGTCAAGGGGAAGAGAAAGGACTGAAGTCCCACACACTCTGCTCTCGCCACAGGATTGCATCCCCTAAGAGAGGGTATCCTGTTCACATGTCCCAAAGACATCTTCTCCTGTCCAAGCCCATGAAATGTGTCCACCCAGAGAAAGTACTACTTCAAATTCACACAAAGGTTATCTCTTGGCAACTGGTGAGTGTGCTCTACTAAAATCCTGAGTTTCTTCCAGCTTTAGCCTCTGTAAGATGGAGGAAGAAGTGTGTCATTGCATGATGGTGGGAAGGCTGAGGAAATGGACCCAATCCCAGAACAGCCCTCCTTCAGTGCAGTGTTGTATCTGGACCACCAACAGCCACCATTTCTCAGTCCTCCCCTTACCCCTCCTGAGCTAATGTGAGCGTGGCATTGGGGCAGGCTGGCTCTGGAAGCCACATTTAGGGCCGCTCTGGGCAGACAGCTTCTGTAGGCCTCAGTGGCTCTGAGCATCATGCTGTCATTTATTTCAGAGGGCTGCCCAGGGAGGTAGAGCCCCAGGGAGGAGGCATTGCTTGCACAAAGTGTCTGTCATTGCCTAAGGCCAGCAGCTCACCTGGACTCGGTTCCCAGCTGGCTGGATTCCATGTACTGGGAGAGAACGAGCCCACTCTGTCAGATCCCATCCATCAGGGCGTCATGGGGACCACCGTAGGCACAAGTGGCCCAGGGCTCTGCCTCCAGCCCAGGTGCTCAGGGATGAAAGGTGATTTCTTCTCTTCCCCAGCTCCATGGTCTTGCCGGGCCACAACCCAGTGCAGGCCTCCACCGTCGTCTATATCACACTCCTAGCAACACTTCCCCGACCTCAGACCTCCAACCCGCACTGGTAGGCGAAGCATGTAGGAGCTGCCACCCTGATTTGGTGGCTGCACCACAGTAATATTACCAGTTTCTGTCTATTGACTCTGCCAAGTGTGGGACACTACCAGGTGTACCAAGCTGGAGGTCCATGAATAAGCAAACACGGCCTCACCCCTTGTGGCGTGACTGAAAATATCTGTGACATTTGGCAACTATGTGACATATTAAGCCTCCTTTGTCTCATCTGTAAAAAAAAAAAAAAAAAAAAAAAAAGAAGAAGAATTTTATGGCAAGGGATTGTGGACAGGAATAAATGAGATAAACATGGAAATAACTCCATCGGGTGCCTGGTCCAAAGTAAATCCTCCATAAATGTTGACTGTTAATGCTAACTCCTGGTTATCGGGCATCCCGGGCCCCAGGCCCTGTGCTGTAAGACTTACAAACATTACGCCATTCAGTCCAGATGAGGCAAATGGCACAGGGAGGAGGAGAGAGAGCCTGGGCTGTGTGTCTGCAAACCGTTAAATTGTACTGCCCCCTAGGGCTGGTACCCCAGGGCCACCGCCTATTTTCTGGGGTACTATTTTTGCATTCAAATTCACTCAGCAGCCCTGGAGATAAGGGGCTACTCCATGCTGAGTCAAAAGAGGCCAGTGGGCCTCAGGCTTCTCAATAAGTGTCGAGGGCAAGAGCTTTTAGTTACCTGGGATGTTCATTGTGTCCACATCTGAGCCAAGGGAGAAGCAGAGGAGGTCTGGAAGCAGGAAAATTTGGGATAGAATCAAGTCTTGGACCCTTACCTGTTTGTCATGTAAACCTTGAGCAAGATATGGAAATGTCTCCAATATTCATTTGCTCCATCTGTACAACGGGCTAACAAGATATTGCCTTCTCAGAGCAGCTCTGAGGGGGAGTTTGGATATTGGGCTTCTCTACTATTAAGAGATATTCAATCATAAAGAACTGTCATGAGGGCCACTTGTTTAGAAGAAATAAATTAAGTTGTAGGAGGACCACTGTTTCATTGAACCCATGAGTACTATATCCCTACTGAAACAAAGGCACATATTCAGATTCAAAGGGAAGACCAGGAAAAGAAATGCAAAGCCTACAGGGATCTCTGGGGCTCACAGGACCAGGATCAGGGTGGAGACAGAATTTTTGTGAGGGGTGTTTGCACCAAGATTTTGAGAAGCAAAAGGAAGCTGGTGGACAAGGTGGTTGGGGAGAGCACTACAGGCAGAATGCAGGCTGAGCAAAAACCAGGGGCAGGCAGAGTGCAGAGCAGCTGGAACACCATGTCTACACAGGAGGACACAGGGGGAGAGGCTGTTAGGACCCCACATGACAGCTGGAGGAACTGAGCCATGGAACAGCCACAGAAGACATGCAGCTAGGGGCTGGCTCCAGAGTCCAAGCTCCAGACAATCCAGGGCCCAATCTCAGATGGTGGCTATGGAAAGAGCACCCACGGGGGTCCCTACAGAGACTGGGGCACTTTATGGGATGGGAAGGTGAAGAGATGGAGAGTCTGCACGGTAGGCATGATAAGCTCCTATTTTACAGACTAGGAAGCTGAGGTCCAAACAGATGGAAGTCTTTTCTCCAAGTTTCAGCTTGTGAGCGGCACAGCCAGGAATAAAACCTACATTGTTCAGCCTCCAAAGCCCACGTTCTGCTCGATCCAGTGAGCGAGCCTATCTATAAGAACGAGTCATCGCAAGTCAGACTACATGTCCCTGAGCTCCTCCCGGGGCATGCTGGCAACACCCCTGGCTTGGTGGGCACACCAGCCAGCAGGAGCGGCTAGGGCAGGGGTTAAGGGAGCAGAAACTAGCATTGCACTGATGGCCTGTCAGTGCCCCGGCACCCTGCAGTTTCCCCTATCCTGGGCCACCATGGCTGGGTGTTCAGATGGTCCTTCTCTTCACCCTTGGGCTGAATGGTGGCCTTCCCACAAACCTGCTCTGTCTCTGCTAAGAAGGCTGCAAAATGTGCAGCCCTATAGCACCTCTGTGGCCCTTATCACAGGGTGGGCTGCACTCCTCCCCCTCTTACTTAGTAGGGCAAGGGGGTATACATAAGGGAAGAACTTGGCTTTGGAGGCCGGCCAACATAGGTTTTATTCCTGGCCATGACACTCATAACCTAGGCTGTCTGGAGAAAATCCTTTCATCTCTTTGGACCTCAGTTTCCTAGTCTGTAAAATAGGAACTAATAACATCTAACATGCATAATAGGGAATGTCAAGGGTCAAAACCAGTTTGGTAAGTGCCTATCCCAAGTCCCTCTGTATTGACAGGCCTCCTTCCTGAGCCCTCATCTCAGACTGGTGTTTAGAGAACCCTCTCAGTGGCATTTACCCTTTGCCCACCAGGGCTCCAGCCCAGATAAAGGCAGGTAGCCACAGGCCTCACCCCTAAAGGCACAGACAAATGGAAAGGGCTCCTAGCAGCCTCAGAAGACCATAGATTCATCTCCAGCTTCCAGAGAAATCCTTTGATGTGGATGCGACCCTGGCCCGCAGCCTCATTGCTTATGAAGAAGGTACTGAAAGATTTATGGTGGAGATCCGTGTGGGACATAGCAAGAGGAAGGCAAGCAGGATTGCAAGAAAGTGCATGTGCCCCGGGACAGAGCAGCCGAAGGAGAAGAAAAGTGATTACAGACCTGTGCATGTTAACAGTGGCATGAGCAGGACCCCATCACCCCAGCCAGCCAGCCTCTCGGGATAACCAAGAAAGGGGTTAAGCAATGCAGGGGTACACACTATGTGCAAGCGATCCTTACCTCTAACAGCTCATTGACCTTCATGGCAATTCTGTGTAGGTAGATGAGGAAACTGAGGCCAGAAAGGTTAGATAATTGGTATGGAGCCATACAGCATCGCAGTCATCAAAAAAAAAAAAAAAAAAAAAGCCAGCATTTGCATTGGGTCTCTTTATTTTATTTTTGTAGTTGGAAATGGACAGAATTCCTTTATTTCATTTATTTTTATGTGGTGTTAAGGATTGAACCTAGTGCCTCACAAATACTAGGCAAGCACTCTGCCACTGAGCTACAAACCCAGCCCTGCATGGGGTCTCAAAAGATGGACTGGATTTCTACAAACAGTAGGCTAACCTAGAAGGAGTCCCAGGCCTTTTGGGCAAAGCCAAAGCATAAGCAGAAGGTATCAGATGAGCAAAGAGAGGGAGGCTGATCACAAACCAGGTGTCACTCAGGAAGGGGCCTCCCAGGTCAAGGTGGGGAATTTGCACGCATTAGTAATTCTTGAGCTTAATACAAGTGATAGTGAAGTAGGACCTTCAAGGTCAAGGTCCTTGACTCTAGCATGTACTATGGACTCCTCAGGCAGTCTATGAAGCTCAGAGAAGACAAGACTGGATTATCACAAAATGTGGTGACCAAATGTTCTCTTCCAACCTCCCCAAAGGGCAGGAAGGTGGGTGGTAGTTCAAGTTCTCCCAGACTGTTTTCCCAAGATTCAGTCTCCTGCCCAGCCAGTGTCACTCTCCCCACGGCCTCCTCTTCCACCATTACCCACAGAGCCTTTGCTTCAAATGGAGTTCTTACTGCCACCCGCATCTCCAAGCCCTGCATCCACCTTCTCTCCTCTCACTAAGCTGCCTTCTCTTTCTTCACTTACAAAATTCCACTAATCCCAACTCCATCCCAAGATTGTTTCAGGATGCAATGAGACTTCTCATTCTCATGATCCATAAATATTTTGTGAGCGCTCTGAGCACCCACTATACCCAGCCACTGGGTGAGGACCAGGGGCCCTCTGCCCAAGTGAGCTCTTAGGCCAGTGGGAAAGGCTGAAGAGTCCATGGGCCCCCTGAGCATACTGACAACTTCCATCCTGTAATGGGGGGATCAGGAAAGGTTTCCTGGAGGAGGTGACAGCTATGGTGAAACCTGAATAAGCAGAACTTGGGAAAGGGCCAGAGTGTTCGAAGCTGAAGGGACAGAATTTGCAAAGGCTCTTGGCAGTGAAGAGCATATGACACCAAGAAGAACTCTGTGGTTCCTGTGGATGAAGTATACTCCTGGGGGACCGGGGGCCAGGGGCAGCCAGCAATGAGCCAAGGGGGAAATCAGGGTCTCCATCCCAAAGGCTTCTTAAGGCCAAGGTCCTTGACTCTGGCATGCACCATGGCAGCCTGGCGAAGCTGTTGGACTTCTTCCCAGAATAATATCTTTGAATACATAAAATAAAATACATAGAATTACATAGGAAATAAATTTTATTGAAGTGCAGTTATGAAAATATTTTTTAAAAACTAATTTGAGATATAGTAATATATGAGCTTTTTATTAACACATTAAATAATAAGTACTAGTGGCAGGTCTAATTACACAATTTTGAAGTAGTGCTGAGAGAAAACAGTATTTCAAGATAAGTGTAATAACTGTAATATGATGTAAAAATACCTGTGATTTCTATTGGTGACAAAATCACAGTTACTACCAAAATTGCCCTAGATTAGATGCTAGGGATGGTAACTGCATTCATAATTAAAGGAAATGCTAAACCTCAGTTGGAATTTAGGGAAAAAAATTTTTTTCTCTCATCTATGCTTATGTTCCTTTGCTTTAAAGACTTGTTGAGGAATGTGTAGTGTACTTGGTCCAGAACTCCTACTAAATCCTTTTCATGACCATAACCCCCTCCCAGCCCCCATCTCTTACAGCTGGCCCATTAGACAACACCTTTTCAGCTACATTAGCCTCCTTGATATTCCCTGACTATCGTAAGCATGCAGCTACCTCAGGACCTTGATACACACTGATTCCTCTGCTTTGATTATTGTTCTCAGAAAAATGTGTGTGTATCCCTTTCTCTCTTCTTTTAGTACTTGGTTCAAATATCAACTCTTCCAAGGGACCTTCCCTGGCCACCCTTTTAAATAGCAACACCCACTCTCCCCCAGTACTCATAACCCCCATCCTCTGCTTTATTTTTCTCAACAACACTCCCACACCCTGGCATTTGTGGGATTTTGTGTGCTGTTTCTTCAGCCCACTGGAATGGAAGCTCCATATTAGCACAGACTTTGTGTCTACTTTTGCTCACTACAGTGTCCCATCCCTTGGAACAGTGCCTGTCCCACAGTTCACATTGTTAGTCCCCACTCCCTTCTATTTACCCTCCATCTCTGAAGTCCACACCCATTACTCAGCCCTCTCTGAACATCCAGGTCCAGGGAGACAAAGCCATTGAGGGTGGAAACCATGTCTTGCATTTCTGAATCCCCCCACTATGCCTGGGAAGGGGACAGGCATTTGTTAAGAGGTCAAAAACTCACAGAACAGCAGGCCCAGGAGGCTGTGTGAGGATGGAGCCCACCTACAGTGGGATAAGTGGAGATATCCACCCCACAAGCCCCAGAACCTGTGAGTGTAAGCATACTTGGGAAAGGTGTCTTTACAGATGCCATAAAAATAGAGCATGGCCCTAGCACATTCAGGACTTCTAACTTCCAGAACTGTGAAAGTTCAACATCCCTGTTGTTGTCATGACAAGCCACCCAATTTGTGATCACGATGACCCATCTCTACGCTTTCCACTAGGACACATGGGCCTAAAAGTAGATTTTCTATTTTCTCCTAAAATAAACTGGAAATTCAAATTATATGAACTCTCCTGATTTCTAAATGGCAGTGTCTGGGTTCTTGGTTGCAAGCCCAGGAACCAACTCTGGCTCGTAATAAAGACTTTATTAGTATTTATTAGGAAGGACTTTGATGAACTAAAAAAAAAAAAAAAAAAACAGAACTTGAAAAACAGGCAGGATCCAGAGGACTCAGGGTCTGTAGTCCCCAGACCACACTGACCGCTGAGGACACTGGTCACTTGTGGCTACATCTCTGGAAGCCACAAAATGCCAACACCAAGGTCACCCAGAAGACACGAGGCCAAGTAGGCTTTAAGCCTGGCAGTCAGGCCGGAGCCTGAGCTCCTTGTCAACAGGATGAGCACATCTGGAGATGCTCCGCACATCTGCACAGGTGTGAGTGCTGGGCATTCCAGATGGGTGCAGAGGCTTTCCAGCTTGCAGTCTGAGACCCACTGGGAGAATGCATTTGAGATCAGACGGCCAGACCCAACCACAAGGACCCTCAGCTTACCACGCACAGTGTGGCCGCAGCCTCCTCCCCCTTCTCTTCACCCCCCTTCCTTGCTCTTCTTTTCTTTCTTCTCTCTTCTAGTCTCTCCTATCCCATCCATCCATCATATCCAACTTCTTCCCTTTTATTTTTATTCTGAAACAAGCCATGTTAATTTAAAATAAAAGGAAATAATTGCCCATACATTTAAAGACTTAGACGATACACAATTTAAGAACTCACTTAGAGATATAATTTCCCCAAAAACAAATTTTAAGCATTGGGTAACTTGAGTTCCCTTGTAAGCTGATTTCAAGACCCACTAAGGGGTTGTAAATCACAATGTTAACACCATGGCACTGGAGCTACTGATTTCATTAAAGACAGACAAACAAGGGCTGGGGATGGAGTTCTACAGTAGAGTGCTTGCCTCTACCACTTGGTTTGGTCTCTAGCACTTCAGCCACCGGAAAGGAAATCAATGGTACTAGGACAAACAAAACTGTTTTTGTGTTGGACTCTGTTCATGGACTGCCAGTTTATGGCCTCTTCATTAAAAACTTGATACATTATATGGTAGATCAGTTGATTGATTCAACTGCAGTAAGAGAGGAGTCAGGGAGAATCTCTTTGGCTTAGATCATAATGAGAACATAATCTCTGAACATCTAGTGCAGTGCCTGGCACACAACAGGTGCTCAGTAAACATTTAAGTGTATCTGGAAACTGACAGTTTTCCTCAGTTCCCTGGTTCTGTTGCAGGTCTCACTGGAAACGGGTGTGGCAGTGGAGAGGGCACTACATCCACAGGTGGCTGGGTCCCATAGCTCCTCACACTCCGCCCTGCCTGCCTCCCCCACACAGGCTCCATTTATCACCTTCCTCATAAACACCCAGACAGGCAGTGCTTTGTTTCCACATCAACCAGCATGGCCCTCCCCACCCCTCCCTGTCTCATCTCTCATTTGGCAGTGCTATTTGTTAAACTGCAAAAACACACAAAATTTGGCTCTATGGTTATAGGGTGCAAGGAAGGAAGAGACAGAAGAGGGAGAGAGAAAAAGAGGCACTTTTTCAACTTTGCCTCTAATGTCTTCGTTAATTGAACTCATCAGCTAAAATCATTTGTGGAAATAAAAAAAGAGAGAGAGAGAGAGAAGGAACTGATCATATGCAGGAGAAATAACTCAGATGTGAAAATCCTTCAGACTAGGAGATTGCACTATTTATTCACCCAAGTGTCCTGCTGTGTCTCTGAAATGCAGTGATTTAATGAGGTGCTGCAAAGGTATTTGTTATTAAGAAATTCTGTCTCTGCTTATTCTCCTCTGTGTGATTAGGACGGAGCCCGGCGGAAGCTCCTAACCGGCACGCTATTAAAGATTTAGGAGGCTGCTGCTCTCCCCATTGCCCCCCTCTCACAAGCGCCTTTTGAAATGGTTCCAAAATTAAATATTGTACAAGCCGATCAGCCTTGTTTAACGCAGATGCTGAGTGAGATTTAAAAAGAAATTAGAAAAGCATTTGTGTTAACAGATGTTCTTCCCTCTCTCTCTTGGAGCTGAGATGATTGGGGCTGGGTCCCTCCCAAGCCACGCAAGAACCAAGAGGCATGAGCCCCAAATTGGTCAGGGAGAGGGGCCGAGTAGGCTGGAGGAGTCTGGAAGGGGCACCTGGATCCTCGGTCTCTGTGTTAGTGAGGCCCCCGGGGACTTTGCAGGAGTGGCATTGCAAGCTGCCTGCCTGGCAGGCTTCCCCCGAGAGCCCCAGGATCTTGCTGGATGGAGTCTCTCCCAAGGTAAGGGCTTTCAACAGTGTTCTCCAGGAATCTGCAGCCATGCTAACACCATTACCCAGAGCTTCTGGGGAATCAGCCATAGAGCAGATCTCTCTGTCCCCAAACTCACTCAGCTATTGACCCTGGCAATCAAGTCCTTCTGAGACCTCTAATCCAGGCCCTTCATCCACACTAAACCAGCTCTGATCCAGCTCCCCAGTAAGTTGGAACGCCCACTTCCTTTCTCTTCTACCATTTCCTTCCTTTAATTCTAGTTCCGATGTCTATTTGGGCTAACCCTCGGACAAGTTCTGACTGATGTCTTAAATCTTTCTTGAATAGACTTTTTGCTCTGTTGAGTCTAAATAAATGGGGGCCATCCTTCCTATGGATAAAACCAACCAAGTGTCCAGCAAGCTGAGGCTTCTGACAGCGCCTTACACCTGCTCCGCGGATTGCTCCCCACGACCTTGAGGCACACATCTCGGTGGTGGCAGCTAGGGAACAGAAGAACTAGAGCCAGGGCCCCTCGAACTCAGTTAACTGCCCAAAATTTCTGGTTTGCTTCAAATATGGAGTAATATTGTGTGTGACAATCCTTGCCGATTTTTTCTTGTTTGTTATTGGGGAGGCACAAGACACAGAGGTGACTTGTTCATGATCCCCCAGAGCAGCAAGGACACAATCAGATGCAAGCCCCCTCCCATCGGTCAGCCTACCGTACCCCCCACCCACAGGTGTTTATGGAGCACCTGCTGCTCGCTGGCTCTGTGAGAGGCGCTGAGGATTCAGAGGAACAAACTGGGCCCCCCATGAGCCTCCCATGTCTGAAGAGAAGCAAGCTCTGGGTGTGTTATTGCAGGTACTTAATAGTGACAAAAGGGTTTTCAAAAAGGAGAGACTGCTGGGAGTGTAGAAGAGAAAAATACAGTCTGCCTCCACTGACCCTGAGGTAAAGCGACAAAAGAAATGTCTTTCACCACGCCCAGACACAAACTGCAGATCAGGGTCTCGGCCTGCTGCTGGCTGTCCCTACTTCCCTGGGGCATCCTCACCACATCCAGCCAGCTCCTAGTGGAGTGATCCTCGGGTCCCTCCCACATCCCCCCCACAATTAGTTGTTGAACATTGCGCTTCTTGTCCCCTCCCTATCCCCAAACATGGAGAGCCTCCACCCCACCATCCCCACCATCCCCACCATCCCCACCATAATGGGCCATTTCTTTTCTGCATTCCCAGCCCCGCACATCAGCCCCAGGAGCAAGAAGAAAAGCAAGCAAAAATGAGAACCTGGCAACTTCCTAATGAACACCCTTGGGAACAGCCGGACCTGCCCCGCACACAAATGAAAAGAGGCACCCAGAGTCACAGAGCCTTCCTCCTCATTGCCAGCTCTGTGAGGCTTCCACATTGTCTGAGCAGGTGGCAGAGGGCGGGGTGGCATGCTGAGACAAAGGTGGCTTTGCACTGAGCTGGGAGGTGCAGAGCTCTGAATGACAGTGATGCAATGAGAAGTTGCAGGGCCTAGACAAAGCTTCCCCTTTCTCTGAGTCTTGTCTGTTCATCTGAAAGTAGGGAGTTAGTCCTCCTCCACCTGACATCCAGTGACTCAGTGGTCCTACCTGGCCGCCCCCCACTCCCACCCTCCCCTTCCGCTGTGGAGTTGGGCCAACAAGTCCAGGCAGGCATCCTCCTCTTCATCTATGTCAAGGCTCACTCGTGTCTTCCTCAACTTTAGTGCCCCAGGGGACATCAGATTCACTCAGGGAAATGTACCTAAAGGCAGGGAGCTGAACACTACCCACAGAGATTCTGGCTCAAGTGATCTTAGTAAAGACCCCAGCATTAACTTTGCCTATCTCAGCCATCACCAAGAGCACTTGACAAGGAGGGGGACTAGAGGTCCTTCCTGGAGCCACAACAGACCCTTCTAGGCTTTGCTTCTTGGGGTCCTTCTACAGAGCCCTCTGAAATAACAGTAATAGAGCCCAGGGCGGGGAGGTGTTAAGTAGCAGCGTGACTCTCAAGGCCCTGTCTTGTGCTTTCTTCTAATCTAGATTACTTTTTCCCTTCAATCTCTCTCTTCAAAGACTTCTCCCATGGGGTCTTCCACAATCCCCCACCCCAGCCAAATCCATCAATCTTTCCGCGATGATTGCCACTTACACGTCTCTGTCACCCTCAGTGCCTTCTGCCTTGCCTTTTAGCTAGCTGATGATGTATCTGCTTTCCTCTCTAGATCGTAAATTCTCTAAGAGGGGAACTGTGTCTTATTCATCTTTTTATCTTCCTTACACCAAAGCCTTGCATAGTGCTTTGAACATAATAGGAGTTCAGAGTCTTTAGTTGGGGAAACAATAGTCACACACATGAAACGAATAGAGGACCTTATGATTTATCATTTGAGAGGGGCAAAATGGCCTTAGCCTAGGGGTCAGGAAGGTAGCAACCTGGTTCTGTACATTCTGAGAAAACCCATAACATCTCTGGGCCTCAGCTTTTTCATCTATAAAAACAGGAGACTGGATACAACCATCTCGAAGCTGCTTCTCCAGCTCTCATATTTTGTTTCTCTCATCCCAAGCCTCCAATTGCCTCTAGGCATTCAAAGAAGCAGCCCTGACCACGTATTACTTGAAGAATTGACTTGAGCAAAAATCACTGCTTCATGCGTTTTCGGCTTGGGATTGGGAAAGTAGCAGGACACTGGGAGTGGAGATTTCTCTTCTCTCAAAAAAAATTAAATAAACACACACACACACACACACACACACACACACACGTTGGCACACATGTATCCATCACGTTTGTCTTTATTAAACCTCTATCCTCATGTGCTACAAAATCAGGGAGTCACCAAGGTTACATCATCAATGTCTTTGAAGTAGACCAAAATATATCATGATAGTGGGATTTTATTTTAAAAGTCTCACAATGCAAACTCTTCCAGAGCTGAAGTTCCCTGCCTTTGTCTGAAGAAAAACATACACATGAAAACCTAATTGTGTACTAGTAAAGACTGGCTGCTTCAGCCATTGTCTGGGCTGGGAACTCCTAAAGCGCAGTCTTGGAGTTATGGGCTGGCGACCAGGCTAGAGATGAATGAGTTACGGTAAAGACTGCTGGTTGCATCCCAATAGTTCCTTTCTCCTGTTTCTTGGTAAAAGAACAGAATCTTGATCTTTAACTACATAAAAGATGACATTTTCCAGCCTCCCATTCAACTAATGTGATCATAGACTAAGCTCTAGCCAGTAAGCCATAAGTAGTATACACACCTCCCAAAAGTGTTCTTAAACAGAAGGACCTCCTCCTTCCAGCTGCTGGATGCAATGGGCAGAGCTCCAGGTACCATCTCGGACCACAAGGGGAACTTGGGAAAGACGCCTCCCATGGCAAAAATGACATCACAATGAATCTTGGTCCCTAACACTATGAAGTTGCCATACTTCATTTATTTTTATGTCAGAGTGGTCTTTCATATTGATTTTGACTTATTTCCCATCTGATTTTCTTGTTTCTGATATATTTTTTCATCAGAGAGTAGTCTTGTTTTGTTAAATCATGATTTTGGGGGGTGTATGTTACTCAAACCAAGTCCTAATTGATACTGCAGATGAAATGGACAGGACACTGGACTGGGAGAATCCTGGGTCTGCCATTAGAGAGTTGGCTGTGACCTGGGGCCAGGTTCTAAATTTTTCTGGCCTGAGTTTCATTATCTATAAAATGAGTCCAGGTGGAAAAGGGAATAAATTACAGTCTCAAAGGCCCCTTCAATCTCTAAACTGTATACTTCTGTCAAATCCTCAAGATACTCCTATGATTTGGAGTTGACCAGTTGGAGACCCTGATCTGGAGACTATCATGAGGATATTTCCATGCACACAGATGCCATGAATATGTTTAGGGCAAGACACAACCAGGGGTACCCAAAAAATCCAAGAAAACAGACTTCAGCATTAGATCAGATCAGCTTCAGATCCCAGTGCCATGATCTACTAACTCTGGGACCTTGGACAGGTCATCAGTCCTCGTTCTTAAAATGGGACAAATAATACCAAATATCACAGGGATGTTTGGGTAAATTCATAGGTATGTAAACGTCACGCTCTCCCAGGACATCAAAGTGGCAGAGTTCATCTATGTAGATTGTGCCAAAGCAAACTGGATGCCTGGAGAAAATGCCAGCTACACTGGGCAAATGTCCTCAGTTCTCATGGGTCCCCAGGATGGGGACTGCCATCCACATTGAGTCCACACTACGTTAATGGAGAAAGATAGCCCAGGTTTCATTTCTCTTCATAATGGAAAAGAAGGGGGAAAATCACAAAGAGAGAAAGAGAGATAAAATTGAGGAGCTGAGATTTGGGTTTGTGAGCACTTGGGCAAGAAAACAAATATCTTTATTGGCTCTGGACAGTCTGCCAATCAGCCACAAAATTACCAGCTTCTCTCTCCTCCCAGAAGGGCCTCTGCCGCTGCACACAAAAGCTGCTGAAGGAACTTCGGGACCTGGAGAATAAAAGCCCCTCTCTGCCGAGCACAGGCTGATTTGCAATGCATTGCTTTAGCATAATTTCCCAACTCTGCAGCCACACAAAAGCATTTCTGTCCCTATCTGTGAGTTTAATAATTTCTATTTCCTACATCTTGCATTCATAATGTATCCTCCCAACATGGGCTTGGGCTGGGCCCTGGCTTCAGGCCCCGGGCATGTCAGCCGCCCTCTCCAGAGCCCCAGGCTGGAACACCATTTATAAGACAATTTAACCTCTTCCAAGATGCAGTAGCAGAAAGCAGGCTGTCTGACCTCCTGGAAATGTAACTTGTGCCTACCTTGCCCTTCACAACAGTATTTTTTTCATTTTGTTAATATATTTATTTCATATAGCACCTACTGCATGGAGACATTGTTCTGGGCATTATGAAATTCTGTTATCACTAATTGCACAGCATTGATAAAGTGATATAGATGTTGATATATAGAGAGATATTGCATAGATATTATATACATATATATCATATGTATATATATTTGTATATACATATATAGTCATGCATTGCTTAATAACAGGGATGTTTTCTGAGAAGTTCATCCTTAGATGATTTCATCATTGTGTACATGATAGAGTGTACTTAGACAAACTAAGATAGCTCTAAAGTCACTAGGCAATATAATCTTATACAGGACTGTGGTCAAGACATCTAACCTTGCTGAAACTCTATTTTTCCCTCCACAGAACTTACATACAATTAATAGTTAACTAAAATGTCACTATGTGGTGCATACCTGTATCTATAGAGTATGAGAGTTGAGATTCAGTATGAGAAATGCACTTGACCATGACTCTGTGAGTACTGTCACCAAGTCTATTTAGGTTCATTCTTGTTATATCTAGGATTTGATGATACCTGAACATAATAAAAACTCAATTATAGTTGATGAATATTGAGTGAAAATATAATGAATGCCAAAACCAATAAGTGTAATAGAAAAAAAATGGTTTGGTTTTGCTTGGTGGAAAGCAGGAGAGGAGCAGGTCACAGGAGCCCTTAAAAGCAAAAGTAGCTGTGGAGCTGGCCCTGGAAGTATATCGAGATAAGTTGCACAGAAAGAGGCAGCTGGTGAAAGAAGGAACTCTTTGCCAGAGCAAAGAACCCCCAGCAGAAGCGAGAATAGTATGGAGGTGTAAAGGCCCTGGGGCTGCTGAAGCTGGGTTTAAGGAAGGAGAGCAAGCTACAGAAGTACGTCAGCCCCAGTGATGCCAGCCTCACTCCTGCCAGGCTGGGAACGGGAGAGGAGTCAGACAAACCCCTGTTTCAGTTCCAGTTCCATCTCTTATCAGCAGCAGGACTGTGGTCAAGACATCTAACCTTGCTAAAACTCTATTTTTCCCTCCACAGAACACAGTCATTACCAGTACTTTGGCTTCCAGATTTGTTATGAGGATGATCAGAGATGGTGAAGCATGGGGCACAGAGCCAGGCCTAGCAGGTTGGTAGGTTTCGGGTGGAAGTCAGAACATGTTTTTACAGGGAGCCTGACAATTCTGATTCAGGGATGTATTAGTCAAGTTTCTCCAGAAAAACAGAATCAATAGGATATTTGGGAAATAGAGAGAAAGAGGTTTATCAAGAGGGATTAGCTTCTACGATTATGGAGGCTGAGAAGTCCCATGATCTACCATTTATGAGATGCAAGACCAGGGATGCAGTGGTGTAGTTCCAGTCCAAGCCCAAAGGCCTGAAACCAGTGGTTCCCGGTGGTAAATGTCCTAGTTTTAGTGCCAAGATCCAAGAACCAGGATTGCCAATGTTCAAGGCAGAAAAACATGGATGTCCCAGTTGACACTAAATATGCAATTCCTCTTTCTTTTTGTTCTAATTCAACCCTCAAGAGATTGGATGATTGCACTAGAAGGGAGATGTTACTTCCTAAGTCCACCAATTCAAATGCTTATATGTTCCCAGAAACAACCTCTTAGACTTAACCAAATATCATGCCTTAACCTAGTGAAGTTCATAAAAGTAAACATCACAAGGTGGCTCTGAGGCTGGCTAGCAAACTGCATGCTAATCGTGGACACTCGTCTCCCCTTTCCTTCAGCAAACACCAGCAAGATATATTACCCTACCCCCAGCCCTATATGAAGATCCAATTCTGCCAAAGAAAGGTAACAGGTGCAAAGGATCTGAGCAAACCAAGAGCTGGATGATACTATTTAGGAAAAATTATTAGGGGCAGGGGACATGCCCTAACCCCTGGGAATTCATGCAACTCAGGCACTCACCTCAGCAGGCAGGCATGCTTCCTTTCTCAGTTGGCTTTCTTGTACACACTTTCCTTCTGATGGAGAAGAGGGATTTGGAGTTGACCAGTTGGAGACCCTGATCTGGAGACTACCATGAGGATATTTTCATATCCTTTCTCTTGTCCTAGATGGCTTTCTCTGATTCCAGTGAGCTTTTTTTCATCTTTCTTTGCATCTCCCATGGTGTCTAGCCCAGAGTAAAATGTGAAGCATTAGATCTGAAGTGGAGCTTAATTCTACCTTTATGTACAGAAGACTAAGACTCAAAAAAGGTTATATAACCTGCCAAGGGAACACACCAAATTAGGAGTGTATTTACTAGGAAGCTTCTAGACTTTTAAGACTCCCCTGCAGTCTCCCTGGGTTAGTCTCATGGGTTAGAATTACAAGTAGAATAGACCTAGTGGGCTTGGTTATATTGCTGTAAGATTTGCCCTCTAGGTCTGAAGGAAGCCAACTTTCCCTGAAGTGCTGGGGTGCAGGAGAACTGGACAAAGGAAAGGTCTACCAGCAAAGCAGGAGCTGAGGACTGACTGGGATGCAGGCAGCCAACAACCGATGTGCTGCCTGGGTGCCATGCTGGTTCCCAGATTCCTGGAGACAATAAACAAACAGCTTTTGTAGGCATGCAAGGGTCTGTCAGCACTCACTACAGCCTGTTTCTGCTTTGCTCCTTCTCTACCAAGAACCCAGGCACAGAGCTAAACAGCTGGAAATGAAGGCTGTCTGCCCTTGTCTGATTGAGCTAGCACCTTTTCATCACAGAACAGGCACCACAGCCTACTCCACTGTGTACCCCAACCCTTAGCACCACCCCCCAACACATAGAAGATACTCAAAACAAGTTGCTAAGTAAATGAATAAAATCCATAAGCCTAGGGTGATTATTCCTCTCTTACAAGATCATAATTGGAATCCAGTGTAATAATGTAGAGAAAAGCATTTTGTCAGATGCGTGAGGAGTTGTTAATATCTTCAAGATTCCCCTCTCTTCTCTTTCGTCTGCACCTCAAAAAAAAAATCCGATTCTGTATAGAAAGCTCCCCCCAGGACTTTCCTAACCTCACTCAGGAAACTTAGGTGCTTCAGAGTAGAGTAGAGAATATTAGAAGACAAGTCCAAGGTCAAAGCCTAGCTTAGTTGGGTTCAGGCTGCTATAAAAATACCACAGACTGGGTTTAAGGCATAAACAACAAAATGAATGTCTCACAGTTCTGTAGACGGGAATTCCAAGGTCAAGGCACTATCAGGGTTGGTTTCTGGTGAGGCTTCTCTTCTTGGCTTGTAGGTGGCACCTTCTGTTTTGCCCTCACATAGGCTTTCCTCTATATGCACATGGAGAGAAGTAGATCTCTGATGTCTTTTTCTCTTTTTATAAGGACACCAGTCCTATTGCATTAGGACCCCACCTCATGACCTCATTTAATCTTTATTAGGTCCCCAAAGGCCCTATATCCAAATACATTGGGGTTTGGGCTTCAATGTATAGATTTTAGAGGAACACAATTCAGTCCATAACACTAGTCACACTGGATTAGGGCCCACAGTAGTGACTTCATTTTAACCTGACTACTTCTATAAATACCCTATCTCACTAGGTCATTTTCTGAGGTTTGTGGTTAGGACTTCAATATGCAAATTTTGAAGGGATAGAATTCTGTCCACAACAAGGTCTATGGAGGGTCCTGGGATTGTTACTCTGACCTTGAGACCTTAAACATAACCTGCTGTGCTATGATCTATGTCACAGCGGAATGTCCTATAGCAAGGGGCTCACTGGTTGGGAGCATTTTCAGATTTCACCAATTAACACTGCTCCTCCTGCTATCACTCCTAGGTTCACTTATCTCCAGCTGTATATGCATCTGCTTTTGCTCTGCTTAGGCCACCAATATAAGGATCCAGTAGCCTGACCAGACTTCCAGTTTCTGATTTGCTAAACTTGGCTGTCTCCTGAAGCAAAAGGATCCTGCATGCTCCTTTTTATTTTGTCATCACTCATTAGGATAGATTAGATTGTGCTGTAGTTAAATTGCAAAATATCAGTCACTTTATAGACAGCAAATTTATTTCTCACTAATCTGTATGTCCAGCACTATTGGGTATAGAGTTGTGCTCCACATATTCGTTTAGGGATCCAGGATAATTTCAATTCTACCATACTATAACTATTATCACTATTTTAGAATTCTCTGCCAGGAGGGTGGGGGGAAGTTGAGAAATACACACCACCTCTTTATTGCTCATATGCCATTTCTGTTATACTCTATTGGCTAGAACTAGTCTTCTCTTCCTGACTCTTTCATGTGAACAGGAAAGAAAGAGATTGGAAATTCTGAGAACTAATAATATCTATAACTTACATCTCTGTAAACCATGATCCTTTCCCAACCAGGAGAGCCCCCATATTCCCTTCTCCCTCTCCCCAATACAGAATGCATACTTAACAAGCCCAATGAACAGGCAAAGACCTACTCATTATTTTTGAGTCAATCATTTCAATATATTTCTAATTTGCCTTCCAGTGATGAAAAGGATGACTCTCACTCTCATCTGTCCAGAAATGGGAAGTCCCCTACCTTCCTAGAGACATGTCCTATAGCAAGGGGTTCAATGGTTGAGAGGACCACCAGGGAAAATGTCTCCAGCCTGCTACTTCCCCCCATCCTAAGGACAGCCTTAGCTAGGGAGCACTAACATGCACCAACTATTTACCCTCCTCCAAGGGACCCAGACCCACTTGGCCAAGGGACCCATAGATAAATAATTCAAGCCAGGACACGCTGCTATGCTGCTGCCGTTGCTGGGGGATTTAGTGCACACATCACTCACGCTCCTCTTGCTGCCACAAGAAAAATTACAAATTGATCCACCAGACGCAACTCCCTGCTCATACTTCTCCTGGGCTGCCATTGCTTCTTCTCTCAATAAGTAATGGCTAAGCTGGTGACAGTAGGATTTAGGTCTGGTATGGGGAGGACGGGGGATGATAGGGCAGTAAGCAGAGAGTATGAGAAGAGCAGACAGGGAGAAGAGGTGAGGCTAAAGAATTAGCTGACCACAGTACAACATGCTGGGCTACCCAACCATGAGCTCCCATGGAGGAATAAGGCAAGCATTTTGCTGCTCAGTGGGCAGGGTCTTTGTCTTCTACCTCCTTTAGAGTAAGAACTTAAACTATTATTAGCCACCATTTCTCCAGCCTTTATTTTGTGTTAAGAACTGTTCTGGATGCTAAATGCAACAACTCTTTTGAACTAATTAGAATTGGGCTTGGCTTGGAGTGACAGCAAACCCCAAATAACAGTGGTTTAAGCAAGATAACTCCAGAGGTTAAGCCATCAGAACCCAGGTGCCTTCTCTCTTTTTGCTCTGCCTACCTGCCCTCCATTTCTAAAGTTGTTTTATGTTACAAGGCGATGGTTCCAGCTCTAGTCACAATGATAGACTTGCTGCCATCAGGATGGAAGAAGAAAAGAGCATGAGCCCTCTCTGTAGGGCATTTCCTGGGAGGTGCACATACTTCTATTTGTATTCCATTGGCCTGAACTTATTCCCATGGCTTCATTGGCAAAAGGGAGCCTGGGAAATGTAGTTCTGATTCCCAGCAGCCATCTGGTCAATTAGCATTTGGGAGTTCTAATACTGTAAGAGATACAGAGAGAAAAGTGACTGAGAGACAACGAGCCTCATCAATCATATCATTCAATTCATGACAACTTTTTGAGGTAGTACCATTATTAAATGCCTTTAACAGATCAGGTAACTGACACACAAAATTTCTACATGAACCCCCCCCATCAAAATCATTCTTATCTTTTTAAGTTACTTAATAAACATTAGTAACATTCTACTTTGTATTAATATTAAATGTTTAACCATCAGCCACAAGAGACTCTGAGCTCCATGATGGAAAGGCTATACATTTAATTCACCTCTCCCTGGTGCTTAATATCATGCTTGACATGAAGAGAATGTTTAGCAAATGAACATTTGTCACATTAGATCAAATGCAGTCTTTTTCTTTGCTCTATCATCACGGCCCTCATTATCAAGAACTTATTAATTAGCTGTTCCATGCACTTAACTCATAACTAAAGATAAATAGACACCAGTATCCACTGTCCAGGAACTTCTCCATTTAAGAGAATTTAAAATGGAAAGTATACTATTCACCTCATTCCCCACCCTGTCATCTGGAGAAATGAGACCCTGATCTCCTAGTGGAAGAAAGAGCCTCTGCAGGCTTTCTAGCCAGGAAGAATGAATTTTTGCCCCGCCCCCCAGGGAGAGGAGGCGGGGGGGGGGGGGGGGGGGGGTGTTGCACCCAAGAACATGAAACTGCAGCTCAGCACGCCTTTAAGACCCGCTACCCCCGGGAGCTGACGAAGCTAAGCAGTTCAGGCAGAGTTCATCTTAAGTGACTCCCTCATCACCCCACTCTCAGCCCATTCTTTGCGGCATTTGCAATTTCTCTGCTCCGGGGGTCAAGTCTCCAGTGTGCCCTCCCTGAGTAATTGTGAAATTATTATGGTTGGTGATTTTAATTTAAATTGGATGGAGAAATGTCATACTGCGGTCGACTCATTTGCTATGGATTTTCACTTAACCAAATTGATTAGTCAACCAACTAGACTTAACTTGAGAGTTGTAATCATTCATTATTAGATCTCATTTTTCCCAACGCACCCAGATGATGTCAAGAAATTAAAACTGCAGCAAAAACTTCAGCAGTGTCTTCTCATCAAGGCAGTGGGGCCTGCCTGAGAGGCCTCAGAGACGGGAAAGGCTGTGGAAATCTGTGGGAAGTCATAAGGGCCAAGGGCCTGGGCGAAATGTTGACATGGAAGAATGGGCAAGAGAAATGAGGTGGGAGTTCATCAGGAGGGAGCCAGGAGGAATGAATTTTTGCCTCCCCAGGGAGAGGAGCAGGGTTGCACCCAAGAACATGAAACCCAGGAACTGGTCTGCCCGCCTCCCTTCTCCATGTGACAAACTTCCACTCGCCCTCTCACATAAACCTTTGAAACCTTCCACAACAACCTCAGAGTAATTTCCCAACTTTCCACTCCTATAGTTCACCTCTGTTACAGAAATTTGAATGTTTTCATCTAATTGTTCTTTAAATATCTTTTCTATTTTAACCATAAGCTTCTTAAGGCCAGATTCAGGTTCAATACTGCAGTGTAGCTTCTATCACTGTGCTCAACACATAATAGGCTGTCAATACGTCCTTGGCAATGGATTGAATAGTGAATTGGCTAAAAGACAATACTGGGTTTTAGGCATTGGGATGATCTCCATGGCAAAGCAAGATTCATCACTCTGGAGTCTTGAAACTGCCCAAGATTGCCCCAAATGACTTAGCTGCTACAGGTAGGAATCCAGCCTAGAGGTTTAGCATGGACCTTAGGCTGAGTGTGACTTACCTGTATGATACTGCCATCCTGTAAAACTAAACTGATCATCGATGGCTTCAATAACACTAAAGGAGGATATAACCAGAAAAATATTGTCAGCCTCTCTGATTCTTCCCTGAACAGACTAACCCAGAACATTAGCTTAGAAGGACACTACTGACTGAAACCTGGACAAAAGAGTTCCCACGAGGGCAAGTGCAGCTTCGTGGGCATGCAATCTGGGTAATCTGTCACAAGAGTCCAGCTGTTGCTGCCATCTTGAAATTACTAATACTTATTGAACAAAAGGATCTGCTTATTAATTTTGAACAAATTATGTAGCTGATCTTGCATATGGTGGAGGGACTTGAGACCATGTCATAAGAGTAATGGATAAAGACCTAAGGTGTTTCCTGGAGAAGGGAAGCCTCAGTGTGGTAACATCCAATCTTCCAATGCAGAAAGTCAGTCATGTGGGAGAAGAATAAGGCTGCCTCTGAGCTGTCCCAGGGGACAGAGCCAGAACCACTGGGTGTGAAGTCTTGTTCAGGCTTGGTGTTAATGTTGGCAGGAGAGGAGGGAGAAGTACTCATCACTGACTAAAATTATTGGGAAAAGGCACCAGGATGGTGTTGTGCAGTCTATGGCCAGAGAAATTCAAACCCTGACTGTATTTGGCATAGAATGTTGTAGAGGTAAAGCATCAGACAGGGGTTGGACTGAAAGATTCACAAAACCCATTCCAGTGCTTTGACTTCATGCATCTGTCTAAGTCCATTTGTGCAACTATAACAGAATCCTGCAGGCTCAACAGAATTTCATTGGCTCCCAGTTTTGAAGGCTGGGGAGACAATATCAAAGTGTCAGCATCTGGTGACGGCCTTCTTGTCACTTCATACCATGTCAGAAGGTATGTCAATGGTGGGAGGGCAAAAAGAGAAAGCAAGAGGAAGCAAACCCACTCCTACTATGACAGTATGATTCAATCATCAGGGAGGAACCCTAGGACCCAAATACGCCTAAAGGTCCTGACTCCTAATAGCATCACAATGGGAGTTAAATGCCAACATGAATTTTGGAGAGGACAAATGTTAAACCACAGCAGTTTCTGCAGCTAAGCAAACCCCCTCTTGTTCTTCTTCTTAATTGACATATAATAATCATATATATTGTTATGGGGTACAGTGTATATTTATTCCATACATGTATACAATATGTAATGAGCAAATCAGGGTAATTAGCATTTCCATTTCCTTAAATGTTTATCATTTCTTTGCATTAGGAAACTTGGAATTCTTTTAGTTCTCTATAAAATGTATAATAAATTGATATGAACTACAGTCACCCTACTGTCCAGTAGAACATTAGATCTTCTTCTTCCAAGGTAACTATATTTTGGTAGCTGTTATCTGACCATCTTTTATCTCCCCTCCTGCTTACCCTCTGAAATTCCCTGTGACTCTCATTCTACTCTCTACTTCTGTGAAATAACTTTTCAAACTTATGAGTGAGAACAGGCAGAGTTTTTCTTTCTGTGTCTAACTTCTTTCACTTAACATGATGTCCTCATTTCCATCCACATTGCCCCAAATGGCGGGGTTTTATTCTTTTTTATGGTTAAACAATATTCCATTATGTACTTTTTCTTTCTTTGGTACTGGGGATTGATTGAACCCAGGGCATTCTACCACTGAACTATATCTCCATCCTTTTTAAAAAAACGTTTTATTTTGAGATAGGCTGGCCTCAAACATGCATTCCTCCTGCTTCAGTTACCCAAGTTGCTGAGATTACAGGATACTCCACCTTGCCCAGCTAACATTTTCTTGATCCATTTATCCATTGATGGGCACCTTGGCTGATCCCAAATCTGGGCTATTATGAATAGTAGGCCACCCTCTTTCTAAAACAGAAAAGAGCCAAGTGAAAGGGAGAGGAGTGGAGGTGGGGAGAATCGACGGTCTGGGATAAGTAGATATGGACCTCTAATGCTTGATTTATGACAGGTGCATACAGAGGTGGAAGGTGATGGCCTCATAGTTGAAGCTCCCCCTAAGAGCATTCTTGACTGGTTCTTTCCTGATGTCCATGGGGGAGATTTAGCCCACATGGACAGGGTTACAGGTCAGTGCTTTTCTACCATGCTCCAGCCAACAAACATACTCCAAATGAACTGAATCATCCACCCAAGGCATATGTAGGAGGGAAAGGAGCTAGTGAGGAGTGGCTAAAGATAAGTTACACCACGATGGGCCCCCAGAGTTGCCCTAGGTGGCTGTGATCCAGAAAGATCCAAGGAGTCTCAACACATGAAAAATAAGTTCCGGGCCAATCGCTTCCTTCCTGGCTCCTGGAATCATTTTTCCAGCCCTGCTGTCTGCATACCCCATGGGAGCTATTCATTAACGAGGGTGAGAAATGCCTAAATTACACCTCTGGTTCATGTCCAACTCATTCAGATGGTAAGAAAGTGAGATAACTCACTCCCGCATCATTTCGATTATTATCATCGAGTCATTTCCCCTTCAGCACAGAGAAGCCATTGACTGAAGGACCCAAACTGCACCCCTCCCCCCTCATTTCTGCATCCCACACCTGACCTCTGGGTCCCTCCTTTTCATTCCTACATTTTTTTTTAAATGAACAGAACCTGTGTTTCTCCTTCCTACCTGGACACCTGATCTTATCTGTCTCTGCCTTGTTACAAGATCAACAATATTAAGCGCCTTTCTTTCCATGATCTTTTCCCAGAGGAGGGCTCCCACTCACTGGGGAGATTGACAGTAAAATTGGCACCCGCCTCTTTGCCCCCCCCCCCAACCCCCACCACCACTCCAACTTCAGATGGACTCTGAAAACATCATTTAGGGGAAAGGAGAAGGGGGGAGAGAGGAAGGGGTGCTGAACAAAGGTTTTATTCAAACTCTTGCATGCTAACATCTCCAAAAAGCTTTTAACAGAGACCATCATTTCCCTCCAAGAATCAATGCATTTTAATTCATACGAAGATATTTGTCTGCTGTTCCCTTCCTTCGAGGCGCAGAAGCGCGTTTAACAAAACAAGTCAGCCTCACGTAGAGACAAACGTGCTGGCTTCTCCCTGAAATTACTGGAAGTTCATTTTCAAAAGCCGTCCTGTTTTCTGGGAATCAATGCATATCAACTAAAATCAATAGCTTCTCCGTGCGGATGGGCTGAGACACCAAACTGATCTAGCGTTCCAGTGCATTTGTATCCAAATCTAGACATTCTCAACAAGTCAATGAATTTAAACGTCTGCCAGTGTCTTTTCACTTAAAACTAATCTGTTTGCTGATCGGACTGTACATTTCCAGGGTGCGTAGTAATATACTCTGTGTGTTTACCAGATCCAATGTACATTAACTCAAATCAAAATATTTCCACTTAAATCGAGTTTGTCCCAACTTCAGCAAGCCTCATGGGAATTAACTCTAGGCCTGATCTCTAAGAGGACAAGGCTCCATCCCTTCCTCTGGCTTCAGGGGGTGATCTTACTGATGTAACTAATAGGTTCTGGAACAAAGTGCTTCCTGCTTCTCTACACCATAAAACTCTAGGATTACAACGAACACTGAGGTGTTCATTGGGTCTCCCCCTCTGCCTTCCAAACTCCCCTCTTCTGCTTCTAGAAATCACCTAGGAGAGTCTCTGGGTGGTCATTCCTATATGACATGATGTCCAAGCAAGGACTGTCCCAGCCTGCCACTTGTTGATCACCTGCTAGATTTAAGGCTCCTGGAGATCAAGGGAGTGAAAAGCTGTCCTGATGTCCTGATGTTCTGGTGTATTTTCTCTGTGGTGGAGTGCCCCGTCCATGTTTGCATGGTTAGCCAACAGATGTTTCTGAAGCACCTACTTGTCCAGATTCTATGCCAAGCATAGGGAGTCCATGATGACAAAGTCCAGACAAAGCCCATTCCTTGCCATCCCCTCCAAGAGAATCAGCACACACACACACACACACACAAAAAAAAAGACAGTTATTAACTACATGTGTGTGCTAAAGACCATGGGGCTGAGGCAGGGACAAGGTGCTGGAGGAGCAAATAATAGGATCTAAACTAGAAATGGGCAGGTGACAGGGCAGGGGCCATATTTAGAACACACCAGAGCTGAGCCAATACTGCCACCTTCACTTACAATAGTTTATTCACCTTCACAAGTCAGAAGGAGTTTAGTAACTCCTTATACTCCATTTTGCAGCTGAACAAACTGAAACTCACAGGTTGTTTGACAGCTCTGTAAGATAACTGGCAAGTGACACTCATCCTATGGGGACACATTAGCAAGTGGCAGATCCTAGGACTCTCAGACCAAAGGACTCACACTGTCCCCACTATGCCACCCACCTCTAGCAAGTGAAGTGAGTTAACCCAAGTTTTCATGTGTCCCCACCAGCAAGCCAGACCACAGAGGCAGTGGGTGTGTCTGGTTTTAGAAGAGGAAGGGAGCTGAGGGCTCAGGCGGGTATCAGCCAAGAGTTCCTGGGAAACGCAACTCAGGAACCAAGTCAGAGAAGTACTAAGGAAGGGAACAGTCCCAGGCAAGAGACACATATGGAGCAAATCCACAAAGATAAGAATAAATACTGACCTAGAGGGGAGGAGTGAGGAGACCAGCTGAGGCTCCGCAAGTGGCTTCGGGTAGGGGAGTCACAGGAGATGAACCTGGAGAGGGAATGTGACCCAGGTTCTGGAACATCTTGACCCTCTCACTACAGTTGTGCCTTTGATTGGCTCCCAGGACCCACAGCTGCTGCTGGTCTTCCAGAAGCCAAGAGGGGCCAAGAAGGCATGGCAGGTCCCTAGGCCAACCTAATCCAGACCTCCCTCCGTTCAGCAGGGTCCCTCTTCCTCAGCTACCCAATATACTAGCAGCTGGGGGGATGCTGCAGAGGGAGGCTGCTCTCAGCCGCAGCCTCAAGGCATCACCATGGAGACACTACACAGGCGCCAGCCACACAAAAGGAGCTGAGAGGCTCCTAGCTCACCTGGGACCTCAGCTAAGGAGGAGGTGGCAACAGTGTTTCATTTTCTCTCCTTGCTCTCTCTAAAAAAAGAAGAGGGAATTTTCCCAAACAAACCCCACCCTGCCCCTCCAAGGAGGTGGGAAGCCCTTCCAAGGTGGTTGACCTCTTTCTGAGAGAAGAGAGAGGCCCAGGTTTGGGTCCTACAACAGGACATTCATGGAAGAGAAAAAGGGTGGAGAAAAGGGCCAAAGGGAAGTCCCTGGTTGTCCCACTGTCTCCCATCTCATGCAGGGCCAGCTCAGGGTCATGTAAATATAACATGAGTGTACGTTGAAAACTTCACACTTACTCACTTTGGACCTTTATAATTGACTATGAGGCTGGGTCTTTTATAAGAGGATAAACAACACCCCCTGGGATCTCCAATGTCTTCAGCCCCATCCCCACTCAATGGTCCCATTCCATCGCAGCTGGCCCCCTCCCAGCAGCTCAGGAACCTGCCTGCATGAGGAAGAACCAGGTGGGAAGGGACAGAGGAGGAAAGGGCCAAGGTGCCAGGAAACCCAGGAACAGGCAAGGCCACCGGATGTGGAAAGAAAGGCTGTTGCCTGTGAGCAGAAGGGAGGTGCTGGCTTGCTCCTGGCAAGCAATCTTCACACACGCATTGTCGTTCTCCTCTGCAAAGGGGTGAGAAGAGGGGCGGGGGAGAGGTGGCGCCGAGAGAGGGAGCAAGCAGAGAGGTGAGAAATCCAGCATCTTCAGACCTGCCCACACTGCTGGCTCCTCCGCTGCGTACAATACTTCATCTCACAGTCATTAGAGACAGCCCGCAGGATGGATGGGAGCCGGACACCCCGAAGGGTGGGAAATGAAGAGAAGAGATGCAGACGGAGATAGACGTGCGCCTGAACATTCAATATCTTGAAAGAGACAGGCACCAGCCTGGTGCTGTCCCAGCACCCAAGACCCGGATTCCTGGGGGTGGCCAGTGGACAAGCTCCAGTGTCACTCCAAAAGCCCAGGGGCACCAGTGGCCAACGCCCCCATGTCTGCTCTGAAGTCTTGTTACTCTTTCTCTTTTCTCCCATAACAGAAAGGGACTCAACTTCCCCTACAGTTCGATGCAGACCCTTCTAGTTCATGATCAAAGAGCTGTAAAGTGGGAGGGGGAGTCACTCATCCTCTTGGTAGGTGGAGTGCTTGCTACCAGCAGCGTAAATTAGCTCCAGCCTGCTCTGCCTTGCAAATGCTCCCATTGCACTCCAATAAAAGCCAAAGTATTTCCATTGAGGCCTCATAAAACACCCCTCCAACCCATTACCTTTCTGAACTCACTGGGTATATTAACCTCGCACCTGCTCTCACCCATGCTCAGGGCCAGCTCCATACTCATCAAACACATCAGACACTTTTGGGGCTCAGGACCTTTGCACCTGCTTCACTCTGCCTGGAACACACAACCTGCATTCCCTCAGGCCTGTTTCAGCCCTTGTTGGTCACCATATCTAAAACTGCAGCCAATCCCCAAATTCCTAAACCTCTTCCCACGTTTGTTTTTCTTAGCTTTTACCACCATCTTGATTGGTTTATTGACCTCGTTGTTTGTCTCCATCCCTCATTGAAGTTCACACTCCCTTTAAGTGGAGTTTTTTGACTCTTTTGTTCACTGTTGTATCCTTGGCACCTAGAAGCATCTTAGCAGATGATAGGGCTCAATAACTATTCATCAAGTGAAAGAAACATCCTTACCACTGCCCCCTTGACTTCCACTCAAACCTGTATAAGCAGCATCCCCTCTAAATGCCTCTGAAGGTACCAACCTTCCTGGAGAATTACTTGTCCTTTGGATCCAGTTGAGGCTGAACAGGTGCAAGATGGCAGGGACCAACAGAATGAGGATCCAGAGAGGCCAGTGTGTGGATGGGAGAGATAATCTGGGTGGCAATCCCCAAGGGCATCACCACCATGTGCAAACAGCAAATTGGACTTGCTCACTAGTGTCTCCTGCAGTGAGGACATACATGCTTGCACACATGTACACACACACAACTCAGTTTCCTCCCCTGGTCATTGAGACCTGAGGGGAAAAGCCACAGAGTCAGCAGACTTGGGTTCTAGTCCCTGAGCCATCACCCTCAGGCCCTGTACCCTTCACCATCAGCAGTGACATCTCTCAGTAAGGGTCCAGGGTGGTGGCAGGTGTGAGCACTTTGTACCAATCATCTGCTGAAAAGCACCCTTAATGCCTGCACAACTTGCTGTTTGCTGCCTAAAGCTGGTGTGTGTGTGTGTGTGTGTGTGTGTGCATGTGTGTGGTGGGGGGGGCATGCAGTAATGAAGCAGCAAGTGCTCTTTGTGGTGGGCAGAGTGATCACCACCCAGAATGCAAACCACAAGGCAAAGCATCAAATGGGTCCAGCTTGGTTGATTTCCCGCTGGAGTAGATGCCTTTTGCAAATCTGGATTAATAATGAGTGCCAGGCGTGGGTGCAGTCCCCATCTACCTACCCCTGGTCTGAGCTGGTGAGCCCAAGGACAAGGGCCCTCTCCTGTTTCCAGCTGACTGGCAGATGCCCATGATGCTGGGAAGGTGGCCTGGGCCTGGAAGGCGCTGGCCAGAGCCTTCCTGGCTGCAGCGGCACCCTTTGCCAGCTGGGCTAACTGGGCATTATTTATAATTGAGCTTATCGTGTGCAACTCTCACTGTCACTGTCGGTTAGAACCATTTGATGTCGTTGAGCCTTTGGAAAAAGGAGAAGAGTGGGAGGGAAGAGGCAAAGGCAAGAGAAACAAAAGGAGTTTCGTAGCAGGACTTCAAAAAAGCCAAGTGTTTGAAAAGATTTTTGCAAAGGTTCTGACCTACTTTGCATGCGGATAAGCCATCTTCTTCGCTTTAAAAGAAAAAAAAAAAATCCTGTACAAAGTGGCCACAGCTCTATTCAGGAGAGCCAGGGCTGTGCTGCAGAAAGGGGTTGTAGTGCTGTAATCAGAGGCCATTTAGGAGCCATGATTTGGGTAATTATATAAGATTTCAGCTTTTCTTCTTCCAGGGCCATGCGTAGCCCTGGAAGATGGGGTTGCCAGAGCGAGACAGCCAGGGCTGAGACAGTCAGTGCCCGGCAAGCTGAGCTGCAGGAAGCCAACCTCTGTGCTCTGAGTGAGTCACACCCCGACCAGGTGCAGACCTGGCTCTGACACCTCCAGGCTACACAGCCTTGGGTCCTCCCCTATACTCCAAGGGGCTAACTTTTTCCATTATATGCCTAAATGCATCCATGTGCGCAAGTAGACGTTCTCAGTCCAGTGCCTGGCACATATTAGGTGCTCAATAATGGTGACTGTCCTCTCTGTTTTCTAGAATGAGTTGAGAGGAGGTATCCCTTCCTGCTCCTGGACCAACCAAGGGGCCAGCTCCACAGCTGAAGACACCCATCCTGAAGAGGGCCCCATGGAGTCTGACATCAGAGCAACAGGAAGTGTGGGTGAGGCACAAGGACATTCTGCAGAAAGCAGGTGGCAGTGGGGACCATCCTCCTCCACCCCACCACTCCTGTTTGTGGCTTTATAACCCCAATGGTCTAAAGAGTTCAACACCCTGAACTAGGACTGCTAACCATATTTAAGGAAAATGAGAGGAATTGAGATAGAGATTAGAAGGAACTGAGGAGGAGGATTACTGAAAGGCTGGGTTCATTATTTAATTGTCATTTAAATAATGCATGGCATTATTAATCCTCATAACAATCCAATGAGGTTGGCACTGTTAGGAAATATTACCATTCCCATTTTGCAGATGAGGCAACTGAAGTTTTGAGAGAGTACATTGTTTCTAGTCCCACAGCTAGTCCATGGGGCCTGTGTCTGAATGAGGAGTCTGGGCTCTCAGCGGCTTTATATTATCTCCAAAGCCTCTGCTTGCTTGCACTCAATGAATATGTGATGAGCACTCATTGTGGGTGCTGGCTCCATCTCAGGCACTGAAGATGCAAAGACCAACACCAACCACCACAAGAGTTGGCCCTGGTAGCACCCCCAGGATCAGCATTAGGTGGGGTGTCAGCACCACACCCCGGCCTACTCCCTGCAAGGTGTGAGCCTGCTTCAGAATGTACTCAGAGGATGCAAATCAGCCCTTCTAATCTCAGTCAAATTCAAGCGTCGGAGGGTAGGTCAATCTCTTTTGAAAATCTAATCATTTCATGAATTCCAAACAAAGATGAAATTAATTGTGGATTATCCTTTGGCTTTAGGTTACCGTGGCCTCTGAATGCAGTTATCGAAAGCTCCTTTGCAAAGGGGCTACAGCTGTCTTCCTGGGCCCTGGTCAGCAGAGCTCTTGAGCATTAACCTTCCTGAAACCTGTGCAGGCCCCTTGATGGGGCTCCCGTGACTGCCCTGGGGTACAGATGGGACCCCTGCCCTCATCCCTTTGCTTCTCATCTAGGGGGCATCTGATCCAATGAGAGCACAGAAGTGCCAGAGCTTGGCTAATCTCTAACCTTCCAAATTCTGGCAGACTCAGTCCCCAAATAAAAAATGCCCCAACATGGAAGCTCAGGGTACATGAGCAAGGATGTCCCAAGCTAAGAAATGCACATGATTCTTGATCCAGAGTTTTTTCAAGGAATTATCATATAAAATTCTTACACGCTCTGCACTGACATGCATAAGAATGCATGGCTCAGCACTGCTTATAACAATAAAAAAGCTCACAATTACCTATGATGATGGAATCATGAAACAACACCATGGTACAGCTATATTTCAGAATACTAGACGGCTGTGAAAAAGAATGAAGAGAAATAACAGACACCAACAAGAAGTTTTCAAGATAAATTCAGTAAAAAAAAAAAGTAAGCTGCAAAACAATATGCTTGGTATAGTATTATATTCAAAATAAACAAAATCTGTGTATGGGGGAGTGTATATAATTTCAACTAGGATATATATATCCTCCTTGTAACACACGGCTTGCAGAAGAATAAATCCCCAGCTTTTGACAGCTTCCCCCTTGGCCTGGTTCTCTCTCTGAACCAGGTGGAAAGAGTTGAAAGATTCTAAAAGAAGAAGACTAGTTGGGCCCTTGACCACAAATGACCACAATCTTAGTCCTTAGTTCCCTGGCCTCCCCAACTGCACCTGAGGGCATGGGGGTAGAAGGATGGGAGGGGTGTCAGTTCCTAGAAACCAGCCCCATTCTAGCCTCTTTCCCTGTCATTGCCTGAATGCTCCCACCTACCATGGAGGGCATCCCCTGGTCTCCTAGTCCCTGCCCCACCCAACTCTACCCACCTGTGAGAGGATCAAGGCCAAGTCCATGATGTTAGCCAGTGGCAGTCATAGCAGCTTACCCTTGGAAGATCCAGTGGGGACAGAATGTAGACAAAACGCAGCTCCTAGGATGTGCCTCTCGGGGACAGATTGCACAGTTGCAGCCCTTGACCCCCGTGACCTTGTTGCAGTGAGAAGCCCTAGCTCCTGGCTCAGATGCCTGGCAGGGCCTCAAGGAAAATGCAGGTCTCCAGGCTAGCCCTTCCTGATCTGTTCTGTGGCCCAAAGAAATAGTTTGCTTTAACTCATCATGAAAAAAAAATTCATACCATCTTCAACAATTCCAAAAAACCCTCCTATTGTCTTCATCGTATCTCACAGTAAGTTACATTGGGTAGATATGAGGATCCCATTTATAGGTGAGTGTTAGGGTCTGTAAACAAGTCAGGATGGCGCCTGGCATTTTGCCAGAGGGAGTGGTTTGTGAGGTGGCGCCAGGGAGCCATTAAGTGTGGAGATTCCTTATTGGTTGACTGCTGTATCTAGTTTATGTAAATTAAGATAAGCTGTGTGTAATGTATGTATACCTCTCCTGTCCTACAATGAATGGCTCCCACTCCTGCAGTATCAATGTACACAAGTTGCTCATCACCCCCCGGTTATTTTGCTGCAGCCGGACTGCGGCAGGTGAGAAACAGTGGTCTGTGGCCACACAGAGTCAAGGACAGAAATAAAATCCACAAAAACTGACTCTTGTTCCTGACTCCTTTTCCCACAATCCAGGCCTGGCCTCAGCAGTGCCGTCCTTCCCTGACTCAGGCAGCAAGACTGCACTGCCAAGATTATCCCTGCAACTGTCTAATGGCACCAAAGGGATTGGACCACAAGACAGTCTTTTTTTTTTTTTTTTAAAGAGAGAGTGAGAGGGGGGAGAGAGAGGGAGAGAGAGAGAGAGAGAGAGAGAGAGAGAGAGAGAGAGAGAGAGAATTTTTAATATTTATTTATTTTTTTAGTTCTCGGCGGACACAACATCTCTGTTGGTATGTGGTGCTGAGGATCGAACCGGGCCGCACGCATGCCAGGTGAGCGCGCTACCGTTTGAGCCACATCCCCAGCCCCAGAAGACAGTCTTTAGAAAAGGAAGTTAATGCTTTTCCAAAGGCTTAGAATAATAGAATATTCAAGATTCCCTGATCCTGTTCTTTTACATTGAGAGATGTGGGATATGGAGAGGTTAAGCAACTTGTCCAAGGTCACAACGCAAACAGAACTAGAGTTTGCCCTTGGGTTGGACCCAAGTACCGGATTGTGGGCTCACAGGAGCTCAGCTCTTGCCCTCCCTCCTGGCAGAGCTTGGGCAGGGCCAGGGTGGATGGCATTTTCTCACCAGTCATCTTGGAGCATATGGCGGGACGGGGGGAGAGGCAACTTTGCACTCCTCTCGCTCATTCGCACATGCCTCCTGCAGCAGCAGAGATGTGTGAAGGATTTTCAGTGAGAAGATTGTAAGTGCCTGACAGTGCTCTGTGATGAACCCCACCCCCTCCAGGCAGGCCTGCTCAGACGATGCCAGGGAGCAGGGCAGAGGAGGAAGACATTCCACTCCTGCCCCAGCTGGAAACCCATAAGCAGGGATGGAATTTGGGGTCCCCACTGCAGCCTCTACTTCTCCAGTCCCTGCTCTATGCTAACCTGAACTCAAGCTCTGAGACATGCTGGGAAGAGCCCTGAATGGGAATCCAAGAGGCACAAGTGTCAGCCTCAGCTCCGAACCTATTCCTGGGAAGCCTTGGCCAAGTCACCTAAATGCTCAGGTGTCTGTAGTCCCATCTAGGAGGAAGGCGATTGGACCAGGTCAGCTCCACTACACCATGCTGTGCCATTGTGGGAAGAAGAGAATGAGAGAAGTGAAAATGTAGCCCTCTGAAAGACATCAGCTGAACGGCAGGCAGCACATAGCCTTCCTAAATCACCCACTGCATTCTGGAAGCCCAGCTCGGGGCTCCCACAGCCTTCCCTTTGATCCTCACAACAATCTTTGAGATACTGTAATTATCTTCATTTTCTAAATGATGCAACTGAGGCTCAGAGACATTAAGTAATTGTTTGAGGTCATACAGCTTATAATCAGGGAAGTTACAACTCTCTGGCTTCTCTCCCTCACACTCCCATTGCACCCACCACACACACACACACACACACACACACACACTGCCTGGAGCCTGAACCTTCCAGCTGGTGTCTGCACAGATGCAGTAGAGACTCCCTCCTTCCCTGGTCAGCCTCCAGGACTAGCCCTCCTCCCTGGTCAGCCTCTAGGACTAGCCCTCCTCTGATATCAGTGTAGCCCTAACTTTCTGTCGCATTCTCAACCCCATAGGCTCTTGCCAGAGCACAAGTTCCAATTCTTGCTGCAGAGGAAATGGCTCCATTCCCCATGATCTCATTATTCCCTTCCTACCTTTTGCCCCAAATCTTTCTCTGGCCTCCTCCAGACTCCTGCTCATTCTGCCTCCAGCTGGTGGCCTCCCTGGATCCCCCACCTTCTCACCCACTCTATGCTCTCTCTTACCTCTTCCTGCTCCTCTGATTTTAATTTCCTTCCCACTGTCCGACCTGGGCTTCTTGGGCTCCTGGCTCCTGGGCATGCTGATACCTCCAGTCTCTCTTGGTGTTGTGGAAGTGCCATATCTTCCCAAATATGAAGTTTGGCCTTGGGGATCCAGTGAGGGGCTGACTGGTGGGCACTGGGGCTCCCACAACTAGCACCTGGTAAAATAATAGATGGGAACAGGCATCCATGCGGGCTCAGCAATGGTGACTTAAAAAGTAGGATGGGGACAGGGACAGGGTCCCCTGGGGAATGGAGAAAAGAGGAATTATTAGGGGAAGCAGAAGATGACTGAGGCTATGAGGGAGATTGGGGATGGCTCCAGGAGGGTGGGTGTGTGTGTGTGGGTGTGTGTGTGTGTGTGTGTGTCTCAGAGAGAGAGAGAGAGGGAAGGGAGAGAGTAAAAACTCTCATTTCAAACACTAGCTTTTGAAGTGACAGAGGGATTTTCAAGTGAAAATCTGGGAGGTTAGAAAATGGTTGTGAGCACCAAGGAAGTGTGGGCCAGGGGCCAGGGGCCTCGTTATGCCTTGAACACTGAGCTATCTGATGCACAGACCAAGTCTGCACGTCCCAGCTGAACCCACCCCACCAGGAGCCTGGTTCCACAGGCCTCCATGCAAGCGAAGTTGCTGAATGAAGGCAAATGTTCCTGCCGAGAGTGGCCCCTATGCAGACCCCCAGGGTGGCCAGGGTCACCATGTAATCACTAATGATGAGGCAGAGATGTGGGACAGAACCCATAGGCAGTGGCACTGAGGGTGGTCATCAGGGTCAGCCAGAGCCATGGGAACTGAGGACGGGAGGAACACAGGGAAGGAAGTGTAGAGATGACAGGTGACCTTGGAAGAGGCTCAGCAGGCAGAGGACTCTCGGGGAATGAATGGGAAGTGGCAATGGGGACTTAGTGGGGAGAGAGAGGGAGAGGCGGGTAATCAAACGTTAGCTGGGAAAGGTAGTCAGAAAGGTCACGATTGGTTGGTGCTTTGTTCCACTCAACTGACACTTACTGGATGCCCATTATATGCTGGGCTCTGTGCCAGGCAGTGGCACCCAGGGAAGAATAAAATCACTGCACACGGCAGCAGGAGGGAAGCCAGCACTCATGATCCAGGGAGTGCTGCCCCTCTGGGAGACAAGAAAAGGCCCTGAAGATGCCGGGACAATTAGCATGGTGCCTGGGCAGGAGGTCCACGCAGGAGACAGAAGCCTCTCCATGCCACAACCCAGCTGCCTTCAGTCTTCATCAGAACCTCCAGACAACACGTCTGCTTCCCAAGGCCTTAGAGCATTCTAGAGCCCAGGCAGGACGAGAGAGTGTGGCCAACCCTCTCCCTGGCTCTTAATCCCTTTCTCCTTGTGGCAGAATTTCTCCCAGATCAGGGAACACCATCTATGTGATATCCCCTGTCCCTCACACACATGTGCATGCATGCACACGTGCACACATACAAGGGAGCACACAGCGGCAGCTTAAGAGCAGCAAGCAGAGACACTTCTACCCTGGAGAGTGCCTCTGAGCAGACGTGGCAGGTGGGGAGGAGGGAAAGCAGCCCCCTGCACCTCCAGAGTCTCTGTCCCCTCTCCAAAAGAAGAAAGGCACCTTCCCTTCCCCTGCCTGTTCCCAAATCAATCCCGACATCTCCTTAAATCGAAGTCAGCCACAATGAAAGGGTGGTGCAGAATTTTGTTTACCAATCCTGGCGTCTAATTAAAATTAGCTGATGGTTCTTCTAGTTGGTTTTTGTTCTGACTATTTTTAAGCTGGAGCTGCTAGATCAGTGCAGCCACTAGTAAGCTGTCAAATCAAATTTTCAAAAGCAAATTGCTTTTATAATTAATTTAATTATTATTACGGCTCCCAGTTTTGTGTTGCCTTAATGAACACAATCAGGTTTCACCCTCTGCCAACCCCCCCGCCACACTCAGCACCCCCTCACTTCCCCAGACCCACCTCCCACCTCTCCGATCCAACATGGGCAAATGGAAGGGGAAGGAAGAAGAAAAGCAGACACATCTGAGCCCCTTCCCCTCCCCCAGTAGCCACCTCCCCACTCACACCCTCACCCTCAGAGTGAGTAATTAAACTTGGGTTCCCTGTTATGGAATCAATGGTACATGTTTTAATTACCCCCAAGCCTACCCAGGCATCTTCACACCCCCGCCCAAGCCTGTGAGTCTGTGTGGGTTGGGGGGACAGTCGAGAGAGAGAAAGCTCTTCTATGACAGTGACAGCGGTCTGTCACCTGGGGTCTGGCATTCACTGGGGAACTGTCAGTTACTAAGGAAACTAAGAGGGAGAGAGGAAGGGAGAGAGGCGGTTAGATCCAATTTTGGGTGGCAAGTGTGAGGCATAAAGATTTTGGCCCCTCCTTGCAACCTAGCCTGAGTGAAATCTTGGGGGACGGGCAGGGGGCTGATACAGACAAGTCAACACCAGGAGGTCACCCCTCTCAGGAGCCCAAGGCAGGGCAAGGGTCTCAGATGCAGCAAGCACCCAGCTGTGTGCATGCATGTGTGTGCATATGCATGTGTGTGTGTGTGTGTGTGTGTGTGTGTGTGTGTTCCATCCAAGTGCACTCAGCTGCTCATCCCCAGGTCTGGGTACACCTGCTTGTGTGTTTGGGGCATTTCTCGACTTTTTTTTGTTTGTTTGTTTTCCTTCTTCCTTGGTTTGCAATTTATCTCATTTCCATCCTTTCCTTTGTTGTTTTTTTGTTCTTCTATTATTTTTTCTTTTCCTTTCTCTTTCTGTGTGTGCCTCTCCCTCCCTCCCCCCCATTTATTCTTCTGTCTTCCTCTTTCCCTGTATCCCTCCACTCCTTTTTACTGTTTGTTCCTACTCCCTCCTCCCCTGCCCGTCTCTCCCTGCCTCTGCTTTGATTCCTTTGTGTCTTGTGGGTCTCATTCAGACTTTTTTCTGTGGAACCCTACGCATGAGAGACCCCAGCCAAAGCCTGAGCACCAGTGCCCTATATGACTCCCCAGGTGGGCGTGGCTCCTGCCCACAGAGGCAGGGTCCAGGCAGGAGCTGGCATGGTGTGTCAGGGAAGAGAGCCTCAGTCAGGTGCTGCAGGGACGGGGAACAGAGTCCACAACCCACACAAGCCATTGCTGTTTCTGTCACTGGAACTGAAGGCAAAGTAGAGACCAAGAGAGGGGCGAGGACTGGGGTCTGGAGGGAATGAAGCCACTCCAGGCCAGGGGAGCACAAAGCAAGGCCCAGGAGACAGGGCTGGTCTCTGGGACTCCAGACTTTTGGGAGGGCACAAAGATGCCACAGAAAGAGGTGAGTGAGTCACCAGCCTTGATTGAACATGGGCCTGGCTGGTGACAGGGCAGGGCACTCTGGATGCCACTCAGGAATTCTAGGAGGTCCCAGGCTCCAGGAAGAATCTGTCCTGCCTGAGACAGTGGTGCCAGGTGTGGGTTGCCTCCCCTGTCTTCCAAAGACCCCAGGCTTTCCACTCGTTCCCAGCAGGCCCAGGCCGGGACTGCACCAACACCCCCTTTCTCTCCCTATGGTCTCTTC
This sequence comes from Ictidomys tridecemlineatus, assembly GCF_052094955.1. Classification (NCBI taxonomy): domain Eukaryota; kingdom Metazoa; phylum Chordata; class Mammalia; order Rodentia; family Sciuridae; genus Ictidomys; species Ictidomys tridecemlineatus. The sequence goes on from NC_135480.1 coordinate 99,855,822, forward strand.
CTTCCATCTCTCATTCTCAACTTTTCTCCTTGGCATTCGGGTCTTTTCCTGTCCCATCCTGGTACAGAGAGGGTCCTGGGCTCAAGTGCAACTGGACCCTGATTCTAGGGGTTCCTGGGGAAAGCCCAGGGCACAGAAGGGACTATGCTACTTCCCACAGAGGTCAGAGGGTAGGAGCAGGGCCTTGTAAGAAGGTCCAGGTGGCAGATGGGGGGGCAGGTGAGGTACTGCAATAATGAGGTATTCACCTTGTCTACAAACAGGGCCAGCCGCCTAGGAGTTACCTTTCCCTCCAGAACCAGGGTCCTGAGAATGGCTCCAAAGATATTAGGTCCCTTTCTGTTCCATTGGCCTTCCACCCAACCCACGTACAAAACCCAAGGGAAGCAAGTCAGCCCTCCCTACTCCAGGGGGCGCTCGCTATCCAAACACCTGGCATCAGCCTGGAGGCTCTTACAGGGAATGGAGGTGCTCTTGGAACCAGAATCCACAGGAACCCAATGCCAATTTGAGAAGTTTCAGCCCCGCTTCCGAAGCCACACACACTGGTCTCAACAATCACAGGACCGCCGGTTGATTTGGCATCCTCCGACCCCTCTGGCCAATGCCAGGTAAATGCTCCGGACAAGTCATCTGTGTAGAGCAAGCCTGCCACCTGGTGGTAAGGCCACCCAACTACAGGCTGGGGCTCCTGAGGGTGGCTCTGTCCAGCGCTTTGGGTCTGCAGTCAGGGTGCCCTCTGGCTCCTCCAGTGCCAACCCCTGAAGGCAGCGCCATCTCATTGAGACAGCACAGCGTGCCTCCAAAGGCCTTTCTAGGCTGTCTGAAAGAATTTGTAGAAGAAGAAAAACAGAAGATAGGGGTCTCAAGGGCTAAGGTGGGGGGCCTGTGGAGATGGCCTGAATGACTATATTTTAGGCTTCTAATCCTATTTCTGTATCTCTTCTCTGTACACTGATGATAAAAAAGCGTTCGGAGCAGTGGAGAGGCCAGAACCTGGATTGCACCCATGGATCCACCACTGCCTACCAATGGGGCAGATGGTGGCTCTTTTTGTGGACACAAAGCCCCTCCACAGGAGCAGGGACACAGACAGGCCAGAGATGGCCCTGGTCTCAAGAGTTCATGGACTAGAGCCAAGGTGGATCCAACAGAGCCGACTCTCGGATTGATGGCATAGGGCAGGAAGGGCCTTGGAGTCAGCCAGTCCAACAGAGGCTTTGCCAGAAGATTGGTGGGACCTGGGCAGTTTTGTCTTCATGGCTTCCTCCATACACACAAAACTTCATATTAAAAGTTATACTTGATGACTGCTTTGGTATAAAGATGACTATTATATGTTGGAACATTTTCCATTGTCAACTTCGGTATTCTTGGTTTTTCTTTTGTCTTCAAAAGAAATAAAAATTTTGTGTGTGCCTACTTTGCTTAATGAACAAGTGGACCCGGAATCCAGCATTCCTTGCATATGAGGAAATCAAAGCCCCAAAAGGGTTAGATCCCTGTTCGACCTCACACAGGGGCTAGTGTCAGGCTGAGACTAGAAGCAGGTCTTTGGCTTCCAGGGTAGGACTCCTTCCATGACCTATTTAGCCATTTTCAAAAGGTATAAAAATCTTAACCCCCTAACAGCTCAAACCATAAGCCCCTTCATCCAACCCCATAAGGCCCTGAGTTGCCCACAACATGAAAACCCCAGCTGAAATCTGCTTCTCCCTCATTCTGGGCAGTGACCCTCCTTCCCAGCCCTGGGTCTGCAGCCAAGTCGCCACCACCACCGCAGCTCTTTGGCCTGCTGTCTTATTAATTCCTAATTTCCAATTTGCAAGAAGAGAGAGCCTTAAACCTCCATCTCACCAGCCCAGCAATCACACAGATGATCCAAGTATCTCTGGACAGCCTTTAATTTATTTCCCAGCGCACACGGGCACTGCTGAGAGACTTGATGGCACCAGCTTAAACATAATAAATTACTCAAGTACCAGAGATTAGTTAATAAAGCTCCAGGCTCCCTCCCAGCCCCTGCTGACTTGGTCTGCCACACCAAAGATTCCTTTGAAGATGCCCAACTGGAAAGGCAGGGGGCTCAATGGTGATTGTCCCCAGATCTGAGTCAGCTGTCCAGCTATCCTCAGGTCCCTTGGTGCCAGGCAGAAGTTGAAATGAAGGTGGAGAGGCTGGGGCCCTGGAAAAACCCAGGGTGGACTCAGGATTCTTCTACTCCAGGTCTCAGCACATCGACATAAGTCATCATCTAATGGTGGCAAATCTGGCCTTTGTTTGGGCACAACTTGGAAAACCAGGAGTCACACTCACAAATGGAGAAAGATGCTGATTGCCTTTGAAGCCAAAAGGAAGGGATGGAGATATTTCTCTTGGAGACCCAAAGGGTCAGGAATAGTCTTTTAGCATTTGAAGCCTGCCCCTGCCCCTCACTCTGTTCCCTTTCAGGGTTCTTCACAGGGTCCATGTCCCCACACCATCTTCTTGTTCCCAGTACCTTTGTCAGCCATGGTGGCCCTTCCGCAGTTCGCCTCATTCACACACACAAAAGCCAGCCCCACTTCTTCTCTGATTATAAATTCCTGAGAATTTATAATTGCCTGCCTAATAAAACTTGGAATTCTTTGCTGTCTTCTAGTGGTAATGAAGACTATGAAACTGAGAAAGGTATTGGAGGGGAAGGGGTAGCCCAGATTCTGAAGAGCCTCAGAAAGGAGATTCTCAGTGCTTGAGCTGCTCAGCAACACCCCGAAATAGTGAGAATAGACCAGGAAAGCAAGATTTAGTTCTAGCTGGAGAGGGCTTCGGCAGGGGGTGGAGGGAGTTGTAGAAAAGGGATGCCTGTAATGGCAGGCACTAGGGTCCCTGAGAGGTCTGTAAAACCCCATCCTGCCCTAGTTCTCCCCTGCCACCTCAGCTCAGGTGCCTGAGCCCAGTGAGCTCAAGACAGACATGTCCTCTTCATCTCTGCCTTGTTATGCCTGACACCAAAGCCAGAGCTCCTGGCTCCTTGCCTCCTGAGTACTCCCAGTCCCAACACATGGCCTAGACCCAAGTCAGACTTGTGAACAGAGAGCCCGACTTCTTCCCCAGCCTGCATGGCATCACAGTGCTCCTAAAGCTGAAGAGATTGTCATCCAGTCACCTTTGTTCCTGGGCGCTGGTATAGCTCATTGTTATCAGCAATAAAACCTCTTCAGTATCTCTAATTCTTTCCTTCCATAATGCTCAAAATACTGCCTACACATGCTCTTGTTTATGCAGAGAGAGCTTCCCTTCACACAATGGACGGTTTCTGAATATGGTGTAAATTGAATCACATTATAAACGCACTAGGGGAATCCTAACATGAATCCTTTTATAAAGTGAATAATCATCCCCTAATTTATCATTAGTGTAAGCCCAGGTTTTTGTATAACAAGAATGTTTGATGTGAGCAAACCCTGGATAAATACACATGATGTGTACCCCACTCACATATGTGCACGCACACATATATTCCTGGGGAGTGAAAGCTGTCCAGTATAGTGCCAGGTGCAAATTAGTCTTAATATAAACTTTCTGAAACTGATTATTTGTGAACAGAGTACCAAGAATTATATGAGCATTTTTTAACTCAAGAAAGGGAAACTGAGGCCCAGAAAGGAGCAACAGCTTTGCTGCACTCATTCATCTCCATAGAGGAGATTATTTTCAGGTTTTTATAAGAATGTCAGGCACTTCTGGATCACAAGGAGATGGTGAAGTGCGAATAAAGGATGATTGGCAGCTGGGCACACCTATAATCCCAGTGGCTCAGGAGGCTGAGGTGGGAGGAGGATCATTAGTTCAAAGCCAGTCTCAGCAACTTAGCAAGGCCCTAAGCATCTCAGCAAGATCCTATCTTTAAATAAATATTTAAAATGGCTGGAGATGTGGCTCAGTGGTTTAGCACCCATGCATTCAATTCCTGGTACCAAAAAATAAATAAAAAAGGGTGACTGGCAAGACTACAGGGACTGATCTTAGAGAGTATGGGATTTCCCATCAGAGCTTGCAGGCTCTGAGTGGGTTGGGAGTGAGTCTGTGTGAAGAGAGAGGAGATGGGTTTCTGTGGTTCAAGACTACCCAATATCTGCCAGACCATGAGCAGGCTCCTACCTCATCGAGCACAGTTTTCCCATGCCCCTCCAGGCCTCTTCCACTATGCGCTGTTGGAGCACCATCCTGCCTGCCTGTACCTTTCAGGTACATCTAGAAGTGACTGAAAGCTGACTCTGGGCGGACAGTTCTGCAATCCATCTGACCTTATCAGAGGAAAAAAAAAAATAGCAGGAGCTGCATTGAGCATGTTCCTTGTACCCTTCCCCATGTCCAACCTGCAGGGTCTACTCCTCTTCCCTTTAGCAGAGAGTAATGGATAGAGAGAAGCCAAGACACACCCTGAGTGAGTTCTCTCTAGGTGAAGGGAACACCAGGAGTGAGTGAGCAAGTCAGGCTGTGAGGAGACTGACCATGCGCAGTGCCCACCCTTCAGAATGTGCTCACCTCCGGAATTCTCAAAGGTTGGAGAGCAGGGCCCTCTCTGCCTCTGCCTCACAGGCCCCTGTCAACTCCCCACCCACTGCTCCTGGATTTGGATAGTATCCGCTCTAAGGAAGGCGGCCTCATTCTCTGCCTGCAGTGGGAGAGTCTGAAACCTTTACCAATTGGTGAATTAGAGTTCATGACCTGCAAGGAGGTCAAAGAAGACCTAGTGCATGGGTCAGAGGGCATTTCCTAAAGGAATTGTCCTTGGGGACTATATGCGTGCATCCTTGGGCCCTTCCTTTCTCTCTCTCCCTGCTTCCTGACTGCCATGGGATGAGCAGCTCTCCCCCACCATGCCCTTTCACCATGCTTCTGCCTTGAGCCAACAACCATGGACTGAATTCTCTAAAACCACGAGTCAAAGTAAATTTTTCCTCCTCTCCGCTGTTCTTGTCAGGTATTTTGGTCACAGCGATGAAGGCTGACTAACACAGGAGCCTAGGAGCATGCCAGTGTTTGGGGCCCCCATTGCTTCAGTGATGATTGCAGTGAATCTGTGCAAACTAGAAACAGTCATTATATCACAGTTGCGGGACTCACAGAAGAGGATGCAGAGCTCTTAACTTTGGGATGACAACACCACATGCCAGACACCAGTCAGAGGTAAATAGCCTTGTTACCGTTAGTGATAAACTAGATATAGAAACCAGAGTGGATTCAAGAGTCTCCTTTCTGAAATATTTCCTTGTAGTACTTGTACTTCATTGTGCCCTTGGGTGAGGAAGGGGTAGCATTATAGTTAGTACCACCGGGGAAGCTTGCAACCCACAGCCAATCTTATCTGTATCTGTGATCTGTGTAAATTTAAAAGCCATCTGTCTTGGAAAGAAAGGCGAAGAATCATGGAAATAATGTTGCAAAATATCCTTGTAAAACTAAAAAGTGATTTTATATGCTAGTTGTTATCTATTATCATCATCATTATCATGGCTTTAGGAAAGAAAGGGCCTTTACTTTAATCCGGATGAAGATGAAGCCCCCTTGGGCCACTCCCATCCACACCTAACTAAGATGATCCCAAGGTTCGTCCTGAGCAGTCTGGTGGTAATTCATGACCACAGATTTTGATGTAGCCTAGACGTTAGCTGAGGCCTCTCTCCTTCAACTCTGCTACCCCAAACGCAGGTAAACTTGACTCAAATTGCCAATTCTCAGCCTGAGGGAATCTAGGGTTGCCTCCGGTTTCCCCAAGTTCCCATAGTCAGGAAACTCAGTCCTGTGGTCTTTGCTTCTGTGCCCATGCATGCTCACTCCATTGCACACTGCTCCACTACAGCCCGAGCCTTGGCACAGGCTCCACAGAAGGCACACACGCCCCAGTTTAGCAACACTTCTGCAAGGTGTGGGGTCTGGGGAGGGCAATTGTAGACACAGTCTTCCATAATGTCACTGGTGACCCTCTCTTCTCTGTTCTCCTCCCGAGACAAAAGCTCATTCTTCCCCACATTCTACTTAACAAATTCTTCAACAACCAGATTCCTGAGAATCCCAACTTCTCCCCTTCCAAAAACGAAGAGAAGGAAATGCCCCTCAAGTGACTGAGCTAGGAAAGAGAGCTATCCAATCAACCTGCTGGTAAGTACTGTGAGATCAGAGACAGGGTCTTCAGTCCTGCTGGACCCATGGTAACCAGCCCAGAGCTTCGCTAATAAATACAGTAATTAGAGTCGATTCTCATTACTGGTGGTACTTACGTTCTATGAAGTTACCACACACACGATGAATTAGCCGATACTGAACTAGTGCTCCTAGGGGAAATAAAAGGTTCGGTTCTGCAAGGCTCTGGTCACAACATTTTCATCAACTGATCAATACATAACCTTAATTTATGTTTTCTTCTGTTTAAAGACATCATATTTAATACATGTTGTGGACTCATTAACATTGAACTCAAGGCCAATAGCACTACAATCCATGGCCAAAAAAAAGACTTATCTAACACACATATCTTCCCCACAAAGAGGAATACTAGGCAACATTTCAGTACTATGCTTGGACTCCTTTTGAACAGCATTTTTTTTAAAAAAGCACAAAAATTCAAAAAAAGGGTGCAGTTAAACATAGATCAGTTTATTACAGTCTGAGAACTGAAATAAGAAGGCAGTTCACCTTGTTCAACCTGGGCAAGGAACTCAAATTTTTCACCACTCTGCACATGTCTTCAATAGACAACAAAAGGGCCATATGTATTGATTGAAGGGTGATAAATTTTAGCAAGTAGGCCAATTTGCAAATATGGAATCCAGGAATGATGAAGATTAAGTATATAGGAAGACTACGGAGTACTATTTGGCAATAAAAAATAGCAAACTATGGATACATGCAACAATCTGGAGGGATCTCAAAGGCATCCTGCTGAGTGAAAGAAGCTAGTCTTGGCAGCTGACATGCCCCATGATCTCATTTGCGTTACCTTCTTGAAAAGACAAAACTGCGCAGATGGGCAACAGACCACTGGTTGCCAGGGGAGAGGAGTGTAACTATCGTAAAGGCAAAGCGCAAGGAAATTGGGGAGTATACTGTGTCTTGATTGTCATAATAGTAACATAATTATATAGATGTGTTAGAATTCAAAAAATCGTACCTCGAGAGAAAAAAAGTTGTTTTATTGTGTGATGACTTATGAAATAGAATATATACACATACATATCATCCTGAGCAATCAAAAGTGTGACATCCCTGACTTCAATCAGGACTGCCCTGCTGCATGAAGTGGGGCTCCACAGAAAGGTGACTGTGGCCACTTGAGGCCATTGTGTCTGCTTTGTCAGGGGGACAACTGCCACCTGTGTGCTGGGGTTATGGCTTCAGCCTACCTTCAAGTGGCTGAAACAGCTTGTGAGTTACCAAAAGGGGGAAACCAGCCCAGTCCTGAGGTGTCTCAGCCAGTTTCCATTTATTTATTCCTCGGTGAGAAGACCCCACTCCTGCAGGGGCCCAGGGCATTGGTTTTATATCCACAAGCAGTGATCCCCCCTTAGAAGTTAGTGTTGCCCCTGGCAACCAGCTCTCTCTCCAAACTGCTTTGAATACAGACTGCCTTAGGAAGACTGCTCCTCGCAACTGATTTCTAAAAGACCTCTCCCATCACAACGTGAACAAAACATTTTTAAACAAAAAATTTAACAAGGTTTTAAAACAAAGATCCAAAGTATTTTTATCATATTTCTGACTATGTGTTTGCTGAGTGGCTTGAGGGGAACTCATTGTACTTTGCAAAGGAAGAAAAAAAGAATAATGGTGGCAGATCATGAAATGCTACCTGTTCTGAGAGGCCTGTGACAGGTAAAATTGAGATAATGTGATATCCCAGTAAAATCCACTAGTTCAGGTGATGCTGTCTGTGATGCTTATAAATTCCAGAGGAAATCAAGACAAATTCCCAGGTATAAAAGTGTTGTACATTATAATTATTAACACCCACACATTTATTAAACACTATCTATGTGGTATAATCTGTACTAGGCACCACAAAAATAAAGAAATGAGCAAGACATGGCTCATACCATCTGGAGGTTCCAAGTCCAGTGGGAGAAAGAAACATAAATAGTTAAATTCTTAAATTTAAACAGCTAAATTATAATTGTTGTTTACATCTCTGTATCCCCTTTTCAGTTCCTCCATCTTGTCTTCTAATTCTCAGGCATTATTGTACTATCAAGTAGAAAAATGTATGCTAGAATAAAATATAAGATGCATACTAGGGAGGAATGATTAAGAGAGGGTGAAGTAATTCAGGCCTTTGGTTGCAAGTGACATAATCCCAACTCATGAACATAAACAAAATAGTAAATGCATTGGTTCACATAAGCAGAAAAAAATTTGAGACTCAAATGGATATTGACAGGAAATTCTCTTCTTTTGTGGGACTTGTCCTTTTCTGCTTTCATTAAAGACGTCTAACACTAAGTACCACTGGCTATATTTAGAACGTTCACAGCCCTAGGGCTCAGTCACCCATGCAGATTCAGCAATAAAAAGAAGGTTACTGAAGCTACGGTGGGGAGCAGAAAATAGGTCTGACCCTTTCAGGAGCCAATCTGATTGCCCAGTTTTTCAGGGTACTGGCCTCATTCAGGAAGAGCCAATGCTAATTGGATGGCCACCACTGAAGCCCAATAAGATGATGGATTTGAAGACCTTGCACGTTCTTTGCTTCTATGGGCCTCTGAGTACAGGCAGTGTGGACCGCAGGAAAAGCTCAACCCTGGACATTGTCAAACCATGGAACCTCTCAATGATATAACACTGCTAAATAACAGGAGCAAAAATGTTCAGGGTAGAATATTTTAGACTGCCGAGGTATTTCCAATACAGTGAAAAGAACTTGGGCTTTGGAAATGAACCTGGCTTGTATCTTACCTCTGCTACTTATTAGCTGTGAAGTTTTCTGAGTTGACAGCTTTTCATTTGTTAAATGGGATTAATGATACCTGTCTCACAGGTGGTAAATGGGGGTTAAGCAGGTAAATTTAATTATATACACATATATATTGTTTGATTGTTTTGTTTTGAACTCCAAGCCCTTTTTTCATCTCCTCTACCTTCTCTTCTAATTCTCAAGCATCTCTTTGCTCATTTGTCCTTCATCCATCTATCAAATATTGATTAAGAATCTGTTGTTTCAGGAAATATGCAATATATTGAGAATATTGATTGAATAAGATAGGACTCCCTACCCTATAGTTAATTATAGTTAAGTAAGAGTGGTTAATTATGTTTCAATTATGAAACATAGCATGTAGGGAAATACACATACATACAAATAATCCCTTAAATCTGCATACTCGGTTTTTATACCCAGTACAGTAGTCCCCCTTATTCACAATTTCTCTTTCTGTGGACTGTTACCAACAGTCAACTGCTGTCCAAAAATAGTAAACAGAAAATTCTAGAAATAAACAATGATAAGTTTTAAGTAGAGCACTATTCTGAGTATCATGATGTAATCTGGGACCATCCTTCTCTGTTCTACCAGGATGTGAATCATCCCCTTGTCTACTTGTCCAGGCTGCACATACTACCCACCCATTAGTCACTTAATACCTTCTCAATTATCAGATTGACTGTTAATATACCACAATGCTTGTGTTGCAGTATCCAGTATCTTACTTGATAATGTCCCCAAAGTAAAAGAGTAGTGATGCCAGAAATTTTCAGGTGCCCAACAGAAGCCATGAAGTGCTTCTTTTAAGTAAAAAGATGAATATTCTCAACTAGAAATCATATGTTGAAGTTGCTAAGATCTAAGTAAAAATGAACCTTCTGTCAATGAAATTATGAAAAGTATAAGTAAATTTGTACTAGCTGTCATACCTCAAACTGCAAAATTTATGGCCACAATGTGTGATAAAGAGCATAGTAAAGATGAAAAAGACTAAATTTAAAATATATGTATAGGAGGAAACCTAGCATGTGTATATATGGTTCAGTTCTATCTGTGGTTTCATGTATCCACTCTGGGTCTTAAAACACATCTCCCGCACATAAGGGTAATCACTGTATCTCATTAAATTCTCCTAACAACCACACTAGTATTATCATCCCCATCTTCCTTAGGAAGAAACCGAGAAGATATCAATAACACAACTAAAATGCCCATAGTTGATTAAAGTTAGGAACAAGTCCAAGGATCATTAAGAGTTTATTGATGGGGAAGTGTTTTAACTTTATTTTCAGATAATCATAATGACTAATAAAGTTGCAAATAGTGCAACCAAAATAAGGAAAATAGGAAAGGAGTTAAGCAAATGATAGAAAGTACTGTAAGCACAGACACCACCAAGCATAGTAGAGTTGGTGCACAAGCCCATACAGTTTGCCATCTGGGCAGAAATGTCTAGAGCAAAGCATGAGTAGTTAAGTCATACTGAAGTGCTCATAAGTTTTCTTTTCAATCTTGCTAAAAAATGTTTTAGTTTAGAACTCAGATATGCTACACAGTATACATGCTGAATCTCAAATCTATTGCATTTCTCATATTTATAAGTTTTATTTCTTTGGGGTATTAGGATAGTCTTTGGCCTCCACGCCCTCAATTACCATACTACATTTCTTTGAAGCAAATACTGTCTGTGATTTGCCCAGGATGACACAGCCAGTGGCAGTAAACTGCAGGTAGAAAGCAGGTCTTGAGATGTCAGTTCTCCTGCCTACTGTCAATCACACGATACACACTCCTTCCAGATGCCAGAGGCAGGAAAGGATCCCTGAATTCCTAGATGCCACATCTGGGTCTGACCTGCCTAGAGGAATCTCCTGTCACCATCTGGACTTTTTCCTGTTCCCCCCTGATCTTCATCAGAGCTAACTAGACAACCTTCAGATTTAGAGGAATGAGGTGAATGTGTGCCCTCCCACTGTGGTAGACCAGTGGGAGAGAGATTTGGAGTGGAATGGAAGATGGGGTCCTTTAGGACTCCCAAGAGGCTGTCTACTCTGCCCACAAGCACAATCATCTCTGCTGGTCAAGAACCCATGATCCACCCTAGCCATACCAGAATCAAAACCACCTCCCCTGATGGGAAGAGACCACCTCTACCTGACCTGGGGGTGTGTCTTAGAGTATTAGAATAGAGCCCCTTGACTGGGCTGGGTTTGAGTCCCAGCTCTGCCACCTTCTAGGTGTGTGATCCAGGCAAGCCTCTTAAATGGAACTTAGTTTTCTTTTCCACCACAGGGGCAATGATGGTAATAATAACATCTGTGCTATTAGACTGGTGTGAGACACAAATGAGTTCATTTATGCAAATACATTTTGTCAACTGTAAGAGTAAGTAAATGCTTTCCTTGTTATCTTTGTTATTATTGTTGACAAGTGAGCATTGGGGAGGAGTATGTGAATGTCCAGGAGATCCTGCAGGAAACTTCCAAAACTGCTCTGGGGTAGCCAGGGCAGGAAAGCTTTGTGTGAAATAAAGTCATAGAGAATCCCACAATCAGAGACAGAAGAAAATTCTGGTCTTTGAAATTGGGCTTTTTTTTCTTTTAAATCCCAGAAAAATTGTAAAATAGTGTAGAAAGAAGAGTAGATAAAATGGGGGAACAAATGGGACATTTTCCCAGCTGGGCAGGAGGATGCTGATTGAGTACAATCAATGCCACCAGCCCGCTAACGAGACCCAATCAGGCGGGGCGATTAGAGATATTCTTCAAGGAAAGAAGCCTGACAGCTGCAAGAAAGTTTCTGCTTTTCTGTAGAAGAGAGAGCGGGAAGACAGGCAGAGTGGTGTGGTAGAGAGGGGAGGGGACAGGGGGAATGGAATCATCAAAACATGAGCACCCACCAGCCCTTCCTTGAAGTCAGAGAAGGGAGGAGGGTAAAAGTTTGGGGATATCCTGTGCTGCTTCCGTTTTCTTAGACATCGATGATCATAGTCATTTCCTCTGGTTTCTCTCCTCCTGCGGGATAGGGAGCCCCCTGGACTCCACTGCAAGTTTACCTTGAGACAGGCAAGGCTAAAGTCCCTCACGAGAATCCTAGTTTCCATCTGCAAAGCCTGTTACAGGTTACAAATGTTACAGGTTCCTCTTGTATAAGATCTCATTTTGGCCTCACAGAAACCTTTGAAAGCAGAAGTGTTTTCAATACTTCCACATTTGAAGGGTGAATTTAGTGCAGGTCATTTCATTACATATTTATTGAGCATCAACATTGCACACAGCTTTCATGTTAAGTTGAATTATACCCAGCATCTGCTCTCAGGGAATCCACAGTCTAGTGGGAGAGATATATACCATGTCAATGGTGTGTGGCATTTGACCCAGCTGTCCCTCTCAGTCTATACCCAAAGGACTTAAAAACAGCATACTACAGGGACACAGCCACATCAATGTTTATAGCAGCACAATTCACAATAGCTAAACTGTGGAACAAAACCTAGATGCCCTTCAATAGATGAATGGATTTAAAAAATGTGGCATATATACACAATGGAATATTACTCAGCAATAAAAGAAAATAAAATCATGGCATTTGCAGGTAAGTGGATGGAGTTAGAGAAAATAATGCTGATCCCCCAAAACCAAATGCTGAATGTTTTCTCTGATATATGGAGGCTGATTCATAGTGGGGTAGGGAGAGGGAGCATGGGAGGAATAGACAACTCTCTATAGGGCAGAGGGGTGGGAGGGGAAGGGAGGGAGCACGGGGTTAAAAATGATGGTGGAATGTGATGGACATCATTATCCAAAGTATATGTATGAAGGCACGAATTGGTGTGAATATACTTTGTATACAACCAAAGATATGAAAAATTGTGCTTTATATGTGCAATAAGAATTGTAATGCATGCCGCTGTCTTATATAAATAAAAAATTAATTAAAAAAAGAATCACCAATAGATGCTAATACTGCCGAATACAAATTAGGTGAGGATGAGGATTATTTATAATCTTCAAGTATCAATATCAAAATATCTCTCCATACATTACTAATTAATTGCCAAGATAGAAATGATAATCTTACAATAGAGAAAGTGGAGGATGATACATAACCAAGAGATCAAAGTAAATCAAACTAAAACTGGAGTGAATTGATACCATGTGCCTCTTGGTATGCTACATCAAAGAGGATACAACATAATTTATGTAGTTCTCCAGTCCAAAATGCTTAATCTGAATTAATCATTAGGAAACTATCACATATATTCAAAGTGATGGGCATTCTATAAAACAATTGGCTTGCACTTTTTAAAACTGTCAATGTCATGGAAGACAAAAGCTGAAGAACTGTCCTAGATTAGAGACCAAAGAGATATCATAGCTGAATACAACATGTGAAGTTATATTGGGCCATATATCAGAAAAAGAACTGATCTATGGGACATTTTAGCAAAATGGAAAATTTTGCAAAATTTAAATACAAAAAAATATAATAACAGAAGTCTGTTTGGAGTAAGTAAATGAGTATGTGGCATAATTCAACTGTCTGCTTGACTGCTGCATGTCAATGTCTGAAAGAATTCTCCTACTTAAGTATTGATTCTTCCTACTGCAAACCTGTAACTATTTTATTTCCCAGGTGAGTCAATATCACCACCATTTACCCAGTTGCTCAAGCCAATCACCTAGAAGACATCCCCGATTTCTCTCTTCTTGTTCCTCTCATAACCTGTCAGCAGTTCCTCATCACTTTACCTTCAAAGTATATTTCACATTGATTTACTACTTTCCATCTTTCCACCACTCTGGTCCAAGCAACCACCTTCCCATGGGAGGACCACAGCAATAATCACTTCATTGTCCCATACAAGTTATTATTACCATGGAAGTTAGAGAAATCTTCTTTACCTGTGAGTCAATATATGTCATTGCCCTGCCTAAAACTCTCCAGAGTTCCCTTTGAACTTAGAAGAAAATCCTAAAATCTTCTATCTCTTCCCAGCAAGAAACCTTTACTCCCATAGCCTCAGGACTGAGAGTCTGACAATCAAACCCATGATATCATTCAAGTGACTGAATTACAACACAAGTTGTATTCTCAATCTTTCAGAGTATCTTCTGGTAAAACCTTGGCATTAGTTGGGGAAAAATGGAACCCTGAAAACTAAAATTGGTACCTATAGGCAGATCTCAATTAATCTTCAGAGTTTTCTTTGTACACAACATAATTTGCAGGGACTCTTCTACCCCTGCCTGATGAGTGTGTTATTCTTTGCCTTGAGAAACTTCTATGGCCTTCCCTAAGGTAGTTATCTCGCAAGCCATTGATGATTCTTCTCAGGACATACCCCTTTCAACCTTCTTTGTTTCTAGACCTACAACTAAATTCAAGTTTCAACCTGTCTCAAAGGATAAGAATGATAGTCAGTTTTGCATCACTGTGACCAAAATACCTGACAAAACAATCTAGAGAAAGAAAAGGTTTTTGTTGTTTTGTTTTTGTTTTTGGCTCACAGTCTTAGAGGTTCATTTCAAGGTGAGCCAACTCCATTGCTCTGAACCCAAGGAAAGGCATACTATCATGGCAGAAGGGCATGGTAGAGAAGTACGGCTTTGTTGTTCATGATGGTCAGGGAGCAGAGAGAGAAAGGAGACAGGGCCACCAGGAAAATAAATCCTTCCAGGGCATGCTCCAGGTGACCCATCTTCTTCAGTCATGCCCCACCCACCTATAGTTATCCCCAGTTAGTCCATTAAAATTAGGATGGACTGATTAGGTTACAGCTTTCGCAATCTAATTATTTCACCTCCAAACATTCCTACATTAACACAGGAGTTCAGGGGAAACACTTCATGTCCAAATCATAATAGTAAAGTGTCAAGGAGAAGCTATGAAAAGATCCATTACACATCAAAAGAGTTACATTACCTTCCCAACCTACAGAGAAATCTGGAAAATATATGCAGGAATATATATAAAGAGTATAGGATCAAGTGGAGGAAACAAAGTTGGATAGGCTAAATTTATTGATATGGACCTACTAAGTAGAGAGTTTGGCTTCAAGTTTAGCTTTAAAGAGTAAAAGGGGTTTAGCAGAGTAATATTCCATTGTGTATATACACCACATTTTCTTTATCCATTCATCTGCTGAAGGGCTTCTAAGTTGGTTCCATAGCTTGGCTATTGTGAATTGTGCTGCTATAAACATTGATGTGGCTGTGTCTCTGTAGTATGCTGATTTTAAGTCCTTTGAATATGGACCAAGGAGTGAGATAGCTGGGTCAAATGGTGGTTCTATTCCAAGTTTTCTATCTCCATACTGCTTTCCAGAGTGGTTGCACCAATTTACAGCAATGTATGAGTGAACCTTTCCCCCCACATCCTTACCAACATTTATTGTTACTTGTATTCTTAATAATTGCCATTCTGACTAGAAATGGAACCTCAGTATAGTTTTAATTTGCATTTCTCTAATGAAATGGTGAACATTTTCTCATATAGCTGTTGACCATTCATATTTCTTCTGTGAAGTGTCTGTTCAGTTCCTTTGCCCATTTATTGATTGGGGTTTTTTATGTTAAGTTTTTTGTGTTCTTTGTATATGCTAGGAATTAATGCTCTATCT
The DNA here is from genome assembly GCF_052094955.1 of Ictidomys tridecemlineatus. Classification (NCBI taxonomy): domain Eukaryota; kingdom Metazoa; phylum Chordata; class Mammalia; order Rodentia; family Sciuridae; genus Ictidomys; species Ictidomys tridecemlineatus. The sequence goes on from NC_135480.1 coordinate 99,871,403, forward strand.
GAGGTGCAGGTGGTAAAAAATTTCTCCTATTCTGTAGGCTGTCTGTTTATGTTCTTGATAGTTTCCTTTGCTGTGAAGAAGCTTTTTAGTTTGGTGGCATTATTGATTCTTGATTTTCTTTCTTGTGCTTTAGAAGCCTTATTGAAGAAGTTTGTTCCTGAGCTGATATGATGGAGAGTTGGGCCTATTTTTTCTTCTAGTAGGTGCAGAGTCTCATGAAATTATGGCATTTACTGGTAAATGGATGGAACTAGAGAATATCATACTAAGTAAAATAAGCCAGTCCTCAAAATCAAAGGCCAAATGTTCTTTCTGATACAGATACTAACCCATAATAAGGGAGAGTTTGGAGAGGAAGTATAGAAGTTTATTGGATTAGACAAAGGGGAATGAAGGGAAGGGAGGGGAATGGGAATAAGAAAGACAGTAGAATTAGATATAACTTTTCTATGCTCATATATGAATAAATGACCAGTGTAACTCCACATCATGTTCAACCACAAGAATGGGATCAAGATTGTAATTGTAATGGATTGCATCTCATGTATGTGTAATATGTCCAAATACACCTTACTGTCATGTATATCTAAAAACAACAATTTTTTAAAGGGGGAGGGTTTAGCAGTTTGACCAAAACTGCTAAACATGGCCTACACTGATTGAAGTTGATATGTCCAAACTGCCTTGGTATATTGTAGAGGAAGATATCCAAAGACATGAGGCAATTGGAATATTAGAGTAAATTTATCATATAAGACTAATTCACCCACCCCAGGAGAGTCCAGAGCACACACCTTTCCCCATAACTATAAGAAAGATCCCTAAAAGGGTATCGTAAACCATGTGTAGCAGAGCTCAAGTGATGGCACTTAATTGCCAAAGTCCAAGTGGGAGTTTTACTGTAATGGACTGAAATGTCAAAGTAATAATCAGAATAGTCTGACCTCAGAGATCTATGGCATTGGCTAGTTGATCATGGTGTTCCTAGAAAATAAATAGATGTGTAGTCTACCAAATCATTATCTGATAGGTATAAGCAAAAGAGTTCTAGGTCAAGGGAACAAAAGTCTTATTCTAATCACAAAAATACTCATGGCCCTTCAGCCAATTCCCAAGCTTGAGTCAGTTTATAGATTCAGAGCTCTTTGAATAAAAGGGAACCCAACTCCTCTTAAGGAAAAATCTTGCTGTTGCCAAAAATGCACACTGTAAATCTTTCTCTCAGCCTTTTCCAAGAGTATCTACAGCCATTTCCAGGGTAACTGTGCATTGAAGAAAGAGAAATAATAACATCTTTGAGGGATTATTGGGCATTGACTCTAAATTAAATCTTGGAAATCTAAAATGTTGTTGTGGTCAACCAATAAGGATAGTATCTTATAGAAGCCAGCCAATCAATAAAATTTTAGCTCTTTTCCAACTCAGAGTGAGTCCAGTTGATCTATGAACCCACCCTGTTATGTTCCCAGTTTTGGAGTGCATAATTGGAAGAGACATACTCAGTAATAGAATGCCCACATTGGTTCCAGTTCTGGTAGAGAGAGGGCTATAATGGTGGAAAAGGTCAAGTGGAAGCCACTATAACTTCATCTACCTACAGAAGCAATAAACCAAAAGTAATAAAGCATTCCTGAAAAAATTCCAATATTAATGCTATAGGAGAAAGAAATACATTTTCCTTGCTTATCTCAAGGGCCATGCTAACACACCATAGCAACACACATTAACAAGAGAAAAACACAACAAGTGTGCTTATCCAAAGGTTTATATGACATGGAACCTTCAGAAATTAAGACCAGGAATGAAGGTCCAGGAAAAACTGCATATTTTATGCTAAGTAGATAGTTGTAGGTAAACATAACTGAACACAAAGATGGTATGATCTAATGGTAACAACTAGGAAGAACTTAGCAAGGCCTAGTTGTTCAGAGTTTTCTTAGCTTTCAGGTCTAAGCAAAGACCCTCTGGAATGAAGTTCTTTGACTGGCTTTCCGGCAAGGTAGGTCAGAAAATTCTTTAGGACCTTCTTCAGGGGAGAAAGATGAGAGAAAGTAAAAGTAAACTTCTTGATTCTGCAGTTTTCTCAACTGTCAAAGTGTGATATTTTGGGGTATCTTGTTCAAAGACCCAACAAGGCCATCATTAAGGATTCAAAGGACACAGGGTAGTTTTTCCACTAGATGCAGAGGACAGAGAGATCTTGGAGAATGACAGAGGGTTATCATAATTATCATTAATTTAGTTTATGGTGTCAACTAGACGGTAATCCCATGAACAATTGGAGCAAGATTCTTCAGAAGACTACAAATGTTCTAAGTCAATATCGCACATGTAATGTTTCTCATATAGTCAGGATTCCTGTACCTAGAAAACGAAGAATGGAAATGGGTGAGTGCAAGATGTTAGGCCCCTCAGGCCACATGAACCTGAGGCAGAGAGAGGTATCTAAAGTGTTTGACAATGTTTTAGAGAATCTTTTGCAAGCACCAACTGGAGAGACCCCTGACATGACACTGGGTACTACAACAAGCTGAGCCCATGTGAAATCAAGAAAGTGTGTACCTGGAGGTGTTGTATCATTTGAGTGTTACCCAATCCACCAAGTTAAAGGTTTAATGGCATAATAGTAATTCATTATACAACAGACATGACATATTTTGGATTGAAGCAGAGCAGGTTTAGAAGACATAAGTGAATTACTAGAGGAAAAGACTATTCCATTTTCTCTGCTCAGAACTTGTGACACCAATTGTGTAGGGGTTTTCCTAAACAAAAACCAATTCTCTAACTCTCCAGACACCAAGTGGTATCCTCCCATTCAAATCACTTCTGAAATTATCTACTTAGGGTTAGCATGGGACCCCACAAGTTAAGGGCTAAGTCCCATAAAACTGACCACACTTTGGATGTCAATTACAAGTCCCAGGCCTCTGGGACATCTTACTCTATTGGCAATAAATCAGAGATCCCCACAACCTCCTCATTGGATTACATAATTTCCTATAACAGCTCACAGAACCCAGGAAAGCACATTACTTACCATCACCATTTTCTTATAAAGCATACAGGTGGTCAGATAAAGATTACATTCAGCAAGGTATGTGGGAAGTGGTGCAGACTTTCCGAGTGCTCTCTGGTCATGAGACTCCCCTAGCACCCCACCATATTGACCAGTTCAGAAGTTCTGCTTAGGATTTTTATGGAGCTCTCATTATGTAGACACAATTGATTAAATCCTTGACTCTTTGGTGATTGAACTCAATATCTAGCTCCTCTCCCCTCCCTGGAGGCCAGAGGGCAGGGCTGGAACTTCCAACCTCCTAAGTATAGTTTGGTTCTTCTGGCAGCCAGCATCCAACCTAAAGTTGTCTGGGGGGGTTAGTCACCATTACCTCATTGACATAAAAAAGACTCTTGTCTGGAGGTCCCAAGGGTCTTAGAAGCTCTGTACCAGGAAATGAGGGAAGAGATCAAATGTATATTTCTAATTGTGCCATAATTACATTAATAGATGAACCAGGTTTCCACGGTTGCTGACTATTCACTGATGCCTCTCCCTCAATTCACATTTATTACTTATAGGCTCATGTTATCTACAACCAACTCAGGGAAAAGAAAGACCTCAGGCTGGTTTGTAAAAAGTGCAATACCTTAGTTTTAGTCAAAACTTGTAGTTAGATTAAAGTCCCACTTAAGAGTGACTAAAGGAAATTTTCCCAGTGGTAAATATTCCCAGTGGGCAGACAGGGAGCGTTATACTTAGCCATTCACTAGAGATAGAAGAAAAAAGAGACCTGAGCTATGGATATACAGATGCCTAGTGGCCAGTGGCTTGTCTGTAAGCCCTGGAGGAATATAACCGGAAGATAGGAACAGAGAGGTCTGGTGAGGAGATATGTAAATGGACCTATAGAGACAGGCATAAAGCAGGCAGACCTCTGCTTCTGCTCAGGACTACCAGATATCATCCACTACCAAAGAAACCCCCAGGAGTTAGGAAGATTTGTTCTGTGGAATGAGTTGCCCAGTCTCCTCTAAACAACCAGAGCTCATGCACTGATCCTGTGAATAGAGGAACAGCAACAAAGGGATGGAAGCTACACACGGTCCCAAAGCACAAGCTCTGCTTCCCATGACTGGTTTAGCTATTGCCACTGCCTGTCTTGCCAACTGAGTCCTTAATATGGGACGACTTCTCAAATAAATCAACCAGCCACTTGGAGACACTCTGTTACATTAGGTCTCTTGGAGGGGACATCAACTTGTCCTCACCAGAACTGATTCTCTGGCTTTGAATTTGCCTGCTGTCTTAGTCCATTATTTGCTATTTTAACATAATATCACAAACCATGCAATATATAAAGAACAGAGGTAAATTATGAATAACAGAGGTTTTACATGGCTCACAGTTCTGGAGGTGAGAAGTTCAAGAGAGTAGCAGCAGCATTAACCCATTAAACTCTCTATCTCCAATACCTCTCCCATACCTTCTCCTCATGACCTACTTACCTCTCAAAGGTCATGCCTCTTAATACTGTTAACAATAGCAACTGAATTTCAACAAGAATTTTTGAGGAGATAGATATTCAAACCATAGTACCTTCCTTGCTTCCACTGGTATCCAAGGGCTAACAATATGCATGACCTATCAGCATGATATCATATACAACATTGCTTTATATCAAAGCTCTCATTTTATGACAAAGAAGAAGGATAAGCACATGACCATGATCATGGGATACACTGGTCTAAACAAGTATCCCATCAACCAAAAATAGCCAGACTAATTGGATAGTGGGCTATCCTGTTAAAGCTCCAGCTAAGATGCCAGTACCCTGTGGACTGAGGCACTGTTCTCCAAGATGCATTATATACGCTAAAATAAAGGTTCACTTATAGTGCTATGACCCTAGAAACAAGAACTGGAAAAATATTTATTTTATGGGAAAATAAATCAAGGAATAGAAATAGGAATGGTTACTCCACATAAGCAGTTTGTCCTTTCTAGTTGCACATTAATAAGCCAGGTTAGAGGTCTGGTCCCAGGAACAGAATACTGGTATGAGGGAGCCAAATAAGGGTTTCATTGAAAGCTATGACTATCATCTAGTGTTATGGTTTTGATGTAAGGTATCCCCTAAAAACTCTCAAGTGAGACAATGCAAGAAGGTTCCAAGAACACATGATTGGGTTGTGAGAGTCTTAACCCAATCAGTGATTTAATCCCCTGATAAGGATTAACTGAATGATAACTGAAGTGGTAGGGTGGGGCTGGAGGTGGTGAGAATTAGGATGTGGCTTTGGTGTGTATGTTTGTATCTGGAAAGTGGAGTCTCTCTCTCTGCTTCTTGATCACCATGATGTGAACTGCTTCCCTCTGCCACACACTCCACCATGATGTTCAGCCTCATCTTGAGCCCCAAGAAATGGAGCCAGCCTTCTATGGACTAAGGTCTCTGAAACCATGAACCATCAAATTAACTTTTCTTTCTCTACAGTTGTTCTGGTCAAATCCTTTAGTCACTGCAATGAAAAATCTAACTGAAACATCAAGCTTCTTGGGTTCCTCATATTCATGGACCAATTAGGGGGAAAATTATTAATTTAATGTCATGGGAAATCCACCCTGATTTCCATGAGGAATTAGAATTACTGCTACACAATGTGGGCAAGAAGCATGTCTGGTGCCCAGGGGGTTCACAGGTACGTCACTTTGTGCTCTCATTTCCAAAAATAATCTTAAATATGCAAGTAGAACAACCATGGCCCAACAAGGGCTAATACAGACTTATACTTCTCGTGAATGAAAGGTTGAGTGCCCCAGCAAGACCAGTCAGAATTCTCCAGTGAGGAAAATCTAGAATGGTTGGTGGGGAAAGAAGATGTAGCCAAAGCTACAGGAACCATAGGTTTTGCTTTGCTAACCTCTTGCTTGGGGTCTTTTCAGAAATTGTGACAAGACCCTTCCTTGAAGGGAACTCTAGCTGATTGGATTTGAACTCCTCCTCAAGGAAGACAGAGGTGTTTGCTTTCATCCAAATGGGGGAGGAGGGTTCAAGAGAAATGTGGAAGAAATACCAAGCAGTAGTACGGTGCTAGGGCAGCATATGTGAGGGACTGATGGGAGGTGCGCCAAGATCTGTCTGATGGAACATGAAACCAGAGCAGAATTGGAGTCCTCTCATTTTATGACAAAGAAGGAGAAGGATAAGCACATGACCTTAACCAAAAGTCCTCAGACCCTGGGCTTCTATTCCTAAATCTCTGGATTCCTCTGTATTTTGTCCCTGTTGATATAATCATTAATGTTGATACAATCAGTAAAACTAATCGCTCACAAAATTTTTGATTCCCATGACCATTCCTTTCCATTCTGGAAGACTAATTTAAACTTGTCCTCCAGGAAATATAAATAAACATCTATTTTCAAGTGAAGAAAAATCACACAAGAAAACCAGATCTAAGTGCCAAGAAAATTAATTATATATCATACAGGGCTACTAGAGCCCCTAAAGAAGAAATACCTCCCGTATGAAGGCCAGGTAGGCAGGCCCCACCTATTGAGCTTGAGCCTGACCTTGGCTTTACCAAAACCCACTATATTAGAAGAGGTTGGGGGATGACTTTCCTTGCAGATACAGTGACCTTTGGGTATGAGCATTGTGCAAGCTAAGAAGCTAGACAGTTATTTGTGTGTCATGTGAATGCTCCAAGTACACATGAGGCTCTGAATAATCAGGAGAGAGCATAATACATGTTTTGAGGGTGGGTTCCTTCTCTAGTCACCCCAGTGCTTGGTCAGATGGCCTGGCTGCAAAGTGGCCACAGTGGCATGAATGAAGGCCATTCATGAGCTTGACAACTTGAACTTCCTCTCCCCAAGGATGACTTACCTATCACTGTTGCCAAGTGCCAAAATTTCCAAAAGCAGAGATCTCCACTGAGCCTCCTATGTGACACCATTTTCCCTGGGGAGTAGTGAGCCATGTGGTGGTAGGTTGGTAACATTGGAGCTCTTCCATCATGGGAGGCAGAGAGTTGTCTTCTCTGGGATAGTGTGTTAATAGGTTTTTTATTTCTGTGACAAAACATTGGCGATAAACAACACAATGGAGGAAAGACTTATTTTTAGTCACCATTTCAAAGGTTTCAGCACATGTTCAGGTGGCTTTATTGTTTCTGAGCCCACAGTAAGGCAGTGCATCATGACAAAGGGTATGGCGGAGCAAACCTGCATTTTTCATAGCCATCAGTAAGCAGAGAGAGTAAAAGAGAAAGAGGCCAGGGACAAGTTATACACTTTCAGGGATGCCCCCTGTGACCTTATTCCTCCAGCCAGCCCCACTTCCTACAGTTTCCACCACCTCCCAGTAGTCCATTCAGTTATGAATCCCTCCCTGGATTAATCCATTGATGAGATCAGAGCCCTCATGATCCAATAATTTTCCAAAAGTCCCACCTTTGGATATTGCTACATTGGGACCAGGCTTCAATATTTGAGCCTTTGGGAGACCTTTCATACCAAACCATTACAAATAGAGATGTATTCTTGGTTATGGATTCATTGTCCTTGCTTGTAATGCTTTTGCTAGCACCACTATCCAAGGGCTCACAGAACATCTTATTCACCATCACGGTATTCCTCACAACATTGCTTCTAATCAAAGAATTCATTTCTCAGCAAAAGAAGTGTGGCATTGGGCTCAGGCCTATGGAATTTACTCTTATTATATACCTCATCACCCAGAAACAACTGGCCTAGAAGAATGGTGGGATGAGCTACTAATGTCTCAGTTGTGGTTCCAGTTGGGAGACAACACTATGAAATAATGGGGTTCTGTCATACTGAATACAGCATGTACTTTGAATCAAGGACTAATATAGAATGCTATTTCTCCCATAGCTAGGATACATATGAATCAAGAGGTGGCAATAGCAATGGCTCCTCTTATCTCTAAAACTAATCGCTCATAAAATTTTTGATTCCCATCACCATAACTTTGAGCTGTTACTCTGGAGATCTTGAGTCCCATGGGAGAAAAGCTTCCCCCAGAGAAAACAAGCATGAATTAGGAATTGAGAATCCTCTCTGACCATTTGTGTTCCTTGTGCCACTGAATCAAGAGATAAGAAAAGGGGATCACTCTACCAGTTGGGGGTGATTGATCCTAAAATAAAATAGAGAAATGATTATGTCTAAAGCCCAGTGGATTCTCTGGGAGCATTCTACACTACTTCTGTACCCAGTAGTAAACATTAATAGAAATCATAGCTACCAAAAATACACAGGAGCTCTAAGGATTCAGACCTATCAGGAATGACAATTTGGGTCACCCCAGCAGGTAAGAAAGACTAAAACCAGGTGATGTCCTGGTTGAGAGTAATAAAATCACAAAACAGGAAGTGGGAAAAGGAAGACTGTACACACACATACCTTATGACCAGTTATATCAACAAGGATGGTAGCAGTTGTGCATATTTTCTTCTTTCTGTGTATACATAATTTTTATTTTTGCCCCCTTTCCCTTAGAATTATACAAGTTGTTGGGAAATAACTTCACAATTGCAAAGAGTAAATTTATTCTTTAAGGAAAAGATATTCAGACAGTGAAACTGTCACTACCTTAGCAGAGAAGAATTAATATGATCTAGTAATGAAATAGTGTGACTGTCTCCCAGAAATGGTTAAAATGAGTGTTGAAACTTCTCCTCATTTAAGTGAGAGAATGAAAATGCCTTTCTTTGTAAAGATGGTTGCATCTTGTTAAGTCAAAAAGCACATTTTTTGTGTGTGTGGTTGTATGAATTTCAAAACTATTATGTTGGTCAGCTTTTTGGTCACTGTGACCAAAATATCTAACAAGAACTTAGAGAAAGAAAAGTTTAAGTTGGTCTCACAGTTTCAGAGGTTCAGACCATGGTGAGCCAATTCTGCTGTTTTGGACCTGAGGTGAGATAGAACATCATGGCAGAAGGTGTAGCAGAGGAAAGGTGTTCAGTTCAGAACAACCAAGAAAAGTGAGAGAGAGAGAAAGACGAGACACAGAGAGAGACAGAGAACAGGAGCCAGAGACAGAATATATAATTCCCAAGGTACGCCCCCTATGATTCACTTCCTCTAGCCACACCTGACTTTCCTGCAGTCACCATCCAGTTAATCTATTAGAATTATTAATCCATAAAATGGATTAATCCACTAATTAGGTTGAAGCTCTCTTAATGTAATTATTCCATACCTGAACACTCCTGCAAAGGAGCTTTAGGAGGGCACCTCATATCCAAACCATAACATCTATGTGCAAGGAATGGATAGAAGTTAAGTATCTGAAGGGATAACCTGTCAAACAGTTGTCTCTTTGATTTGAGCCCATCCTTCTAAATTTTATTTTAGGATACTATGTTTTTGGCTTTGCTACTGGCTCCCTATCCATCAAGTCTCTGTCGATGAGACTCTGGAGGAAGACTACAAAACTGAAAACAGAATCCTGAAGCCAGCCCTTCCTATTGGAGTCTCATTTGTGTCCTTTTTCTGTCAGACTCATTTACCCAGGTGGTATAGCAAGTTGTTCCTTAGCAGCATTGACGACAGCGGGAAGGTTTTCCAGTACAGTTTTATTATATCCCCTCAACCAACTGAACCCCCTCCACAAAAGATCTGAGTCCCAATTCTACAAGGCCCCTTCTGCAAACTCAGAAGCACCAGCTCTGGCCAAGAAGTCCCCCTCAGAGGTTTAACTTCTGGCTCTATGGGTCACCCAGTTCTAGGTATGCTAGTAGATAGCCTAGGGTCCTCTTCTGCCTTTTCAGTGAGTTACCAATTTATAGCTAGTTAACAGTTCTATAAGTGAATTCTTTTTAAGATGTTCAAAACACCTGTTATGGCTTGTGTCTCTTAATTAGACCCTGCCTAATACATCTCTCAGGAGGGAACTGTACAATATAATTTTACAGTTGGACAAAAGTGGAAGCCCTACCTTTCAATGTGGGCTTCACTGTATCTTCTCTGCAAGATCTCAAACAAATCTGAGTACAGACACCTGGTCTCATGCAACATTAGAAACATTAGAACTGCTGCAGTTTCACATGCACCTTGTGGTTTTTGCTAAAATGTTACCTATTGCTTCTAGAAATCATGAAAAGACCCTGTCTTTGGACCAAAGATGAGTAATTAAGATGGAACTGGAGACATAGGATAGGCCAGGATCAGAATAGACAACCAAGAATATGACTTTATGCTATTGAGAGGATAGACTTGGAGAGATTTTTTGCTGAAGAGCCATTTGCAGTGCTTCAGAAGTTACACCTGGAAACCATACTGGAATTTTCTCCCATCCTCAAGTTTCCTTTCCCTTTTCTAACATTCATATTAAGGAAAATGTACACCCCAAAGCTTTACAGCTTTTCTTCCTCTCTTTACTGCATCAGTGCTCCTCTGAAGGCAAAATCTGTACCTTCTTGCTGCCCCAAGAAAAACACACCACCCCCATCATGACTACCACTACCAGCACCATTGCATTTTGCAGATTACCAAAAGAAAGTGGGGGAACAAGTGAAGAAAGAAGTGGAAGGCTGAGAAAGAGTAGGGTGGAGGCTGATGGGAAAGAAGGCTGAAGAGAGAAATTGGTGGAAAATAAAGAAATTCATGAGAGGAGAAATGAGAGATGGGCCTCAGTGAAAATAGAGTACTGTCATTAATAAGTGAACACAACGAATCCATCCAATAACTACAGAGTTAAACTAAGAGAGAGACCTTCTCCTTCCAACACAAAATTATACTACTTTTATTTGAGAGCAACATGATTAGCAACTTGATACTATCAACTTAATGGGAATAAGAAGGAAGTTTCCCAGGACAAACTTGCCCTCCATTTACTCCACTCCGCTATAAAAGTGAATGGTGAGACTTAATGAAGGCTATTATAAGGAGAACATGGGTATAGCTGAAAGATTCCTTTTTATAAGGACATCAGAAACAGAAGGAAGAAAATTTAAGTAAGATTTTATGTAAGGATATTAAAAAATTGAGAAAACTTTAGTAGTAGATAGGAAGAGAACCAGAAAAGCCTTTGTAAAAACCTAAAATTTGATCTCGGTTTGGAAATGTTAGTAGAATTTGAACAAAATGGGGATGGAAAGGAAGATCATTATAGGCATAGGAAGGGAAGCACAGAATAAGTAAAGAAATGGGAGACCTTGTGGATGGCTGGAAAAGACTCTGTGAGATTATCTGGACGGAGCATGATGTGATCAATACGACCCTCACCCTTCTATCTCTGGCCCTCAAACATTCCTCAGCCTCAACTATTGCTCTAGCCTTTCTATCTCTTGCTACTTACACCTCCCCATCTCTGCTCCAGGGAGCCCTCAATCCAAATGGAGGGATTTATGAGTAGCAATACTCCCTTTCTCAGATCAATGGTCAAAGATCAATAGCTATAATGCAGAATATTAATCCATATTCATTAGAATTGAATTGAGCAAATGATATTATAAAATGCTCTTGGAAATCTATAGAAAGAATTTAAAGAGAAAGTTGTTCTAATATCACTACTGTTTGCACAGCTATAGGTTAAAGAAATTTGGGCAAGGGGTTTCTGTTGAGTTTTGAAGACGACTTAAAACATCCCTTAGGATTTTATACTTGCCACTCGGATGCAGAGGGTGTGGAGATGGGAGACATGTTTTCCTCCCAGTGAGTTTGTAGAACTAGGAAGTATAATTGAACAAATGAATAGTAGGTCACCTCCAGCCCTAGAATCCTCTCATTCTCAGACCCCTTCCTGACATCTCAAGGAGGCACAAATGGGCTTGAGGACTATCAGCCACAATCACTAACTCAGAAGATCACCTTGGCCCTTGAAGACCATTCCGTCTCGTGGTCCTTTTTCCTATCCCAAAGTCTCTGGTCATTCTCATAGCTAACTCCTAAGTCTCCACCCATCATCTAGCTCACAAGGTAAGAACAGATACAAGAGCCATAAGAGAGCCCTAGGTTGACACAGCTGTGAGAAGTGGAGGAGAAGTGGAAGATACTAGGAAAGACACAGTGCAGCCTGGTGAAAGTCCATGTGATGCAGGCTGAGGGCCTGATTCCAGTTCTGACTTCATCTCCTGCAAACTGTGGGAAGCTGACATAATCCCTTTGAGTTCCTATTCTCTTTGTCTGTAAATAAAAACAATAATATAATAATTCCTACCTCCACAGGGTTATTATGAAAATTTTCATAATGCTTGGTGAAAATGTTTCTCAAATTGCAAAATGCTATTCAACATTATTAAATTGTCCTAAAACTCAAAAATATTCTTCTGAGGCAGGTGTCATATCAGTGAGCTCTTTCAATGGGCTTCCTGAGGTCCATAAAGACCATAAAGTCCATAAAGACCATAAATGGTCCATAAATGGCCAAGAAGCCATTAAGACCACTCCAGCAGCTCTGGGCAGGTCAACACCCAGATCCTTCCTTCTGCTCACAGCCTACATGAGCAGGGAGTAAGTAACCATTACAGGTGTGAGCCAACTGGAAATAAAAGTTAGAAAGTAACATTAAGAAATAAAGACAGAAGACAAGAGAACTACATGTTCTCTTGTACACCTATGTATGTGTGTACATTTTGAGTAGGAAGAGGACCAATGGCTGCTAATAGATAATGTAAGAGTTGTATAACTCAATAGAGATTAAGAATTGGGGACCTCTGACATACTAAGTGGTCATCCCCATCTCTGTGCAAGATGGGAACAGAGTTTTCTATTTATCAAAGCAAAAGATTATTCAATCAGGAGTCACTGCAAGATGAAACACGGAAGTCATAAAGGAGAGCTGTAAAATCTTGGTGGTTGGGCACAGGAATGTGTTGGAAGCCATGTATGAACTATGGATTTTGTTTGAGCCATCATGCTTTTCTGAGAACTCCTAGGTGAAATTCCCTGATTTGAGAAAGCCCAGATCATGCTGGCATCCTGCCTTAGCTAACAGCATTATGATCAAACACAGCCACCCAGGGACGGGCGTAACCTGCCACACCCCAAACAAGTTGTTTTCCCCCCTCTTACCCTGTTTTCCTGAAGAAGCCTGCCACACTGAAATCCTTTGATGTGTTCCACTATAAATAAAGGATTCATGGGCTTTTCTCTTTGTTAGGATCAGACCTGTCAATGCCCCTGCTATATATATATATTTTTTCTTGTCTTCTGTCTTTATTTCTTAATGTTACTTTCTAACTTTTATTTCCAGTTGGCTCATATATGCAGTGGTTACTTACTCCCTGCTCATGCAGGTTGTGAGCAGAAGGAAGGGTCTGGGTGTTGACCTGCCCAGAGCTGCTGGAGTGGTCTTAATGGCTTCTTGGCCAAGTTTTCAGCCCTTCATCAAGGGCCTCTGTGCAGCCCAATTCCAGAGAGCTCTGTTCAGTTGTGTGTGGCCACAGCCCTTTGGAGCACAATAGCAGGCTCACTCTTCATGTACCATAAGTGGTGCTGCCAGAAGATGGACACAGAGGTGGTCCTCTCTCCATTGTGCACTCTTCTATCTTCCTTTCAATGTTCACTTCTCATGGCTAAAGGAATTGGAAATTCTCTTACCCTCTCTAAAAACTCTATTCACTTCCTTCTGAGCATTCTGGGAGATTTCTGTCTAAGTGGTAAGGGAAGGGGGCAACTAGATTACATTTTACTTTATATTATCTCCTGTTAGGATTCCAAACCCAGATATAGATATAGGGTGGCACCATATCCCAGGTCTGCCTGACATCTCCTTGGAATGTGATAGCTCTCTGGCATCCTCCAAGGGAAAAACTGATGAGGGTTTCATCTCACTAAGGAGTGGTTGGTCAATTGTTAGCTTTTTCTGTTTTTATTTTTCATATTACTTTATTCTCCACTAATGTCACATGCAAATCCTGAAGGCCCCTGACTAATGACTTTTCCAGTGCCATTATATGATGGAGTCTGCTGTCATCTGAATATCTCCCAAAATCCTTGAGTTAAAACTTAACTCCTGATGTAATATTAGTAGGCAGGGAATTTAGGGGTTGATGAAGTTATGAGGCAAAGCCCTCACAAATAGGATTAGGGCCTTATCAAAGGGCTAAAGGGAATGGGTTAACCTCTTTCTTGATTCTTCTACCACATCACAGCTTTTGTCCCCTCTGGAAGGTATCCCCAAAGGGCATCATATTGGAAGCAGAGACAAAGACCTGAACAAATACTGAACTGGTTGACACCTTAATCTTGGACTTCTCCACCTCTAGAAATGTGAGGAATAAATTTTCATTGTTTATAAATTACCAAGTCTGTGATATTTTGCTTTAACAGCACCAACAGAACAAGACAGGGGCTTAAAGGATGACCCCACTTTAAAAGGAAATGAGGATCATCTTGTCCTTACCCCTGACTCTGAGAATCTCATGTCTTTTTGTCCTGAAAAGGCTCTCAGGATGGACATTTCACACACTACAGGAGACCAAGAGCTTCCTCCAGGGTCTGATCTGAGTCCCCTTAATGGTGCTGTATGATGCAGGACAAACAACACTCCTCTTTAGGCTCAGCCCCTTCCTGCTCCAGCTTTCTGCCATTTGTAGGGCCTCTTTAACTACTCTGAGTCTCTTTTCTTCCTCTGGGATGTATGTATCTTTTTCTGGGAAACTGCCAAGCATTTGGGGCAGGCAGAGTGGGCAGAAATGACCACAAAGCTAGAGGGAATGCTTAAGGAGTCCAACAACCTTTCAACATGGATTTATTGAGCATCTGTCATGTTCTAGGAACTCTGTAAGGCATGCAGGAGAGACAGGCTTTGCCTGGGAAGGCCTCTCCCACAATCCAGCTTCTGAGGCACAGTAGCCACCCCATAAATCAGGCCCACAAGCTTCTATTTTTGTGGGATTCATTCCAGTCTTTTCAATAAATAGCAGGATAGTATGTGTAAAATACTTACTTACTCTCTACTGGACTGCAATGTCTGATGGGTGAAGAGAGGGTACATAATTGTTCTGCACCTATTTGTTGAACTAATTTTTTAAAAGTCCATCCCCTGTAAATTTACCTCTCAAGGTGATGGAGAGCGAAGTTAATAGGAAAAGAGCAGTGAACAAAGCCCCTGAAGACTTCTCCTGTATTAAGCGCGCACACATCCATGCACACGTGTGAACCTGCACACATGCACACACCTACACATTCAGAAGAACCTCTCAGCTCCCTGCTGCTTGCTTGAAAATGCAGGCTTCAAGAGACAATTAAATATTGATATCTTTACATCTCAGTATTTTCTTTTCAAATCCAAACAGCCCCAACAGGAGCCATTGCTGATACTTATTTAACTCCTTAAAAACATCCACCAGGGGTTTCATCCTTTTAAAATTAAGTCAATAAGAGCAGAGAAGATGCACCAGGCTGTGAGGTGGGAATGAGCTGTGTCCCCTGAAATAGGCCTGTGGGAAGCCCCAGCACACTTTCTTAAGACTCCACTCCCAGAGGGCCATCTCTACCGGCCCAGCCAGCTCTGCTGGATCCTGAATTGGTAGCCCAACCTTTCGATCCCCACACTCTCAATGGCCCAAAAA
The DNA here is from genome assembly GCF_052094955.1 of Ictidomys tridecemlineatus. Lineage (NCBI taxonomy): Eukaryota > Metazoa > Chordata > Mammalia > Rodentia > Sciuridae > Ictidomys > Ictidomys tridecemlineatus. Next base: position 99,886,958 of record NC_135480.1, read on the forward strand.
GGACAAAGGGGTACTCTCTTGCCAGCTTTTCCCAGCAGGCACTCAAGCACCCTGCAATCAGAGGTTGGCAGAATTATACAAATTGTCTGAGCATAATGATGTCCTCATTGCATAGATTAACACTGCAGGGGAACCGGACAGCCACAAGCAGGTGCTAACTGCTGGGCCCTGGCCCCCTGCCCCAACACCAAGAGTGGGCACAGTGCTTCTGCAGCATGTGACTAGTGTTCCTGTCACCACACTGCACCCACCACCTTCCCCACCCACCACATGTCTCCATCACAGACACACTCACTTCCTTTCCCAGTCGGTGCTGACAGCCTGCCTTCTGGTATCCCCAAGGTCAGAGTTGGAAGGAAAGGGTCAAAACCCTTTCCCTGGAGTGGTTTTCTGCTGAGAGAAGGGAAGGAAGATTTCAAATGGCTGAACTCAGCCCTTGAGTCACTGACATATGTGTTTAGGTCTCATTCCCCAACATGTGGACAGGACTCATGTCCTCATTTTCCCCATGGGGTCCAATCTAAGGCCTTCAACACAATAAAGCACTCGCAGAATGCTTTGTGCATAGAATTGAATTCTAAACCTATAAAACTGGAAAGCATCTTTGAAGTTATTTAAACAGTCAACAGACAATTCTGTTTTTGATTTATGTGCCATGTCCTGTGTGAACACCAGTGTGGGGATTCTACCCTCACTCCTATCCAGTTCCTTGAAATGACAAGAAAGTTATATATTTCTGTGCCTTTAAAAAAAAATGGGGAGACAATCCATGGTTTTCACCAGCTTCTTCATGGGGTCCTAATCCCTAAAAAATTGTTAACAACTGCTAGTCTAATGGGAAATACCAACATGAAAGTCGACAATCAATCCAGTGTGAGATATCCTGGCAGAGATAAGCACAAGATGTATTAAAGACATAGAGGGTCCAAAACAGAGGAAACAGAGTCTGAAACCACAATCATTTCCTTCTAAGGTAGACATTATTAGTCTCATTTCACTAAAAAGGAAAATGAGGCCCAGAGAGATTAGGCTGCTATTCCCAGGTCACACATCATAGAGCCAACATTGAAATCTAAGTCTGATTCCAATCCTAGTGCTGTTTTGACTCTCACCTTCCTGCAGCCGCCTTGGCATTTGACAACCTGGCCTTAAGACCCCCTTGTGTTCTCCCAGGCCTGAGACCCTGCCATGGCTGCCTGAGTTCTGAACAGCCATGACACAGGCTCATTGGTTAGGCCTCTCCATCCCTGGCGTGCACATCTTTGCATGCTTCAGTGGACTTTGTGGAGTCTATTTACCACATCTAAGACCAATTTCCTTCCCTTCAGTTGCTTTGAAGATAATTGAAGGTACTTGCATTGTCTGCCTGGGAATGTAAAAAGCCAGCTAATGCTGCAATCGATGCTTCCCGCTTAATGCTGTGCCTCCACTGCGGAGCCCGCCCTGAGCAGCAGCTAACAGCCTGCAATGATGGCTTCGACAGATCTTCCCGGCCAGCTACTTTGTTAATCAGAGAGGGGCTGGGGGGTGCGGGGGCCCTCAGGATAATGGCAGGCAGATTGAGTTGTTAAGCCCAAATGAAATATTTAGCAGCACCATTTGCAGGATCCGGCTGGCTGGTGGGAGCAGTCCTCTCAGCACAGCCTGGGGACGAGGTGGGGGAGGTAGCTGCCTTGAGCTCCCCAGGCAGGGCACTGATGAGCCTTTTCCAGCCTGCAGGGAGTTAGGGAGTGGCAGCCCCCACTCTCCTTGATAAAATGCAGCAGAGATGAGGGAGGAGGCAACCAGCCAGGATGCCACCTCCTGGATGGCATTCATGGAGGGCAAAATGCCAACTTCTGCAAAACCTGTACCTGTGCCCCTTATATGGCATGAAGCAGAAGTGCCCACCACCACAAAGAAAACTCCCCATTTGCCTCTGTCCATCCCCATCTCCACTAGGCCTTTGTGTTCTGCATTGAAGCTCAGTTATCATGTAAGTTTAACAAGGATTTGTAAGGTTGGCTGGAGCTTGGGTATGAGAAGAGGAAATGGAAAAGATGGTATTCTCCTTGTTCCTCCCCTTAAGCTGGGAACATAGCATCCCAACCTGTGAGCTCTGTATGGGACCATATTGACTTCCTCCCTTCTGAAATCATGGAATCTCAGCATGCAATGGGACATAGCAGATTACACGTTCATCAACATTTATTGAGCTCCTAACCTGCTATGAGTAGGAATATGCTAGGCCATCTAGTCTATCCCCCGTCCAATACTTTGGAATTTTTTGTAGCATTCTACCCCAATTAAGCCATGCTTGAGTGCCTCACAGAGGAGGCATGCACTATTTCCCATTGATCTTCATTCCAACCAGTCGTCGTTAGAAATACTTCCTTTTTATCAAGCCAAAATCAATTTCCTTTCAACTTCTATTTATACCCTTGGCCCCTGCTCCCTTGTGTCCCTCCCCCATTATTGCCCAACCTACACTAGAGTCCTTCAGACTCTATAAAACAGCTTCCAAGTTCCTTCCAACCTAGAAGCAAGCCCAAAATGTAATTACTAATCTGAGGAACAAGGAGGGCTGTGGCAGTGCTAAGCCTTTTGGATGTCAAGTAACTTAATCCTTTTCGAACTCTTCTCCCTCACTTTTATTTGATCCCTTTTCTACTTAACTCCAGGTCTAACACAAAGTAGCAGTCACAAGACTCTTTCATAAAAGCAGGTTGCAAGATTTCAGTTCTTGTCTGTGATAGACTGGCTTATATCAGATGGATTCTTCTTCTAGTGAAAACTTCTTTAAAGCAAGTTTTAAAAATCATCAGAGAGCTACCAAAGCAGCCAGGACTTATGAACCAAAATCCCCAAAAGAAGTGAAATGGATTCAGAAGTACCCTGCATTCACCATTGTTTTTCCAGTGATGTGTTCACTGAGACAGATGTAGCAGCTCAGAGACTGAGAAAACAACCATAAATAGTAGCTATGACACTGTGAAGCTGATAGGAGCTGTTGATATGAGGCTGAGGAGACCCAAATAGGAGTCTAAAGCTATCAAGGCAGCCAGGACTTAGAAATTTAGAAAAGGTCAAAGAAGTGAGTCCAATATTCAATGACAATTTCCCTCAAGGCATTTGTGATCTATAATCATCAGCTCAGGAACTAAGAAGCCTAATGAAAAAGTACCTGTGAGACTGGGAAATTTAAAGAGTATTTAGTAGTCCTACACTGTTAAAAAAACAACACCTGGAGATGAGCAAGGAGAAGATCTGGTAAAACTTCTAGGCTTCCATTTGGGACCTATTAAATACTAAAGCCAAAAAATAAAAGTAAGTATGGAATATAATAACCTTCATAGAGACAACTTCAAATGTAGGTGACCTTACCCCATCCCACCTAAGTAAATCTTAATTGGAAGAAGATAGCATCATTCAGATGTGATTGGCCCCAAGTCCATCTGCTCACCATTTAAAAGCCAACATTCAGGTGAGAAGTGGGGGCGGGGGAGGAAATCAGGCTTATTCAAGGGTGGCACTCTGGAAGGTGAGGAGGGAGCAATCATCCACACCCTCCAAAAGATTATCTAAGGAAAGTCAGGTAATCAAAAATCCTTTTTACAGGGAGGGAAAGGAAGTACAATGGGACACAAGTCAGGAAGGCTACCTGGTGATTGGGGTCTTCATCATTAAGGGCATATACCTCCTTTTCTTATTTCTCTGACCATAATATTACAATCAACTTTAACCTCCTGGTGCTAGTTCCTATAATTTTCTTTAAACAAACACATTACTTTTCTGCAGGTTAAACTTCACAGCAATGTGACTGCTTTATTTCAGTCAAGGCACAAGATTAAAGAATAAGGAAGGGCATGACATGTACTGATGTAATCTGAAAGTCACCCAATGTTCTGGGTTCTGTAAATCTAGAATGTTTAGCATTTAACATCTTAGTTATTCGGGTGTGGCTTTCCTTAGAATTAAGAATGCCAGGCAAACAGGGAAAATTTTCCTGTCCTTGTATTTGAATACATGATCAGGTCAACTCTGCATCGTGTACAACCAAAGGAATAGGATCCTAATTGGAATAAGTTATACTTCATATGTGTATAATATGCCAAAATACATCCTACTGTCATGTATACCTAAAAAGAACAAAAAAAGCAAAAAAAAAATATTTAAAAAAGTAACTCTGCCAAAGTCAACTCCCAAAGAAGTGGCTACAGTTACAAGGAAACCAACATTTTTCATAAAAATGTCTGGCATTCTACAATAAACAACCAGGCATTCTAGGACACAGAATGAAATAACAAAGACCCAAAATAAAGAACAGATTACAGAAACAGATTCACAGCTGAACCAAATATTGATGTTTTCAGTCAGACACAGACTTTAAAATAGCTACGATGAATATCTTCAAGGAAATTGACTGAAAATGAGAAATTTTAGCAAAAACAAGATCACCCAGAATCTATAAAAAGAACTAAAATATAGTCCTAGGACTAAAATATATACAAGACTAAAATCAATTAATTTGGGCTGAGCGACAGATTAAACAGTGCAAAGAGAAGAAGAGATTGGAATGATAAATTGAAAGACAATAACCAGACTCATAGGGAATGTTTTTAAAGACAGAGATACAGAAAGAGTGTAAGAGACAAATGGAACATGATGAAAAGATCTAACATATGTATAATTGGAATCCCAGCAGAAAAGGAGAGCAAAATTGTGGTGTAAACAATGTTTCAAGAATGGTAGGTGAAAATTTTCTAAAACTGTTGAAAACCTCAAGCCAAAGATTTTCAGAGACCCCTGAACAGTGTAGACATATACCCTAAGCATCTCAGCAAAACCTTAACATCCAAAACCAAGAGTGACATTTAAATCAGCATGAGAAAAAAAGCCCATATTATTTTTAAATGAATAACAATAAAACATGAATAACATCTCAATAGAAATGATGAAAGTGGTAAAAGTCTTCCATTTATTGTAATGTATCAAAGGTGCATGTTGTAATATCAGGGATAGCAACTGTGAGACTAGAAAATACAACTAATACATTAATAGAAATAAAAAAGCATACTCAACTGACTCAGAAAAACAGAAGAACAAAGGAGCATCTAGAAAAAGATACAAAATAGAATACATATGGCGTATTTAAGCCTGGATATATGGGCAATTAAATAAAAGATGTTCATTTGTATGCTCTTAAATATGCCCAGGTGACTACTTAAGGGATGGTGAAGTTAAAATGTACACATACACCCTTAAGAAATCAATAAAACGACAAAAGGAAAAGGTATGACTAATAAGTCATCATAAGTAATACAATGAAATTATTAAAAATACTCAGTACAAATAATAGCTGACATCTTAAGTAAGTCTAATGAGCAAGCCTATTTATTATATAAATAGGTCATAAATCATGACTAGGGAGGAAGTTTAGTTTACCATTCAAAAATCAATGTAATTTACCATACAAACAGACAAACCAGATATTTATCTCAATAGATGTAAGAAAATCATTTGACAAAACTGAAAGTCCTTTCTTCACAAAAATTTCTCAGAAAACTAGAAATCAAAGCATTTCTTCACCCTGATAAAAAATAATTTACAACACTTACAGCTGGGTTGTATGGCTAGGGTTGTGGCTCAGTGGTAAAACACTTGCCTAACACATGTGAATCACTGGGTTCAATCCTCAGCACCACATAAAAATAAATAAATAAAATAAAGGAATTGTGTCCTTTTACAACTGAAAAACAAAAAAAAACCCTACAGCTCATATCCACTTAAAGAAAAACAACTCAGGTTCAGATAGATCCACCAGTGAATTCTACCATATGTTTAAGAAACAAATTCATCTCTGCAGAGAATAGAAAGTTATAGTTCCCCACTTATTTATAAAACCAATATAATGCCCATTGTAAAATCTGATAAGGTTATTACAGTAAGAAAAACTACAGATCTAATTACTAGAGATATTGAACATTTTTTCATATATTTGTCGATGTAATGTATAGCTTCTTCTAAGAAGTGTCTGCTTAGCTTCTTAGCCTATTTATTAATTGGGTTGTTTGTTTTTTGGTGTTAAGTTTTTTGAGTTCTTTATATATCCTGGCAATTAGTGCTTTATCTGATTGTGTATGGCAGAAATTTGCTCCCAAAATGTAGGCTCTCTGTTCACCTCATTGATTGCTTCTTTTGCTGAGAAGAAGCTTTTTAGTTTGAGGTCATCCCATTTATTAATTCTTGATTTAATTTCTTGTGCTTTAGGAGTCTTCTTAGGGAAGTCGGGGTCTAATCTGATGTGATGAAGATTGGGGCTACTTTCTGTCCTATTAGGCACAAGGTCTCTGGACTAATTCCTAGGTCCTTGATCTGCTTTGAGTTGATTTTTATGCATGCTGAGAGATAGGGGTTTATTTTCATTTTGTTGCATATGAATTTCCAGTTCTCCCAGCACCATTTGTTGAAGAGGCTGTTTTCTCCAATATATGTTTTTGGCACCTTTGTCTAGTATGAGATAATTGTATTTATGTAGAATTGTCTCTGTGTCTTCTATTCTGTATCATTGGTCTACATGTCTATTTTGATGCCAATACCGTGCTGTTTTTGTTACTATAGTTTTGTAGTATAGTTTAAGGTCTGGTATTGTGATGCCTCCTGTTTTACTCTTCTTGCTAAGGATTGCTTTGGCTATTCTGGGTCTATTATTTTTTCAAATGAATTTTATTATTGCTTTTTCTATTTCTATAAGAAATGATGATGGGATTTTAATTGGAATCACATTGAATCTGTATAGTGCATTGGATTTTAATTGGAAACACATTGTATCTGTAACATTAATTTTGCCTGATCAAAACTACTCTAAAATTTCATCTCATCCCATTCAGAATGACAGTTATTAAAAATACAGAAAACAATAAGTGTTGTCAAGGATGTGGGGAGAAAGGCACACTCATACATTGCTGGTGGGACTTCAAAAATGGTGCAACCAATCTGGAAAGCAGTATGGAAATTCCTTAGAAAACTTGGAATGGAACCACCATTTGATTCAGCAATCCCACTCCTCAGTCTGTACCTAAAGGACTTAAAATCAGAATACTATAGTAGTGCAGCCACATTAGTTCACAGCAGCTCAGTTCACAATAGTTAAACTGTGGAAGCAACCTAAATGTCCTTCAGTAGATGAATGGATAAAGAAACTGTGGTATATATACACAATGAAATATTACTCAGCATTAAAAGAGAATAAAATTATGGCATTTTCAGATAAATGGATGGAGTCGAAGAATATCATGCCAAGAGAAGTAAGACAATTCCAAAAAAACAAAGGCTGAATGTTCTCTCTGATAAGTGGGTGCTGATCCATAATGGGGGTGGAGGTGGGTGGGGGGTGTAATGGGAAAAATGGAAGAACTTTGATTGGGCAAAGGGGAGGGAGGGTTGGAAGGGTGCATGGGGGCCGGAAAGATGGTGAAATTAGGTGGATATCATTAACCTAGGTATATGTATGACTGCACATATGGTGTAACACTACACTACACTATGGTGTACAACCAGCGAAATGAAAAGTTGTGCTGCAATTGTGTACAATGAATCAAAATGCATTCTGCTATCATACATACCTAATTAAAATAAATTAATTAATGAAGAAAAGAAAGACTACAGATCAATCTCTCTCATGAACATGGATGTAAAAATCCTAAACAAGTTATTAGAAAATTGAATCTAGCAATAGATAAAGCATAAAACATCACAATCAAAAAAGCAAAATTTAGTATTTGAAAATCTATCAATGTACTTGATTCTAATTGAACAATTAGCAAAAAAAAAAGGAGAAAAAAAATTACATGATCAGCTCAATTTATAAAGATAAGTCATTTGATTTTTTAAAAAATCCAACACCCATTCATGTTTAATGAAAAAAGTGGGACTAGGGTTGTGGCTCAGTGGTAGAGCGCTTGCTGAGCATGCATGAGGCACTAGTTCAATCCTGACACCACAGAAAAAAATAAAATAAACAAAATAAAGGTAAGTGTCCATCTATAATTATATATATATAGTTGTAGATGGAGACTTATATAACTATATAGATCTATATAACTATTTATATAGTTATATATATATATATACATACACATATATATTTAAAAGAAAAAAGTGTTCAGAAAATTATCTGAATTTTATAAAGGGTAACTAAAAATATTCTATCACAAACACTATTTTTACTGATGAGGATTGACTGGTCTGCAATATCAGAAATGAAGCCTCCCCTGTTTACATAAGCTCTTCACAGTACAATACAGAGGAGGATGTTATATTGATCAAAAACAAAGTTGTCCCTTTACAAAATGTAATTTTGTATTTGAAAATCCAAAAGAACATGTAGATAAATTTTGAACATTAATTTAATCAAGGCAAGTAAGGCCACAGATTGATGTGCAAAAGTTAATTGTATATCCATATACAACCAATAATAAAAAAAATAGTTTGAAAGTGCCATTTTAGAGCTGGGGATATAGCTCAGTTGGTAAAATGCTTGCCTCACATATACAATGTCCTGGGTTTGATCCCCAGAACCACAAAAAATAAAAATAAAAAACCCTAGCAAAGTGCAATTTTAATGACATCAAAACAGAAAGTACCTAAAAATAAATCCAATAAAAGATGTGCAAGACCTCTAAACAAAAAAAACTTATGCACTTTTTTATGGAGATGAATTTTAATGAAGATTTAAATGGGTGGGTTGTTATATTTATAGATTGGAAGAATCAATATTACAAGGGTGTCAATTTTCCCAAGTTGATATAAAATTCAACGCCTTTTAATCAAAATCTTAACATTTTTTTATTTTGTATAAATTGGCAAACTGATTCTAAAACAAATGCAAAGCATTAAAAGAGCCAAGACAATCTTGAAGAAGAGTGACTAATTTGGATGACTTTAACTACCAAACATTAAAATACAATGCTCCAATAACTAAGACATTTGTGGAACTGACACAAGGTTAGCCAGTGACCCAAAACAGAGTCGTAGATGCTGTCATTTGACTTATTACAAAGGTAATGTGGTAAAAGATTAGAAAATGGACAGTCATGTGAACAAATGGAGCTCAATCATTTGGGTATGCAACTGGCAGAAATTCATTTAAATCCCTATCCCACACAAACATAAAAATCAACCTCAAATGTACTGCAGGCACAAAGGGAAAGGTAAAGCAAAGCTTTTGGACATAGGAGTATATAGTAATGACTTGGGAGTAGGCAAATGTTTTGTAAACAGAGCACAAAGTGCAACAACCATAAAGGAAAAAATTGATAATTGGGCTATATTAAAATTTAAAACTTCTGCTCATCAAATGATATCTTAAAATAGTGGAAAGGAGGGCTGGGGTTGTGGCTCAGTGGTGAGCGCTTGCCTTGCATGGGTTCAATCCTCAGCACACATAAAAATAAATAAATAAAATAAAGATATAAAATAAAAACTAGGAGATCTTTTTTAAAAAGAGTGGAAAGGAAATTTACATAATAGGAGAATCTATTTCCAGCATATATATTTGGTCAAAAATTCTGTCCAAAATACATAAAGGACTCCTATGATTTATAAGAAAAGGCAGAGAAAACAGAAAAATGTAAAAAGAAAAATAGGTACTTCACAAAAGATGATCTCCATGTTTTAAATAAACACATGAAAAGTCACTCAATTTCTTCAGTCACTAGGAAAGTGCAAGTTAATGAATTACAATTACCCACAAACTAGAATAGAAAAAGATACTAATAACCAAGAGTGTGGAGCAACTGGAACTCTTATGTGTTGCTGGTACAAATATAAGTTGGTCAAACCTCAAGTCTATACCTAAGTATATACTATAGGAAACGCAATGTAGAGTTGTACGTAGAAATCATTATAGAAATGCATACACATGTGTAACAAAAGACATTCCCAACAGCAACATGCTGAGTGGGTGGGGATGGAGGTCCACCACTAGTAGAATGATGAAATGTGATATACTCATATAGCAGAATACTGCACATCATGGAAAATAAACAAACCAGTGCCACATAAAACGTCATGACCACTCCTTACAATATAATGTAAAACAAAACAAGTCACACAGGGAAGAGCAGATGTTGTACATGATTCTATTTATGTAAACTCAAAAGTAGACAAACCCATAGTGCTGGGAGTCAGAAAGGTGGCTGTGTTTGGTGGGGTTAGTGTCTAAGAAGCATGAGAGAAGTTTGGGGGTACAGGTGGCTCTATATTTCTTGATTTGGATGGTGACTGGTTGCATTACAAGAAAGTTAATTTAACCAAGGCAAGCAAGGCCTTTGATATGCAAAAATTAATTGTATGTCCATATATAACAAATAAAAAATAATTTTTAAGTGCCATTTTAATGGCATCAAAACATAAAGTACCTAAAAATAAATCCAATAAAAGATGTGCAAGACCTCTAGACAAGATAGTAGAATTAATCGGATATAACTTTCCTGTCTTTATATTTGAATACATGACCAGGGTAACTCCACATCACAGACAACCACAAGAATAGGATCTTAATTAGATAAGTTCTACTCCATGTATGTATAATATGCCAAAATACATTCTACTGTCATGTATATCTAAAAAGAACAAATTTTTATAAAAAGACCTCTAGACAAAAAAAAAAAAAACTACATACCTTTTTTGGGGAGATAAAGAAGATTTAAGTGGGTGGGTTGATATATTTATAGATTGGAAGAATCAATATTACAAGGGTGTCAACTTCCCAAGTTGATATAAAATTCAACACCTTTCTATCAAAATCAACATTTTCTTTTTCATTTTGTATAAGTTGACAAACTGATTCCAAAACAAATGCAAAGCATTAAAAGAGCCAAGACAATCTTGAAGAGAAATGACTAATTTGGGTGACTTTACCAACCAGACATTAAAATATATTATAATGCTCCAATAACTAAGACACTTGTGGAATTGACAGAAGGTTAACTGGTTAGCCAGTACTCAATGTATACACTTCTTGATATGCATTTTATACTTTTTTGGGGGTACTGGTGATTGAACCCGGGGTGCTTAACCACCGAGCCACATCCCCAGCCCTTTTTTATATTTTATTTAGAGATAGGGTCTCGCTGAGTTGCTAAGTTCTTTGCTAAGTTGCTGTGGCTGGCTTTAAACTCATGGTCCTCCTGCCTCAGCCTCCCAAGCTGCTGGGATTACAGGCATGTGCCACCATGCCCAGCCTATTTTGTTTTTAAAATGTATTTTGTTATAGTTTGGATCTTTAATGTCTCTTAAAGGCCTAAATGCTTGGTCCCCAGCTTGGCACTGTTGAGAAGTGAAGGAAACTTTAAAAGGTGAAGCCTGGTGGGAGATCTTCAGGTCCTTGGAAGGGAGCCCCTCAAGAAGATTGTAGGATCCTTGCCCCTCCTCTCCCTTTGACTTCCTGGCCATGAGGGAAGCTGTTTTTCTCTGCCACACAATTCTGCATGATGAGCTGTCCAACCTCAGACCCAAAGCAACAGACATGGACTAGAATCTCCAACACTGTGGGCCAAAATAAATCTTTTATCTTTCTAAGTTGATTATCTGAGGTATTTGTTATAGTGACAGAAATCTGACTAACACACTTATCAAAAAATAAAATAAAATTGTAAACATCATCTGTAGCATATTATGTATGTAAACTTGCATAAGGAACATATCCTAAACATATTACATAAAACTACATATACCAAGATGCAAACAGTAATTATCTCTGGGTGCTGATTTATGAGAAACTCTCACTTTCTTCTTTATACCTTTTGGTATTGTCTGAATGAGAATGTATTACTTTCATAAAAGCTAAAAATAATAAAGCTTTAAGCAAAGATCTCCTTTTTAGATGGAAAAATGGTATTGTGGTTACATTTAGAGAAGAAAAGAGTCCTTATCTCTTAGAAATGCATAATTGAAGCATTTACAGATGAAATAATATGATGTGTAGCAGGGGGTTAGGGAGAAGTAGGGAATATAGATTTTTTTAAATGGCCGTATGTGGGAATTGTTGAGGCTGAGTGATGGTCCATGGGGATTCATTATACTCTTTCCTCCATCTATGTATGCTTGAATAATAAAATGTTGATAAACAAACATTCTTGCATAAGCATAGAACTTATGCATGGCAGATATTACCCATAGCAGAATCTTAGTGTGAACTGTATACAGCCAGAGAGAGGGTGAATTATGAAAGAATTTTTTTCTCACTACCTGGGGAAGAGGGCCGCTGGATGCCACCAAAAATTAAGCCTGGCATGGAAACTGCATTGATATCCATTGGGGGTCTTCTTGGATCCAAGCTTTGGTCAGGAGTCCAGCTGATAGAACAATTTTTCCAAATACCAGGAACTGCTCATGGGATTCCAACATCCCTCAACCCAGAGAAGAGACAAGCCCTATGGAGAGCATATACATCATCTGTCCCTTCTCTAAGGCGTTCCTACAAGGGGAAAGCAGGCCATTTCTTTTATGGGAAATCAAGACACACTTTAGAAGTGTCTTGCCCTTTAAAGCTTAGGAGTAAAGTATCAGGGAAAGGAATAGGTGAGGAGAGTGAGGGGAAGAGAGTCTTATTGCCTCACATGGAAAACATAGTTGCTGAGCTCTGGCTGAGGCCCGAGACCCCTGGGTGCACGCAACAGTGACCTTCATATCCCAGCTCAGACTGTCTGGTTGACTCTGATCCTGTCTTTTGTCTGCTCTTCACCCAGGCCTGCTCCAGCCCTGACATAAGTACAGCCATGTTTCACACTGTCTTGTCAGCACACTGTTCTGGACACTCTATGAGGCTACAGTCTTTCTTAACCTCTTTAGGTTAATGAGTAATATTACCACTAGCTGAAATTTCAAGCTTTCAGGTTAAAGACCTTAATTTCTTTTTGAGTAGAGTGTTAGGTCGGAGGAATCAGGAAGGCAGCCGAGAAACTTCTGAGTAGGGGAAACAATACCACGACTCTTCATGAAAGTCAGACAAATTAGGCTGCTACCTAAAATTTATGCCTTGGTTGGGTTTTTTGTTTGTTTGTTTCCCTGTTTGTTCTTTCATTGACACGTAATAATTGTGCTTATTTGTAAAGAACAGTGTGATATTTTGATACATGTATAAAATATGTAATGATCAAATGAAGGTAATTAGCATATACATCACCTCAAAATTCATCCTTCCTTTGTGGTGACAACATTCAAAATCCTCTCCTCTAGCTAATTTGAAATATACAATAAATTATTGTTAACTATAGTCACCCTACTGTGATAGAGAACACAAGAACTTATTCCTCCTACCTAACTGAAATTTTAACCATTAACCAACCTCTTCCTCTCTTCTCCCTGCTACCCACCCCTACCCTCCCAGCCTCTGGTAGCCATGATTCTACCCTCTCCTCCTGTGAGATCAACTTTTTCAGCTTCCAGATATAAATGAGAATAGGCACTATGTGTCTTTCTGTGCCTGCTCTGTTAACATATGTCCTTCAGGCTCATCTGTTGCAAATGACAAGATTTCCACCTTTCTCTGGCTGAATAATATTCCATGTGTATATGCACCACATTCTTTAACCCATTCTCCCGCTGATAGCCACTTAGATTGATTCCACAACTTGGCTATTGTGAATAGAGCTGCAGTAAGCACGGGGTGTAGGTACTGCTCCCACACACTGACTTTCTTCCTTTGGATATGGACCTAGTAGTGGGCCTGCCAGATCACAGGATAGTCCTGTTCTTAGTGTTTTGAGGAAATCCTATTGTTTTCTATATTGGCTGTACTAATGTGTGCTCATCGGCAATGCTTAAGAGTTCTCCTCCTCTGCATCCTCATCAGCATTTATTTATGTTTGTACATGATGAGAGATATGGGCTTAGTTTCATTCTTCTGTATATAATATCTAGTTTTTCTAATACCATTTATTGATGAGACTGTTTTCCCCCTGATATTCCTTTTTGGTGCTGTTGCAAAATCAGCTACCTATAAGTACTCGTATTTATTTCTGGATTCTCTAATACATTCCATTGGTCTGTGTTTCTGTTTTTATGCCAGTACCATACTGCTTTGGTTACTATAGCTTTGCAGTATATTTTGAAGTCAGGTATTATGATGCCCCCAGTTTGATTCTTTTTTTACTCAAGATTTTTATTTGGAGTCTTTTACATTTCTGAATGAATTTTAAGCTTCTTTTCTATTTCTATGAAGAATGCCTTTGGTATTTTGATAGGAATTACATTGAATCTGTAGAGTTTTTGTTTTAGTAATTGTTGTTCTGGTACCAAGGATTGAACTCAGGGGTGTGTAGCCACTGAGCCATATACCCATCTCTTTCTATTTTTTTATTTTGAGACAGGATCTTGCTAAGTTGCTCAGAGCCTTGCTAAATTGCTGAGGCTGGCCTCAAACTTGCTGTCCTCCTGCCTCAGTCTCCTGAGCCACTGGAATTACAAGTATACATTATCACACTCAGCCTGTAGAGTTTTTTGAAATCATGAAAGGGTATAAAATTTTATCTTTTTCTCATTTTTGTTTTAAATTCTGTTAATGTTCTTCTAGCAGCTGCTTTAGCCAGAAGAGTGAAGCTGGTGGCATTACTATTCCAAACCTTAAACTATACTACACAGCTATAGTAACAAAAACAGCATGGTATTGGCACCAAAATAGACCTATAGACCAATGGTACAGAATAGAGAACACAGAGACTAACCCACATAACTACAGTTATCTTATATAATATTAGACAAAAGCGCCAAAAACATACATTGGAGAATAGATAGCCTCTTCAACAAATGGTGCTGGGAAAACTGGAAATCCACATGTAAGAAAATTAAATTAAACCACTATCTCTCTCCATGCACAAAACTCAACTCCTAGTGGATCAAGGACCTAGAAATTAAACCACAGACCTTGCACCTAATGGAACAAAAAGTAGGCCCAAATCTCCATCATGTCGGATTAGGCCCCAATTTCCTTAATAAGACTCCTATAGTGCAAGAATTAAAACCAAGAATCAATAAATGGTATGGATTCAAACTAAAAACCTTCTCAGCAAAAGAAACAATCAGTGAGGTGAATAGAGAGCCTACAGAACTGAAGCAAATCTTTATCACAAGCATATTAGATACAGCACTAATCTCTAGGATATATAAAGCACTCAAAAACCTTAACTCCAAAAAAACCCCACAAATAACTCAATTAATAAATGGGTCAAGGAACTGAACAGACACTTCTCAGAAGAGGATCTACAATCAATCATGCATGATCTTTCTGGTGTGCTTTTGGATTTTATTTGCTAGGTTTTTGTTGTGATATTGGCTTGTAGTCTTCTTTTGTTGTGTTCTTGTCTGGGTTTGGATCCTGGTAATGCTGGCTTCATGGAAGAATTACCACTAGTTCAATTTTTTGAGACTGTTTAAAAAGAATTAATGTCATTTCTTCTTTAAAAGTTTTGTAAAATTCAGCAGTAAATCTGCTCAGTTCTGGACTTTTCTTGGGAGAATTTTTTATTACTGACTTAATCTCACTACTTATTATTGGTCTGTTCTGGTTTTCAATTTCTTCAAGATTCAATCTTGATAGGTTGCCTATGTCGAGGAATTTGTTTCTTCTAGAATTTCCGATTTTTCTGTGGTATAGTTACACATAATAGTCTCTAATGATGCTTTGTACTTCTGTGGTACTAGTTATTATATCTCCTTTTTATTTTTATATTTTGGCTCATTTTATATGTGACTTCTTTTTTCTTAATCTATCTAAAATTGTCAGTTTTGTTTATTTTTTCAAAAAAGCAATTTTTGTTTTATTCATCTTTTGCTTTTTAGTCTCAATTTTGTTTATTTCTGCTCCAATTTTTATTACTTCCTTCCTTCTACTAATTTTGAGTTTGTTTTGCTCTTGCATTTCTGTGGCCTGGCAGTGCACTATTAGGTTGTTTATTTGAAATCTTTCTACTTTTTTTATGTAGGTGTTTATTTCTGCAAGTTTCCCTCTTAGTTCTGATGGTACTATGTCCCATAAGTGTGGGTATATTTCCATTGACAAGAACAACCTAGAGAAGAAAAAGGTTGTTTTGGTTTGAGACTCAGCCCATGGATGGCTGACTTCATAGTTCTGGGCCCAAGATGAGACAGAAGATCACAGGAGAAGGTGGTGGAGAAAAGCAGCTCAGGACATGGTAACCAGGAAGCATAGTGGAGATGGTGGGGAGCACCCTCCTCACAAGGGACAAAATATAAACCCCCAAGACACCCCCCAATGACTCACCTCCTCCAGTCACACTCTGCATATAGTTACCACCCAGTGTATACATATCAGTAGATTAACCCACCAATTAGGTTATAGCCATCATAATCTAATCACTTCATCTCTGAACTTTCCTACATTGTCTCACACATGAGCTTTTGGGGGACACCTCATATTTAAGCCATAACAGTTCTTTCTATTTTCATTTGTTTCAAGGGATTTTTAAATTTTCTTTTTAATTTTTTCATCGATTCATTGGTTGTTCTGGAGCATGTTGTTAATTTCCATGTGTATGTACAACTTCCAAAATTCATCTTGTTATTGATTTCTAGGTTTATTCGGTTATGGTCTGAAAATATACTTGATATGGCTTTAATTTTTTAAAATTTGTTGAGACTTTTTGATGATCTACTATATGGTCTATTCTGCAAAATATTCCATGTGTTGATGAGAAGAATATATGTGCTGCAGCTGTTGGATAATGTGTTTTGTCAATGTCTCTTGGTTCGATTTGGTCTGGAGTACAGTGTAGTATACTTCAACTTTAATGTTTCTTTGTTAATTTTCTATCTGAATGACCACTCCATTACTGGAAGTGGAATGTTGAATTCCCTTATTATTATATTGCATGATCTCTCTCCTTTTAGACATATCAATATTTGCTTTATATATTTGAGTGATTCAGATCAGTGCCAGGGGCATATTTATGTACAACTATTATGCCCTCTTGCTGAATTAACATCACTTTGGTTTTTAACCTAGAATTTAAGAACTGATTAAGGATAACAATGGAGGGATTCCCTAGGACAACATTGTTGAATTGAAATATGCTGCAAGCCACAAATGTGAAACACATATGTGATTTTAAATTTTCTCATAGCCAACTAGAAAGTAGAGTGAAAGTATTAATATATTTTATTTAATCTAATGTATTTAACCCAAAATCTTATTACTTCAACAGGTAATAAACATATAAAATATTAATGGAATATTTTATAGATACTTTAATGGGACTTTTTTGTACTATGTCTTCAAAATTCAGAGTATATTTTGTACTTATGGCACAAACCCTGGAGAAATCACTAATGAGTTTGTTCCACACAAGTCCTGAGATACCTGGATCTACACAAAGCAATAACTGACAATAACCGTTGGTGAAAATGTTGTCCAACTGTTCTCAGAATCTATTTTATTCATCTTAATAATGATACTTGGATTTTCCAAAAGGGGAAATAATTTATGTATTTAAAGTATAACTGAAATGTAAAGGAATACTAATATCTCTTAACAGGCATGGGAAACCTCGTGGCTTCAACCACATGACCTTTTGATGGAGAGGAGCAGAGTACTCAAAGAAAAAATGTAATCACACATCCACATGTGAAACTTGCAGAACTAATTCTGGAAAATGGAAAGAACTAAGTGAAATACTGAAAGATACATCTGGGAAAATATAACATAATGCAAACTAATTATACTTTCAAAATAAGAGGCAAGGGACAGGATGAATTGATGAAGAAACATGGGCTCTGGAGCCACACTGTGTGACCTTGAGATGTCTCAAGAGTCAATTCTCTGGTCTAAAGTGGGACAATGATATCTGCTTCTCAGTTGAGCTATGGATTAATGAGTGCCTACAAAGTGCCTTATCCAGAGTATATGCAACAAGATGCATAATGTCATTTTGTTAATGAATATTTGTTTATCAGCCACTATATAGTCAACACTAAAAAAAAAAATCAAGAAGTCTTAGTGAATGTGAGGCAGTGAATACACTTGAGAGAACTCACTCCTTCTAAAAGTCCCCTAATCATCTCTCTGTATAGAAAAGAGAGAGTTCTCTATGTAGGATATCTTTGTGGTCCAAGACTTTGTCCATGTCCTGTTCACCTATAGAATCTCTAGAGCAACACAGTAGCCTCCAAGTTTAACCTTGTCCAGTATGTCCACTACTATTCTGACTTTGACAAACATTTAACTGAAGGAGATGACAGGAAAGTTTCAGGAGGTTGTAGAGAGCAGATGGGATGTATTCACATCACCCATAGCTGCAGAATACAAGAAAGCCCAGAATGTAGAACTGAAAACTAAGGAGAAAGAGAGACAGCTGCTTCTTTGGGATTTTCTGGATCATCTTTATGTCCCTCCTTTCTCCCCACCACATCTTTGTTTTCCAAACTGCCCAAGGGGACAGTGCCATGATGGGCCAGAAATTTCTGTAGAGTTGCAGCTAAACAACTTCTCACCTGCTAGGTCAGATCTCAACAGAGGTACAGGTCTGGAGCAAGTGAGCACATTGACAGTGGACAGATATATGCCTAAAGATACAGGGATTAAGCACTGCCTAATAATGGTGGTTGATAATGTGCAAGTGCTTATGATTTTGTTCTCATTTCAGCCCATTTTGACATCACAGTGGAAACCTCCACCGACTCCCAGCATCCCCCTTCAGTGATCCCTCTGTGCTCTTCTATGACACATCTCCAGAGAGCAGGCCATGACCTTGAGCTTCTCTAGGCCTGTCCACCTCTTAAAAAGCCATAGTCAGTGACAGCTCTCAAGACCCTGTATCTTACACAAGGTGGGCACCTATCAGTCAGAACACCAGTAAGGACTTAGTACACACACCAGGCCTCACACAGGACATGGGGGGTGGGGCACAGACAAGAGACAGTGAAGGAGACACAGAGAAATCCCAGATCCTAGCAGAAGAAGAACTCCCTTTTATTGAGTCCAATCATGATTGGACATTAAACACCATAACTTACTGAAATTGCCTGATTTAGCCTTCAACACAGCTCTGTGAGACAGAAATTATTATTCCCATTTCACAGATGGAAAAATAATGGATTTCATGGAGTAAAAGTAACTGTCTAAGGTCCTCCCTAGAGAATTTGACAGAGCTGATACTAAGAACCAGGTCCATCTAATTTCACTATTTGTTGTTTTTGCTGTTGTTGTTACTATGCATACTTTCTAAACTTTATGTGAACATCTACCTGCTTCCTATACCCCAGCAAGTTACATGAGCAACTTGGTACATTGTGCTGGGAAATAGTTCTGGTGGAAATCTCCTGTTCCCCATGGAAACCTCAACCACTGATTCCACACCTGGTACCATGACTCACACACAAATGATTCATCCCCATGTGGCCCTGCATCTGTCTAGGAGCCTTTGGAGTCCTCCATCTCCCTCTCAGGATGGTGTAGGTCCAGAGTAGTTGAGATGAGCCATGTTCTGCCTGGAAGCTGACCCATCAGTGGCTCAAGCCTCCTCAACCTGAGGAACTTACTACTGAAAGGAGCCTTCAAGGTCACCTTCTCCAAATTCCCAACTGCAGTTGGAGTCATCTCCACAGAGAATCCAACTGCCTCTCACACTCTCTCTCCCCTTAAGAGGTTTTTCAGGCTCTGCTTGATGGCCTACATCCAGTGACCAGGAACTCGCCACCTCCTGAGGAGGTTGAGGTCACTCTCGCTCATCTCCAGCTACTGAAAGCTCTTCCTTGTGTGGAGCCCAAGGTCAGCTCTCTGATGGTTTCTACACACATCTTATGCATACCCTCTAAGGACCCAGTGAACCAGGGTCTCTTCTCTTACTGACAATACCTTCAGAAGATGGTTATAACACCCCTTCCACCCTTGGCCTCCAGACTAGATGAGTTCATTTCCTTCAACATTTCCTCACAAGACACAGCATTTATCCCCCAGCCAGCCTCAGCTTCTCTCCACTGAAAGGACTCTGGCTAACAAATCTCTCTGACAGTTCACTGTAAAGAGGGTTCATTATGTGCTGCAATTCCTGCTCTATCTCCATGTCTCTGTCTCTGTTTCTCTCTTTCTCCCATGTTCATTACAACATAAAAGTTAGATCAGATCCTGGGCCTCATCCCCAGGCATTTCCATGGGGCTCTGGCAGCCAATTTTTTAGTATCTATTTCAGGGCTGCCCCCTTGGTCCTCTCTCTCTAGGATCTACCCTCACTTCAGAGGCTTCCGCTACCAGTCATTGCTAGAGAAGATGGGCACATAAAAGCAAAGCAGGTTAAATCTTCAAGGCTTGGCATGGACTCAGAAAACCCTCAGAACTCTGTGAGTACTGCTGTGGGGACAACCTGCCTATTCAATTCAACTTGTTGCCTTCCTCTCCAGAATGTGGGGAAATCCAGGGCAAATAAGAACTCTCACTTCAACGACCTCTAGCACGGGGAGTGGACACTGTTTTCAAAGATGTTTCTCTACCTCTGGTACAAGGGCCCTTCTCTTTCTTGGGACACCATGAATGGGGGATCATAAGTGAAACTGGGCTACTGAGACTCATGGCAAAGTTATCTGAGGACAAACTTGAAGAGTTGAGGAATGGCAGGCCACTCCATCACCCACACATTTTGGGAAGCTCCTTTATACCCAGAGGGCACATCCTGAAATCCAGGCTGAACCCACACATAAGGATGACAGTTCTCCACAGTTCTAGTTAACCTGTGTGCTAGCATGAATGTGTCAAAGTCCAAGAAAGTGTCACTCCTCCCACAAAAAGTTAGACATCGCTCTGTTCCAGCTAACTTTGCAAAGGAAGCACCCAGGGGACTACAGGGACTCTCAAGAGCAGGGAAGGCCTGGGACTGACTGGTAGCTGCCTAACTTGTTTTAGTGCCTTCTAAGGCTGTCCCCAAGAACTTACAATCAACTAGGGGACACATCACATCCTGGTAGTAGAAAATTCAGTCACTCTACAGGAGCAAAGATAGGGTAAAGGCTGTCCTGGAAGTTAACCACGTAGGCAAGGCTGGAGGGGAGACCCTGGAGGGAAGGTAGAGTCCTTGAAGAGGATGCATACAGTTCCTCCAGTAATTACACTGATGTTGGCCCAAATATGGCAGTAATAGCCAATGCTACCCCGCATGGTACCCTCAGATCTATGCTCCCCGCACAACAACACACCTCCAGCCAGTCAGCCCACCCTAGCCCTAGCCCAGTAGCCTGGGGACCACTGCAAAACAAAGACCAGCCCTCTTCATGGCTTCAGGCTCCCTTTATGTATCTTTCTTTCTGAATTTCCAGTTTTCTCTCTGACTCCACCTTCCTGCTCTTCTCCATCTGAGAGCCCTGGGGAAGGGATTCAATTAGCCCACTCACACTGATATGTCGCCTTTTAAAGAAATGGGCTTTAAAAAAAAAAAAAAGCATAACGGTGATGCTGAATTCTTAGGCTTCTGAGAGTCCCTGTATTCCCCTGTGTGCTTTCTTTGCAAAGTTAGCTGGAACAGAGTGATGTCTAACTTTTTGTGGGAGGAGTGACACTTTCTTGGACTTTGGCACAATTCATGCCAGCACACAAGTTAGCTAGAGCTGTGGGGAACTGTCATCCTTATGTGTGGGTTCAGCCTGGATTTCAGGATGTGCTCTCTGGGTCTAAAGGAGCTTCCCAAAATGTGTGGGTGATGGAGTGGCCTGCCATTCCTCAACTCTTCAAGTTTGTCCTCAGATAACTTTGCCATGAGTCACCACAAGGATGGTACCTCCTCTGATTCCTGTAAGACCAGATGAATCAGGGCTTCACCATGTGACCTGGGGAAGGTCTGTTCCCCTCTTCAACCTGGTTTTCTCATCCATAAGAAAAGGGACTTGATTAGATGGTTCCTAAACCCACCTCCTCCCCAGCACTCTGGTCACCTGAGTTTCTATGCTGTAGCTGACCAGGTCTCTGGGTAGGAAAGGTGGTCTTCCTCTCTCTTCCCCCAACACCTTCTCTCTCTGGTGGCCTGCATTCCCACTCTCAACAAGAAGAAAATTCGGAAATATGCACCAAAAGTCTCCTCATTTTTTTCTGGCATTTCTTTGAGGGTACTTAAGAGATGCCTAAGGGGACAAGAAAATGGTAGTAGACTCTCTAATCCACTAATAGATCAATGGGGCATTTCTCTTCTGGTGTTCAATGAGAAGAGAGGAGGAAGGAAGTATCAGAGGCTGAACCTCAAACCTCCAGCCCATTACCTTCTAATTGGAATAAACATCCAGTCCCAGGTGTACTCCAGAGTCAGGATCTTGCTCTGCAGACTGGGCAACACGAAAGTTTCCACTGAAGACAGGAGATGACCCGGCAGGAGGGTTGGCAAAGGGATTTCAGCTTCAGACGCTGGCACTGAGGCTCCTAGTATCCCAGCTCTGGGATACTATGAGAAACGGTGCCCAGGTAGTCATTTCCCAGGCCATTTCCCTGAAATAACAGCAATGCTCACCTTGTCTGTCCCTGCTCAGAGGCCTCTGCTAGCTGAGGGCCCATTTCCAAGGCTGGGTGCCCATGTGGGTCACCACCAGCATCACTGCTACCCCCCACTACCCACCCTTCTACACACACTCACAGAGTCCTATTTACGGATCTGGGAGAGGTAAACAGGGGGGAAAGCAGCCATTTCTATGCTAAGTGCCCACATGTGGCCTAAGGGTTGGAAAATGAAACTGTGAAACCTTTCAAATACCAGAGGAAGTAGAGTCCCTCAGCCCTGAAGGCCAAGAAGAGAGAGCCCAGGACAATGGGTCTGACCTGGATCTGAGCCATGGACCTGGATGCTTAGGATCCATCAGGTCAGGGAAGGGCTGCTCTTCTGGAAACCAGAGACTCACTTAGAACACTGCTGTGCCCCAGGTGCGGAAAGCACTTGACCCCCTTAGCACAGTGACAGCACACAGCCAACCTGCCCTTGCTTCTCCTTGTCAAAACCCACTCTCCAAAAGGGCAGCAGATGCCCTGTGGAAGAAGTTCATCAGAACTCAGAAGACCAGATTCTATCAGCTTTGCTGCAAGTTGCTGAGGTATGGCGGTTTCTATGTCTCAGTTTCCTTATGCCCAGAGGCTCCTCCAACACTGTGTCCTTCTAAGAGGGAGCTAGTAGACTTGTTTATAGTGAAGAGCATGCAAATGGTAACGCCAAAGATTTCTTCTCCTAACTCAGAAGACGCATGATCTTCTAACAAGGACAAAATCCTCTACCAGAGGCATAAAGGGACAGTGACAGGTAGGAGGACAAGCCCTTTATTACTCTCTTGCAACAAAAAAAAAAGATATGAGACATCCTCTGACAAGGGTGAAGAGTTCAACCTAGAATAGAAACTTGAACCTATTTGGCTAAATCTCCCCCAAAAATAAGCAGGAAAAAGGGAATGACCATTAGCCTGGCCCCAAATAGGTTTTCTTTTGGGGGGGAGAGGGCGGTATTGGGGATTGAACTCAGGAGCACCCAGCCACTTAGCCACGCCTAGCCCTATTTTTGTATTTTATTTAGAGACAGGGTCTCACTGAGTTGTTTAGCACCTTGCTATGTTGCTGAGGCTGGCTTTGAACTCACAATCCTCCAGTCTCAGTCTCCCAAGATTCTGGGATTATAGGCGTGCACCACCGCACCCAGCCCAAACACTCTTGTAGATACCCCAGGAATAGATAAAGCAAGTGTCCCCTGATGCCTTCCCATTGTCATACCAAGCATCAACCTGAATATCTACTAGGGGCAAAGGGATCAGCTAGTGTCACAGTGGCTAGGGACAAGGGGCCCCATAAATCACATTTAATAAACAAGGGAAACTGGATTAAGGTAAACTCTAAAGGCAGCCTTATAGGATGGAAACTTTAAAAAGAGTATATATAACCCAAGGGATAGGGTGGCATAAGTTGGGGAAGCAAATCCTCCATACTTGCTCTAGTAATTAAGGAGAAGGGGCATGGGTTGATTAAATGTGGCACATGAACATCTGGTCTTTTTTTTTTTTTTTTTTTTTTTTTTTTTTTTTAGTACTTGTGGCTGAACTACTTAATGGTCCTGCCCTGCACCCAGTAAATAGCACAATAGCACACACGCTTTCCCCTCTCCCTCTCTTCCTTGTCTAGTGTAATAATAGACAGCGTTAATTATTTTATTCTGTAGTTATAGACTTACAGTTCCATCCATACACATGACCTCTTTTAAGTTTTATTGCATTTTACTAACAAGAAAACTAGGGCTCATAAAGATTGAAAGATTTAGCGAAGTTCAGGCATTCAATCGCTGGACATGAACCCAGGTCTCTGGACTCTGCATCCAGAACTCTTTCCCCAGTATCAGAATGGATGGGGTTGGGCTGGGAGGCATGAGGCAAGCGCTGGCTTGTGAGCACACATCAGTCAACTCCCCCATGGCAGGAGGGCAGCAGGGCCAGTGCTGATGGAGGCCCAGGAGCCCATGGCATGGCAGGGGAGTTTTCCCACAAAATGGAGCAGGCTGCCAGCAAGCTCATTACCCAACCTTATTCCATCTCATAATAAATGGAGCCCCCGGAGGGCCAGGCATGATGGGGTGGAGTGAGATGGGGAGCGAAGACTATTACGGGATTTTAACCTTCGTCTTCTCTTTCCGGGCCTCTGGAACAGCTGTTCGACAAAATGGATCTGTGCAGACAATCATTTTTGCTGCATTACTTAATATACAGTTGCTCTCGGCAAGAGATATAATTGACTTGCTTAACTAATCAATCTTTCTATAAGCATAGCTGCTTTTCCTCTCCCACTGGGGGAGGGAAGCAGGGGGAAAGGGAGGGAAAGAGAAATTGCAAGGAGCAACCTTTGGCATGAATTACAGTGCTCTAACACCCAGCTGAGGCTTCAGGGCTAGGGGGAAAGACCTGCTGCAAAGCGTTCTCATCAAGGTTCCTTTTTGGACCAGATGTGGTCTGTGGTAGCCTGGGGTAACAGTTTTCTAGGAAGAAATGGAGGCACAAATGGCAACGGAAGTCAGAGGAGCCATGGCCCAGATGATCAAAAAAAATCACTTGGGACTGTCTTTGGAGTGATATACTGTATATTTAGTAATAAGAGTGTGTCCAATGACCAGGGTCTTCACAACTCTCAGATTAAGTAATGGAGTCCTGGGTAAAATCTCACTTTGTTGGGCAAAGACGCATCCAGCTTCTTCCATGCCCTACCCCTGCCATGCACCTTGGTTTTACCCAAGAGGCTGACAGGTCAAGGCCTGAAATGAGGAGCTTTGCAAAAGAAAGTTTATTTACAAGGCTCCAATTGTGAGGAGGTAGGAGACCCAAGTCTCCAGTCACCTCCTCGAGTTTGGAATATTAGGTTTATGTGATAAAGAAACAAGTTGGCCTGAGGTCTGGGGAAAGATGAAGTCATTAGTGACCTGTGCAGGTGTAGTCAAACTTCACGACTCTTCGTCGAATGCATGTTCAGAAAATGGCGATCTTAGCATGATCTGAAACAGAGGCAGTGGCGTGAACCTGTGGGCAACCAGACTCACTACTTGCAGGTCGTTATTACTTGTCTTTGTGCATGTTTCCCCACCTCTCCAAGGAGCTCTGTGAAAGTAAGGATTTTGACTGGAACATCTGTGCTTCCTCAGTGCCTGTTACTTTGTCCGAAATACAGTTAAGCATTCAATGTAAAATTAATACAGAGTTATGAAGTCTAAAATTACAGTGTTGGTATTTCAAGAGAATAGGTTCTTGTCACCAGGTGTGAAATCTTTCTCTAGAAAAAGAGGCACAGGATCCAACTTCTGTTTCAGTCAATGTTTTTATCAATGGCATGGATGAAGTTTGAGAAAGGATAATTGCATAATTTGTATATGACAAAGTTTGAAGAAATTAATTGCCAAGCACATTCAGACTCTGACTGTATCAGCAGGCTAAAACACATGCCAAAACCACACAGATGAAATCTAGTCATGCTAAGTGTAAAGTCTTTCATTTAGATTCAAAGAATCAATTGAACAAGTACAAGATAAAGGCACTCTAGCTTGGCAGAGATCCATGAGAAAAAGATCTCAGAGTTTGAGATGACCACAAGCTCAATATGGTGATTCAGTGGCTAAGAAAAGAAAAAATAATTAAAGCATTCCAATTAGAAGAGAGAAGCAACAGCCCAACTATAATCCCTTGGTTGGGCCATTGTTCTGTGCTCTTAGTATCTCATATTAAAAGGAACAGAGGCAGGTAACCAGGACCCCTAGGGGTCTAGAAACAGTGAGGAAGACTCTGGGGGTATTTTCTAGAGAATAAATGACAACTAATTTTCAACTCCTGCCCTTTGAAGGAAAGGGAAGTTAAGATCTCCTCGCAATTTAAAGGTTAAAAAGGCAGTCTTGGGAGCCAGAATTGCCTGGGTTCAAATCCCAGCTCTGCCATTTACCAGGTGAAGCAAGGTCAAGTTCCTCCACTTCTCTGTCCTCCAGTTTCCCCATATGTAAAATGGGTATAATGCTTCTTACCTCCTGGGTTAAATGAGTTTGCATGTGAAAAGCTCTCCAAAATGACAGAGCCACAGAAATAAACAAGGAGTGATGGCTACTGCAGGGCCGAGTCCACCTGAGGCAGACCAGGACAGAAGTGCAGAAGTTACCAGAGAACATATTTCAACAATGGGAAATTTCCCAACAACTGGAACTGCTGTTTATGCAGGTGGGAAGGCTGTGTTTCTGGTTATTAGGCCCATCAAACAGCCTGGACACTGTGGACAAGACCTCCATGCTGCCCGATGTGCTAGATGTGACTCCATCCGAAGACCCTTGCAGCTCTAAGACCTCTGGAGTCTCCAGGAAATGTTCTTCTCTTCCTTTTGCGGAGCTGGTCAATTTTTCCTTTTATATGGGAAATGTAAGGATGGAGCACCAGGGTGGATGGGATATGGCTCAGTAGTAAAAAGCTTGCCTAGTTTGCATAAGGCTCTGGATTCAAGGCCCAATACCAGAAAAAAAAATAGCATCAACAGGACTTCATACTTTATAGAAAGTGGTCTCAGACCCTCCACAGCTCCATTGCAAAGGCTTTGAGTCCCTGCCCATTAAAACAGAGGATGCTCACCCCAGCAGAGCCCGCAGTGAGTCGGGGTCAGTGTGAGTGCTCTGAGTGCTCTCCCAGGAAGTAGGAGGCACATTCCTGGTGGGCCCCTGAGCTCCACACAGTGGGCTTAGGTCTTGTCCCCCACTCCTTCTATGCATGCGGTGAATGAGCACCAGAAAAGGCCAGGTGCCTGGGGGCTCAGAGGGGAAACAAAAATGAGATTTAATTACAAGAGCCACCAAGCTCCCCTAGGGACAGAGTCTTTGCAGCCAGGTCCAAGGGTGACATTTCGTGAAGCTCAGGGAAAAGGGCTCCTTTTCTCCTGTGCCTCTGCCTCCCAGATGGTTGCCAGCATGTTATTTCAGCAGAGAGGCTACCTTGGCCAGCAGGGCCCCGGTGAGAATGCACCAGCAGGAGGCCTTGATTGAATGACTGACCCAGAGAAGGACGGGCAGATGGGAGTGGTCAGGTGTCCTGGTGGCTGCCTAATACTAATGGTTTTACCACTCTCCCAGAGCGACTTCGGATCAAGCTGCTTCATCTCCTAGAGCCTCCGCTTCCATATCTACAAATCAAGGGGCTGTGCGGGTGGCCCTGAAATGTCCCTTCCTGTCCAAACACAGTCTGCCAAGAAACCTCCCATCCTGGGTTACTTAGCTCTCCTGACAACCCACTGAGGTTAGAAAACCAAATTCTAGAGTTCACAGAAGAGGACACAGGAGGGAAAATGACCTGCCTAACTTCACAGAACATGGAAGCAGAAGAAATGAGACTAAAACCCATGTCTGTGGGATTTCAAATGGGGTCCTTTTCTCCAACCAGTGGCCCCTTCCTCACACCATACAGGGCACACCAAACATGTTCCTATCCCAAGACCTACAAGGTCTTTGTCGTGGCAATCCACAGTGAGTAGGGGGTGGTAAGGAAGGGGCAGAGTCTGCTAAAGGTCAGGACCAGCTCCTCCCTGGTTTTTTGGATAGAAGCTGGATATTGATCTTCCCTAGGAGGCAGCGTCCTGGCCCCAGAGAGAAGATTGATCAGGGTTTGATGCTGTAAGCACACAGCATCGTTTTGGCACATTAGCTGCGATCCGAGCCTTTCTCTGCAAATGGATGTGAATTTTATGGCATTGTTTATGGAACTGAATATTCAGATTGATTCTCTTTTTCCCCCACCCAGAGTTGGAAGGAGCAGAAACACCACAACCACCCACTCCTTGGGCCTGTCTCCCCCAACCTGGCAGACAATGACTCAGTCCTCCTCCTTCCTACAAGACCCTCCACATGTTCTCAGTAATGCCAGGGACAAAGTCCAGAGCTCCCATGTCTCCTGATCCTCCTCCATTCATTCCCTGAAACCTAGAAGCCTGTAATTAGGAAAAACAAGGCAAAATAAATGAAACTAAACAAAGCAAACAGAAGAAAAGGCAGTCTCTGAGCCATTTCACGTAGACTAGGTCAGCTGGGGCTCTGCAGAACAGCTCATCTCCTATCAATCTCTGAGCAGGTGTCTCCCCATTTAGCCAACAAGCCCCAACCCCTTCCTTGATTCCCTAACAAAGAAGCTACAGCATCTCCCTCTCCTCATCCAGCCTTGGCTCCCCCCACCCCAGGTTGCAAGCCCTGCTCCAGGGCTTAAAAAGAGGGCAACATTCACTGGCTGTAGGTCCAGCCTCTTAACACCTGGCCACCTGCTTTTCCTTGGGAGGCAACAGTGTCCAATCACCCCTATCAAACCCCACTCCCATCCCAAAGCACCAGTCTCACTGCTGGAAAAGACAATCTGAGAGATCCCTAATGGCCACTATAACTAGCTAGACTAGTGCATCCTCCTCCAAGCCTTGACCCTCCATCTACACACAACATGGAAGGGATCTGGCATCTAATATACTTTTCTTCTTCACAAACTCCTGAAGTATATTAATATGTGAAAAGCACTCCAAATCCTATATGAAGCAACATCTTTTACTGTATTTAACACAAAACTCTCCAAACTTATTTAATCATGGATTTCTTTTTTTCCTAAAAAAAAAAAAAACTACTGCCATTTTGGAACTAGGGTTCCATGAAACACACTGCAGGAAACTCTGGATGTCTTTTAACCTCTGACAGGTTGTATCTACAATCTAAGCTTCTACAACATTACAGAACATGGCTAGATCTATATGCAGTCTTTCTGGATCTTCAAGCATGCCCCTGTTGTCCATCAGGCCTGTCTGTGGGATGACTGGAGGTTCCTCCTTTGGCATTTATCTGCTGGAAGGGGAAAGATTTCAAGGTCCACACCTTTG
Organism: Ictidomys tridecemlineatus; assembly: GCF_052094955.1. Classification (NCBI taxonomy): domain Eukaryota; kingdom Metazoa; phylum Chordata; class Mammalia; order Rodentia; family Sciuridae; genus Ictidomys; species Ictidomys tridecemlineatus. The sequence goes on from NC_135480.1 coordinate 99,916,311, forward strand.
AATTTCTATTCTACTGTCAATCTTGCTACCTGCTGCCCCTGCAACAGCACAACTATAGTGGGATCCTACAAGTCAAATTTTGGTTCTGTCTTTGCCACTTACACCTATGGGGTCTTGGAGAAGTCACTGAAGTCCTCTGAGCCTTACCGTGATACATGGAATTCTAAGATGGCCTCTGAGATCCCCAGGCTAGATGCAGCACATTTATAGAGATCCCTCCCCTTGAGTATGTGGAATCACTTGTGTGATTAGATTACTAATCAGTTGATTTTGAGTTGATTAAAAGGATGATATCTTCAGTAGGCCTGACCTAATCAGGTGAAATCTTTCTAAAAAGATGGGGATCAGAGAATATCCCCAAGCAGGCATGGGGCAGGGGGAATATGGAAGCAAACAGCCATGCTGTGAGTGGCCTATGGATGGAGTCACTTAGCTAGGAGGTGAGGGTGGCCTTTAGTTTAGAGTTTTATGTGACAACAAAACATGGGAGAAGCAGAAGTTGAAGCAGGTGTGTTCAAGAGAAACATGTGCACAAGAGAGACAGAGGGGACGGGCACCTCCTTTAAAACAACCCAAACTGGTGGTAACTAATCTTATCCTGTGACCCCTAACTCACTTCCAGGAGACCTGATCCAGACTCAAGAGAACTAACCCAGTCTCAAGGGCATTAATCCATTCCTGAGGACCATGCCCTCTGACCTAATCACCACCCTCTAAGCCCCACCTCTTAAAGGTTCCCCTATTTCTCAATATGTTTACATAGGGAACGAAGCTTTCAACACATGAACTTTTGGGGGATATTTAGCAGTTGCGGAGAGCAACTTCCAGCCAATAACTAGCCAGAAATTGGGATGACTACAGCAAAGTGAATTTGCCAACCACCCATATGCGCATGAAAGTTGTCCCTAAACCTCAGTGAGGTCACAGTTCTGATTGAAACCTAACTTGCAGGCAGGTGAAACCCTGAGCAGAGAGCCCAGCTACCCCATGCTTGGACTTCTGACCTACAGAACTCAAGATACCAAATAAGCATTGTTAAAAGCCACTAAATTGCTGGATATGGTGTCACATGCCTATAATCCCAGCTGTTTGGCAGACTGAGACAGAAGGATTATAAATTCAAAGCCAGCCTCAGCAACTTAGCAAGGTCCCGTGTCAAATAAAAAATTAAAAAAGGTCTGGGGATATGGCTCAGTGACTGAGCACCCCTGGGTTCAATCCCTGGTATAGAAAACACACACATTAAGTTTGGGGCAATTTGTTACAAAACAGTGAAAACAAATACATTCAGTTCTATAAAGTGTGAATAATACCTTCCTCATAGGTTTTTGTGAGGATCCAATGGTATGGTATGCATTCCGTGATTAACAGAGATTGGCAGATATTGTCTGCTCAAAAAATTGTCACTTTAATATGAAGATAGATATAATATCTACTATGTGAGATTATCATGAGAATTATAGGATCATACTGCATATAATTTGCTTAACAACATTTGTGTCCATGAAGATAAGTACTATGATTGGAGCACAGGACAGGCCACCAAAGGTGACAGCCAAGTTACTAAGAGCCAAATGTGCCTTTCTATGCACAGTCTTTGCCACTGTCCATTGGAACCACAGGATTCCCTCTCATTCACATGCTTGACTGCTGCCTGCCACTGAGAGCAGCCTCCCAGGAGCCTGATCACTTCTACTCTTTGCACATCATTTCTCACTCTTTCAGGAATGTCCCTGAATGTGCCTTGAGATTTTAGTGAACTGAGCAGTATCAAGCCAGAACCCACATGTGAAAAGAGAAACCTCCTGAGACTGGCTTAACAAATTTAACCTCCTGGAAGCAGGAAGGCCTCACCAATAGAGATTGAATGTGTTCATATGTGCTGGGAACTTAATCCGCAAAGTCATATGTTAATGGTATTTGGAAGTAGGCCTTTGGGAGGTAATTAGGATTAGATGCATTCATGAGGGTAGGGCCCAGGGTGGCATTAGTGGTTTTATCAGAGGGAGAGAGTTGAACTAGCACACTTGCTCTGTGTTGCCTGGGACACCCTTTACCACGTTATGGTGCAACAAGAAGACTCTCACAGATGCCAACCCCATACTCTTGGGATTCCTGGACTCCAGAACTGTAAATGAAATAACATTCTAGTCTTTATACATTACCTAGGGTCAGATATTTTGCTATAGCCAAAAAACAGACTAAGACATTAAGTTTCCAAACTCTAAGAAGGTCAGTGATCAGGTTCATTGACAGTCAATAATAATTTCATCCAATAGCAAGCAATTTCATCCATCCATGTGTTGGGCCTGTGCTAGGCATTAGGGATAAGATAGTATCCATGGAAGATTGAGGGTACAATCAACCTGCCTAGTATGCACAGGCTGTGGCTTCAATCCCTAGAACTACAAAAACAAAAACAAACAAACAAAAAAAAACAGCATTATTGGACCTGAGGAGTTCCTAGTGTGTTAGTGGTACAAACATTTGGTGACAATACTTGGTGACAATAATGAGATTTCCATCAAGGACCCAACCTCAGATTGGAATTCCCCAGACCTATTTGGCTGAATCAAAGGCAAGACAATGACTATTTATTTCTTCGAAGTGGACATTAAATGTCCAGTTATAAGATTTTCAAGCAGGCTATTACCAAGCCTGCTTCCTAATTTTGAGGCAGCAGCCACCCAGTTAGTGGAATAACACACGTTGCATGGAGATGAAGTACCTGAATCAGGTGGCACTGTCAATCCACAGATAGGACAGTGAGCAGGAGAAAAGTACTAAGCACAGCCCCATGCGGGAGCACTCCCCAACTCCTACCACTCCTGCTCCTGGCAAGGCACAAAAATAAAAATTCAGAGAGACACATCGTGACAAAGTCATTTAACAAGTTAAAAGTGACTACTACATACCCAGGCAATGCAAATTGCAGATGCAGGTGAAAGGGTAAAGTTTCTAAGCTGGAAAGCTTGAATTAAAATGTAAATGATTAGGTATTATTAAGTTCCTCTGTTACACCCAGATTCCTAAGATAGCTAAAACAACGCCCTACTGGCCATTTAGCCTAGGGCCCTGTGCAGTTCGTCACAGGGCCCGAACCAATCAGTTTGAATGTGTAACCCGCTTAGGAATGACCAATCACCCCCGCCCGACCTGTTCCCGCCAATGAATGTGCCAATCACATCTCAGAGTTGTTGCTCAATTTTCCGCGCCTCATGATGATTTGTTCTGATGTATGCAAAGCCCACCGCCCTCTCCAGAAAGTGTACTTGAGCTCTGCTTGACCTCAGCTCTGGGCTCTGAGCTGCTCTCCCTTCTTGAGTGGGCACAGAGTCCCAGCGCGCTGGAACGGATCCCCAATAAATTTCCCCCTTGCGATTGCATGAAGTGAGTCTCTTGTGTGGTTTCTCCCTCCGACGCTCCGCTGCACCCCAACACAGGGAGGTTTTGTATTTTTAAGAAAGTTGTAGGTGTAATCTCATTGAGAAGGTAAAGTTCGAACAGACTTGAAAACAAGAGGGTTTGTAAGGAACAAATTTGTCCGTAAACTCAACAAGCCAAAACAACCATTTACCTGTCTGAGACCGTAGCGGCCAGTTGCAGAAGAGAAGGGGGGGGGGGAACAGAGAGAGAGAGAGAGTGAGAGAAAGAGAAGAGTGAAAGGGGGAGAGTAAGAGTAAGAGAACAAGCACGAACAGGGGGTTGATGTTTATGGATGTAGAGGAGCAAGGCGAGTGGGCTGCTACTTCTTCATTGGCCAGAGTTCACACCACTTCAGGGATTGGAGGCACCATTCAAAGTTCATGCCATTCACAGGGATTGGAGGTGATGGTTCCTGCGCCATTCAGTGCGTCATGGACCTGAGCTCCCGGAAGAGAAGTGCTCCTGGCGCCATCTTTACCAACAGGGTTTAGCCAAACAGGTAGATGAAAAGGTTTTTGTTTGTTCTGTATTGTTTTGTTTTTGTACTGGGGATTGAACCCGGGGCACTTAACCTCTGAGCCACAACCCTTTTTATATTTTATTTTTGAGACAGGTTCTGGCTAAATTGCTTAGAGCCTTGCTAAATTGCTGAGGCTGGCTTTAAACTCACAATCCTCCTGCCTTAGCCTCTGGTGCCACTGGGAGATGGGAAGTTTTCTAGGCAATAGGATAGCTAGAGCAAAGACCCCAGGGCAGATCTTTATCTGGGAGCAGGGAGGAAGTCGAGGAAGGCCATGTGGGTGTGGCCGAGTAAGCCACCTGGTAAGTAAAAGTAAATGCAAATGGGATGCCTCAACTAGACTCTGAGGGAAACAGGGAGCCTCTGCAGGCTTTTGAGAAGAGGAGTGATGTGATCTTTCTTAGGCTTTAAAATGACTTTCTGGTGGTGGCATTGGCAATGGAGGGGGGAGATTAGAATCAGGGAGATCTGTTAAGAGGCTAGTGGAGTAACTCAGGTGTGCAATGAAGATGGCCCCAACCAGGGTGGGAGCAGTGGACATGTGAGAGTTAGTCAGATTCCATATATATTTCTAAAATAAAGCAAAAGTAGAGTATTTTCTGGTAAAATGGATAAGGTGTGCAAGAGAATAAGAGAAGGCAACAATGATATTTGGGGGCCTAAGCAATGGGAAATTTGGAGTTGTCATCAGTAGAGAGAAAGGCTGTATGTACATCACATTTGGAATGGGTTGGTGAGGTCAGGAATCCAGTTTAGGGCATGTTGACACTGAGAAGCCACTCAGGATTCTAGAAAACACAGGGACGTTTTGCACTTTTAGATAGGTAAGAACAGGTTCATGGAGGCTATTGGACATGCAAGCCTCGAATTCAGGAAAGAGATTGACATTGGAGTCATCAGGATACAGATATTTCAAGACCAAGTGAGATCATGTGATCAAAGAGTAGCCCTGGAGTTCACAGAACACCCAACATTAACAAGGCTTGCAAAACAGATGAGGAAAAAAATGGAGGTGACAAAGAGTCATCTGTGAGATAAGAAGAGACTGTCATATCTGAGAAGACAAGAGGATGGGTGTAATGAGCAGAATCAGAGCATGGCTGATGGCCAAGCAAGATGTAGACTCAACACTGTCCACTGGGTATAGCAATAAGGTCGTCACTGGTACCCTTGCTAAGAGCAGTTTCAGTGTGGAGTTGGTGATAGGCTTTAGTGGGTAGGACTAACTCCGTTGTGGAGGTTTGCTGTAATAGGAAGAATGATATGGGCAGTAGCTTAAAATAGAAATGAATCAAGAGTTTTCTTGACATGTGAGAATACTAATTAGCATGTTTATATGCAGACGAGAATGGTCTAGTTCAGAGCTAAAATTGCATATAAGAAAGAATCACTGGAGGCAAGGGGAAGAGTTGACCTTAGCTAGGGGCCTGGACAGTTCATGCATGTGTGGGAAGGCAGAGCATGAATGACAGATGCTAGCAGGTGGGTAGATACAATGGTGGAAATTTGTGGCAGTCCTTTTTTGATTGCTTTAACTTTCTCCATGAAGCAAGAAGAGAGCTGAGATTAAGGGCAAGAATGGTACCCGCTGAGACAACTAGGGGTATGTTGTCGTGATAGGTGTTAAGACATATGATATTTATCAAGCTTTTGCTTCATGTTGCCTTAAGCTCTTGACATGCACCATCTTCACAGCAGTCTCCAGAGGTCTGTTATTATACACCCTTTAAAAATGGAGAGATTAGGCTCAGAATAATTAGGCAAGTGGCCCTTCACTACCTGGCTGATAGGGCAAGAGTTAGTATTCAAACTTGCTGCAAAGGCTGTGCCCTTAACTGGGGGAGGGTGAAGGGAGGGGGAGTGGAGGGCAGAAGGATATCTTCCCCATTTCATGTCAGTGAAGGACCAAGAGGAGGAGCTGGTTGGCTGCCTCCAAGATCCATGAACAAATGAATTAATCAGTGAATTGCTCAGATGTTCCTCACACCTGCTAGGTCCCTTTGGGGTTCTCTTACTATGCTTTGCACATATCTTAATTAAAGACTACATTCTCATGGTCTTTTAGACTCCATTATCATGTACCTCAGAATTCCTTTGACTCCATTAGGCAGACACAGGACATCCTAGAAGCACGAGTGTTTCTGTATGAGTTTCTGGTTGTTGCTGTAACAAGTCAAGCACAACTTAGTTGTGCTGGAAACAACACAAATTTATTATCTTACAGTCCTGGAGGTCAGATGTCTGACACAGATCTCACAAGCTAAAGTCAAGATGGTGGAAGGGCTATGTTCCTTTCTGGAGCCTCTAGGGAAGAATCCATTTCTTTGCCTATTGAGCTTTCAGAGACCATCTACATCCCTTGGCTTGTGGCCCCTTCCTCCATTTTCAGAGCCAGAAATACAGACTGAGTCCTTGTCACATGTAATTACTTTGACCTCTTCTGCCTCCACTTTCACTGCAAGGAACACTTATCATTGCATTGGGCTCACTCAGATAATCTAAGACACTCTCCCTAATTCAAAGTCAGCTCATTAGCAATTTAGATTTCCCTTTGTAAAGGTACAGGCTCAGAACATAGACATAGGGGTCTACCACAATGCCTGCCAAGGTCTCGGCTTGGCACCAGAATCACGAGCCACCACACACCTTTGCAGGTTCAAACAGCGATTCTTTATTCCCGCTCTCACACTGCCTCCACACAGGTCCAGGGGCAATCGCGTTCTGCCGTCTGCCCGCACAATTCACCTACTCCACGAGGCTATCTCCAAATCTCATTTTAATCTCACGAGAACTCAACGGGAACAAGCAGCAGGAACACCCTAATCCCAGCAATAATCTTCAACCTCTAACTTCCCTAAAACCCATTATCTTAAACTGGCAACTCCTTAAACTCAAGGATCCGGTTACTTCCTCAAACCTGATCAGCTCTAAACCCGGATCCGCCTTGGTCCTTGAGCAAGGTCACCTTATTAAAGCATGCATGCAATGTCCCATCGAATGTCCTCTAAGCAACATGGGGTACGCTTGGCAAGGAAATTTCGATGCATCATTCCTACTTGGTAATGGCCCTCAGCAAATGCCTATGGATTTCTAGCTCATGGTCTACTCATGTCGCCTCTCTGGAACACTAGCCTATGGGTCCTTATTGTCTTCATTCATTCATACAGGAGTATGAACCTTTGGAACCATCCCTGGTCTGAGGGTCATTCTCCTGCCTTACCTATAGGACATGTGGAATACCTATAGGAATGTTGGAATGCAAAACATGTATTTTGCACCAAATCCACTGTGTGCTGGGAGGGTGTGGAGATTACAGAAGGAGCAGGGGAAGGTAGGGTTGAGGTTGGAGGGGGTGGTCCCCTCGGTCTCTCTAGCACTTTCTCTGCTTCTGCCTTGGTGAAGATTTAACAGATATATGGGCTGAACCCTGGTAGCTTGTGGGGGTTTTCCTGACAAACATTGTTAGCAGGGCTATTTAAATCATTCTAATTGTTCCAGAAACACCCCATTAAGTTTCCCAGTGAGGGATGCTGAGGAAAAGGGCGAGGAGAAATTGAGGAGAAACTGAAAAAGAAAAGCTGCTACGGTCCTGCCATTTGGTTCCTGCAGACTCCTGTGCCATTTGCTTCAAACAAAGAAGCAGGGGAGGGAGCCAAGGGCAAGGGGAAAACAAACAGATAGTGTCAGGTCCTGCCATTAGAAATGCAAAATTCATTAGAAAAACATTGATTGCAAAGAATTGATTTGGTAGTGATTTGATTGTCAGGCATTTGCTACACCCAAGGAAAATTATCATTATGATTCAGAATTTGTAAAAGAAGATAAGAGAGGAAGGCCTTGAACAAGGACATGCAGTTGGAGCTGCCTGTTGTCGGAGACCCAGATCTGGCCTGGGAGCTGCCCCACAAGATGACCCTACTATCTCTTCAAGGAACTGGTGATTTGTTTGTCACTATCTCAGCTGTGTACTCTGTACAGAGACATAGACCTGAGGGACATGACCCCATCCTGCAAAACTGCTTGGGACAGTTCCTTTGTTTCTGCTACCTCCCCGGAGGGGTGACCACACTCTAAGCTCTGGTGGTGCTTGACTCTCTCTCCCTCCTTCCCCCCTCCTCCTTCACAGAGAGCTTGCACAGCTGAATCTGGGGCCAAATAAAAAATTGGGGCTTCAGGTTACCAAGCATGCCCAGACAAAGGCCACCCTCGTACAGCTGCCCACTCCTTGGAGAATGCTGCTAAGCCTACCCCAGACCCTGCTCTCATGGCATACCTGCCTCTGGTCCCAGGAACCCTCCCCTCTTCCACCTTTTTCATTCTCCTGCCACCTTCTCAGTCCTTTAGGGCACAGGGAAAGCCAGGTCCTTTCTGTTTGGGATCTTGGTATACTGCTTTTGGCCTTGACTTCACCCTCCTCATCAATACAGTTTCTTTAGGAAGCTCTTGACTTTTCTCTATCCCATCTTTCCAGAGCCAAGCTCCTCAGCTGGTTCTGAAGATGACTTTCTATCCACTAAAACCATTTGCCAGTTTCTATCTTATTATTGGGTCATTTGTTCTAGAAGACTCTGTTCCTATCCCTGCACATCTGTTCTGCCATCTTCTGTTTTCCCACATCTGCCTCTGTTTTCTCTCTCCTCTTTAAAGGCACCAAGCAACCACTAGTTTTTCTTGGTTTTGCTCCTTTAATCTCCTGGATGCTGGCTGGGTTTAGGATCTTCCACATTGCTCAGCTTGGGTATCTTCTCTCTTTACAAAGTTTCTTGGACTCTGACTCTAAATCCTCTTCTGTACAATAAGATGATGATAATAACTTGCCTACCCACCTCAGAGGTTCAGATAGAATAACCACAGTGTAAGCACTTTGCAAACCAACAGAGCCACTCAAATATAAACTGCATTTTTTCTCCAATTCAAGGATACACAATGTAATTTGTATTTTGAAAGCAATTGCCAGTGATTAGTATTAAATTATGAAGAAATGCCTTTGACCAATAATCCTCAACCTTAGATGCAAAATAGCAATGCCATTGGTCTGGTTGAGACTTAAATAAAGTATTCTTGGAAAGTTTCCAGGTAAAGTAGTTCTGCAACCAGGGCTGAGAAGCAATGCTTCAAACTTGACTTTCTCATTTTACAGTCATCCCCTATCCATCCAGGAGTGAACTCTCCTCCACCACTAACTTTCCTTCCCACCCTCCTTCCTAATCTTCCTATCAACAGTGGATCTTTGGAATGAAATATGTAAGGGGACAAAAGTCCTCGAACTTGGGAGACTGAAGAAAGGCTTGGAGATGATGGCCCATGGAACTATCAAAGGGAGCTCACAAAGAGAAGCTCCCTTCCTCCTTAAAAGATACCTCTGCTTCCTGTTTCCTCTTTTAGACCCCTTATTTGCCTCACCCCAGTCCTGACCCCTCCTCTTCCCCTCATCAGCTGACTCTGATGTTGACTTTATGTAGTCATCAGTGTCTCAGTCCAACCTCTGCTAACAGATGGCAATTTATTTCATCAAATCTAAGATAACATCATTTGTAAAATGCACCGCCACCTTATGTATCATTAAGAAAGAGAAGCATACTGTCAAATAAACTGTGATATGGCATCCATGGTAAGATGCATCCAAAGTCAGAGATGCTAAAATGTGAACAAATTGAAATTGATGAGACACACAAATTTTACCCATTTATCCCAACTCATCCCCTTCACAGAGCTGCTGTTCCTCAGCTAACTCCTAGGGTGGAATCACCTCAGGTCCCTGCTGCCATCCCTCTCTGCAATTCCTGAGGCCCTTTAGCTATTGACTAGGAGGAGGAGGAGAGGAAGAAAATATCCCAGCTCTCAATTGCTTCAACTTTCTTCTTCACCACACTAAAGAGTGAGTCTGGTGAAAACCAAGGAACCAGCAGGGCTGAGGAAACAGGGGAGACACAGTCAGACAAAGCCCCCTTGGAGCAGCCTTGGCCCCACTGGTATGAGCTGACAGGAGTCACACTCTTCCAGGGACCTGCACACTCTATGCCACACACTGCTGAATGCTGTGAGTGCAGTGGCAACTAAGGCTTGCTCCCTGACCTCAAGCATCCTCTCTCAGTCTACACAGCTGCCACCTCTAAGCATGTAAAAGGACTCTAAACAGGCCGTCCCTAACTCTATTGGAGGCCAGGGTCGAAAGTCAATCAGAGAAGACTTCACAGAGGGAGAAACAATGGCCAGATCAAGGAGGATAAAGAGGAAATTATCAATCCAAGGAAAGGAAAGGATATTCCAGGCAGAGAGAAAAGCATGAACAATGAAAATCAGGCATAAACGTTCAAAACATATTGAGGAGCTACAGTGGCAAGGGATAAAATGGAGCCCGGTTGTAAAAATCTCAAATGGTAGGCTAAAGAGTTAAGACTTTTGTCCTAGCAACAGGGAGTCATGGAAGGCATTTGAGCAGGAAGGGGCATGCCTTCTATGCATGCATGCAGAACACTTAGTAGCCTAGCACTTCTGCTAAATAGATCACAGATCTCAATGATCTTCTGACACCTGGGCTTCTCAGACTACCAGGTTGTCTCACAGGCTCTGTCCCTCCCTCTCCTTCTAGCAAAACTGAAACTCCAAGGATGGCACAGACATCAGCTCAGAGGGATTGGCTTGAGGGAAACCCTCAGAGGCATAGCACTAATCCAGGTTGCAGCAACTCTCTGCAGTAGTTCATGGGGTTGAGGTGGGGAAGAACTCTCATCAGGATCATTTGAAAAGAAGAAGGAATCTGGAATCCAGAGAGTGTTTGACAAGAAAAAGTTAACCATAAGCTTCTGGTCACCAAATATCACACTGAGCAACCCTCTAAGAGACAAAACCTTGGATGGCAAGGGATGATATATGCAGGGAAAACTGCTTCTATCTACAATTAAGTGATAATTCTCAGCATCATGAGAAAAAGCCAGTGATCCTTTTTTAAGAGTGAAATTTGCTCAAAGGACATCCAGAATTGCTGTAATGAGCACACCATTCATTTTATTATACACTGCAGGAATTGTCACCATGGCGACTCAGGCTTCTCTCCAGGATTAGACAGTTCCTGGTGACCAAAAAGGACCTCAATCTTTGATATCCTAGGATTTGGAGTCAAAGTCAGCAAGAAAGATTTGGGGAGGTTTTTCTTGAGGGCTATTTCCTGGAAGAATAAAAAGAGGCAATGTATTAATTAAAGTAACACTAGCTGCTATAACAAATAAACCCCAAATCTTAGTGGTTTAATCCAATGAAAGTTTTGTTTCTTCCTGTGGAAGGGAAGTGCTCTATTTCAAGGAGTCATTCAGGATCCAGATGGATAAAAACTTTACTCCCATCAAAAGAGGTTATCTGGGCTGGGGTTGTGGCTCAGTGTTAGAGTGCTTGCCTAGCATGTATGAGGCACTGGGTTCAATTCTCTGCACCTCATATAAATAAATAAAATAAAGATCCATTGACAACTAAAAAATATTTTTTAAAAGAAGCAGTTACCCCAGGGTCACCTTGGCACACACTTACAACCAGCAAATAGAAGAATATTGAGACAATATATGCCAAGCAGGCTAATAGAAACAAGGGCTGGGATTGGCATCTGTCAATCACTTCTAGTCAGTTACATGGCCCACTTAGATGCGGATGAGGAAATGTGATCCTTGCCTACATAGGGACTTCTCTATGACAACTTGACATTATAGAAAAAACACCAATTCTGCCTGATGTAAATAAGTTTGGTAGAAATAAAGGAAAGAGCACTGGACTGGGAGTCCACGAGTGCTGTGACTACTCCAGGCTCTCTCATAGCAGAATATGTGATCTTTTCTTTCCTAAGCCTCAATGTCTTTGTCCTTAAAATGGAGAATGGAAGTAGTTGAATGTAATGGTCTCCAGCAGGCTTTAGCACAAAATTGAGGTTGTGTTGTGGATGAGAAATAGTCGTCTGAGCCCATAAAAAGTTCCACCCAGCAAGCCACCCCACGGGCATGGAGTCACACTGCTTTATCTCATTCCCCATCTGACATCATACAAATGGGACCCTAGAGAGACTGGAAATTGAACAGTCCCCATAGGAGAGGAAACATGAAAGGTTACATGATTTGAGCCTGCATGGGGGTCCAAACGACCTTTCCTTGCATAGAAAGACACAGGCTGCCAATAGAGTGACCAATAAAGCAGACGGTACCAGAATCTAGGCTGTCCCCAAGGACCACAAGGATTGAGTGGAAGGGCTCCTGCTGCCTGAGTCACACAGGCAAGCTCACGGCATGCAGGCAGGAAATGCCAGAGTGACAGACACACGAAACCCATCTGTTACCACAAACTGACACAGCATTCACATGGTGGATATACAGGGCAAGGTACACACCATAAATGCACACATATGGATGTGCACATATGCAGAGGTACACATAGATGGATACACAGTCAGTAAATACCTGGCCAGGGATGACAAGAACAGACTTGTCTGTGTGTGTATAATTTTTTTACAGTTATCCACACAGATACACACAGAGGGACATTGGGATATTACACCAAGACTCAGGATAGGTATATGGGAAATGGGCTACATTATGCTTATAAATACACAGAATTCACATTGATTCATTGTGTTCACATGGATATCCACAGTTTTCCATAGATAGAAATGCACACTGAAATACATACACAGCAACATACATATGCAGCCACCCATGACCAATGCCACACATGTATACACCCATGTACAGAGTGCATCCAAATGAAGATCTTACAGTCAACCAAGTCATGCAGACAGGGATGCAGTGGGGAACCTGGGGCTCATCTTATACCCTGGTCAAGCATGTTGCCCTAAGTGAATCACTGCCCTTCTTTGGGCATCAGTATCCTCACTTATAAAATATGGAGACTTGAAAAGGAAACCTATAAATGCCATTTCCAAACTGGCTAACAAATATTTATAATTAAACTAGAAGATGGCCCATGTCCATGATCCAGGACATGGACTACTAAGTCTATGAAGGACTGGCAAAGAGATAACTATCAAAGCATGGGTCACTAATGATGGCTGCTCTACAGAGAGCCAGAGGTTCAGGAGATCAAACAAAGGTGACCCCAGAGCCTCCTTTCAAGGGGCCTTGGCTTACTCAACTGGACAGTTAGAAGATGAGTATGTGGCCTGCCATCCTTTAGGTGTCATGCTAGTCCCCTCACTTACAGAAGTGGCATGCCAGTACAGCTGGAAAAGGGCAAGGTTTAAGGGGCATTCAGGAAAGAAAGGATGGGGAGGAACTTTCTCTTGAGCCTCTGGACCACTGGGATAGGAAATCTGTTCAGAGGTCTTGCAGGGGGCTAGAGCCATATGAAGAGGTCCAGACAGGTGGCATACTTCGAGCAGTAAGAAACAACACTAGAGGCCAGTTAGATGCTGGTCACTCTGCCAGCATGAAGCCCACAGCAGCCCTGTTGCTTAGGGAACTCCAAAAGTGGCCTCAGAGTAGATCTGCGTGCCCTGTCTTCTTGTCCAATGGCTCATAGCTCCCTGCAGGATGACACTGCCAAGGTCCAAGAGGTGAGCATCCAAGTAGTATGGGCCCCTAATACTAATGTGCCCACATATGAAGACCTGTGTGCACCTGCATGACTCTCTGGGGGACTGCATGTATATGTTTATTGGGTCCTTCTGCACATGCCTGTCTGCACTCTCAGCCTCTGAAACTCTTGGACATTACACACTTGAGGATGAAAATCTGTGTAAACATACTTGTGTATGTTTTGGTTCATTCAAGGGGACCAAATCAACCTTGAGGGGAAAGCTATTTCCTAAGTCCCCACACTGACGGGTACATGTTGGGAAGAAATTTTTCACCTTCCTCCATTACCTGACTCTCTCCTTACCTAATTGATAAGGCTGTGAAAAACCAGGGCCTATATGGCCAGAGTCAGGGGTAGAATGCCCACTTTCTCCCCCTCCTCAGCAGGCAGGTAAGCTGGCTGAGTGCTGCCCTCAAGAAAGGAGACCTGCAGGTTTCTGGGTTCTTGCCTCTGACTCTAGGCAACCTTAAAGTAGAAGAGATGGGCAAGAAGCCCATGGGAGCTCATTTCTTTAAGTCAACTTTACAAGCAAGAAAGATGGTATGCCAACAAACCTAATTGGGGTGTGCTTTACAACCTATACGCTATCTATAGTAAAACATACCCCAATTTCAGAAATGTGAAAATATGTGTGTCTTAAAAAGAGATGAAATGCAGCAATATTTGGATCACTACCTGCCTCTTGTGCCTATTTTTCATGTGGTTAAAAAAATTGGGGAGAAGAGGGAAGCAATTCATTATCACCCTCAAATCTCTAGATATTTGCACACATCTGTACATGGGGGTATCTGTGATTATCCAGCCATTTTAGCTGGGCCTCTGGTGTCTGCCCATCTGTGGGTCACTGATTGTGTACACTGATGGTTGAGAACCTGCATTTAAGCGTGTGAATCACTGAGCATGTGATGGCTGTACACATGAGTACATTTATGTGGGTGTGAATGACTTTATGTACTTGTCAGCATGTACTGTCTCTGGGTGTGAATCTGAGTCACAGCCTCAGACCCAGACTGCCTGGCCAGCATCCTGGAAGGGCCATCAGCTATAAACCAGAGAGATGAGAGTGCCAGGGCCCCTCTTTCTTGTTCCTTCATTCTCCTTGCACTGGCTTCTCTCTCCTGAAGAGGTCACCTAGAGCCCCTCCAGAGACAGGCTCCACCTTGCTTGTCTGAGAACAACAGGCACAAAGCAATCTAGTAATTAGTAATAAGAATGTCTCCCTGTCAGGCCATTATTTCACCAGGACAAAGAAGAAGCTCAGGGGGCTCTGGGGGCCAGGAACAAGAAGGATGGAGAAATTGTTCCTTTACATCTCTTGAGCAGAGCAGGGACCCTCACTCTGTAAGACTCCTTGGTCTCCTCCTCTTCCCCATCTCTACCTCCCATCCTCTGCCTTCTTTCTGTTTCTTGACCCCAAGTATCCAGGCAACTGTCATTCCCCTGTCTTGCAGAGGGAATGAGAGCTAAGGCACAATGGAACCTAGATACAGTGTGCCCAAAGCTCAGGGCAGAAGCACAGCAATGGCAGATAGATGGGTTTGCCAATCCTCTGCCTGTGGATTTGGAAGGACACAAATTTTGCAGAGGTGGGCAAGTGTGGAGTGCCTTAAAACAATACTCTAGAGGACACAAAACTGACAAAAGAACATAAAGAAGGAACAAGAGACATGGTCCTTTTTGTCAAGGTGCTTAAAAACAATAGGAAGGAAAGAAAATTTCCATAGAAGACTATAATACACAGCACATACAGAAAGTGTCTGAGAGAAAGGCCAACAAGTGTTATGAGAGATAAGACCCCTGCCACCTACGAAAAGTGGGAAGGGCTTCTCAGAAGAGAGTGCATTTGAACTGGACCATTAAGAATCAAGAAATAAAGACCAAAGAGAAAATGATGGCCACAAGGGCCATTATGAAGATGAAGATCACGGAGGTGGTGATGATGATAATGATGATGACAACATCAATGACAACTATGAAAATTCCCTTGTCCCCTTCTAGCAATTCCTCCTGGGCCCAGACTCAGTCGCTCTATCCATTATTGCCTAACCAAGTCCAAAGACTTTTTACCTCTCCAGCTTCTGCTTCCTGGAATTTCTAGAACATAGAGGTGATCGAACCTGCCCTCCTCAGTAGACACCCACTATGATATGATTGGAAATAGGTCTTTGGTCCTGGCTCAGTGACAGGGCAGGCTGAGAATAGATGAGAAGATAATAAAAGGAAAGGGGGAAAAGACAATACTTTGCATCTGTAAAATGCTTTCTAGCTTTAAAAGCATTTTTACATACATTATCTCATGCTGGCAAGAAAGGTATTATCGACCACATTGCAAAGATGATAAGCAGACACAGAGAGGTGGGGTTTAGCCATGATCACACAGTTGGCCTTGGCTTCCTCTGCTCCCACAACGCTGCCCAGAAGGACAAGTGTGGACTCACTCTGAGACCATCAAGAAGGACTAGATGTATGCTCTGAGGATCAATCTCTCACAGCGCAGATTCCTACCAGTTCTCCAGAAGGGTAGAAAGCCCAGGTGTCCAGAAACATCCATGGCCAGAGAGCCATTGTCTAATCTCAGACCCTGTGTTTAATTTCCAACTGGAGCCTTATCCCTTTCTGACAGCAAACCCTCCAGGAGTATCTGAGAATGTGACCTTAGCACAATGCCAAGCTGTGTACCCACAAGACACACAGCCAGCTCAAGGATACTCCTCAAAAACTGGCAGGGATCCTAGTTACCTCCAAAGAAAAGCTGAGCCTTTCATTGCCTGGCCAAACCTCCATCTCCCACTATCCCTTTCTGACCATCTTTTTCCTTCCACAAAACCAGGGTGCTCACCATTCATCCCCCAAATTCACCTGCATGCTCTTCTTGTGGACTTTTGCTCTATCAGTGCCCTTCACCTAACACATCCCTCACCCCCACCCCCTGCTGACCTTCAGTCTTGTCTCCTGTGTAGGTCCTTCCTCCTCATCCATTCACACCAGTATCCCTCCACCAGCAGTCTGTCACTACCAAAATATCACACCTATCCCAGTGGCAGTGATTGATGGATGCTTCCATCACCACCAAGAAGCCTGAAGACCATTAGGGAACCACAGGGTAGGTCCCCATCACTTCTGCATCTCCCACTCCCCAACCTGCACACACAGAGCAGGCACATTTCATATTTATTAAATGATTTTTCATCATTTAATGTCATAGTGATGGTCACCGCTGCTGATGCTGAGTCTTGCACTGTAGGACAGGGTTCCACCAGGAGGGCACAGAGAAGAGCCAGAAATTTTAACCTGGGCTGGACAATGATATGTTTGCTTGGGGGCAGTGGGGGTATGGATAGAGAAGTGTCCCAGGCTTGCTAGACTCATAAAGACCCGCCTGGGAAATCCCCACTAGCAACATCCCTCTCAATCAGGCCCTCCCAGGAAAAGGAAGATACTGAGGACCATTCAGATCCCCAGAAATGTCAACACTCTGTGAAAGAGGTCTCCACTGGCCGGGGGAAATCTCCAGGCTGCCTGCACTTGTGATAAGCACAATAAATAAAACAATGAGACCCATTTGAAGGCACTTGTGAAACAGTAGAGCTCTGAGAACTTCACTTTGATGAGTTTGAAAGGCAAAGGAAAGAAAGGAGAATGAGTTTCCTCTTGGGCCCAGGTTTGTTTATCCTGCTTCTCAAAAGCCAGAGCATACAAGCTTGATGGTTTCAAAGCGCTGTAAATGTTTCTTGAATTCTAGACCAGATTATAGCAGGTCAGAAGATGCTTGTCTGACCTGAGCCAGAAGAAGCAGAGTCACAATGGCTCCCTAGAGGGTTCCTGAGGAGGACTGGCTTGAGTCCTCCATTAGGAGAGCCCTAGGTGAAGGGATAATCACAAGGTGGCTATAAGATGCAGATAAAGTAGTCCCTGTGGGTCTGAGGAGTGTGAGTGTCTGAGAATAGAATCCTGGACCAGGAGCCTAGAGTCCAGGTGTTTGGGCCTAGATCTGCCACGACCTTGCTCGTGGCACCTCTCTATTGCCCTTTGTACTTTGTCTTTGTAAAGGGTCTTATCTGAGGTGCCTCTGGACCCTATGTTGACTCCACCCTTCTTTAGGTAGTAGCTCCAAAATGAATCCGCAGCTCCTTCTTGACCCCCCTCCACCCCAGCTTATTTAAGCCCAAACCATCCAGATCCCATTCTGCATAGGCCTTTCCCAGCACACATCAGTCAAAATTCACTCATCTGGCTGGAAACCTCATGATCATACCTTAGCATGTCTCCTCTCATTATGGAAGCTTGAAACCTGCTCCTTCAGGGCCACAACCTAGCACTTGAGTGCAGTTCCTACAGTTCATAATACTAATAGCAGAAGCTAATATCTCTGAAGTCCTTATTCCATGTCCAGCTATTTAAACATACTCCCTACTTGGTCCAACCCTTCTACAGATGAGAGAAACCTAAAGCTTGAAAAGATTAATTCATCTTCCTGTTGCCTCCGCAAAAGGCTCTGGCACCCATTTCACAGCAGGCTCACCAGGTAGGCAGCCAGATGTTCCCATTTTAGCAAAAAGGAAATGGGACTGAGGAAGGTGAAGCACTTGCCAAGATCACAGCTAACAAAACAAGCAGCCACACTGTGACTTGGATCCCCATCCCAACTGCCCTGCTTTCTGATGCACTCTCCCACTTTCCTCCAAGCCTGGTGGCCTTCTAGAAAGCTGTTCCCAGGCTCACACTCATGTGGAAGAAATGGCAAGGGTTGGGGACAGGGGCAAGGGGGGCCAACCTGTCAACTGAGGCACTCCTTCTCAGGACATCCCGACACCCTCTCTGCCTGCCACTTTGGCCACAGCCAGGCAATCGATCTACTCCACCTCCCCTGTGGATCATTTCTCTATGTACAGCCAGATACTGATGGACTCTAAGTGATCACTTCAAACAAGTTCCCACTGAACCAAGATTTCTGGGGAAAAAAACAAATAACATGCAGTGCCTCTCCCCACACCTCCACAGTGGGCCTGCCTGTAGGCACACTGCTGAGGCAGACATGGGCTGCTAGGGTGTGCATTCTGCCTCCATCTTCACTCGCCCTGTTGCCTCTCCTGTGAGGCCCAAGGGAATCCTCAGCACTGGCACAACCTTTGTAGGGCCAGAGGTGCAATGTACCCTCTTCAGAGGAGGCTTACAGCCTGCCATCATAGATGAAGCCACAATTCACAGACTAGGGGCACGCGCCCCACACACTGCTCTGGCGTACTCTGCAGCTCCAGCTCTGAATCTAAGCCACAGCACAAAATCTGAACAAGACAGCACAAAGCCTATTTCTTCCCATGACTGTGTGTATGTGCATGTGTGTGTGTGTGTGTGTGTGTGTGTGTGTGTCACTGGGGATGGAATCCCCAGCCTCACTACATTCTACTGCTGAGCTATATTCCCAACCCTGAAAAACTATTGGCTATGAGTTCTCACTGCCTTCTTCCCCACCTGCCCTTCCTGCTAAAGAAAGAAGTCCTAGATGTTTAGGCAGCTTCTGGCCCTCCCTCCTTTACTGTTGAAATCAAGTAAAGTGGAGAAGAAATTCAAGAGGTAACAAGCTGAAGTCAGAGGTCATGATTGCCAACATGGACATCTGGGCCACAAGGAGTTAAAAAAAATTTTTTAATTAGTGTCCCATAGTTAAAACTCTGATTTCTCACTAAGATTCAGACTTCTCTTGACAAACTCAAGAGCTCTGTCATCTTGGACTGTATTCCTGCAGGCTTTCATTTAACCATGTGCCTGGTCCCATTCCAAAAGCTTGAATTCTGAGATGAACAGGGCAATAGAGGTCACTGTTCTTGAGAAAGATTTCTTCAAGGAGTCCCTGTGCAGGGCGTGGTCCCTCTAGTTTGCCACAGTCTCTACCATTCCCTATTATCCATCTAGTTTAGTATCCTTACCTGGCTGGAGTCTGTGACCTCCTCCACTTTCTGGTTAGAAAGGACAGAGAGCTGAAGCAAATGTGATGAAATGTTAACTTCTTTTTAATCCACGGCAGGTGCCTAAGTGTTTGTTGTATTATGCTGGTTTTGTATGAACATCTGAATCACTTTTATTCAATTCAAAAACAAAAATGAAATTAAAGAGAGTTGCTTACAGGTGAAAAGTCTAGGAGGGTGAAAGAAATCAAAGCAAGCCAAGGTTGTGTTCAGAATGGCTTTAGAAAGCTTAAGGGGAGGAAAAAGAAGATGTGGCACGGCCACTGTATTCTGTGGGAGAGAGAGAGAGAGAGAGAGAGAGAGAGAGAGAGAGAGAGAGGAAGAAAAAGCATTAAAAAAAATATTTCTGTGTGTTAGTAATAAACACCCCTTTGGCATTTTTCAAATGGTTTTATAAAATATTTCAATTATTTTTCCATGCTTTTGAATGCCTGTCTTCTGTTTCTTTTGAATGTAACACTGTGGGATGGGAATGGAGAGAACGTCAATAATTCACAGAAAGTGCCGTGACAGGGAAGTCCAAGGGACTGGGGTAGCTCTTAAGAGGGGTACCCCTTCTGATCCAGAGTCAAGAAAGGGCCCCAGGGAGGAATCCTTTAAACTGAAAGGTGGATGGATAGATGTTAAGATAGCACAAGGTGGAAGATGACGTGAGGAAGGTGAAGGTGAAGGGTGTTCCAAACAGTGGACATTGCTCTTTTAAAGGCTTGGAGAACAGATACTAGAATCTGGAAGTGGCTGGGGTGTCAGGACAGAAAGATTGTAGCAGGGATTAAAGCTGAAGGTTGGACAGGGACCCTGCCAAGGCTTCAGGAACTATAGACAACTTGTGGGCTATGTCCTGTGGGACAAGATAATAGTATGGTCAGTTTGTATTTCAAAATACTCATTTGTCTGTTCTATGGGAAATGGATCAAAGTGGGGCAAACAGGGGCAGGGAGACTAGTAGATTATTGGAATAGATTGGGAAGAGATCACGGTGACTCCAGGGAAATGGGAATTGCTTGATCCCAATGACATAGAGGAAACGGCAGGCACAGTGAAGGGCCAATTCAGCATGGTGTCCCCAGCACCTAGCATGCTTCCTGATGTTCAGTATAAAGGAATAATAAGTATTTACTGAATAAATGAATAAAAGACCTAAGGAATAAACAAGTAAATCCTGGTATGTAAATGTTAGCTTTCTTGGATCTCATCCCCTCATTGCACAATTTTTTTTAAAGTGTCTACCAATTTCTAAAAGTCCACTATGTACCAAGCAACAGTATTATGTAGTTCATAGATGTCATTACCACATCATCTCTAGGCCTCACAAAACTACTTCAGCCAGGTGTTATTATTCCCACTTGGTAGGAAATAGAAAAGCTAAGCAGTCTACTCCATTCACTTGATGAAAAGAGAACTAAATTACACCCAGGTATGTTCTTCTCATACCTCCTAGATTCTCAGAATGACCCCTTCCAGGTCGAGGTCCCTCCATGCCTATCCCTCACCTTTGTACCTCAGGAAAAAGAAACCAGCTATGAAATGAAAGGAAAGTCAGAAAGTGAAAACCTAAAGTTCCAGAATATCATCATTACCAACAAAGATTTAGTGAACATCCACAGTACACCGCTACTGTGCTGGACAATAAGGACACCCTGTCTTAGAGGAACTGAGGCTGATGGGGAGGAGGGTGACTGTGGAAGGGGTCAAGTCTTATGAGACCACATGCAGAGGTTCAGAGTGATGAATGGGCCGGGCACACCAAGTGCAACCAGGTTCTAGAGTCTGTGAGGGGAAGAGTGGCAGGTAAAAATGGAAACACGAGTGGGTGACCTCTGAATTGGGTCATAGCAATAGGGGCAAAGAGAAGGGGACAGAAGTTAAAGTTGCTTCAGTGGTGGGTTAGATGGAATGGTGAACACTTGGTTTTGACAATAAGTGGACAAATACCCACTGGGAGGTACTAGAGAATCTAGGCTTTTCAGACCTAATAGTCCCCCAGTGGCTCCATGTCCCTGGCTTCAGCATGGTTGCTGGGATAATCTGTTGTTACCCAGAGTCAAAGAGTCCCTCAGGAGTCCATCAGAAGACAGAGAAAGCACTCAGTCTCTGCCCCAGCTCCTCCGTCAACATGCAGAAGATTCTGCTTCCTTTTCTTCTCTTCTTACCTGTCAAAATTCACAAATATGATCAACCCACTTGCCCCTCAAACAAAATAACTCCATCTTTGGCTAAATAGAGAAGAGGAGATCGAGGATTTGAAGAGACACTTATTTATCTCTTTACCAGACAGTCTAATGAATAATTTCATGTTTGCAAAAGCTCATTTTGAAATTTGAAGACAAGAGATATATTGCCAAGGCGGCTCTAATACTGCGACATTAATTTTGCACTGAAAGATTTACTCAAAAATTAGATTTTACAATTTTAATGCCTCCATTCTTTTCTTTAAATAAGCTGTGAAATACAGTTAATTAGACTTAAACCCTGGAAGCTTAGACGTTTGAGCTTTGGTGTAAGCTACAAAAGAAAGCAAGCTTTTTCACTTGCAAATTAAATCTAAATTCATTACACGCCTAAACCTATACCACTTGCAGAAATCCTACTGGGTTGAGGAAGGGTCTCCTTGAGGCTCCAGATGTCTCCTTTGGAATCCTGGCTGCAGAGAAGGATTGAGAAAATGAAAGGAGAGACAGACTGGGGCTAGAAAAGACAGCATCTGACAAAGTTGTCTTGGGCAATGTTGGGACACCAGCTATGAGCTTTGCTTGGGAGAAAAAAAAGTTCCATGCTCAAAAATACTAGGGATCCTGCTTCCTTCTTGGGAAGTCTTAAGATTCCAAGAAATAAAATAAATAAACAAATAAACAAACAAACAAAAATACTTGTTAAACTTTGTTTCATCAGAATTTCCCAAGCATATTTGTCCCTAAATCCCCTTTTGATCAAAATGTAAAGGAAAAATTTCTAAGCTGATTCTAAACTGCAAAGCCTGAGTTAGAGTGTAAAAGACCGGGCATTGTAAAGTTTCTAAACTGCAAGGCCTGGGTTAAAAAGTAAAGACTAGATATTGTTAAAATTCTTCTTCTACCCCCAGAACCTGTAATCCCTGTAGCTGTTAGGACAATACTGGAACTGCCCAGTAAATATCCCCACTGTTTCCACTGGTTGTCTAATAACCTGGGATTCTGTGTAGTATGTCACGTAGTTATTTAGGCCCTAAAACCAATCAGTTTGAATGTGTACCCCGCTTAGAAGTGACCAATCACCCCTGCCCAGCCTGTTCCTGCCAATGAATGTACTAATCATGTCTCAGAGTTGTTGTTCAATTTTCCCGTGCCTCATGATGATTTGTTCTGATGTATGCAAAGCCCCCCGCCCTCCTCAAAAAGTGTACTTAAGCTCTGCTTGACCTCTGCTCTGGGCTCTGGGCTGCTCTATCTTCCTGAGTGAGCCTGGAACCTCAGCATGTTGAATCAATAAATCCCCTTTTGCCAATTGCATGAAGCCAGTCTCTTGTGTGGTCTCTTCCTCCGGCGCTTCGCCGGACCCTTACAAAAACTACTGATGCTTGGGTCTATCCAGTGTTCTGTGGAACCTAGTCTGACAGCTCCTGAGAACCACTTTCTCCTCCACATATGTGGTCTTGGAGACTCTGCTCAAACTTGCTGTTCTCTTCCATGTTGATCTTTTCATTATGAGCTATATAAAAAAATTACCTATATACCTACTTATGAAATATAAAGTTGAATTCATAATAGGTTAAGGAGCTGGTGGGTCCAAGATAGATACAGTTCAGGTTTTTAGCTAAGTGATTTGGCCTACCTGATACAGAGAAGCAAACAATTCAAAGGTGTAAGAAAGTCCAGGGACCTTTAAGCCCCACAGTTTCACCTAATGTTATAATCCTTCTACAAAATTTGTGACAGCTTTGTGCAGTACTTGAGCATTTATGCCTGGGAAATCACTGCTCCCTGGATGTCCATCCTGTTCTATAGATAAAAGGCTACTTTCTTGTAAGACCCCTTACTGGGCTGGAATACAACTTGTCCAGACCTCTGCCAGGTGAGCTCCAAATTGACTGGACAAGGGATTCCACTCCTGGAAATCTCCACTGTTCTCTATTCTGCCTGCATTTCTGAATCAAAGGGATTCAGATTTAGCTACCAGGCAAATTTAGCTACCAGTTTGTGACAGATTCCATGGGCAAACCCCTTTCCTTGGTCTACTGCTTCCTAACCCTTCTGAAGACCAAGAACCCCCTTGAGAATTCAATAAAATCAATGGGTCTTCTTCCAGGAATTGTTCAATATTAGAATCTTCTCCAACACCTTGACCTTTGTCCAATGGTCCAACACCTTGGCCTTGTCCACTATGTGACATCCTAATGGAGACATCTTGATCTGATTGTCAGTATTGGCCAAATCTAATCAACCTCAATAGATGTTAGGAAATTTGCCAAATGTCAGTTTATATAACTTCAACTGTGTTCTTTACTTTACAGGACACATTTCTGCCCACTGTCTATTATAAGTATTTCAGACATAATTAATCTTTGAAAAGTAATAATAGAAATGATAACTTTGTTAGTCAGCTTTACATTGCTGTGACCAAAATAGCCAACAAGACCAACTTAGAGGAGGAAAAGTTTATTTTGGCTCACAGCTCCAGAGGTTTAATCCCTCGTCAACTGAGTCCACTGCTCTGAGCCCAGAGTGAGGAAGAACATCATGGTGTAAGGGCGTGATGGAGGAGTGTTGCTCTACTCATGGCAGCCAGGAAGCAGAGAGAGAAAGGAGACAGAGCCAGAAGGAAGATGAACACTTCTACAATACCCCCAGGGACCCACCTGCTCCAACCTTGCTTAAAACTAGGATGAACTAACTGATCAGATTACACCTCTCACAATCCAATCACATGAACATTCCTACATTAACATATGAGTTTTTGGGGAACACCTCATATCCAAACCATAACAATAATAATAATTCTATCTTTATTCTACAGTTTGTAGAGTACTGACATAAACTTGAATTTGATCCTCACCATGGCCCAAGTCAGAAGATAACAAAGATAAAAACAGGCTCAGAAAAGTTGAGTGACTTACCTACTACCTCAACAAAGAGACAGGGTCCCTGAGTCCTGTTAAGTATCCTCATAAAATACCATGATGCCTCCAAATTAGAAACCAAAACTCCACATTTTCACATAGTACTCATGACCCTTGGTGTCACAGAGGGAAAGCAGGGTATATTCTTTGCAGTATTAGGGAAAGGACTAACCAATTATTTTGTGCATGACAGGATTAAGAATAATGCTTTATATTTTTAAATACCAGGGTTTTGAACTGACTCCACTATTTTCCAGCTCTGTAACTGTGGGTAATGTGTTTCACCTTTGGAATTAAGAACCTAACTGAAGTCATGGATCTTGTAGAAGGGCTAAATGGGATAACACACATAGCATGCTTGGCACAAGGTTACACACTCAACAGATGTTAGACTAAAAAGGAATGTGGGCCAGGGAAGCCAAAAAAGTTTTCCTGAGAGAGGTAAGATCTAAATTAGGTTCAGGAAGTGGTTTTTAGGTGTGGGTATGTGGAAGACAGAATGAGGCCTATGGAAAGGTATCCAGGCAGAAAATTGTAATGTGCATCAGGGATGGAGAAGGTTATAAATAAGTTAGTCTTCAATAATACATGTTGCATGGTGGGGCAGGGAGCAGAGAGTGGGAAGTCAGGAAGATTGGGGCTTTAGAGTTTGGACTTCATTCTGAGGCCAAGGGGAATCACTGAAGGATTTTGAACTGGACTGTGACATAGGATGATAGTCAATGACAGATAATTGGAAGTGGAGCACAACTTAAGACTAGAAACAACCCTGGATGTGGATACTGCCAGTGTCCTGGGTGACAGAGATGTAGACTATTCTCTTTCCTCATTTGGCTGTAGCAGGGAACTTCCTACCTTGTTTCCAATCTCCAGGTCCCCTCCTTATTCTTCCCCTGAGTTTATCAGGCAGAATCACTGGGCATCTGTGATGGACCTGTTTCAAGATTCTTATTCTAATGTCCTGGCTTATGACATAGTTCCAAACTGCTTGAGATAGTTCTTCCTGGCCTGAATTGCCTCCTTGGGCACTGGACGCCTACTCTTGGGATCTGCCCACCCCTGATATAACCCACCATGCTGACAACAGCAGCATGATAAGTCTAGGAATGTAGCTCAAGGGTAGAGCACTTGACTAGGATCGCATGAGGCCCTGGGTTCAAACCCCAGCACCACAGGGAAAGGAAGGAAGGAAAGAAAGAGAAAGAGGGGGGAAAGATGGGAGGAAAGGAAGGGAGAGAGAGAGGGGGGGGGAAGAAAAGAGCAACATGACAGTAGTAGAGCCTTCAGGGAACTTCCACTCCAGCACAGGGGGAAACCATGTAAAAGATGACTAAGATTCAAGGACTCAATGATTCAAAAAGCTTGCCATAATTGTTCTGACTAAACTGCTATGGCTCTTGCATATATTTTAAATCAGAGAAGTCTTCACAGGTCTCCATCTCTTTGACCAATATGACTATTTCCATCAGCACCACATGTCTGTGGAGGACCTGCTGCCAGGGGATGTGGTTTGCATAGCTTTCCACCCTGGCTCTAGAATTTCTGCTTCACCTCTCTGCATGCTCCAGGTGTCTACTTGGGCTTTTCTTAATCAAGGTCATGACTGCTACTCCACCCAGCTACCTATGCACATCTCCTTCTCTATGATTTGCAAATGCACCCACAATGGGATTTGAAGGGAAGGAAAACTTTTTGAGGAAAACAAAGGGGGGAAAAGACTATTAAAAGAAACATATTTGCATAGTGCTCATTTCTGATTGCAAACTTAGCACTTAGCAAAATATTGATTTAGCAGGCATGGTGTGCAAGTTCCCCAGGCTTTGGTTTCTTTATGTCATTTCAACCTTTTTTTTCTCTGAATACTTAAGAGATACTTGGATTTCACTCCAAGCATAATAGCTGGCTTTCTTTCAGGTGCTGTGGGATCCTTATTACCTTTTTGAGCCTATTTTGTATCTAAATTAGGGTCCTTGGTCACCGCATTGAATTAAAGCTGCTTCTCTTACATCTCTGGCTCTGTCTGGCATGGACATACTCCTTGGCATGCCATTTTCTGCCCATGTCCCAGCCTGGGCCTCTCTGCACTAACCCAAGAGTCTTGTTTCCATTCAAGACTATCATGGTTTGAGTCTTAAATATCTCCCAAAGGTGCATTTGTTGAAGACTTGGTCCCCAGATCATGGTGCTATTGGGAGGTTGAAGGAACCTTTAGGAAGTAGAGTCCGGCAGAGGGAAGTTAGGTCATTGGGGTGTGCTTCTGAATGACATATTGGGACCCCAGGCTCTTCTTCTGTTTCCCACCCACCATGAAATAAACATTTCATGCCATACACTGCCATGATATACTATAACTCCACAGGCCCAAAGTGATAGGGCCTAGCGATCATGAACTAAAACCTGTGAAACCATGAGACAAAAATACATCTTTCTTTTAAGTTAATTTTTTCAGATATTTTGTCATGGTAATAGAAAACTGACAAACACAAAGACCCTCCTGATTGGGCTGGAATAGTCCTTTCACCCATACACTCCTTCTGTTATGTGTTTGCTGACTACTAGGTGCCAGTAAAAACAGTGTCTTCTCAGGGACGCTCACCTTCTGCACCCCTTGCTTAGCCATGCCTCACTCTCAGGGACTTCCGGGATGCCTGGAGGGCTGACAATGTGGCTGAATCACATCGTCACCTTCCAAGGATCAGAAGCAGACCCCATGTCCCTTTCTGCTTGGAAATCCCGCTCCTTCTTTACTCCCAGCCTCAGTTCTCTTTCAATCAGCAGAGTCATCCTGTCTAAAGCAGCAAGCTGACAATTATAATAGTACCCTAAGCATAGCCTTCCCCTGCCTGTTCTGTATTCCACAGCTCAGTGGGACAGAAGAGCTTTCCATGGAGCACACCTGTGCCACTCCCCAGCTTTAGACTCCCAGCAAGTCCCATTGTTCTCATAGGAAACCTGCTGCAGACAGTGCCCTTCATAAAGCATTTCCCTTCCCAGCCTCATCCATGATTGCCCCACCCCACAACTGCACTCTAGCCATTTGAGTTGGAAGATCCTAAATGTGCCCGGCTCTTCAACAGTGCCTCTGCTCAACTCCCTCCATAAATGTAGAGAATGCTATTCAACCTCCAACTCAAACATTGCCTCCACCAGGAAACCCTCTTTGACCTCTCTAGACAGAGGCAGCCACATTACTCTCTGTGGATTCCATAGTGCTACATTTGAAACTGTAGTATAAGACAATGCCTTTCTATAATTATGTATGTCCTGTCTCCAAGTCATAGAATTGTGGCCAAGAGCTCAGACTCAGAGTCTAACAGAGCAAAGATCAAATTCCAGCCTTATCATTTACTAGCTGGGTGCCTATAGGCAAGAACAGATCTTAGACTCAGCTCCTTCCTGTGTAAAATGGTAATAAGGATAATGAGACCCACCTTATAAGGTTGTTGTGAGAAGTAAGTGAATGCATATAAATCACATTGCCTGGATAGAATAAGCAGCCATTCAATGTTGGCTTATTTTATTTTAGACTCTGTGACCCTATGTTCTTATCACATAGGAATAACAACATCTATCCAAGCACTGCTTGGATAGACTCATTTAATATTCATAATAACTGCATGAAGGTGCTATTTTGCTATCTCCATTTTGCTGATGAGAACATAGAGGCAAAGAGCCTAAGTACCTTTGTGCTGACAATGAGCAGCAGGCCCAGAGCTAGGAAATCTGGCTTCAAAGACTTCTAACTTGCTAATCATACCCCGCTGTCTTCATGTATCCATCCATCCATTCAACTTTGTATCCTTGGTGCCTACCACAGACTCAATGCATCATGAGTTCTCCACAGTGATTGTTGACTAGAGACAGATATTCCAATGCAGAGAGGCAGGCTCTCCCTGTTATCTGCTCTCCTGGCTGCTCCACATCTAATGAGTCTTGACTTAGAAGCCTGAGTGGGAATGGATTCCCATCATCCCTCTTTGGTAAATGGAGCAGACTTCCCATTGACTAGAAAAGGGGAGGAAGGCTCCTTGCTGGACCCTGCAATCCCAGTCTCTGCTCTACCTCAGAAGACCCCTGACACTCACAATTGTCTGCATAGACAAAGAAGGAGAGAATGTGAACCTCAGACAGAGAGAGATAGAGAGAGCACTTGACTCATTAGCTTCATATTAAATTCTGTCGTTTGAATCTGACGGTATCCAAGTAGGGCTGGGTAATGAATTAATCCCAGGGAAAAAGACAGGTCTGCAGTTCCTCCACTATTATCAGCCTGCTGAGAAGGAAGCCCTGCTGAGCCAACATGTGCCACAGAGTTTGCTTCCCCTACCACCTGGCTGCTTTTGGAACTTCCCTGGTTGTGGCCCAGCACATGATGGTTCAAGTGCATGAAGACCCTAACTGAAGAGCAGATCACTTCTCCCAGATCTGCTAGAGCAGAACCAAGCCTCCTAGGATTCTGTACTCCAGTGAGCAGCCCCTACATCTCTTAGGGGTTGTCTTCCCAAGGCCCTATCCTGGGGTGTATCTTCTACCACTGGATCACAAAGGAAAGGTGGTCATCAGTTTCATTGAATATATAGTTACTCCTCTCTCTCTCTCTCTCTCTCTCTCTCTCTCTCTCTCTCTCTCTCTCTCTCTCTCTCTGTCTCACACACACACACACACACACACACACACACACACACACACAGAGTCCTAAATCCACCACCCTGGCTCCCCACATTTTTAGTGACACCAGATTTGGGGCAGTCACAGCATAGAATTGGCACAAATCTTCAAAAGAGAAAGACGAAAGAGAAGGAGTAACAAAGAGGCGTCCCTGCAGCCCCAGCTCTCTCCTCCTGCATGGGCTGTCTCTAACCCCAGGCCACAGAATTCATCGCTCACTCTGATTCACTGGGACAGTTATTTTATATTATTAAAATAAGAGATTATCATCACCACCAATCTCCATCTCCTTTCCAATCTCATCTGAAAAGCAGGCATTGCCTCCTGCTCCCGGACCCCTAATTCTCTCTGCCTCGGCTGTTAAATCATTTAACCTGGCAAAGTGTCGGGAGATGCATTTTACATGAGAGACACGAGGCAGGATAAATCTAGGCTGACTGCAGTGTCTGAAAAGAAATATCAGAGGTATGACCAAGGGTCAAAGGAGGATTGGATGGGATGCAAAGTCAGGGAGGGCGGGGTGCTCCTTCTCTCCTCCTGCTTAGGGAACAAGGGAGCCAAAGTCTAATCCTTGTTTGCAGAGAAGCAACTGAAATCCCAAACAAACTAAAGTAAAGAGGGCCAGTGAGCATCATACAACCAGACTTCCCCTGGACCTCCCGGCTAGAGAATCGCCACTCGTGCATTCACCAAGCAATGGTACTCAGGTTGGTCCCAGAAGACAGTATTCAACTTGATTCACTCAAAGCTGGGCTGCAGAGCTTGGCACAATGGGGTTCTCTCAGAAAGTCTGAGCTGTAGACCCCCAAGCACAATTCTCTGGATTTAGGAATGAGGAAACAAAAGCCCAGAGAAGGGTAGAGACTTAGGCAAGGATAAGAGGTACTAGCAAAAAACACAGCTTGCATCCAGACTGGAGTCTAGGAATCCTGGCCTCTGACCAGTAGGTTTAAGATTGGTTCTGACCAATTTTGACTTACAAGTGACAACTCTGGCTACTTGGAAAACAGGGTGAGAACACAGGGAAATTTCATTTACTGAGATACCCACTTTATCAACTTATATTGACAGTCTGCCATGTACCAACCCTGGGCTGGGCATTGGAGATATAAATGTGCCCCAAACATGGTCCTCACATCAAGGAGTTTGGAGTTAGATGGATAGCCACATCTGGGATGTGTGAAAGGTGCTATGGGCACCCTGAGTTTAAGACAGAGCAACAATGGCTGTGAACAATGCCAGGCATGTGCTCTTGGGAGTATAGGTTCTGGATGTTATTTTCCATGTGATTTATCAATCAAATGGAGATTTTTGCAAACCACTGTATAAGAGTCATGCAATACTTAAGTTCCCCCAATTTCCAGGTCACTTATTTCTCACTTAACCTAAAAAAGGTAAGCAACATCAGCCCAGCTGTGAGAGGACATTCAAGTTCCCCTAGGACATTTAGCATGGCGACAAAGTCTTAAGCTCAAGGGTTCTGCTTCTATGATGGCATGCTGAATTGTGCCCTGTGCTTAGAATGCACCAACTACTCCAAACAGAGTTGCCAGAATTATCAAATAAAAATACAGTATTCCCCAGTTAAACTTGAATTTCAGATAAACAACAAATAAACTCTACAACATAAATATGTCCCAAACATTGCATAAGATATACTAAATAAAAATTACCTATAGTTTGTCTAAAATCCAAATTCAAATGAACATCCTGTATTTCATCTGGGGATGGGAGAGAGAACCACTTAGAAATTGGACATACAGCAGCAGAATAAAATAGACACTAGTATTGCTGTATGTATATACGTGACTGTATAACCAATGTGATTCTGCAAGCTGTACACTCAGAAAAATGAGAAATTATACCCCATTTGATTCAAATATATGATATTGTCAAGATCATTGTACTGCCATGTGTAACTAATAAAAAAAGATAAAGAAAAAAAAAAGAAATTGGACATACATGACTAAGGTAAGAGAAGTGGAATTTGGGTACCAGGGGAAGTGCCTAGAGCCCAGTGGGTGTCCTTCAGCTCCCAGGGGAGGCTGGGCCCTCCCTCCAGCACAGCCTCTCCCACCCCAACAGCAACTTAAGCAGCCTCTTGCAGCTGTGCTAACTAGAATGCTCTTCCACAAACAACAGATTAATTGATTTAAAACTTTTAATGCCAGATGCTTGGTGGAAGCATTTTAATAATCCCCGAGTCAGAATTAATCATGTCTCCTGATCTTTAAGGAGGGCAGTTATTAAATCCTGCAGAGGCAGAGGATGGGGAGGGGGGAAGGAAGAAGCTGTTTTTCCTGGGTTCTCTTCAAAACTCTGCTATAATTAAGACTCCTGGAACCTGGGGCACAGAGGCAGGGTGTGGTCTGTCTACATGGCCCCTGAGAGGCAAGAGCTTAATTTAGCCCTGATGCTTCTCAGTCCAAGGCCAGAGGCCCAGGAAGCCAGAACAGTGGCTTAACTCAGGACAGGACCACACTTATCCCTGGGAATGGGCTCCTGCTGGCAAATTCTTTTCCTTACTCCCTTCTTACTTCCCTAGAACTTCAGAAAAATCCACTTCTCTGAATACTGAGATAAAGAGAAGGAAAAAAGTCCCCTCTCATGAAATCAGGGGTCTTTCCACCCATCATGCTGCCAATGGTCTTCGTGCCCCTCTGCCCCCTCCTCCCCACAGCCCTTCCGTGGTCTCAACACTTGTTCTCCTTTGCCTCTGCTATGGTTTGAATATGGTTTGTCCCCTATGAAACTCATGTTGAAACTTGGCCTCCAATGTCACAGTGTTGAGGGAGCAGGTAGGGAGTTGGGGCAAGGTATCTGGGTCATGGAGGCCCAGCCCTCAGGAATGGAGTAATTCTTTTCTCACAGGAAAATGGGTTAGTAGTGACAGGAGTTCAGTCCCTTTTCTCTCTTCTGCAAGGACCAGTTTGCCCCTCACTTTGCTCCATGAATTAAAGCAACACAAGGCCCTCACCAGAAGTCAAGCAATATCACACCATGTTTCTGGACTTCCTAGCTTCCAGATCTATAAACTTTCCTTTATAAATCATCTAGTCTCAAGTAATCTGTTATACACAACCCCAGTCACCTCTCTCCCTATATCTCCAAGCCCTGCCCAGTTCTATTTCCAATTTCTTTCAACTTATTCTCCTAACCTTAGAATGTAAGTAGCACCTCAGAGCCGTAAATTCTAGTTTTGCCATCTTCCTACTCAGAGGTTGGTTTTGTTTAGTGACTTGTCCACAGCCACACAGCTGCAATGTGCCATCCTCTAGCTCCACTTTCACAGCAAAGCCTTTTTTGGCCCCCTGTGTGTGCACTCAACTTCAGCATCCTCAGAGTCGGAATCATCTGAAGGAGCTGATTTTGCAGGTGATGGTAACAAGTTTGGGCCCCATCAAGGCTCTTGGAGGTCAGCATCCTCACTGTGCACTCCTCTCTACCTCCGACCCTACCCCAGGTAGGCTGCACATCAGACCACCTGAAAAGATTTTATTGACAACAGGAAGCTGGTGGCCCATGGCGTGAGTCTGTCTGGACCCCTAAACCTGAGCCAAGGAATTTCTCTTCCCTTGAAGGTCACTCTAACTGGAGAAGAGATCATCCCCACCTGGTGTCAGATCCCCCATGTGCCTGTCAGCACTGTCACATAAGCTCCACCCAAGCAGACAGGGCCCTGCCAGTGGCCTCTACTATGTATGTAGTCCAACCCAAAAGGGACACAAGCCTAGAATGGCCATAGGGGTGGCACACTCTGCCCTCTACTAATGCTGAACACCCTGGGTTCCCCTGGTCCCCAGATACCCGACTGTCAAAGCTAAATCGATACTCTTTTTTCTCTGCAAGAACATCTCAGTAATCCTAATTGGTCACTATGGCAACCCCAGCTGTAGCTCCTCGTGGCCTCAATGAAGAGACAGAAGGATGAGAGGGGGTGAGA
The DNA here is from genome assembly GCF_052094955.1 of Ictidomys tridecemlineatus. Classification (NCBI taxonomy): domain Eukaryota; kingdom Metazoa; phylum Chordata; class Mammalia; order Rodentia; family Sciuridae; genus Ictidomys; species Ictidomys tridecemlineatus. The sequence goes on from NC_135480.1 coordinate 99,949,502, forward strand.
TGGAGGTTAAGCCTACTTATTGTATAATGCTCTGCCTTTGATATCACCTAGATCCACATGCTAAGTACCTGGAAAGAAACAAAATCCCGTGTAAATTAGAATGATACCATCCAATCCCCTGCTTATACCCTCACTAGCAGTAGCCGATAAGGCCATTGTCTGCAGCCGCTGGGCCTGACCTCCTCTGTCTTGGCAGTTGATGAGGTTTCAGTGGTGGGTCACATTCATCAGGGAGGACTGGTTGGGCTGTGAGTCCCAAAGGGCAAGATGGCTATGCAGGAGCCACTGCCTGCAACACAGCCACACCCCATCAAGAGGACAGCCGGGGATGAGGGGAGGCAAGCAGACCACCACATGGAGCTTTGTCCTATGTCTCTCCCTTGGTGGAATCATTGGGGTGGAACTTACTCCATGTCCTTCACAGAATTGATCACATCTTGCTTAGTTGGGGTACTGTCTGTTTTGAGCTGTTGTAACAGAATACAATGAACTAATAACTTATAAACAATAGAAGTTTATTTGACTCACAATTCTAGAGGGTGGGAAATCCAAGACTGAAGGGCCACATCTAGTGAGAGTCTTCTTGTCCCATCACAATGTGGAGGAAAGGCAAGTGAGCACTCACAGAGGGAGCCATCAGGTGGAACTCTTCCTTTTTTGCAGGAACCCAGTCCAGTGATAACTACCTCGTACTCTCTCTTAAGAACTCCATTAATCCATTCAGAATGCAGTGCCTTCATAACCTAACCTCTTAAAATTCTCATCTCTTGATACTATCACATTGACAATTTAATTTTAATGAGTTTTGAAGGGGACATCTGACCCATAGCAGTTGCCCTCAATGCCCCATCCTGCAGTGGGCTCAGGGGTGAAGTCTCCCCCTGCAAATTCATCCTCCCTCCCAGCCACCTTCAGAAAAACTTCTGTTCTCTTTAGGCATCAAGGGCTCCTGCATTAGTGATGGTTCTCCAGACAAACAGAACCAATAGGATCTACTTTACATAGCAGAGATGTATTATGAGGGACTGACACAGCTGGTGAGGGAAGCTAAGGTCTCACATTCTGCAGTCCATGAGCTGGAAGCCCAGAAGAGCCAATGGCCTGGCTTCTCTGAAAAGCTAAAGGTCAGAGAACAGGAAGGCTAATGGCATATTCACCTTTCCTCTGCCTTTTTGTTCTTCCTGCTCTCAACACATTGGATGATGCCTGCCCACACCACTGAGGACAATCTTCTTTACCAAGTCTTTGGTTCAGATGATAATCTTTTCCAGAAACACTCATAGACACACTCAGAACAATGTTTCACCAGCTCTCCTGGTGCTGCTTCCTGTGTGGCCTGGACTTTCATGCTGTGACTACTTAATCCTTCTATCTCCAGGGTGAAGGTTGACTCTGTATCTGCTGCCAACATTTCTTAGTGACCAGAGGTTCCTCCAACTCTATATTGTATTAGCCAAACTTCCTCCCACCCCAGGAAAGGCATGTCCAAGCTTTTTCTCCCAACATACTGCCCTGTTTATGTCGCATAAGCCCCATGTGGAATTACTATTCTCTTTTCCACTTGTTACAATGGAAGATCCCTGGGCTCATATTCTAGGCTGGCTGGAGTCAGATACTGATCAACTCTTCTATAAATGGTAGGATTAAATATGGTCTCACCTCTTGGGTCAGCTTCCCAAGGTCTATTTAAGCTTGATCCTACTCTCTGGCCCTCAGAGAGATCACTTTACTGGGAGCTGCTCTAGGTTTCTCCAAGGTGCATTTGAGTCCTCTTCCCTTGGGAAGCCCAGCTTAATGTTTCTGAATGTTAGCCAGAGCCATTCTGGCTCTTTTTCTACCTTTTATGATTTCTCCTCCTTCAGCACCCACAACACCAGACCAATGATCAACCACTCATTTATGAGCTCTACTCATCACTCATGGATTTTCTGCCTTCCGGCAATTTCTTCTCTCAACTGACCATCTTATAACCATTAAGACAGGATTTTACATTGGTAAAGTGTTCTTATTTTTCTTATTCTCTGATACAAAGAGAATTAGAAAGCACATCCCCGCCCTTGTCTCATCTGTAGATGAAGTTTTTCTATTGTGTGTGTCTGGGAACAGAAAAGCAGAACAATGGATGGGTAGGAAGAAATGCCACTTTGGAATCAGATCTTGTTCTGGAAACTTGAACTATTTACACAACACCTCTGAGCCTCAGCTTTATGGAGATCACAATGCTAGGCCTGAAAGCTTATTTTGAAAAGTGAAGGTGATATTATATTGCCTGAAAGAAAGCTTTTAAAACTATAAAATGTGGTCCAAATGTCATGAACTATCATCACCACAGTGATAACGGAATTGGGAACCCTAAGTCTTGGGTGAGTGGTCTTCCCTCTTCTCTCCTGCAGATCCTCTTGTGGGAGAGGAGGAACTGCTTGTCCCTCCCTATCCAGCTATAAGCCTGAGTTTTGTTGACTCCTCACCAATGTTGGTCCACGGTAGATTACTACAGATAGAGAACTTAGAGATGAGGGTCCATGCCATCACCTTTTGCCCATAGACAGGAGGCAAACTAGACCTCTGAAGTTAAGATGTGATGATTGTATTTTCATCTCTGTATCTTAATCCCACCAGCCTGGGAACATGATCCTGCCTCCTCTTAATGGATAGTTTTTTAAAAAATCAGAAATGTAGCTGTGGGCATATTTCAAATGCATCTTTTGAGCTCTAACACCTCCTGAGATGGAGATAAAAAAAGGCATTGTGCTTTTTGTTCATAATACCAAGAAGTAAACTGAGGAAAAATATGCTAGTGACTTTTCCAAGGCCATGGAGCCAGCAAATTGCAGATCTGAGTCTTCTGATTCCCAAATGCAAAATCTGCTCCCTACTACTGTGCTGCAGCTGCCTGCCTCCTGGAGCCTGCTCCCTGTGCCCCACTCATCTGCTATTCTGGCAGGGTAAACACTTGAAGAAGGCCCTTTGCTCAGAGGGCATGTTGAGTGGAATATCAGGTCAGGGTTCATCTGCATTTCTGGCAACAGAAGGCTGTGCAGATAATAGGAGCCCCTTTGTGCTCAGTGGGGCTGGATGGGAGTAAGCGGATGTCTGAAGGAGATTACAAGCAGTTATGGATATTGCTTGTCATGCTACCATCAGCAGACGCCTTTTTCAATTGACTAGTTGCTTGTATTTCCAGAATAGGGAATGCCAGATGTATTTACTGCAGTGAAAGAGAGTGCTGAAGGCCCTTGGAAAGACACCCAGCTGTATGGAGTATCCATGGAGCCAGGGTAGTTTAACCCTTTGTGGCCTAATAGTCAGAATTCCTAGGGAGCCACAGACACACAGATAAGGCTGCACATACCTAACAAAGGAGTTGAGGCTTGAAAGTCCTTCCTAAGTTGCTTGTTTGAAATTCAAAATTCACTTTCCTATGTAAACAATGCTACTAGAACATTTATTGAGTCCTGCTATGTGCTGAATCAAGACATTGCACCCACTTTTTTTTTTTTTTTCATTACAACTCACCTTATTACAACCTCACAATGTAGAAGTGGCCGACTCTGGCTTTCAGTTCACCAAACCAGTAACCCTTTCCTCTTAGGTGCAGAGTCAAGTCTTTCAGCCATCCTTCTATTAGGTGCTGCCATGTGACAATGGAATGTAGATGGAAATCATCTGCATTGCCTTCTAATCTGCCCATAAAAATGCCTCCTGCTCAATCTTTTATACCTTCTCTCCTGCTGGATTCAGAGGATCCAGCAGAAGCCTATCAAACTCTGGAGAACTACTTCCACTAAATAGAAGGATCCAAGATCCCTGAACAATGGAATAGAGCCAAACCCCTCATATACATCAACTGCCCCATTTCACAAACAAGAAAACTGAGGCTTGGAGCAGTAGTGTAATGCACGCAAGCATACATAACAAGGAAGAAATACAACAAAGATTCAAAATCATGTCAAACTCCATTGACAGCTTTTTTTTTCTTCACTCTATCTACCACAATTATTGGCCAGGTTTCTAGGACAGTCACAAAAGTCTATGTTACCAACAAAATACTCAAAGTACTTTCAAACTATTCTTGGCCATCATTCATGAGTGTTTCTGTGGGATGATGGCTGGCGTTCCAATCCTAACCCTGAGAATACATTGCATCACCATCATGTCACCTCAACCTAGATCTAAGAAAAAGTGAGTGTTTCTGTAGATGCAGAAGCTTCTTGGTCGGTTTCTCCCTCAGAACTCTGAATTGGGATTTAACAGCAGTGTCCTCTTGGAAATGAAAGACCCAAATTCAGACTTCCCCTTGGCATTCAATGTAGTCCTTGCTGGGTCAAATAGCTGGTAGGCTGGGAGTTTGCAAGTGCCTTAGAAAAAGTAAGCCAGCACTGTGTCTTATCATATTCCTGTATTGATCCTAAAAGCATGGTGACAATTTTCCCTAAGCTTGAAATTCAAATGCATGATCTGACTAGTTGAGGTGCATGTATAGTGACAAGGGGAAAAAATATCTTACATTGCCAGTGACCTGGAAACCCTGGCAGCTCTGATTGCTACAAGCAGAGAAAACCTCATGGTTCCATCCTAACTGAGAGCCAGAGGAAAGAGATCAATGCCTAAGTGTACCCTGAGTGCCTGACATGTAACCACCCAAATTGGGAGATGAGGTATTTGGGAGACCAAACTGAAACATGGGCACTGGAACTCTGGAAAGTCTGCACCATCACCCCCAGTGAAACACCTTCCAGTCAATGTGCAATCTACACGTGATCACAGTAGACCACAGACCTGTCTCTGTCAGCCTCCTCATCAAGCTACATACAAGTCAATGGTATAGAATTTACTGAACATTTGATAAGGAAGATGAGAGTGGTTAACTACATGTGCCCACTGAAATCTCTTAACATTTTCCTAGTTCTGTCTCTGCCAAGCCTTGCCTCCACATGGGAAACTCTTCTGACTCCCTACATCCTCCCTGGGAGTTTCTCACTCTCCTCACCAACTAAGCTTCCAGATCTCTCACTGCTACTTTATTATGCAGAAGAATATGGCTCTTTCCCAGATTCTGTCTTCAAAGGTTTACATCCCATGCTGCCCATCCCCAACACACATGCGCGCGCGCGCGCACACACACACACACGTTCTTAGCAAAAAAAAAAAAAGTGGCCTCTAATTATCAAAAGTCACTCTGGATGGTGGGGCTATGTTTTAAATAAATCACCCAAAAACATCGCTGATATTCAGCTTGTGGAAGATCACCCTGCAGAATCTCATTCAGGGTTTTGTGGTCAGGTTTGACTGCTGTCCGTGGTACTGACCTGGTAGGCTATGTGCCCTATATGGCTGATCATCCTTTTTCAACTCACCATTCAGCTATGGGATTGGATAACCTTGCTCAACTCTAAGCCTTACTCCACTCATCTCCAAAATAGGATTACTAATAGTTTGTATGTTGTGAAAAGCACTGAGTATCATAGTTGACATAAAAAGCTCAAAAATGGTATTTTTTTTTTGTTCTTATTATTATGCTATTTAGTCTACAGGCCCCATGTCCTTTTGACTCAATGGCATGTTCCAGACACATTCTTCATTCCCAAATCCATTACTGTATCGTATTTGTATAAGTGGTACCACTCTTCTCCTCCCCGAACTTTGTTTTAAAATTAACACAAGTGTTCCAAGGCTTCTTGGCTATAACAGTAAAAGATAAATAGGAGTTAACAAAGCAACTAAAAGAGGGTTGTTGCCAATCTATAAACAAGCTTAAATGCCACCATAACTGGTTGAAATACAAGGAATTAACTCCAGAAATTTTTTCAGCTTCATGTTGTTCCTTCATTGATTCATGTTGTGGCTTCTTTTTTGGTTCTTGGAAATATCTGTTCCCAATATATTCTATACTTGCCTCTCTTACAGCACATCTCCTACTCTGCAGAAACTGCTTGTTCATGAAGATCATATTATTTGCTTTTGTATTCTCAACAACTTACAGAATGCCAACTATATTCTTTGGCCTGAATGAAAAAATTAATAAGCAAAAAACAAATAGAACATGGTGAGTTGAGCTTTTATCCCCAAACTGTCATCCCTCCCTACATCCACCCAACCTTTTCCATGTGTCTCTGCAAATCTTGCCACTGAAGGAGTAGAGTATACTTTCCCTCCCTTTGACCTTGAATTTACATATATGAGTTTCTTTGGACATCTAACAGAAATAAAAATGGTCCAGTTCTAAAACTAAGCCTTAAAAGACTGCACCTCTGAAAATAAAAATATCATGTCCTGGTTAGCCTATGATCCCATAAATATGAGAGCCATGTGGGACATAGCTATCAAAGATGCACAACCTGAAGCAGAGCCACCTGAGCTGCTCACAGACTTTAAGTAAGACATGAAATCAGGCAACTGAGACTGCTCCAGATGAGCTGTATCTCAGCTGATCTGCAGAGTCATGAATGATAATAAGTACTTATTGTTTCAATCACTGACTCTGAGCATTGATTTGTTATGAAGCATTATTTTGTTAATAACTAACCAATATATAGAGGAAAACACACATGGATTTTTGTTGTTGATGTTAGAAGACCATGGTTTATTAAACTCAGAACTTCATTCTCTCTGAGACTTAATTCTTCTTTTATAAAGTTAGGGTGGCAATTTCTAGCCAACCTAGTTCACAAAGATTACAGCTAGTCTGTAATGAGATAAAGGCAGGAGAGCACAGCAGTGAATTAACATAGATATAAAGGAAATTTGTTATTAAGGGCTGGCCCTTAGAAGTTTCTATAATGTGCTGATACAGCCATAGTCTATTCCTGGGTACTGTATAGTCAATTGTAATGAGACACTAGATAGCTAACAATGGGTATTTGGGATGACAATAGTACTCACTTCTAAGAGGGAATTTTAAACTATCTTTCACATTTGACCAGGAAATTCAACTGAATTCCTAGATTTTCAAATAGCCCTCATCCCAATGCTTGCTTGATGGACTTCTTAATGTCCCCATAAAGAGTTTTTGGACCCCACTTAAACCCTCCAGTCAAAAGAAACTCAGCTATAAAACAGCCTCTGTCAACTTTGGACATCTCTAACTCTTAGAAAGCTCTTCCTTATCCTCTTTAACCCCCATACTGGGTCAATTTCCCTAGTTGTCAGCTTCTCATACTTTTCTTTCAGAGCATACGTTATAGATTGCAATTTAAAAGTTATTTAATAAGTTGTTCAATGTCTGTATCCCACACTGCACTGTAAAACCCATATGGGCAGAGATGGCATCTTTTTTATTCACTGCTGTATCTTCAGAGCCTAGTATTACAGTAAATTAATGGGCATTCAATAAATATTTATTTTCCAGATAGATGAACAAATTATTTTTAATTTTATTTAACAATCTCATATGGTGCCTACTTAACAAAGATTAACTCCCTTAATAATGAATGAATGAACAAAGTGAGGTATTTGTCTTCCTGAACTTTCTCTCAAGTGATACAATTCTCTCTCTCATAAGTCTAAGAGAACAAGTCTTTATCTCATAGCATCCACAAACATCCCAGAGTAGTAGAGAACTGACTCCTGGGAGATTTCTGACTAGAGGAGACAAAGGATGGAGAATGAAATTTTTTAATTCATATAACCATTATTTATTGAGAATGTATTATATGACAGATGCATTTATGAGCTTTTAGGTTATAGCAGTAAGTATAAGAGACATTCAAAAGATTCCTTCTCTCATGTAGTTTATGCTCTAATAGGAGGAAATAGATAATAAAGAAGTAAAACATAGTGTATCAGACAGTGATGAGTGCGATGGAGAAAAACAAATAAAGCAGGAGAGGGGAATAAGGAACCCGGTGGGGGGGAAGATTGCTATTCTAAGAGGGTTGGTCAGCAAAGGCCTTTGGGAGAAAATGACATTTTCACATAGATCTACAGTGGAAAGAAGGAGCCATGTAAATAGTTGGAGGTAGGGAGGGGGAAGAATTCACAGACAGGAAAAATAGGGCAAGTGAAAAGGTTCCGTGCCTGGCAGGACATGAAAAGGTCTGGAAGCCAGTGCACCTAGGTTAGGGTGAGCAAGGGAGACAGGAACTCAGATGGGTCATAGCAAGTCTTTCAGTCACCATAAGCACCTTGGTTATGACTCCTAATGAAATAACACATTCACAATTTGAATGTTTTTTTTTTTAAAGAATTTTTAATATATATTTTTTAGTTCTCGGCGGACACAACATCTTTGTTGGTATGCAGTGCTGAGGATCGAACCCGGGCTGCACGCATGCCAGGCGAGCGCGCTACCGCTTGAGCCACATCCCCAGCCCCCACAATTTGAATGTTTTTAAGCAGAAAATTGAGACACCCCAATCACCTTAGTTAGAAGGGTGAGTCCAGCCTGGAGAAGATAAGGGCAGAAGCAGATCATCTAGAAGGATTTGACAATCGATCAAGAGATGAGGATGGCTTGGCCCAGTGTGGGGTTTATTCTTTCTATCTCCAGAAACAGCACTTGTAGGGCACCAGAGGGATTGTGCTGAATGAATGAATGTTTGATAGGTGAGTACAGAAAAATTTTCTGGTGTTGGAGTCAGAACAACTGGATTTGGCTCAAAATTCCACAGTTAAATCTTGTTCATTTCCCCTGAATGTGTTTTCCCTAGAATTCTGTCTTCAATCTAAGGATGAGAATTAAAGTTATTAAAGGCTGTATAAGAGTGGTCAGCTCAGCCAGACACAAGAGACCACATCTTGTGCAATTCCATTTATATGAAATGTCCAGAAGAAGCAAATCCATAGAGACAGAAAGTAGATTAGTGGTTGCCAGGGTCTGGGGTAGAGAGGAATGGGAAATGACTGCTAATGGGTATGAGGTTTCTTCCTGGGTGATAAAAACATTCTGGAATTAGATAGTGGCGACGGTTGTACAACTTTGTTTGTATTGTACACTTTAAAAGGATGAATTTTATGGTTTGTAAATTATTTCTCAATTTAAAAAAGAGGAAAAAAATAATAATTTACAAACTCTCTCAACCAAAAGTAGCCTAAGGAAACATAACTAAATGTGATGTGCCACCCTGGATGGGGTCCTGGGCAGAAAATGGACATCAGTTAAAGATGAAGGAGATAGGAATAAGTATGAACATCAGTTAATAGTAATGTGACAATATTGGATTTTTCTGAGACAAATGCATTATATTAATGTAGAAAGATAACTATAGGAAAAACTGGATGTGGAACTATCTGGGAACTCTGCATATCTTCACAATTTTTGTAAAACTAAAGCTATTTTTAACAAAAATCTTAATTAAAAACAATGCAATGATCACTGATTGGGAAATGAAAGAAAAAGGTTCAGGCACTACTATCCAGAAAGCATGGTGTGCTCCCTGCATCTGCAGAGATGAGCTCCCCAATTACCACCTGCCCCCAGACTCAAGCTGCTTGGACCATTCTTCTATATTCTATTCTTAGAGCTGCTCCTTTTCGTGCATGCCCTGGGCAGTAAACTGATTGTTTAAAATAATCATAATAATAAGGTAAGAAAAGCTTGATACAAAAAATATTTCTAAATGACTTTAACTAATGTCCTCTGGGCTTCTGGGTGGGTAACCTGGGCTCCTTCTGTGTGCAGGCAAATATGATTACAGCAGGGCCTGTATTGGCTAGTCTAAGCTCCCAGCCCCAGGCCACCACCTGCCCTAACCACATTAGCAGCATGAGAGCCATCCATCAGACTAATAGGGGGCCTGGGACTGGGACTGGGCCTGCTAAAGCAGCTGGGCCCCACTGTCAGGAGATGTCTGGCTCCTACTTCTCATAATCACCAGACCAAGGATGTGGCTGAGGAACTGATCAGCTTCATTTTGCCCCTTTCTCCTCCAAACTCAGCCACCCCATAGCCTCCTCAGAGCTACTTGGCTGGCAATGTGGAGGACATTCTTTGGTTCCTGTGGATAAACCAACTCTGGATGGGGTGAGAGGCCATGTTTTTAGCTGCCATCTGCCTCCCCCACCCCCAGTTCAGCAGGTGCCCTCTCTTCCACCCCCGCCTAAAACTCTTTCAGTCTCCCTGGCCCAAGCCTGTCAAAAATAGAACTCACTGGCAGCAGGAGCAGGAGAGTGTAAGGGGCAGGGGGTCTTGTTTACCTAACACAGTACTAGTTGCTACAAAGGTCAGGGCCCATCTGCCAGGCAGCGGGTGCCAGGAAACCAGCTGCTTTCATGGCTCAGGCACCAAATATTACTGAGGGGCAGGTGGACAGACCAAGAAACAACCTCCTGATGCTCTAGCTTGCTATAGACACACGCACACACGCATGCACACTCTTCATCCAGAACTCACCAGGTAGGCCTTGTGTAACTCCTTCACCGCCCTGCCCCATAGCAAATGGTGTGTCCCATAGTGCCTTCTCCCTGTCATTTATCATGCACATAAGCCACCATCTCTGCCCCCTGGGAAAGCTCATGGAACCTATTTTAATTTTAAACTAAATTCAAGATAATTCAGAAGCCCAACAGACTAACTTCTGGAGAAAAATACCCAATACTATTATAACTCATTTTAAATCTGAAGAGAAAAAATTCAGGAACATTTCAGCTTTAGGAACCCAATTCAGAGAGTGGAGAGTTACTCCTCCAAGTCCGTACGTCCTGTCTTCCTATTCCACCCTCTTTCCCTCTGCTGTCCTGCTTCAGTCCCTGGGGGAGATCTGCTGAGACAGAGATGCTGGACAAGAGTGATGTCATAACAGAGCTGACCCTGGAGCATCCAGAAAGCATGTGAACATGTGATCACTAAGCACAGCTAGCCTCTCCCAGCCTTGGCACCTCCATCAGAGAAATGGTGAGGATGTCCCGGCTTGACCTAAGAGAAAACACTGAATTTGGAAGACTTAGGAGTGACTTGCTAAGGTATCTCCCCTGACAGCCCCCACTTTCCAGGACCTTACCTGTGGGCTCAGGAAAGCCAGGAAAGGGAGTGACTCCTGGTAAAAACCATCCCCTTATCTGGCTGTGATGGCACATATCTGTAATCCCAGAGAATCTGGAGGCTGAGGCAGGAGGACTGCTTCAACAACTTAGTGAGGCACTAAGCAACTCAACAAGACCCTGTCTCTAAATAAAATCTCTAAAAAAGGGCTAGGGATGTGGCTCAGTTGTTAAGTGCCCCTGTACTCAATCCCTTCTTCAGGGTGAGTTCCACATGTAGGAGGGCAAGGCTGAACAGCACAGGGTCCAGGAAAATAGTTCATGTGTTGAGAGCAAGGCTAGCTCCACCTGGCAGAATGCACACGTGGGGCTCAGTGCTCTGCAGAGATAGAGAACTAGACACATAGGATATTCTAGGAACTGCAGAGTCCCACATGGGCTCTAGAACATTAGCAACTTCAGAGAGGCAATTAGGCTTGCACCAGCTATATAAACCCCAATAAACTATTTTCCTTCTCTGAACTTATTATGAAACAGTAAGCCATCAGACTAGATCCCTCTCAACTTTCTATGCATTAGAATCACTTGGAGAAAACTTTTTAAATTCTATTTGTGCAAGCTAGCCCAGAGATCATAAGTCATTTGGTTGTAAGTAGGGCTACCAACATTGTTTAGAACTCACTAGGTGATTCTAAAGTTTAGCTAGGTCTGAAAAACACTAGTTTGAGAATCACTTAGCTGTGTCAGAACAACTTTTAGAAAACATGAAAACAGGTTTCTGGGCCCTGCCCTTAGAATTTCTAACTCATTTGGCCGGTGGGGGGGGGGATTTGCATTTTAAGCCAATGCAACCCAGGTAAGGCTGATGCTGGTTGGTGCATCACACTTTGAGACCACTCTCCTAGTCCAATGACACTGTAAGTATCGTCCCCAAAGTAGCAGCAACAACCTTACCAGGAATCTTGTTGGAAATGAAAACTGAGTTACCTTACTACAAATTTGAAGATGTGCCTTAATGTGATAAAGAAAAGCATGGTGATGAGATGACAGTGTGATGGGGATAGTAAAGGGACTGCCGTGAGGCAAAAGAAGGGGAGCATAGAGAGAGAAGGGAGACAACCAACCAGCCAGCCACTGCTGCACTGTGTGTGATGGAGGTGGGAGGAGCAGGAGGCTGCTCCCAAGCACCACTGCCCCTTTCAGAGACCCATTCTTTCCCCTTGCCTGTCTGTGCTATTGTGAAACATTTTTATGAGAGTGCCCCCTAGACCATTTTTGTATAATTGCTGGCTCAGCCTGCATCTCCCCCCAACCCCCTATGCAAGCCATCATCTCAAGTTCTTCACCTCACCTGTATTACAAATGGAAAAGAAAACAAGACTTGAAGGACTGCCTGGATCCCCAGGGCAAGGGTTTAATTTCTCTTTGATCCTGTCTCTGTGTTCTGTAGTGGAGCCATAGACATGCCCAATCAGCGTGGTCAGGCTGCAGACTGAGCATGCTGCATAAGCCCTGATGCCCTGTGCTCTAGGCTTGGAAGAACTTGGCCTGCTGTCTGATTTCTAGCCAAGCATTTTCTCAGTTCCTAAGCTGTGTAAATGAAATGAGGCATTAAAAAGAGAGAAAGCCCCGGTCAGATGGGAGGCAAGAACCTCAGTACTACCTGGGTGCTACTCCAAATTACTTGGTCCAGCCACCTACTCTCTTTGCACCTTAACTTCTCTGGGCAAAAGAAGAAAAGGAATCTTTGCTGATTTTCCTCCAGTGAGGTTGCAAGCTGTTGTATATATGTTAGATTGCCCTTTATTGGAGGTTTCCTCCTCTAGTCTGTTAGGTTTCCTATATTTGAAGAAGGACAAGTATGTTAAGGGGCAGGCATCAGATGTCTCATTTGGAGTGTCTAAAACGTGCCCTGGAGTCCCATTCCTAGCAGCTTCATTCTGTGGAACAAAGCTTGACTAAGTGACTGAACATGACACAACATAAATTCAAAGTAAGAGACTAAGGGCTTATTCAAAAAGTGATTCCATTACAACTCCATTACTCAACTCCCATTCTGGGAACTGCTGGAAACACCTGTTGCCTGTGACTTTAAATAGCCTCACTGGTGGCACATCTTCAACCTGGGAGGGTGGATTTGATGGTTGGAAGCAACCCAAAGCTATCCAGAGCCAAGAATGGTGAATCGAGTGAGAGATTAAGGCTGGGAAACACCATTTTTAGACTAAAACAAGGTGTAACTATAATTAAATCGATCCAGAGGTTGTCTAGATGGTCTCTAATGTCTCTCCAACTCCAGCACACTATGATTTTCTTGTATAAATAGGAAATGGATTCTGAAAGCAAAGGAAAAACATTCCACAGGTGTTTAGAATAAAGTCGATTCAAAGGAATCTGTGCAAAATTACTCCTTCCAAAGGAGACTATTTTAAAGAATCATTCTTCCTTTAGCTACATGCTTAATTTCATGGATTCAAGGGCATTTTTTAATATTTTATCTCTGAAATCAGAACACAGATAACAATAGGGTGAGGTTTGTCTATAATGAACATCATATCCTTCTTTCTAATGATACATGAAATAATGGTGTACTTTTCAATGGCATCTTAGATTTTGATGAAATACAGTAAATCCCAAATTGTTTTAATTTTCCCTCTCAGCACCAGTTGCTTTAAGTTATACATTTTTTTTACTTCTCTATTTTGTCTTGATTCTCACCTTTGTTTGCATACCCCAGAATCCCTGGGGATAGGATTTGGGCATCAGTAGTTTATTTTTCTTAATTGGTACATTATAATTATATCTAATGGCAGGGTTCATTATACCATATTTGTATATACACATAGCATAATTTGATCCATCATGTTCCCCAGTACTTTCCCTTTCTCTTTCCTCCCACTCCCTGCTTCTGCTTACTCTACTGTACTGATATATTTAGCAAATTTTTTGTTCTCCATCATTACCCTATGCCTTCCCCTTCTCCCTATCTCTGTATCCCTTTCCTCTACTTTTTTGGTCTCCCTCTCCCTCTCCCTCTCCCGCTCCCCCCCTTCTCTCTAGCCCCCTTCTTCCCCACTCTCTCTCTGGGTATGTGGTGTGTGTATGGTATTAGGAACTGAACACAGGGCCTCACACATGCTAGGCAAGTGCTCCACTATTGAGCTACATCCCAGCCCTCTCCCTTCTTTATATGAGATCCTTTTTTTTTCAAGCATCAGTAGTTTTAAAAGCTCTCCAGACACAAACCTACAACACCGGAAGATAATTAGAACTATCTTATAAACCTATAGGAATCTACTTTTCTGGGGAAGCCAACACCACAGCCAATGGATCAGAGAGATGGGAAGGTTTTAGAAATAGTGTTAAGTTCCTGGATTGAGCCATGCCTGAAGTCTTCCTTCTCTGGACTTTAGTTCTATAATCAAGATATCTTAATTATTGTTTAAGCTGATTCAATTTGAGTTTTCTGGTACTTGCAACAAACATAGACTATGGTTCCAGCAGTGTTGTGATTGAGCTAAGAAGGTAAAGGGGAGGGCAACCAAGGCTCCACCCACTGGGTCAGGAGGTTGGCACTCCTTGTTCTGAGGCAGCAAAACAGCTGATTAAACTATGCCCCTTTTTAATCTTAAGATGCATATTGTGTATTTGCCAAAGTCTCAGCATGTCAGAATGTGTTAGCAAAAACTTGTTATAAAATAAAGACTACTTTCTGAAGTTTTCAGAAAGGCTTAAAATTGGCCCACCTAAAAAACAGCTAGAAAAGAAAATACAGATTTGCTAAAAAAAAAAAAAAAAAAAAAAAAAAAACATCCTTTTTAACTTATGGTCTGCAGTATAAATTCCCCAGGGACCTGGCAATTAATAATTATGCTTGCAGAGTTGGAGAAGCTATGTTGTCTACTCTAAGCTCAGTTTCCTACAAGTGAAAGTAGGAAGTAAGAAACTCACAAAAAGACAGACTGAGACAAACTGGTACCCAGGAGGCACCTAATCCCCCAGGTATTTCTCAAGCACACCTGTTAAGTATTGTCTGCTAAGACAAGGCGGTATCACTGCACTGACTAAAATGTAGCTGTAGACAGGAAGACTTAAAGGTGTATCCTCCCCCACCCAGTCTGAGATTTTCAATTGCCTCAAAGTGTGGAGGATGAAAGAAAAAATAGTCCATTGAGACCACAGTTGATTGTTCAGAAATAGAAGTGTCCAGATACTTTTCTAGACAAATTCACTAG
The DNA here is from genome assembly GCF_052094955.1 of Ictidomys tridecemlineatus. Taxonomy (NCBI): domain Eukaryota; kingdom Metazoa; phylum Chordata; class Mammalia; order Rodentia; family Sciuridae; genus Ictidomys; species Ictidomys tridecemlineatus. Next base: position 99,964,654 of record NC_135480.1, read on the forward strand.
CTTTATGCAATAGTCCATGTGCTGAAGCAAATAGACCCTGCACTATAGAACTGTTTGATTCTTCCTACAGAAGCCTAACTACAGAGGCTTCTCCAAAAGATGTGTTTAGTTTTCATACCACTCCCCAAAATAAGAGATACTTCCCAGGTACTAAGGGAACAACTGAATTAAGATGAATAAATGACTGAATGAAACAGCCTGGAGCACTATTGATGGTATACAGAGCATATAACTCAAAATAAAGTGAAGACATAGACAGTTCCTCAGTCTGAGTTGAAAAAGGACCTTAGATGAGAAATTTGGGCCTTGGACCTGAGCTGCCTCTTCATCTCTCAAATGGACCTCAGCTCTTCCAAGCAATCTCAGCTCTACCTACTGAGGAGCCTCAGAGGTCTCAATCCATAGACAGCAGGCTCCATTCCTTGGGGCTCAAGGGGAAGCAGGACATCATGGAGGAAGAGTGTGACAGAGGGAAACAGCTCACATGATGATCAACAAGCAGAGAGAGATTCCATTCACCAGATATAAAATATATACTGTATAGCCAAGACCCCAATGAACTACTTCCTCCAGCCACACCCCACCTGCCTCCAGTTACCACTCAATCTCATCAGGGATGGATTCACTGATTAGGTTAAGGCTATGACCCAATCGTTTCTCCTCCACACCTTCTTGCATTGTCTCACATGAGTTTTGGGGGGACATCTCATATCCAAACCATAACAATATCAATGAGAAATGAAAGCATGTGTCCACACAAACGCCAATTTGTGGTTATTATAGCAGCATTGTCCACCAGCTTTTCAACTGGTGCATGGAAAAACAAAATAATAATATATAAATAATATTAAGGAACAAAGTACTAATACAGCTACATAACAGATGAATCTCGAAGACATGCCAAATGAAAGAAGCCAGTCACAAGTATTAAAATTCCATGTAAATGAAAATTAAATTAAATATCTACAGCTGGGGATGTAGCTCAATGGTAGAGCATGAGGCCCTGAGTTCAAACCCTAGTACTGTGAAAAAGAAAAGAAAAAGAGAAAATAAATGTCCAGAATTGGCATCTATACCAATAGAAAAGAGACTAGTGGTTGCCTAGAGCTGGGTACAATAACTAAAAGTTTCTTAATATAAAAAGAAAAATGTTATTTGTGTATAATTATATAATACACCAATAAAAATATGAAAAATAAATAAATATTTGTGATTAACAATACAAAGTTCTACAGTTGGATTGTAGTGATAGTTGCACAACTCTGTAAATATGCTAAAAATCATTGAATACTACACACCAGATGAATGAATTTTATGGCCTGTAAATTATACCTTAATAAAGCTAAGGGAAAGGAGACAGAGGAAAGTTATCCAACCTGGGAGGAGAAGACCCCCTGGGGTAGGGGGAGGTCTTCAGCCTCGGGAGCCTATGCTTTAAGAATGCACATTCATACTACACCAGCTGGGTTTCTTGTTGTACTGATTAAATTTAGAATTTTATTTTATTTCAGCAGCCAATAGCATTGGGCAAGATTAGTCATAGCTTCCCAGAGAAAGAAAGGAGTCTCTTTTGGGAAGAGCTCTCTGGAACAGATGAGGTTGGGAAGTGAATTTGGCAGAAGGAAAAGTTAAGGCTGCAAAAGCCCTGATTTCAAACCAGAAAATAAGGCACATGCAAACTTCCTCAGAGGACAATAGGAAAAATTATATGAAACCAAGACTAGTCAGATGCATGCAGCCTTATTAACTTCAGCCTGCTGTCTATCCCTGATGGGTTCAAAGAAGAAAATCAAGGCCTGTGGCTGCCCTGCCTCTAAAAGGGCTCAACTCCCAGGCAGGATGTGGGGTTTGCAGAACCTTCCTAATGAATGGCATTGTCCAAACAGGCAGGGAAGCATACGGGAGTCAGCCCATCCTCAAAGCAAGGCTTAGGCTGCCTGCATCCTGGGTACAGGAAACTCATCCTCATCCATCTAGCTTCACACCTGAGAGAGAGAGAGAAGGTGCTGTAACAAGCATCTTGATATATATGCATCTATAGTCTGGTTATGAGGTTATCAAGCAAGAAAGATGTCCCAGGGGAATGCATATGCTGTGTTCATAGAGGAAGCTGTGAGGAAATAGCTGGAATTTATCTTGAGGGAGATAATAGAAACTCTTTTTGAAAATGTGGAAAAAACAATATTTTCCCCCAGAGCATTAAAGCCTTTCCAGGTTTCAATCATGCTTCTCATTAATGGACCTCCTGGTCAGATTCATCTCAGGTCCATGAGACAAGAAAGGTAGTGGATCTGCCTGGTCAGTAGTTTTAATACAAGCCAAGTTGATGGGGGGGGTGACTGGGAGGGGAGAGAAGCAGGAGACACCCACTACCCCAAACTGGGCCTCTGTTTATGCCCAACCTTAAAGCTTTTTGAAGAATAGCCTAAGGGCACACCCTGCTCATGATCTCAGGGGTATTGGAAATTTATTGAAGAAGTTACTGCATCTAAGTCTGATTCTGGGATCTCTTTCTGTCATCCCTGTCTTTGCTTACATAAATGTAAAAAAACGTAAATGAATTTACATCACTGACCTGTTTGTATAGGAATTAGCCTTGCAGGCTGAGATGTATAGTCAATGAGATGATGCATATGGAAGACCTGGTCCACAGAAAAGCACTGGGGTTGGGGTAGGGCAGAGGAGATGTCAGGAAGAAGCGTTTATTGACAACATCCAAGTGCCAAGCACTTTCCTTAAGGTTATTCATTAAACTTAAAAAAAAAAATCATGAAGTAGACATTTCCACCTACCTTTAAAGAAACAGTTTCAGAAATCACACAGCATGTCTGGCCCAAACTGTAAGTGGCAGTGAAGAATTTGAGCCCAGATCTATCTAACTCTAAGTCTGTGGCTGGTCCTGAAGTCTGGTCACAGAAGCTTTTAGACTGAAAGTCCCCCTGAGGCTGGGGCTGGAGCTGGGCTCATTTCCTGGAGCCACAGGTAAACCATAGAACTGCCTGGTCCACAAAAATACACTTCACACCCTGAGTCCCCATCACAGCAGTCCTCTGTCTTCGATGCCAACATTTAGAAATCCCATCACCTTTTCCTCTGTCCACGAAAGAGTATCCATCTCAATGCTCTCAAATGACTCCATCCCCTAGAGAAGCTGAGGAGGTCCTGTCCTTGGGTTAGACACCATCTCCTTTTGGAGGCATGTTCTGTCCTGGCTCAGCACTTAACTTCTCTGAGCCTTATTCTTCAAATTAGAAAACTGGAGCAGGGTGGTGGTTTTCAAACGTATTGCATCATGACTATAGTAAGAAATACATTTTATTTTATAACTCATTTCACATGTAAATTTTTTTCCAAAAAACAAAACTTTTCTTACTCTATATAATGCACCCTACTATTTTTCTATTTTATTCTGTGCTTCTATTTGTTGGTTTTAACGTTGGTCACAGCTCATTAATTGATTTCACTACCCTAATGGGTCATGACCCACAGTTTGAAAGTCCCTTTTAGATGTTCTCTAATGACCATTCCAGCTGTGACACTTGATGGATCTTTACCCAGTCTTCTGCTCCTCCAGAGGGGCCCCTAGAGCTGATGAGCTCCTGCTGTGTCTCCCTGCATCCTCGCCATCTCCATAAATGTCTCTTCTGGCAACCTGTTCTTCCACTTACCTTCATGAATTCCCTGAGGTTAAACACTTCGCTCAAGGTCACACCACTTACTGGAGCAAGGACTTTAACCTACACAAACAGATTGCAAATCTGGAGTTTTCCGCACCACATCTGCCTCCTGAGACAAGGGCCGATGGTCAAGCAGCGTCCAGGCCTCAGAGAAGAATTCCGCCCTCACCTAATGCAGGCTGTTAGGCTCCCCAGGAGAGCAGAGCTTTGCATCTTACTTTTTTGCATTCACCTCTTCTCAACTTTGCTGGCTTGAAACACATCTTTCTGAGCCTGTCACTCACATCTGGGGTTGGGTATTGCATTTGGAGATGAAGGACAGTTAAGTTAGTCTGTTTTGATCCATCTTGCTCATGAGCAATTTTCTGAATACTTATTCCCACAGGAGCAGAACTTCTACCTAGTACATGTTTTAATTGGTCAAAGCAAATGTGTCATTAAAGCTATGTCTCTCTTCCAGTCCCAAGAGTGGACTTTTGACTCTTCCTTTCAAAGATCCCTCTGGATCTGTGATGTGGTAGCCGAGGCGTCTCATGAGTATAACAGAGATGCTGGGATGGGGAGAGATGGCCCATGACCTCCCAAGCTGTAAACACACAGAAGCCCACCATGGATAGTGTCACTCAGAACTTATGGTGTCAAAAGAATCCTCCATCCAAGAGGAACATCTGTAAGAAAATTTTTGCTTGAGATTTCTAATGGCTCTTAATTACTGTGTTGAGCTTAGGTAGTGAGGAAAGAAAAAGAATGATAGCTAGATGCAGTTGATGGATGTTAAATAATAGATGGTAGCTGTTAGATGGTAGGTAACTATAGATAGTAGAGAATAAAAAATAGCTCATAGATTGTAGCACATAGCAGATAATAGATAGCAGCTGATAGTAGATCGCAGATAACAAATGGAAGATACTGGATAATGGTGGAAGATAATAGAAGCTGATGGTAGATAATAGTAGATGGTTGATAAGAGTAGCTAATAATGGATAATAGGAGCTAGATGATAATAGTAGCTAATGGTGGCTAATAGTTGGTAGGTGATAATAGTTGATAATAGAGGGCAGTGCTAATAGCAGATAATAGTGGCTGGCTGTAGATCAGAGCTGATAGCTCATAGGTAGTGGCCTGAAAGACCACTATATACAGAATATCTCCTACTGCCATCTATTATTCTAAATGGCTTTAGGACACATTTCAGAATCATTGTGTAACCCTGTACTGAAGCCTCTGGAACCCAAAGTGAAGGGAACGGAGGAAAAGCCACTAGTTGTAAAGTTTAACTTCATTAATTAGCTTCAGGATCTCAGACCTACCACATGGTACTAGGATGTCTCATCTCGAGGAGTGGGGATGAGTCATAATTTCTACTCCACCCACAGCGGAGAGAAAAATGCAAATCTATGGTGGGGTGAGCACACTGTTACGTTTCACAGAGCAGTACAAGAATCCCAAGGTCAGCAAAGCTGACCACAGGCCCTGACACAGGGTTACCGTGTTCTCCATCCTCAAGGCCAGCAGGAGACCTGCCCAGGACAGCAATGGCAGGTCGCTGAGGGATAGAGTGACTGCTGATGGGCCAGGCACCTTTCCTGGCCTTCCAAAAACCACTCCCAATCTGAAGGTCCTAACACCATCCAGTACCTTTTGTTGTCTTGCTGACAGTTTCCTCTATTATACTTGGACTAAAAACTCAAATACCTCTGCAGGATCTATGATAGTCTTTCTGATCTGATCCTTCCTAACTTTCTGACCTAGTACTTCCCATCATTCAATAACTTCTGCTTGTTCCTCAAATAAGCCACATTCAATCCCACAGGGCCTTTGCACTTGAGGTTCCCTCTTCCTAAGATGTCCTTCCCCCACATCCACATCCCTGTGCTGTGTGCAGGGCTGACTCCTTCTCACCATTCCATTCTCTCTGAGAAGACTGCCTTACTCCCTCACTCTCCACTACGTCACTGATTCCTCTGTAACATTTAATCCTACCTGGAATTACCTTCCCTGTTTGTTAGATGGCTCTTTGTCTCTCTACCCCACTTAAACGTGACTTCCATGAAGTCGGGGACCTTGATTCCCCAACACCTACAACAGTTCCTAGCACACACTAGCATCTCAGTGATAGTCATTCAATGAATCAATGAACAAAAAAACAAAACAAAACAAAAAAACACCATCACTTCTGCTGTGAGTCTGGGGCCAGACAGGCCAGGCTTCTGAGACTGCTCCACTTCAAGCTGGTTGTGAGATATCAGACCTCTCCTGTTACCTTTCTCAACTACAACATCAGGATGAAATCAACATTGTTGAACTTGATCTGAACCCTATGCTCTAGAAAGTTAAAACCACCTGCCTCCACCCTTTGTTTTCTCCAAAATAGTTAACTTCAAAGGACTAGCTTATATTCCAGGTAAGACCCATCTCCACTCTTCTTGCAGGACCCAGAGAAGACCATCTCCATCCTTCCCATGACTCACACAAGATGCATTATTGTTCCCTTGTTTACCTGCCTCTGTAAGACTCCAGGCCCCTTTCCTTTTCTTGGAGACACTCCTCATTAATGAACATTCTCCTTATTGCAAATAACCTTAATAAGATCATCTCCTTAATTAACCAGTGCATCCCATCTTCCACAATATTTTTCCCCTTGCAGAGTTAATGTGAGGATTAAATAAAACAGCATGTGTGAAAGTTGGATGGCCCAGCACCTTCAATGTAATTTTTTTTCTCTGAAATTTAAATAATCTCCAACGGTTCTCTAGATGAGACAGAATACTAGTCCACCCCCTGATCACAAAAAAATTAATCACAAAACAAAATCATCGTTACTCAGAATTCCAACCCCCCTTATTACCTCTGCTCCTGTGAGAAAGAAGAAAGGAAAATGCCTACTCTATTTTATTTTATATCTATATATCCATATATAAATGCATATATATTTCCATGTATATTCATAAATATATATACATATACATATATGTATCCATGCATATATATCCATATATGCACATAATTTCCAGATATTTTTTCATATGTCTATACATATGATAGGAATTAATATGAAAATACAAAACAGTACCTACTATAATATTACAAACCATTTTAGTTTCTCCTGCATATCATGTGACAAGCACTGTGTATTAATTATTATTATTCCAATTTTTCAAGTGGGAAAACTGTCTTAAAGAGGGTAAGTGACTTATTTGTTCAAGGACATGAAACTAGTGACAAAGTTGGGATTTAAACCCAGGGGTAGCTAACCCCAAAACTCATGAGCTTCTCTTCTATACTGCTGTCTTGTTAAATATTATTCATTTAACACATTTTAATTGCCTACTCTGGGCTTGTCATAAACCAGATACAAAGGACTATTTCTGCAAAGTTGTTCTCATAAAGCTCCCAGGCTGCTTTCTGAGGCAAGACAGAGAGCCTGGAAATATTGAATAAGATCTCAAGGGAGGGGCCAGGGATGGAGCTCGTGGTAGAGTGCTTGCCTAGCATGCATGAGCCCTGAGTCTGATCCCCAGACCTCCAATACTGCAAAAAAGAAAAGATCTCAAGGAAAGGGCAAAAATCACTGTGCACCTAGAAGGCTGGCGGTGTGGTGCTTTATGTATGGGCTCAATAAGCAGCTAGGATGAATGACTGATTTAATTAATATTTAAGGGTTAAGACAGGATTGTAGTAGTAGTAGTAGTAGTAGTAGTAGTAGTAGTAGTAGTAGTAGTAGTAGGTGGTGGTGGTGGTGGTAGTAGTCCCAAAAATCTCTATCCATTTCATTAGTTAAGAATGGAAATAAGGATAGTCATCCTGCTCTCAGGACTCCTTGGTAGCCTCCTCCAGACTCTGCTCCCCAAGGGTTGGGTTGGCTTTCCTGGGTACAAGACCCTTGGCTAAGAACCCAGATTCTCTTGAAGAAAGTACTGTTTCTTCTAGATCCCCATGTGTCTCCTAAAAGCCTCCAAGGAGCTGAAGATTTTAAAGTTATGGAAATTAAGGAGCAGGCATATTCCTCAGTCCCCTGCATGGCATGATGGCCATTAACCAATTAATGGCTAGGCATGTGCCAGACAGTGCCAGGGTAATTATTAGATGGTAATTGCTGTATCATTAGAAGGTAAATATAGGGTCGGACTGTCATCCACCCTGTAGAGGGCAACTGGGAATTCATTTTATTCCTATTAAGCATAATTATTCCCCAGTCTCCAGGAACCTGTGATTTCCAATATAATTATATAGTGTTTGCCAACTCCATCCAAGAGGGAATGGGATTCAAAAAAAGACAACGAGGGCAGCCTAGGGAGGTATGGGGCAGGGGCTTAAAACTCACAGCAGCATCGGGGTTTAGAAGCTTAATCAGTCAGGTGTATCCAAAGACAAAAGAACCAAGAAAGGAAAAGGAGGACAGAAGGAAGTTTCATAGAGATTTAATGGAACGCTCTTCCCTGAATGTCTAGAAAACTAATTACATGAGTCTTTATTACTCTAAATTTCCCAAATACATTGTCATTCACTCAATCATTCCATCCAGAGCTGTTGAGTGAGCATAACAGAGTATCTTGTATCACGCCCAGCACTGGAGGTATAAAGTAAGGTAAACTAAGGCGCCTGTTTTAGAGTCTGCGTAGTGCTAAGGAACAGATTATCTGCACTTCTCATTCCACAGTAGGGGAACTAAGGTTGCTTCATCAGCCCTTGCTTAACTCTCCAAAAACTGGAACTAACACTCCAACAGGCAGAAGGTCATCTACAATGCTAAAAGCTGCTTTCTCTCTAGCTTGACAGGAGCCAGGCAGGTGTGACAACTGAGACATAAAATTGACAAAGAATCCTAAGCACAGTGGGGGGAGAGCCCTGGGAAGCAGCATTCCCAACCATGGATGATGTGGAGCTCTGACCGGGTGCAATCTGGGAAATCCAGAGACACCACTTTTCATGCTAATGTGTATTAATGCCATGCATCACCTTTAAAGAGAGCCTGACTCTAATAAACATTTACACCAAAACTATTTCCTATAAATCAACTTACAAATCCCTGGCCTATCTGAGATTTGCTTTGTATCTGGGAGCCTCGCTATTAAATCAAGTATTGTAATTTGCTTCCGAAATGTTTTGCCAAAAGGTTAAAATATACATACTTGTAACTCGTCAATCTTATGGGTTGGTGGGAAACCCTTTGGGCTTTTTATTATTCAAGCCTTCTTCCAATTTCCCAACTGGCTACCCTATATTTCTTGAAGGCTCTAGGGCTCAGATTGGGGAGGAGGGATTGCTGGTTTATCTAGAAGAGGCACGGGATTAACTAGACCAGAGGCATTTGATTACCTACTGGTGATTTAAAAAAAAAAAAAAAAGGAGAGAGAGAATTTTATCAACAACAAAAATAATACACTAATTCTACATAATAAACCAATTATTATTGCTAGGCATTGAAGAGACACTGGGGATATAATGGAGAACAAGATGGGCAGGAGCCCTGCCCTCATGGAATTTATAGTTGAACAATTCACAAGATCCTCTACACCTAGAGTCACATTTAATCCTCACCCCTAGTAGGATTATCCCCATTTTGTTGATGACACTTAAGTGAACTATGCAGCTCTCCACAGCTAGGGACAGCAAAGGAGGGATTTCAAGCCAGGTCTGCCGGGTTTCAGGCCCATGCTCTTTCTACCATCCTGCATCCCTCTCCAAAGGTTCCCAGAACTCTCACCTCAACCCCCAGGAGGCCCTGCAAGCAGGACGTGCTATCTCCTGTGTACCAAGCCTGTCAATAACCAGTCTTCAATTGTGCGTTTATTATTTTTGTAGCACACAGTTACCGTAGCAGTAAAATTTATGCTTAACAACACAGAACTACTATGATTTCCAACTACTAATGGAATTACTATTTTTGTTTGTTTTAAAGCCTTAGCAATAAAATGGGCTCCCAACAATACTCTTGCAGTTTTTCATGTCTTTAAAATTTACTGGAAGTGATAACCATAACAGGATGCCTGTAAACATACAAATGCCCTTCCTGGAAAAAGAGGAGCTGTGGCTTCTCTCATGGTGGGGCCTACAGAATGAGGACTGAAGGGAAGATACAAAGGAAGGCTGAGAACCACTATAACCATGGAAGTCCAAATAATCTGAGCCACATGAATCCAGTCTTCAGTGTTTGATGACCTAAACCAGAAAGAGCTATCTCTTCTCCCTGACAGGAGCATTAAGGAAGCCAGGGCTACAGAGAGAAGTTGAAGGACATTGGATGGACCAGAAATCCTGGCTTTTCCCCCATCATGCTCCTTCCATGGGGAGAGGGCATGAGCAGTGTGGGCCATACCAACACTGTCCCTGTGTATCACATTCTGGTTTCTAATCCAGGGCTCAAGGGCAAATCAAAGAGGAAAGGCAGACAGGAGACACAGAGTGACCAGGATGGTGGGTTTAATCTTGAACCCTCACTGAGATTAAGACCACCTGAAGTTTCTCAAACTTTGGCTTTGAAATTTGACCTGGAATGCTCACCATTTATTGGGTTAAGACACAACTCTAGAAGGGCCATGCCAAACTGTTACTGTTGGCAGAATATACTCCCATTCTAACAGGGGTTAGTTTATCATCAAGCTGTCTCTAAGAGCAAAGCTCTCATGGAAACAGATTACCGATAAAGTAATTTGATGGAGATTAGAGGATAAGATAACCTACAAAAGGTTCAGAGACTAGAGGAGAGAGCCAGGCCTGGCTGAGCCATGTTATGAGAGAGAAAAGTCTGGACAGAAAGCTAGTAGGAGAGAAGAAAGGGTAGCAAGTTCAAGAAGGAGGTACAGGGAGAGGAAAGAGGAAAACTTCTCTCACCAGAGACAAAACTCTAAGTGCAAGAGTGAGACATGAAGTAGAGGCAGGGTCCATTGGAGTATACCTGGGTACTGGGCCCTGAATGCTTGTCCAAAGAGCCTAGGATGCAAAGTGAGGGACCATCAAAAGCCAAAGCTTCAGGGAAGCATTCAAAAAAAGAATCATAAAGAAGAGAGTGCTTTGCAAGGAAATATGTCCAGGATCCCAGAAGCATATAAAGACAGAGTAGCTCAAAACTCGGGGCACAGGGAATAAGTCAGCCAGCTTGATTAACATGGTCATCTGCGTCAAGCTGAACTAAGTCCCCAGGTTGTGATTATGAAACTTATCAACTAGTACATATTCTACACCTAGAATTTCTTTACGCACCACTATGGACCTCCCTCAGGATGCATGGTGCCCTCCTAGGAGATGAGACAAAGTACCCAATGTAAAGGAGAGCAGTCACCTATTCAGATCCCTGGCCTGTTTCAACATCTGAAATGGCACAGAAAGTAGTGAAGAGCTAGAGACTAGAGATCTTTCCAATCTCTGTCTTCTCTAGCATGCACTCTCCGGAGGCAAATGTGCAGTCCATGCCCCCACCCTACCCACTCCTAGGTACCCACAGTTTGTCTATTACCTTCACCCTCACCTGAAATTATCTAAATACCCCTTTATTTCACCAGCAACATTCAAATCTGACTTTCCTGGGCCTTCTGATGACAGGGAATAGGTAAGGCCTGAAGCCTTCTCTGAGGACCCTAGGAGCCCCGCTTAGCTGGGCTAGAACTCAGCAGCACACATGCTACCTCCTCTAACCCCAGCATTGGAGGATGTCAGGTTTGAAAAAGCTGAATCTGAAGTTTGGAGAGCAAGCAGGCCAGGCTGGGAGCCACTGGGTAGGCTGATGGAAAGGGCAGAAGCAGACAGAGTGGGAGTTGAGCAACACAGAGAAGCAATCTAGTGCCTACTCTGCTTCAGGCTTCCAAAGAAAAGAAGTTGACTGTTGAGGTGACCTGGTGCTGGAGGGGCACATGTTTGAGTACACACTTTCATCTATTGTTGATTGGTTTGTGTATGCACAGCCAGCTCTCTGAAGCTCCACGTGGAAAATAATCAATGGCCAATTTAACAGCACTTCCCTCCCCAGCACATTTCTAAGATTCTCTCCAGATGGTCCAAAGGCCCACTCTTTCCACCAGAATTGCCTAACTACATTCTTTGCATTTTCAAATATTATTTGTTCTTTAAAGCCTAACTCAAGTGCCTTGCCCTCCATGAAGCCTAAGACCCCATCCCAAGGAGAGCAGCCCTTTCTGACCCTGAATAACCAATGTACGCCCCTGTGCATGGGCTTACCATGCTCTCCCCTATCTAAATCTGATTCATTTTTCATATTCTATTATCATAAATAGCGTCTAAGATCCTAATAGTCAAAGAAGACCCTGTCATATACTGTTCTCGTGTCCCCTACAGGCCCCATGAGTAAATGCTTGTGATAATTTTGTGTCAAAATTGACTAGAATAAGGTATGCCCAAATAGCTTGGAAAGCTTTATTTCTGGGTGTGTCTGTGAGAGTATTTCTGGAAGAGGTTAGCATCTGAATCAGTAATGAATAAAGATCACCCTTGCCAATGTGGGTGGGCATCATCCAATATGTTGAGGGCTTAAATAGAACAAAAAGGCAGAATGGCAATTTCATTCTCTCTTCTTGAGCTGATAATATCCATCTCCTTCTGCCCTTGGAAATCTATGCTCCCAGTTTCCAAGCCTTCAGACTCATACCCAACTATACCACCAGTTTTCCAGCTTGCAGATGGCAACTCATAGGACCTAACCTCCACAATCATGTAAGCCAATTCTTATTTTACACACACACACACACACACACACACACACACACACTCATACACTCATATCCTATTGGTTCTCTTTTTCTGGAGAATCTTGATTAATACAATGCTCAATAAAAATTTCTCTATGAACCTGTATTAATAAGAAGGTACTATTAACAGTTTAAGTTCTAGCTCTTTTCTGTTAGGACAGCTTAGGCAATTTATTTAGCTTCTCTAAACCTCCTTTTGCTCGTGGGTACAATAAGGAAATTGAACTCTATTTCATGATGTTTTGAGCCCAATGAAATAATGTATGTTATGTGTACATTATTTCCCACAATAATGTACACATAACAGATGCTCAGTGGTACTAGCCGCATCCTACCTACTTTCACGTTTGTTCAGAGCTTTCTATTTCACAAAATACTTTCTCATGTATCACCTTGATCCTTGCAAGCACACCATAAGTTGTATTCTGTTGTTGTGCCCATTCTACAGGTAAAGAAATTGAGGCCTAAGGAGTTTATGTAACTCTGACTCAAGATGACACAACTAGTGGATCCCAGAAATAGCCCTGTAACAGAGCCCATCTGCCTTTTAAGTCCAGGTTGCCTGGACAGCCAAGGGTCAAGGCAGAGCCTAGAGGTACTATCTTTGGTTAGTGTGTGATCAACAGTTAAGTACAGAGAGGTGGCAGACAACCAAGTAGCCTTCTCACACTGAGCCACCATCCTGTGGCAGTATGGTATAAGGCTGGCAAAACCCAGGTATGTCCAACAGAATCCTGCACAAGTGAACATGGCTGGTTTTGCCTTAGTGAAGATGCTGAGGAAATCAGTGGTTCAGCCAGTCGCCATGGTGATGGTAAGAGAGAAAGCACTAAGCAGTGAGTTCTTCCTGGTCCAACCCTTCTACTAGGGTCAAAGAAAGAAGACTTCCCTGGTTTTCTTGACACACACACACCCCACCTATTTAAACCTTCCTTCTAGAAGCATCATCACAAAGTCGTGGGAAAAGGGGAAAAGGGAACTTTGAAGGAGCCAAGAAAGTCTCCACTGTCCCAATGTCTCCTCCAGCATTAGGAATGTCCCTTCAGACATTCCAAGGCTTCAAGGAGGTGGCGGAGAAAAGGGGGTATGGAAGAAAACTTTCATTAATGGACACCAGCTGTGTGTCAAGCAATGTGGTCCATCCTTTAGGTCCATTATCACCTTTGATTCACATAGCATATCTGATGATAAAGGGTTAGAGTCCCCATTTGATGGATAAAGATGACAAAGAATTACGGAGATCAAGCATGAACCATTGCTTAGCTAAGCTAAATTTGAGCCTAGACCGTCTGACTCAAAAATCTATGACTTTGGGGCTACAGATGTAGTTCACTGGGAGAATGCTTGCCTAGCATGCATGAGGCCCTGGGTTCAATCCCTAGAACAAACGGAAGGAAGGAAGGAAGGAAGGAAGGAAGGAAGGAAGGAAGGAAGGAAGGAAGGAAGGGAGGGAGGGAGGGAGGGAGGGAGGGAGGGAGGGAGGGAACTGTGACCTTTGTTGTTGTTGTTGTTGTTTTGCATAGCTGGGTATACCACTGAGATATAGTTCCAGCCCTTTTTAAAACTGTATTTTGAGGCAAGGTCTCTCTAAATTGCCCAGGCTGGTCTCAAACTCATGACCATCCTGCTTCAGTTTCCTAAGTAGCTGGAATTATAGGCATGTACCATCGTGCTGTATGCCAAAATCTATAATTTTGAAGGAGTAGCACACCCAAATTTTATCAAATTACCCTTTGGAGACTGGAGCTTATAAATGCTGTTTGAGAGGAGGCTGAAAAAATGAAAATCAAGCTGTGCAGAGCTAGGTCACAGCTGGAAGGTGGGGCTGGCTCCTCCTCCCCTCACACCCCTTCTCTGGAGGAGGAAGATGAGAGGTGGGGGGTAACCCCTGGTAATGCCCACTTGCAGAGGGAAGCCGGGTGGGCTGGGAAGGGAAGAGCAGTCCCTCTCTCCTGGTTGGCCTGTGTCCTCCCCTGCCACAGCCAGGAAGAGACCATTCCTCCACCCTCCTGCAGACTTGCATTAAAAAGAATCAAGGAAATAATTACAGGATGGAGAGGATTTATTAAATTGGATAAGTCCTGACTACAGCCTTCTTTTTAGGCTTTGAGTGGTTTGTGTATTTTTTTTATTAAGGCTGCATAATAAAATAATTGCATAATTAGTGAGGAATTTGTTACCTTTCAAGGAAGAGACTTTAATTCCCCTGAAGAACATCTCCCCTCCCCCAGGCTCTGTCTCTCTATGGAGTGAGGAGGAATTGAGAAAGAAAATGCAGGCGACCCTATCCACTAGCTCCTACCGGTAGGGGTAATGGTGGTGACCCCACCCTCCCTCCAAGATCATCTAAATTTCCCAGCAGAGTTGACAGAACAGTTGATTGCTGAGACTGGCCAGGCATCCCTGGGTCATTCTGTCCACTTTCCTACAACCATCCGACAATGGCTTCTTACCAGTGTTTCCCAAACGTGTCATTCTCAGACTGCCCACCAGAATCCTGATAAAATGCTGATTCCTAGGTAAACCAGTAAAGGAATGGAATCAGACATTATGATGACAGTTTATATTGTTATGCTTGAGTTTGGGATGCCCAAAAGACCACCAGAGATCAAGATCCATGTAAGCAGCAAAGAGGCATTCATTGCGAGCTAGCTCGGTCCTCTGTGCGCACACAGCAACTGGTGACACTGAGAGGCCCTGAGCCCAGGGTTTGCAGCAGTTTTACACACTCTTTGGGGAAGGCAGGGACTTCACATACATCATAGCATCTCTTAGCAAATCATCACACACCGCTGGAAAATCATAAAACAACTCTAAAACATGATTAGCACATTCACTGGTGGGAACAAGTTGGATAGGGGTGATTGGTTAGTACAATAGGGGGATTCCTTTGAACTGATTGGTTTAGGTCATGAGGGGTATACCTGCTGAACTGCGTGGTTTCCCAACATATTATCAACCACCCTAAACTACTGGGAGGGTCATCTGGCATCCCAGGTATTTTCCCAGTCTCATGCTGATTGGTGGTTGCTAGGGAGTCCTCACCTAGCCTGACTGAGTCAGGGACACCTGGCACCACAGACCCCTCCAGTTATTTGTAGATAAACAACTCAGCAGGGTGGGTATGTGCCTAGGAGTGCTCTGTGGGTTTTTTTCCAAGGACAAGGGTCACGCCCCCTTCTTTGGACAGGCTTTGCTCTGAGGTAGAGGTTGGTTTTTCAAAAATGGAGTCGTTGGAGCTGGGAATGTGTCTCAAGAGGTAGCGGTAGCGTGCTGGCCTGGCATGCCCAGAGGCGCTGGGTTTGATCCTCAGAACCACATAAAAATAAAATAAAGATGTAAAAAAAAAATGGAGTCACATCAATTTCTCATTTTTAAAGCTTGCTTAATGCTGATCCACTCAGGGACTCTATGGAGTAAGGCAGGGTGTCAAGGAAAGGACTTGGAGCTGGTGGGGGAAACAGTCATGTGCCCCTTCATTTTCTCTATAACCTGAATAGTTAGTCAGACACTTATTTTTCATCAAGTCAAGCTACCATTGAGAAACCAGCCTCTACCTCAGAGCAAATCCTGTCTAAGGAAGGGGGGTGTGACCCTTGCCCTTGGAAAGACCCACAGAGCACTCTTAGGCACATACCCACCCTGCTGAGTTGTTTATCTACAAATAACAGGAGAGATCTGCAGCACTAGGTGTCCCTGACTCAGTCAGGCTAGGTGAGGACCCATAGCAATCTCCTAGCAGCCATCAATCAGCATGAGATAGGAAAAATACCTGGGATGCCAGATGAGCCCCCAGTAGTTTAGAGTGGTTGATAACATGTTGGGAAACCATGTAGTTCAGCATGTACTCCCCTCATGGCTTAAACCAATCCGTTCAAAGGAATCTCCCTATTGTACTAACCAATCACCCGTACCCAACTTTTTCCCACCAGTGAATGTGCTAATCATGTTTTAGAGTTGTTTTATGATTTTCCAGCGGTGTGTGATGATTTGATAAGAGATGCTATGATGTATGTGAAGTCCCTGCCTTCCCCAAAGAGTGTGTGAAACTGCTGCAAATCCTGGGCTCAGGGCCTCTCGGTGCGCAGGGAGGACTGAGCTAGCTTGCAATGAATGCCTCTTTGCTGCTTACATGGATCTTGATCTCTGGTGGTCTTTTAGGGGTTCCGAATTCAAACATAACACCATCTCTTCTACTTGATCCTCATTTTTCCCATCTATATAGTGGGTGATTGTGCCAGTTATTCTAATGTCCCTTCTACTCTGTGATTGTTTGATTCAATGACCAGCCATCAACCTACTCCTTATCATCTACCATCTTCTCCTATGAACTGTTATCTCTACCAGGTTTAGGATGTGAACTTGTGATATTGATGAAGCAAAAGAGAAGTCAGAACAGTTAATACTGGAAAGGATTCTCTTTTTTTCAGATTCCAAGTCTTAAACTTTGGTGCCTAATCAAATGCAAACATCCCTGGGAGGGACTATTTAAATCATTACTAGCTTCTTTGTTCCTGGCAGCAGGTTTTAATAGGAAAAAGAGAAAGGTGAGTGATCAGATATGAAAGAGATAAGAGGATGAAGTGATCTGGGAGCCCAGAGTCCTGATTTCCAGTCCTAACACTGCAGTGTGTACTGGTCAGTTTTTCATCGCTACAACAAAATACACAGGACAGGCTACTTTGAAGAAAAAGAGGTTTATTTAGCCTACATCTCTGTGGCTGAAAGTCCAAATAGCAAAATATTGACTTTGGAAGGACCCCATGACATAAGTCACATTGTAATTTGAAGAAAGGAATCACATGTCACACAGGAAGTCAGAGAACAACTCAGGGATTAAGCTCAGGTTTCTGTAACAACTGTCTTTCTAGCAAAAATTGTCCCCATGAAATCAGTATTCCCTTCTGAGGGAAATTCTCAAATGATGCAAGACCTTCCACAAAGTCCTGCCTCTTCAAAGTTCCACCACCTCAACACAACCACCCTGGGGACCAAGCCTCCAACACAGAAGCCTTTGGGAGGACACACTTAAACCATATCCAATCCACAGCATGCATCATTGAGAGTGTTGAACTGTACCTGCCCTGTGATCCCAGGAGATAGTGAAGGTAAAAAATTCTCCACCCTGTGAGGCCTAGAAAGCAGCTTACGACAAAAAAACAAACCCTCTTTCCCCTGTGACTTAGGGTGGCCTGTGATGCCACCCTACTTACCTACTTACAAGGTCAGGCACACAATCCCCAAAGAGACTTTTTTTTGCCTCATAAATGATTGGCCAAACTGCTTATTTCCACTGATGAGTCAGAACAGGACTCTTGCTAGCAAAATTTTTGTCAAGCTTCTCTTCTTTCCCCAGGTCCCTGAACTTTGGCCACTCTCAGCCTGAGCCAGCCAACTGCTGACCTCATCAGGAAACATCCTCTGATCTACCCTCCGATCATGCCACCCTTTCACCCCATTGAACAGAAACAAAAAACAGATTCGTGTTTTATTTGACAGTGATCACTGGCAAGTCATTTTGCTTCAGTTTCCTCATCTGTAAAGTAAGAAAAATATGTCACATAGGTCATATGTCACATAGGTGCCAAATCAAAGACATACAATCAAAGGAACAAAAGTGCTCCTCAAGATATAAGAAAATAAAATACAGTCTAGAGGGTGATCCAGCTCTGGGCCCTTGAATCCCCTCCATAAATGTTCCAGGCCCATCCCTACTCCACCATTCTCTGCCCTCTGGCCTCAGACCATCCAGACTCACACTGTCCCACCCAAGCTCCTAGGGTCAGTTCAGCCTCACTATTTCAAATCGGAAAGCCACCATTCCCTACCACAGGCACATCCATCCCTCATTCATCACTGTCGCATCCCACAGAGGACTTTTATTTAACAACCAATTTATTTCCAATTTAACTAATCTGGGGATAGGCCATCCTCTCTCTCACGTAAACCAACGATGCCCTGGTTGTAAATAGACTTACGAACGAGTGCGCTGGATAATATAAACTCTCATCACAGCAACATCAGGAGAGAGGGGAACGGAGGGAGGGGGTCATAAGACTGCAGGGTTATAAAATATGCAAGCCCCTGAGATAAACAACCCCTGCGCCCTCCCTCCTGGCCCCTGCACTTAGAAATATTTGTCTGTGTGATTCCCTGGCTCACCTTGAGCTCAGGACAAATGCTTCATAAACAATGCATGAGATGCTATCCAACTCCCATCCAGGTTGAGTGGGAGCATGCAGGTGGTTGGGGAGGTGGCCATCAATTGGCCCTTGGCCACCGTCCCCTCCTCCATTCTGCCTTGGCTAAAGTCCTGTTGAAAAGTCCTCTTGCTTGTACTCTAGTTGGGTGGAACAATGACCTCAGTTAAGGGTCATCTCACTCTTTTTACAAAGGACAATTAATCAGCAGTCTTCAAGACTCAGCCTGCCCAAGGGATCATATTATCTGCTGAAGACACCAGAGAGCAGAAGGGCTTGGATGTCAAGCTGGCAGCTGGGAGAAGCTCAAGGTAACAGTCAACTGGGTGGGCTAAGGTGTTCCCCAACAGTGCAGAGGCTGCCTGAGTATCCTTTCCACTTCCTCCAGCTTCTCAGGCTGTGTGCATGACCATCCAGGGCCCACCCAGGGCCTATCCAGGGCCCATCCAAGGCCAGGACCCCAGATCAGGGAAGAAATACCATGTTTTAATGGAATGTAGCCACTCACTTGCTGGATGAGTGAGACCTTCACCTCTGGCTCAGCCCTCTTTCCTGAAGAGAAAGACCTCGAACTAAGATCTCTGAAATCTCTTCCAGTTCTAACCTCTGAGGTGGAGCCACAGAGATTGTGGCTGAGCTGCTAAGAGATTTATCCTCTCCCAGTCTGCGCACGGAGGCCTGCCAGCACGACTTTAAATTACACCTCCTAAACTCTGCTTCACTCGGCACTTTCTCAGTCTATCTTAGAGGGCAGAGCAAGTTTATGTTAAACAAACACCACTTGGTTATTAGAAACATATTTATAGTGGTGTGCGGCTCCAGGAGTGGAGACAGATTCATTCCCAGGTCGGGCCTCCAGGGAGGACCGTACAGCTGAGCTGCTCTCTCCAGCCCCCAGGACCAGGACAGAGGAGCACCTCAACACAAACCAATTGCATTCTTGTTTCTTTTCTCTACAAAACTGCCATAATTGCCTGTCTATATCATGCTCCTGCAAGGACAGGGGGCTTAGGGGGACCAACTGGCAGGCCTGCTGATTCCATTTAGAAATGATATATGTGGGAACTATTTTAAGTTAAGTGGTCAACTCAGTCCTAAGCCCATTACAAGAGCATGTTTTATTGAGAGCCCAGGGCACTTCTTCTAGAACTGCCTTCAGGATCCTGGTTTATGTTAGAGCTATGGACTGTAGGTGGGAACCCTCTATCTTCAGAGCAGTGAAAGGGCTCAGGAATAAGAGAGGAGAAAGAGAGGGCCTCTCAGCAGAGCTTCTTCTGAGAAAGAAGCTGAGGATAGGAAGAAGACAGAGCAACAAGCCATCATGCCCCTCCTCCCCTGCATCCCAGTGTTACATGGCTGGATTCCTCTAGTGGCCAGAAATATTTAATCGAATACTTTTGTTTGGATCTTGCATCCCTGGTAACCTGAAGATGTTACCATGGCAATCCCTGAGTAATACATCTCGATTATTTATGGCCTTGCGAATAGGGTGGGGAAGCACTGCAGGCCCCACAGAAACAGTGGGGAGGTGGAAGCTTCATTTCCTCTTCTCACTATTCCCCAGCAGCCTCAGAGGCAGGGCAGAAAGAAGATGCCAGTGTGGTTCAAATAGTTCAATGCTTTTTAGCATGAAGGGCCTCACCTCTCCCTTCCCTTTTTATGTCCCTTAGAACCTTTCCCATCCCTTCTCTTCTGGCGTCCCTACAGTTGTGTCTTAGGTCACCCTCCACTCCCCAGGAAATAAACTTAGGATGGATGGAGCGAGTCAGGTATATCTAGTGACTTGGGCCCCAAGCTCTAACATGAGCCAGGATGGAAACCTGGTTACACCACCTATTGTATCTATGACCTCAGACACAGGCCTTGACCTCCCAGAAGCTTTGTTTCTTCAAGTACCAAATGAAGACAAGAAATAACAACTTATATGTCAGAGTTAATGTGAGGGTTAAATGAAATAAAAAATAACATACAAAAGAGCATACAAAGCTCTTTATACAGTGCCTGCAACACAGTTAAGTGTTCAATAAATCCTGGTGTTTGGTAGTCACTGCATTATCAACCATCCTAGAATATCGCTGTTTGTGGGTAGAAGTCAGAATTGTAGAGGAGCAGCAAGGGGCAGGACATATCTGGGGATGCACCAGGTGTGTGTGTACTGGGGTGAGAGTGGGGGTTTCTAATTGTATTCTCTGGTCTTGTCCTCCCAAGATGGAAGAGCAAAACAAGCATCAGTGGCCAAATATAATCCTGCCATTCAGTTCCTCTCTGACATGCCATCACCCTGCTCCTAAATGAGCAATTCTTCCTTCCTTACGAAGTTGACTCTAAGGAGCCCTTACTGAGTTGAACATGTCCCCCAATCTTGTAAATATGACCTTATTTGAAAACAGCATATTTACAGGCATAAGTCAAGCTATAATGAGGTCATTCTGGATGACAATAGAACCACCACAATCCATTGACTGGAAGGAAGAAGGCTGGGCCCAGACACACACTGGGAGGACGTCATGTGACAATGATGCTGCCTGGACCAAAGGAACAAGGGTGGCAGGCAACTCACTGGGAGACAGGCATGAAGCAGATTCTTCAGCCCTCAGAAGGAACCACCCTGCTGAAACCTAGACTTCAGCCTCCAGAACTGTAAGTGAATAACTTTCTATTGGTTAAAACCACCCAGTTTATGGCAGTTTGCCAGGGCAGCCCAAGGAAACTAGACTATAACCTGAGACTGAGTATTGGCTAACATGGGTCCCCTTAGGCCCTAGGAACCACCTCTGTCTCACATTAACTGATATGCTACCTCTTGGCTTCCTCTCTGCACTCATCAGCTGTGTGCTCTTAAGAGAATTGCTCACCTTTTCTGAGCCACAACTATCAAATAGGAGTCATTGCTGCCTATTCAGTCTGTTTCACAGGCTTGGGCTTGCAGACAGATTTACAAGTGATCCTGTCTATGAAACACTGGATCTCACTGAAATGGGCAAGGTGGAGGGTTTCTTTTCATTATGGTGACCCAGAAGGGAAACTTGTGCTTCCTATTCGCTTGTGCTGAGACTTTGAGATTAAAAGAAGGTAGAAGTGGGGATCCAAGAGGGCAGGCTAGAGAGAGAGGCTGCATTCTGTGTGGCTCCTGGACCTGGGATTCAAATAATGGGAATACTGTTTCTCTGCAAGTGGTTACAGCTGCTCCCACACAGGAATCACAGCCATGGTGACTGGCTCAGGTCTCCAGGCCTCAGCGTCAGTGCAGGACTGCTAGGCTGCTCAGGTACCAGAATAGGACCACTGGCATTAGCACCTGCCCAGGAATCCCAGTTGCTGCTCCCATGCAGAACACTTGGCCACTTCCCAGGCACAGGAACTCAGGCCACCACCCCCATGTGGACCCCCATCTACTAATGTGGGGCTCCTCCAGTGGCCTCCATCTTGGGGGCAATCACTGCAATCTCTGCCACAGTCCCCTACATGCAGTAGTCTCCACCTGGGGACACTGCAGTGGATCCAGAGAGAGCTGTCAACCACAATACTGCATACCACAGAGCTGCATCTCTGAACATGCAATTCAACATCACCACCCAGCCCCACCCGAACCAACATCCCATCACTGAAAGCAGCCACCTCATTAGTTGGGGCAACTCCCAGCTTGGAACACTAACTGGGGCTTAGAAACAATATCAAGGCACCAAAAGTCCCCAACTCCTCCCCCTCCCCCCCAGCGGCTGCTAATCTGGCACAATGCCTAAGGCTACAGATCTAAAGCTCTCAAAACCAGGTCCAAAACCAGATCCTGAACTGCCCAATATAAAACAGCTCTTTGCAAGAGGTGTGCAGCCCTAAGAGTGCAGCCCACAAGACCTCCAGAGAGAAAGAATCCTGACTGGGAAGTAGAAAGGGAGGGGGTAAGGGAGACACAGGTTAGAGACTAAATTAGAGACCAGGCATTGGGAGGTCTACAGGCGAGATAAGGAAACAAGACCAGGCTATGCCACAAAGCAACTCTTAGAAAATATAAAACAGTAGAGATACCACTCTGCATTCTATCAGATCATAATGAAATGAAATTAGAAATCAATGATAAAATTTAAAAAAGAAGTTACTCCAACACCTGGAGACTAAATAATAAGCTATTGAATGAACAATAAGTTGCAAAAGACATCAAAAAGGAGATTAAAAAATTCTTAGACATAAATGAGAACACTGATACAACATATCAAAATCTCTGGGACATTATGAAGGCAGTATTAATAGGAAGGTTCATTGCATGAAGTTCATTTCCTTTTTTTTTAAGGAGAGAGAGAAGAGAAAGAGAGAGAGAGAGAGAATTTTTTAATATTTATTTTTCAGTTTTCGGTGGACACAACATCTTTATTTATTTTTTAATTTATTTTTGTGGTGCTGAGTATTGAACCCAGCACCCGCACATGCCACGAGCTAGCGTGTTACCGCTTGAGCCACATCCCCATCCCAATGAAGTTCGTTTCTTAAAAGAAGAAAAAGTCAACAAATAAATGACCAAATATTAGATCTCAAAGCCCTAGAAAAATAAAAACAAATCAACACCAAAAGCAGTAGAAGACAGAAAATAATTAAAATCAGACCTGAAACCAATGAAATTGAAACAAAAGAAACAACTGAAAATATTGACCAAAAAAAAAAAAAAGTCGGTTCTTCAAAAATAAATAAATAAATAAAATTTACAAACCCTTAGCCATGCTAACAAACAGAAGGGAAGAGAAAACTCAAATTACTAACATACGTGATAAAAAAGGAAATATCATGACAGGCACTACAGAAATACAGAAAAATAATTAGAAATTATTTTGAAAATTTGTACTCCAATAAAATAGAAAATATCAAGGCATCAAAAAATTTCTAGATTCACATGATTTGCCCAAACTGAATCAAGATGATGTACACAATTTAAACAGATCATTTTCAAGCAATGAAATAGAAGATGCCATCAGAAGCCTACCAACCAAGAAAAGCCCAGGACCAGATGGATACACGGCTGAGTTCTATAAGACCTTCAAAAAAAGAACAAATACCAATACTCCTCAAACTATTTCATGAAATAGAAAAAGAGGGAATACTTCTAAACTCATTCTCTGAGGCCAATATCACCCTAAGTCCAAAACTAGACAAAGACACATCAAAGAAAGAAAACCAATATCTCTAATGAACATAGATGCAAAAATTCTCAATAAATTTCTGGCAATTTGAATACAGAAACACATCAAAAGATAGTACACCACGATCAAGTGGGGTTCATCCCATGGATGCAAGGTTGGTACTACATAAATGAATAAATGTATAAATCAAATAAATAAATGTAATTCATCACATCAATAGACTTAAAAATAAGAATCACATGATCATCTCAATAAGTACAGAAAAAGCATTCAACAAAATACATCACTCCTTCATGTTCAAAACACAAGAAAAACTAGGGACAATAGGAACATACCTCAACATTGTAAAAGCTATCTATGCTAAGCCCCAGGCCAGCATCATTCTAAATGGAGAAAAATTGAAAGCATTCCCTCTAAAAACTGAAACAAGACAGAGATGCTGTCAGTCACCACTTCTATTTAACATAGATCTTGAAACTCTAGCCAGAGCAATTAGACAGATGAAAGAAATTAAAGGGATACAGATAGGAAAAGAAGAACTCAAATTATCACTATTTGCAGATGATATGATTCTATACCTAGAAGTCACAAAACATTCCACCAGAAAACTTCTAAAACTAATAAATAAATTCAGCAAAGTAGCAGGATATAAAATCAACACCCATAAAACAAAGGCATTTCTGTATATCAGTGACAAATCCTCAGAAAGAGAAACTAGGAAAAACTACCCCATTTACAAAAAAAAAAAAAAAAAATGGGAATCAACAAAAGAGGTGAAAGACCTCTATAATCAAAATTACAGAATGCTAAAGGAAAAATTTAAAAATACCTTAGAAGATGGAAAGATTGCCCTTGTCTTGGGTAGGCATAATTAATATTGTCAAAATGATCATACTACAAAAAGTACTATACAGATTTAGTGCAATTCCAATCAAAATCCCAATGACATTCCTCACAGAAATAGAAAAAGCAGTCATGAAATTCATCAGGAAAAATAAAGAGACCCAGATTAGCTAAAGAAATCCTTAGTGAAAAGAGCACAAACTATATTACAGAGCAATAGGAACAAAAACAGCATGGTATTGGCACCAAAATAGACTGGTAGACCAATGGTACAGAATAGAGTACACAGAGACTAACCCACATTAATACAGTTATCTCATATTAGATAAAGGCACCAAAAACATATATTAGACAAAGGATAGTCTCTTCAACAAATGGTGCTGGGAAAACTGGAAATCCATATGCAACAAAATGAAATTAAGCCTCTATCTCTCATCATGCACAAAACTCAACTCACAGTAGACCAAGGACCTAGGAATTGAACCAGAGACCCTGAGCTTAATAGATGAAAAAGTAGGCCCAAATCTTCATCATGTCAGATTAGGCCTTGACTTCCTTAATACAACTCTTATAGTGTAAGAAATAAAATCAAGAATCAATAAATGGGATGGATTCAAACAGAAAAGTTTCTTCTCAGCAAAAGAAACAACCAGTGAAGTAAATAGAGAGCCTGCAGAATGGGAGCAAATTTTTACCACATGCACATCAGATAGAGCACTAATCTCTCTATATATAAATAGATATATAAATAACTCAAAAAGCTAAGCACCGAAAAAACAAATGACACAATCAACAAATGGGCCAAGGAACTGAACAGACACTTCTCAGAAGAGGATCTACAATCAATCAACAAACATATGAAAAAAATGTTCAACATCTCTAGCAATTAGAGAAATGCAAATAAAAACTACTCTAAGATTTCATCTCACTCCAGTCAGAATGTCAGCTATTAAGAACACAAACAACAATAAGTGTTGGCGAGGATGTGAGGGGAAAAGGTACACTCATACATTGCTGGTGAGAGTACAAATTGGTGCAACCAATATGGAAAGCATTATGGAAATTCCTTGGAAAACTAGGAATTGTAACCACCATTTGACCCAGCTATCTCACTCCTCAGTTTATACCCAAAGGACTTAAAAACAGCATACTGTAGTAATGCAGCCACATCAAGGTTTATAGCAGCATAATTCACAATAGCTAAATTGTGGAACCAATCTAGATGCCCATCAGTAGATGAATGGATAAAAAATGTGGAATATATATATATATATACACAATGTAATATTACTCAGCAATAAAAGAGAATAAAATCATGGCATTTGTAAGTAAATGGATGGAGCTAGAGAATATAATGCTAAGTGAAGTTAGCTAATCCCCCCAAAACAAATGCCAAATGTTTTCTCTGATATAAAGAGTCCGATTAATAGTAGGATTAGGAGGGAAAGCATGGGAAGTAATGATGCTATTAGGAGGGGAAGCATGGGAAGTATTAATACTAATAGTAATAATACTGTTACTATTATTATTATAAACTCTAGGTAGGGCAAAGAGGAGGGACAGGAAAGGAGGGAGAAAGGGGTGTAAAAAAAGATGGTGGAATGAGATGGACATCATTACCCCAAGTACAAGTATGAAGACATGAATGTATAACTCTACTTTGTGTACAACTAGAGACAGGAAAAAATGTGCTCTATATGTATATTATGAATTTAAATGCATTTTGTTGTCATCTATAACAAATTAGAATAAGTAAATTAATTATTTTTTTAAAAAAGCAGAGAACTTCTCCCATCCAAACCAGGCCTTGGCTCACAGCTTCTGGCTCCTCCTGTCAGTCAGCATCCATGCCATGGCCCTTCCACCCATGTTCCTGGGCAATGATGGCCCAGTGCATAGATGATTCTGGGGATCAGTCAGTCACCTTGTAACACCAGGTGATAACTACCAATTTCCAATAAAGCCACTAGGATGCTGAGTGGCTAGGGAAGCTCAAAGGACAACAAGGAGGAGAGACCCAGGAAAATGTATTTCTCCAAGAGAGCATGGAGACCTGGCCAGTCACCAACTTACTTCTGCTGCCCTGCCTCTGGTGCTGCTGCTACTCAAGTGGAGCCCGGATCCTTCATAGTACATTCAATTGTTATGAATCCCTATCCCAGGTATCTCACCAACCAGAAGAGATTGATGCATATGGCAGGAAGGAAAACTAGAGTTGACACCACACCCAGAACTCAAAATGAACTTTGTCTAAGGCTATCATCTGCTCCATGGGCCCATTCATCTCCCTAAAAATCAATGACTCCTCCTCTAAAATGGCCTATAGCCCTCTGCTTTCCTCTCTCCTATAGAGAGGCGATATAAGCCTCTAAATCTCTTTGGGTTATTAGATCCTCACTCTCCTGGGATGCCCCCATGCACATAATAAATTCCTGTATTGTCTCCTGCCAGTGTGTTACTCAGACTCAAATATGGAGCCTCTGGAAGATAAAGAGAAGGTTCTTTCTCCCCTACACCACCAAAAGATGGACCCTGCCCATAGCCCTCCCTCTCTTGCATGCTGAATCTCTCATTGGACAGATTCCCACAGTTTTTCCTAAGACTTCCTCAGTCAGAACAAGACATATAGTTCTCAGTAGAGGTGGGAGGTGACATTATGTCAAATAGATGACCCCTCCCCATCAACCCTAACCAGTATCACTGGCCCCTGTTGGCACCCTTCATCTTGCTCCTCAATTATTCCAGGATCTTAACCCCTCACATTCCTCCAACAAAGCCCCAATGCCCCCATTCTTGTCTCACTCCTCCTTTGGGGGCCCCTGTTGTGCACAACCTCCATTCCCCCATCTAAATCCTTCTCATCTTTAAGGTCCCCACCAGGAGGTCCTCCCCAGGTGGTCTCTAGGCTGTTAGTGCTCCAGCCAGCATGCCATACAGTGGCACTCCTCTATGTGCATTGCACTTGATAGTCACTGCTTCCTCTGGCTCCCTCTAAACTGTGAGATTCGCTCTGCAAGAGCAGAGGCCTCAGTGTCTCCCTTGTTTGTAATAAATCTTCAGTCCCTAACAATGCCTGGCACACACTAGATATTAAATTATTTCAAATGAATGAATAACACTTAGGGGCTTATCGTACTAGGCTCATGGTATGAGAAACAAAATTCAAACTACACACAGGCCAGATGTGAAGGACAACACTCTCACGTATGTTCATGCCTCTGTATATCTATGGTGATGTGAAATTAGAAAGTTATGCTTTAGACACAAACTGAACAGCACTCTGTTAAAAGAAAGGAGGATGCTCATGGATGTATGTATTGGTGTGTGTTTATATGTGTGCATGCTTGTGTGTGTGTATGAATGTGGATGTTATGTGTTGTGTGTGCATCACCCATGAACACATGTGGATATGTGGGGGAGGCCTGAAAAGAGTGTCACACTGTCCATTCTATCCCTGGCAGTGGTGGTGGGTCCAGGTAAAGAGTACTGGGCAACCCCCTCTCTGTGGAGGAAAGGTACCTGGGAAGGTCACAGAGATGAGGAGGCCTGGGCAGAGGAGATAAGGAGGGTCTGGAAGATCTAGACCCATGGTCCCAATCTTTAGTCCTCAGACCCCTACAGGAGCCCACAGGTATTAACAGGGGTTCGTGAGCTGTTTTAACATTTCTGTATGCCTAGCAGAAACGGCACATTTACCAAAGATAAGACTGCACAGACTACTAACTGAGACATCATTTCTCTGCTTTTGGCTGGAATTATATCAACTCAGTGTGATAACACTACTAATCTCATGCTGATCTGAACCCCTGATTGGCAGTAATACATGGCTTTGATTAATAAAAAATGGGAAAACAAATTATTACTTGATAAATGCAGTTTGTTTGGTAGACAAAAATCTTTAAAAATGGGGAAGCCTGGTAGAGAAGGAAGGAGAGATTGCATGACTGTTAAAACCACATGATCTCATTCAAATCCTGGATTGAACCTACTCACGATAAATTGCACTAGTTTCTTAACTCTCTAAGCCTCAGTTTCTTCATCAATGAAATGGGAGTCATAATAATACCCATCTCTGGGGGATTGTGAGCACTGAGATGACATAGAGAAAGCTGTTAGTTATTGACTGGTACATACAGCACGCATTCAACATCAGCTCATTTTATCATCATCATCTTTACCACTCTTTCTATTAGTGGGAGGGAGGAAGAGTCAGGATCCACTAGTTAGCTCATTTTTGAGGCTAAGGCAAATCTGTCATCACTGCTCTTGCAGTGAGGTGAAAACTAGAGGAACTGCCCCTCAGCCACAGGTGCAAACTCTGAGGGCATGGAAAGTCTCTGAGGGTTGAAAAGTTTAAAGTTTAAAGAACAAAAGCACTTAGTTAACCTGCTCCCATTGATAAGGACACAGATCTTATCTGCCAAGTGAGGCCAGAAATTAAGAAGTAATCCTACTTCCATGTTTTTAAACTAGAAGAGGCACTTGCACTGAAGAAAAAAATATTCCATAAATAAATAAATAAATAATCAATCAGGGCTGGGGTTGTGGCTCAGCGGTACAGCGCTCGCTCACCTAGCATGTGCAAGGCCCTGGGTTCAATCCTCAGCACCACAAAAAAATAATTAAAATAAAGATATTGTGTCCAACTACAACTAAAAAATAAACTATAAAAAAGAACAAAAAACTATGGCATGGGAATAAATTCAGCATAAAGTAAATGCATATAAAAGTTTAAAAAATCTCTTTCTGCTTCACTCTCACTTTCTCTTCTGCCACCAGCTGGAGAAAATGCTGCTTTTAAAGGACTCATTTAATTAGATCACACCCAGCCCAATAACCTCCCTGTCTTAAGGTCCACTGTATTCCCAGGTTCCACTCCCACCCAAAGGGAAACACATCATCCCAGGTGAGGGCCACTGGGCTTTGATAAAATGCTTCCCCACAGGAAGAATGTAAGAGGTCAGGGGGCTTGGGACAGGGATGAGGGCCCAGCAAGTTTCTGTCTTTTTGCCCCATGGGAGGCTGTGAATTTCTTTCCAATTCAAGGGGGATAGTCATCATGAAGGGATTATAATTACTAACATAGGTGAGTACCCACTAACCGCATCTCCAGGGACCCCAGTCCCCAGAGCCAGTTGTAAGCTCAGGGTTTGGGAAAGTAATGTGGAGGGAGGTATATCACCCAGAACTGTGTGTCTTAGGGGTAGGTACACACTCACCTCCTGGCTTCACTCTTCCTTACCCCACATGTTCCCATCTTCCCATGGCCAGCTCAGACTGAGCCCTGGGATCAGCTCCCCTTCTGGTTTGGAGGAAGAAGGCCTTTTGTTATTTAGTCACCTTCCTCTCCTCTGCAGGCTTCTGTTGAAAGCCTCATGAATCCTCTCCTCTGTGGCTCGTTTCCTTGGCCTGCAAACTAGCCCTCAGTGGATCCAAGACACTCAGGTCTTTTGCTGGTTAATTCTGCTCTAGGGCCTTCTGTGCCCAAGATACAGCTCTTATCTCAACTGTGTCCTCTGTGCCCAGTCTAATCTTGCACACAGTCCTCTAGGTTGGCCTTCCACTCAGGAGCCTTCTGTACCATGTGTCCAACCTCCCACCATCAGTCCCCCAGCTAGGAGCTCCCTGTATGGTCAGCATTCATTTACACAGTTCTTAGTCACCTACCCAGAACTTGCTCTGTATGTCCTCTGGCACACATCAAATAGGTCTCCTGATTACTCTGGCCTCCATTTACACATCTGTCACATGGGGGCAGAGATAAGGTTAGATCCACAGTCCCCAAATCTGGCTGTTTCAAGATTACCTATGGAAATGCTCAAATACAGATTTCTGGTCCCCTAAGAAGTGATGTGAAGCTCTGAGATTGGAGCCCAGGCTCCACATTATTAGTGAGTCCACAGGCAATTCTGTGCCCCACCAGCTCTGGAGCCCAGGCCCTTTTCAAATCTAACTTTTTAATCCTCTGAAAACCTCTGAGTCATGGATGAGCCAGACAACTCCCAGCCCTCTACCTAGGAGACCCTTCCACTGGGTACTAACAGCTCTTTAGGAAGAGGCAAGGGGGCATTCTGCCATCTGGTTCTCCAGTGCCTTTAAAGTCATTCCTAATGTCTGTTCCATCTTGGCAACAAGATCGCCTGAGTGCAATGGCATCCTTCTCACTCTCTGGGATAAAGGAAAGTGCCCTTACTGGCAGGCAATCTTATTCAGAGGGGCAGAGAGGCCACTGGAGTGTGGCTTCGTCCCGTTCCTGCAGTTTGCTGGGAAGCAGCTTGCAGCCAAACTTCTCTGAGCAGCTGGATTGTCTCGTTTGCCTGGTTGTTATGAAGAGACCCACACACAGACAATCAAACCCCTTAGCTCACCTGCGAGAGGAAGCACACAGCGACAAGTGTAATAGTGAGGAGAGAACAGATATTTCATGTCACTCTGCTCACATTATCTCCCATAATGAGCTCTGCCCGACAGCTGCTCACCCAGCTTACAAAAGTACCGCATTCAATGCTCACCCTGCCAGGGAGCCCTGAGGGGGACTGGAGGTTTGTACAGTTCTCTACCCCATCTCAAGGCAGAGGCTGCACGGTCTCCCTCCAGACCCAGCCTTGTCACCCACCTCAATCCCCAGCTAGACAAGTGGGCAGGAAAACAAAACTACCCATGAGGGGGAGACTGAACACCCTGTGGAAATGGGCAGGGCCAAAAGAGCACCCATTTCACACATGTAAAAATTGAGGCACCTTGGCCAATAAGTTAAGAGATATAACCTGGGGGACTCATGATCAGACAGATAGAGCTCACTAATCCTATAGCACCTAATGAACTATCCACAATCATTTAGGAAAGGTGCCTTAAAGTGCCAAATTGTCAGGGAGAACCAAGACCTCTGTGGGCACAGCAAGGAGGAGAGGAGAGTTGCACTAGGCTTTGTAGCAGAGACAGGACCTGACTACCCCAGGTTAGGTGATATCAGAGTTGCTGCGGGGGAGCAACCAAACAGTTGTTGTCAGCTCTGCCTTGGGGAGGGCCAGCCAGGGTCACCAACATTAGTCATCTCCTAAACAGCCTCGTGCCCCACTTAGAAGAGTCAAAGTGGGAGTAGGGAATCAGACCTGGATTCAGCAGGTCTCTGAGTTCTTGAGGTCTAGAGGTTTTCTACAGCCTAGGGTGAATGCAAGAGATACAATAGGATCTCACTAAGTTGCTTTGGGCCTCCTTAAAGTTGCTGAGGCTAGTTTTGAACTCAAAATCCTCCTACCACTGGGATTACAGGCACTCCACCTCGGCCCAACGCTATGCATTTCTGATTAGCTGTGTGGCCTTAGGTGAAGGCTATCTCACTGGGACTCAGCTCTTTCCAGTTCCTGTGGGTGCTGGGCTGCTCCTTGACCTCAGAAGGCAGCAATAGCAACCACACATCTCATGCCTGTCTGTGCCCTAGTCTTTATGGGGCTGGCTTCAGGCCCAGCCAGGGATGAGGAATAGGAGGAAGGCAGGCAAAACTTCCCTCTTACCATGTTGATAGAACAGGAGGCTCCTACTGTGCTTTGGAGTTCCCTGGAAGAGATATCTCCCCAGCTCCCACACAAGAATTTCCCCAGCAGGCTACCCCAGGAGCCTGCAGGTTGCAAAATAAAACACAAACTATTAATTCCCATAATTGTTTTCTTTTACCTTCCCAGGGCATAATAAATCTACTCCCCCACCCCATGTGTTACTGCAGGCAGCTAGATGGTCTCAGATTCTAAGAGAAAGCTCTAGAGAGCACAGACCCAAGGAGGAGCTGGGCCCTAGAGGGGCAAGGGGGAAGTGGACACCTCTTCTAGGGCTGGAGATCTGCTAACCTGAGCACCCAGCGCTGCCAGACCCACCATGGGTTCCCCTCTCATCCACAGCTGGTGGGTGGGCTCCTCAGGCCAGGCTAGACCCCGTGAGCCCAGCAGAGTCAGGCTAGGTCCTCCAGCTGGACCAGCTGCAGGATGTAGGATGGGAGGGAGGAGAGAGACAACCTGCCGTGAGCAAGAAGCAGAGACTAGGAAGAAATCTCAGTGGTTTCTGAACATTAAATGAGTTGGTGTTCAAATAAGATGCAAATTACATGCAAATGAGCTTCTAGTATTTTTTAAAAGAGGCACCAGTGGTTTGACTAAGAGAATAGCAGTTAATCTCTCAGCCACCAGAGATATCCAAAGTGACCTCTCCTAGGGGACACTCCACTGCATTTAGGAGCTGCCTGAGCTATACAAAGCCAGGTCCCTGCCCCACTAGGGCCACATGTGCACACAGCACCACCTGGCCATTGTGTGGGGCACCCTGCAGATCACCTGCCCTGGCAATTCCTCTGTCTTTGTTCTCCACAAGGCAAATGAATAAGAAGAGAAAGGCACCCCCAGCTCTAGAGTTCACAGCACCATGAAAGTTGCAGGGGAATCTGTGTCATAGGGTAGGTCCCTTATAGTGCATGAGAAGACATGACCAAGGCCACACAGCAGGTCTGTGCCAGAACTAGGGCTCTGAAGCCCATATCTTGCACACTCATACTCCAATTCAAGGTCTCATGAGGATCTCACTTGCTGTCCTTGAATGAGAATGGAATTTCCTGAGACCACTCAGGGGTGAGTCCTCACAGGGTTGCTCAATTCCACACAGTGCCTAAAGCTTCTCCAATCTCTATGGAGATCCAACAAAACCTCATGCTGCCCTGGCCTTTCCCAGTCTAGACCTGCATAGACATCCATCCCTAGATGAAGCTTCTAAACCCCCCAGGCTCCAGGGAGTCCCCAGCTGGAATCTGGGAGTGCCAGAGGAAGATAGAAACTGATCAAATGGCCCAGAAGAATGTATCGCTCAGGCAGATGGGCTCAGCCTTCCCAGAGTTTGAGGGGCTTGAGATGCCAGAAAGGCCCTCCAGAGGACAAAGGGGAGCTGGCTCAGCCTCCTACACACACAGCAGCTGTGGAGGAGGAGAGGGCGGCAGGCCAGGGGCAGGGTGCAGTTTAAGAAGGCCACAGTCTACAGCTGCTCCTCAGAGGGTCCCATGTGCCATAGGATGAGCCAGCCCCTCTTAGAACACATCCTCTCCAGGCTCCCAGCTCAGCCATTCCCTGCAGTCAGTCCAATCTCAGGACCCAGGTTCTCCAACTGAGTGTGAGGAGGAGGTCAGGAGGGTAAATATGAGGCTTCCAGCCCTGACACTCCTGGGCTCAGAAGCACTCTCTGGCAGGGACTCCTTGAGTTCAAGGCTAGTTCTTCCTGTGTGCCTAGTGGCTTAATGAAGACTTGATAAATGGATATATGAATTGATTGCCTAATCAATTAATTATTGTTGGAGACATTCTTGCCAGTGAATTATTACTCCCTCCCCAGGACTTGCAATCTTTCCACAGAGCCACTCAGTTTGGCCACAGAGGGGGCCCCAAAGTCACCAGGATGGGTGAAGGTGCATAGGCTCCAAGTGATGGGCTTATTTTGCAAACTTTCCCAGAGCCTGAAAAACTACAAATCAATCCTGATTTCACCTCCCTGCCAGTTCTGAGAACTCTAGCTGGTGAGATGACAGGGGCAGATACCACTCCCTTGATGGTCCACACATCTGATTCTAATCAGTGTTTCACATCCTACTTAAATCCCTCCCACTAGAGACAGAGGAGGTTGCACAAAGCAAAGATGAAACCCCATCAAACTCCAATCCTCTCTTCTTCAGATTCAGAGAGAGATCCTGGACCCTAGAGTTCAGGAATGACTTGCCCAAGGTCACAGAGCTGGACAGTAGCTAGGTCTTGAGGACTAGCCTAAGGAGAGAAGGTATAGGGCTGCAGGAAGAGAATTTTCTATGTGTTCCAGCCCACCAGGTTTCATTTGGTTCTGCTCTACTGCTGGTGTAGTGCTGAGAAACAGATACCTCTTTGTGGGCAGTCACCAGCCTAATATCACTGTATGATACATCATCCAAACTGGGGCTCTTCAAGTGTGAAAGGGAGTCTCTATTATTAATGGACTGGGAGTGGTAGCACACACCAACAATCCCAGTGACCCAAGAGGCTAAGGCAGGAGAATTGCAAGTCTGAGGTCTTCCTCAGCAACTTAGCAAGACCCTGTTTCAAAATATAAAAATTTTTAAAAGGACTAGGAATGTAACTGGGTGGTAGAGCACTTGACTAGCCTGTGCAAAGTCCTATTCAATCTGCAGTACTGAAGATAGATAGATAGATAGATAGATAGATAGATAGATAGATAGATAGATAGATAGATAGATAATTTCATGGGATAATAGGTATAGACTTGGACTGTCCTAAGCAAACAGGCATGTGGGTAGATGACCCTGATCAAGGCTATTCTATGAGGTCCTGGCTTCTTTCCACAATAACCCCACCTGAATCACCTAATAATGACCATAGTGGCCTCGTCTGCAGGCATGTGGCATTCAACAAGTGAGGTGAGACCTGGGAACCTGCGCAGCAAAATATGACATACTTGTTTTGGAGGGAAATGAAAAGTTGGACAGCTGTTCACTGCAAAATTTGCATTTTCCATTTATTAATCAGGAAACTTTTGCAGTCTTCAGTGTGCCAAGCATAATGGTAGGTATTGGAAAAACACTAGCAAATGGCACAAACAGCAGTCCTGTCCTCATGGAGTTTATAAATCTCTAGAAATATTGAACTTTAGTTAAAGATCAGATCACATTCTCAACAAGAAACGTTAGTTACATGGAACACGCAGAAAACACAATGGCTAGGCCTTGTCTAGGGAAGTTTTGATTGGTTTTATTTCCAAATTCAAATCACTCAGTATCGTAGGTGACCACTTAGCAGTTAGGTGACTTTGAGTGATTCATTTAAACTCACTTTCCTCACTTGTAAGAGAATGATCTGTACTTCATGGGGTGAAACCAAAAATCAGGTAATCAATGGATAAAATGCTTTGCACAATGCCTAGCACATACTTCTCTTTTATTTCCAAACTGGTTTACACCTTTGTGCCTTCACTCCTGTTGTTCTCCCAGCTGTTCTCTTCCCATTATG
Organism: Ictidomys tridecemlineatus; assembly: GCF_052094955.1. Lineage (NCBI taxonomy): Eukaryota > Metazoa > Chordata > Mammalia > Rodentia > Sciuridae > Ictidomys > Ictidomys tridecemlineatus. Next base: position 100,000,229 of record NC_135480.1, read on the forward strand.
CAATCCAGGAAACTCCTATTCATCCTTCAATAGACAAATATAGTGAAAGCCAATGTAGAGTAGTGACTAAGAGTTCAAGCTTTTAAATCACTGAATTTTGATTCTGCCAATTGCTATGTGATCTGGGACAAAACACTAAACTTCTCTGAACCTCAATTGCCTCCTCTACTGCATAGGGTTGTCGTGAAGACAAAAATGAGTTAACACACTTGAATCAGCTCTACTTTATAACAGATGCTATTTGAATTTAAAAAGAAATAAAATGGACAGCTCTGATATCATCTCCTCCAGCTCTAAGAATCTGGAATGTTTCCAAATTAAGCTCAGTTTGTAGAACCTCTTGTAGCTGTAAATAATCCTATCCTTGAGGACTTGCCTCCACACTGCTCAGGGTAGTTGGTGTGTACATGATAGGGCAGAGTGACAGCAGAGTAAAGGCCAGCAGATGAGCTGCAAACTAAGTGAGGAGCCAGGAAAAGGCCTCACTTTGAACTGTCTTGGGGACCCTAAAGTCTAGAATTCAACCCAAACCCCATGCTTAACTACTCCTCCTTTATGAAGTTCATGGCTAGGGAGCTTAAGAACTGGACAGATTCTCCTCCGAAATGGCTTAGCCACTGTCCTTTTGGTGGAGCTTCTCAAGGTCATTGCAAACCCTGGATCTGACAGTCCCTCCCAGAGGCATCTGCTCTCCTTTCTAGCACACAGTCGCACCAAGACGGAATTTAGCTTCAAGAATTCAAAATGTGTTCAATTCACTTCCAGACCTTCCTCCTACCCACTGCCAGCCCTCTGTCCCCTGGAGCTAGGCAGCAGCAGCTGTCAGGAGATCCTATCTAGCCCCAGCTTGACATTTCAACAGCCCAATACCCAGAGACAAAAGTTGTCACCAAAAAAAGTTCCTTCCCTGTCTCCTCCCTTTCCCTCTCCCTCTCCCTTCCTGGAGACTCTATAGGCATCAGAGTGGACACTGAGATGGTCTCAGTCTCTTGCTGCTGCTGCTGCAATTCCTGCTTTATTTTGAGGGGGGGGGACTTTCACAATTGATGAATACGAAGAAGCAGTTTATCACCTGTGCTTTTATGATTGCAGCAACTAAGGGGAAAAAGATGTCCTTTCAGATAAGCATTTGAAGGAGGGGAAGAAAGATTTTCAAAGCTTCCTTTGTTCTCCTGGAGAGTCATGCCATAGAGCTCTGGCAGACAGCCCAGGAGAAAGGAGGATTTTAAAAACACAATCTGAGCTGGCTTCCAAACCGCTACACCATCCTTGTCATCAATTAGGGATGTTACTTAACAAGGGGTTTGGGCTGTTGTCTCATCTAGCCTGCTCCCCCTAATTCGATGCAGAGTGGTGATGAATTCTTCCAAAAAGGGCTCCATGTTGCAGAGGTCTTTGCCTCAGCCCCCTGAAACTCAAGGCCAACTCAGGCTGGGCTGGCACAGGCCTCAGGGGCACATGGCTCGCAGAGAGATAAGAGAAGGATCTTTCTGAGGTCCCTCAGTGCAGGCAAAGAGCACAGACCCAGAACTCAGAGAAGGGCAGGCTGCCAGCCATGCTAGGAACTGGATAGCTTGGGAAGGTGGGAGGTGAACTCTGTCCCCTGCCAACCTCAGTCCTACTCAACTGAAGCCTGAGGCCCTTCCATCAAAGACTCAGACAGCCCCTCATACACCCCATATTCCACAGGGTCACTACACTTACCAAGTGGACCATCCATATCTCCAGTGTAAAACCTATCTGACAATCTATACCAACACCTCCCAGTTCCACCCCACTGCAGTACCTATACCAACTCACAGAGGCTTTTGATAACAACCAAATTCCACACACCTTTTTTGATTCCTTCCATCAAAGACCCAGACAGCCCCTCACACATCCCAGAGATTAAGCTAGAATGTTTAAATAAAACTTGACTACATTCTCAGGAGAAACAAAGAGTGACACACATCCCCATCACCATGTTTAACAACTATTGGTGGCTCATGTTGAACTTGGAGCCCTCACAAGTTAATTCTCCATCAGAATGGGCCCCAAGCTGACCTTTCTTGCCAAAAACCACCTTTCCCCAGATCTCCCAGGATCCTGGAGGTCCAGAACCAACTTAAATGAGATAGGGTTTACCCTCCAAGCCTCCTAAGCCCTGCCTTCTGCTTTCTGTCCCATAATGCACCTCTTGACTAGATAATTAAGGTAAGAAATATCCACCAGATATCTTCAGGAGATATCACATGACCTTTTGAGCCTCCTAATCATAAGCACATAACCCATAGCCTCCCATGTGTTCAAGAAATGCACAAATTAGAAAGCAAAGCGCTCTTTTTCTCTAGTTCAAGTGAGCCTAGCCCACTTGAAGACTTGGTCTTCAGATTGGGTTTCCTGCTCATCACTCCAGTTCTCTTTGGCATCAGAGCTACCTTGCTTGGCTAACGCCCTAATGCATCCTTGCCTAGCTCTTGCCAGCTCCCTTCAACAGTGTCCAATAGTGTCCAATAATCTGGACACAGTTCTCTAGAACCCCTATTTGCTGGCAGGGTCACTGCACTGATCAGGTAGACCATCCATATCCCCACTGTGAAAACCTATCTGACAATCTGCACCAATACTTCCCAGGCCCACCCCACTGCTGTACCTATACCAACTCACAGAGGCTATTGATAACAACCAAATAAAGCTAAGGTAATTCTGAGTCTCCCGGGAACCCTTGAAGGGAATATTTAGCAGCTCTCACTGGGGACAGCTACATTTCTAAGTCAGATAACAATGTAGAGGTAACAAGATGGGGTTCTTCATTTTTTAAAAGTTCTCCTTAGGAGTGAACTTTCCATGATTTTCTATGAAATGTGAGTTCCTCAAGAGTCCTAGAAGTGAACAGAACTGTTCTGCACAAGGCAATGGTTAAGGCTTGCTTGAAGAGGAAACAGAAGAGAAAGAAAAGAGAGAATGAACTGGCTAAATGGACAAATATTGTGTCTCACCAAGTGAACTGAACCAACTCTTTCCTTTCTGCCTCCTATAAATCTTCAGCCAGTTTACAAAAACCCACCAAATGCCAGACATGCTAGGATAGTACATGGAAGCCAGTGAAGGAGAAGAGAGATAACCTGGGAGTAAATCATCAGAAGCATGGAAAAAATAAATAAATAAATAAATGAAAGAGCTCAAGAAATCATGGGGAAGTTCATGACTCAGAACCTTTCAGAAGTGGGGTTCTAATCAAGTTTAATCAATATCTCAAGGTCAAGAGGTTCCTATTCATATATTAAAGCACAATCATGTTAACTACCATCTTACAGAGCACCTCCTATATGACAAACTTTATATGCCTTATTTTTCAACTCTCAAATAATTCCATAAGATAGGTATCATACCTGTGTCTTAGAGATGAGAAAACTGAGATTCAGAGTGATTAAGTAACTCCCCTCAAAATCATACAACTTTCGTATGGCAGAGCAGAGACTGAAACCCCAACTAGCTGAATCAAAATTCATGCTCTTTCTATTACAAGGGACTGGAATCCAGAAAGTGGTTCCCTTCCACCCTCGTCTTGCTCTTGTCTCATTTCCCCTTAATTTGCTCCTGACAGCCAGGCACAGATCTATGTTGAAATCACCTGAGTTAAGTCACAATCTGTCAGATACTTGACAAACATTTCTCAAAATTGTATTATTTTCCAGGAAGTATGTAAGAGATTGAAGATCCAAATATAAGTACAATACAAACAATCACCAAGCATTGGGTGCCATGACAAACAGTATATATGGAGCTCTGGGACAGCACAAGCGGGGGCCCAGGTTCTGCCTTGGAACAAGTAGTAGGGAATATGCCATTAGAAGGGCAGAGAGGTTCTTTACCAAAATGGACTGCACATAGTCTCCTGATGCCAAAAGCTGGACCTAGAGGGCCCTGGGAAATAGAAATAGTCTCTTCACCTCCCCACTTTACCCTTTTTCCAGTCAGGGGGAAAAAGTATTCAATTTTACACTGAAGGAAAGGAAAACCGAAGATATTTTCTGAGCATCTCCTATGTGCCAGGTATGCCTTTGTAACTCCATTTTGCTGAAGGAATAACAAATTAGTTAAGTAACTTGTCCTAGGTCATTCTGCTAGGAAATGCAGAGCTGGAATTAAAATCCAGCCCCACCCACTCCAAAGCCCCTGATGGGGTGATCTTTTCACTAAATGCTGCCTCACCTCCCACAGCTAGACGCTGCTGGATGTCCATCTGAGAGGCTTGGTTGATTAAACTGCAGGGGTAGCAGGTAGCAAGTGTCACATGGGGTTGTGCCAGCCCTGCTGTTTGCTAGGACTCTCCTCCAGTCAAAGGACATGAAGTAATGAAATATCTGAGGGCTCAGGGTCCACACTCGTTCACTCTTCAGCCTCCTCTGCACCTCAAGATCCTCCCCTGAGGCCACCTCAATTCCCTTCATCTCTTCCTCCTTTTCCTAGCCAAGAAGTCTGAGTACCAGCCTTAGGAAAAAGTCAGCCAGACCTGGCCAAGCATATGCCTGTGTCATTGGCACCCACAGGGAGCTCCAACAGTCAGGAGGTGGAAGAATCCAGTGCCAGGGGCGGGGCAGATGGCATCTCATCAGCCCTGTCACTGCTCTGAGAACCCTCAAACCTTCTCTTGGCTTCCTCTCTGAAACAAGGGCTGCCCATGAACCTCCATACTCCATGCCCATGGCAACCCACCCAGCCGCGATGGCATGCCAATCCATGAGCTGGCAGAGACACTAGCACGGCTCAATCCCCTCTGCCACCTGCCTGTTGTCACTCTTCATTGAGCATCGTTGGCCTTCCACAGGGCTGTGCTCCCAGGCTCCAGGCTTCCAATCTGCTCTCTGGGAGGCTGACAGAGGACGGGCAGGCTCGGGGAGGCCTCCCTACTTCACTCCCACCAGCTCCTTGCCCAGGGCCTGGATGTTGGAACAAGTGCTAGGAACCCAGATGGTAATTGCTGCCATCTAATTATGCGTGCATATGATATCAGCCAAAAGCATTTGACTGTCTCCTGCGGTCTCGGGCAGATCAAATGGAGAGGCCGTGCGGGTTCGAGGATTACTCCAGCAAGATAATGGCTGACAAGACTGCCTGCTGCCACTCAGGCAGCTGCTGGCAGGCTGTGGTCCCCACTGGAGGCTTCATTCTTCACCTGAGGGAAGAGGAAGATCTGGGCTTAGTCCTTGTGAGGGCCAGCAGGAGCTGGAATTCTCCAAGGCTCAGGCTCCTGTCCTTTCCCAGTCCTACTACCATGATATCAAAGACCAACACAGAAGCAAAGGGTTTGTGGTTTCCAAAAATAGCATGATATGCTCAGGGAGAATTTCATGTCTTAGTAATCACTAAGAAACCCCTGTTCTTCTTAAACCACTATCTCTAGCCCACTGGTTGAGAACCCCTTCTCCAGGGGGGAAACTTCTACCATTGTGGCACTCATTTGCAGTTTGGAAACACCCATTTGCTTGGCCCAGTTTCCTGAAGGACAGATACCCTGTTTGATTTTATTTTCTTCCTGGAACTTAAGATACTTAGCACAGTGCTTTGCATGCATTCAGGTTTCCAGAAATATTTCTTGAGCTTATTTCACAATACTAGTCTATTTTCTCTTTATCAACTAGGTAACAGGTACTATGCTAGACACAGATATGAACAGACCATAGTCTCTGCCCTAGAAAAATGTGCCATCTAACCCACTAACATTTAATTTTGGTCAACCGGAGGGAAGGGAAGAGGACTCCCTAACAAAGAAAAAGACAGGTAGAGACTAAAGAGTAGAATGAGTCATTGTAAAAATGAGGAGTTTAAGTGAGATATCAGCAAGGACTTCCTAAGAATTTCAACATTTGCATTGTCATTAAGCTTGAACTGTACCTAGCATGCATGAGGCAAGTATTTGCTTATGTGTAAAAGGGCCTTCCTAGAGTCATCTCTTAAGATACAAGAAAGTAGTGTGAAGGAGTCCTGGCCACAGCAGTCAGAAGGCCTCATAACCCCTCAGGATTTGACAGAGCAGATGGAGTCCCTTAGAGCTGAATGAGGGAAGTAGGAGGGGACCAGGAGCTGGCATTTTCTGCCCCTGGTGTATGCTAGGTGCTGTGGTGCTAGCTTACCTAGCCAAAGGCAATGACAGCAGAGGCTCATTCTAGTGGACAAACCTCCATTCATGACCAAGAACCAAGAAGATGCTGGGCCATTCTTGGAAAGCTCGTGTTTGAGTACTAAGTTACAGTCAAGGGACAAGGGACAAGAGATAAGACTCTAAGCCCACTGCTGGAATGGAGATTGAGCACAGAAACAAAGTCATCAGAACAGGCACATGGTATGAAGGTGACAGAGGAAGCAGCATTTCTCCTCTGGATCCCTTTGCTCACCATACTCTGGCTAAACCCAGAAGGATCTTCAAAGAGTAGGTGGGACTTGAGCTCTGAACAATGCAGAAGAGGGGAAAGCACTACTGGCAGCAGCACGAAAAACAGATACAGAGGTGGGACAGTTTGTGGCACATTTCTGGTCCAGTTAGAAACTGTGTTCGGCTAGGGCTTAGATTCAAAAGGACCCCTTATCACGTTTGGAGATATCAATCAGATTAGCTTCTAAGAGGAGTTGAATGTCACACTGAGGAGTCTGGGAATTATAAAGGGACTCTAGAGCCAGTGAAGGATAAAGACAAGTGAAAGTGGAGGAATGGATAAAGATAATGCAGTGTTAGATCATCTCTGGAAAATCCACAGGCCGACTGGCAACCTCAACTCCACATGTTGCTGCTAACCAGGCGGAGAGGTGCAGGTAAGAAGGAAAGAGATTCAACCAGGCAGCAGTGTTTGTGTGTGTGTGTGTGTGTGTGTGTGTGTGTGTGTGTAACTGAGCAATGCTTACATGGTGCTTCTTACTGGGGTCACTCCATACTTGGTTTTGAGTTACAGGCTCAGCTCCAGGGATTAGACATGAGATAAAAACAAGGCAATGCCCATGTCCAGTTTCCACGTTTCCCTCCAGCAGTCATCTTCTCTTTCCCTCCTCTGGTTTCTGTCTCCAGAAAGAATGGCTGCCTCGCTTCTCCCTACCCCTACACCTGCACAGGACTTCCTTTCAGCCACAAGGAAGTGCTCCTGTCAGAGTGCAGATCACCACAGGTGAAGGGCTGGCATCTCCTAGGTAATGAAGAGAGAAAATGTGTTGGGGATGACAGCTGATCACAGAGGCTTCCTCCCTCCCCAGATGTATGTTGTCAACTGATCACTCAGAGAAACCCAGAGAGGGAGCTCACTAAAGCCCCCTGAGCACTCTGGAGAAGAGGGAGCTCTTTTGATCCCAGAGTGCTTAACTATGGCATTGGCCACCCTCCTGCTGCTCCCCTGGTGGGGTAGAGTAAGGGGTGGAACGGCTCCTTTGAAGTTCGTCATGGGACAGGGCAGAACTTCCTTTCCCTACAGAAAATCAGAGCAGCAAGCTGTGGTGTACCTGGGGAATGGATCTCCCAAGAGCAGAGGCTCTGGTCAGGGTTACTGTGGTTTTCTGCATAGCCCTAATTTTCTCTGGCTCCTCCAACCTGCATGAAAGACTGTGTAGCCATGTGACCTTGAAAAGCCACCAAATCCCTCTGAATTGCAACTTCATTATCTGAAAAACAGGGATAATTCTGTACTTTATTCAATGTAAGATATCATTGATTGTAAGACTCCATTTTTTTATTTACCACTAAGAAAGAAAATAAGGGCTCCCAATTAAACTATGACATGTCATCCACGGTAAGATCCATCCTGGTGTCAGAAATGTTACAATGAGAAAAAATATCATGTGTGAACTTATGAAAGATGATAATAACAATTCTTACTGCACAAGGTTCTGGAGAGGACAGTGGGCTAATGAGCATCAACACGCTTTGTAAACTATGAAGCTCTGTGAAAGCTTGAGCTGGGCTTATTATTAGAATGTCGATGATGGTCAAGATCTTAATTGCACTAGTATGTGAGTTTCCTGATGGCTGCAGACATCTGTTCTGTCTCCTTCACTAATCCCTTGTGCTGTGTAGTGTGCTCTAAATAAATGAGTGACAAGTTAGGAAGCTCTATGGCATAACAGCCTTACCCATGACAGGTACATTCTGGGCTGCCAGGTATAGGCGTGTTGAGCTGAGGGTCGGATGCTCTACTGCTCCCCTTCCTGATTCCCAGGGTACAAATTGAGAGTTTGTATATATTCAAAATCAGGGCTTCCTGAAACTAGCAGGATACCACGGTTGAATTTGGTTTTCATCAAATGAGGCTGGAACACTATCCCAGTAAACAGATGGGAAGCATCCCCACTTCTGAACAACACAACCTTGTGAGCTTTTATTTAGTAGTAACCATATGAATAATCAGGGACTGAGTCCTATGTGGGAAGGAGACAAATAGGCCTTCTTTGCTCTACAGTTGACAATCTATTGGGGAGACAAGGATGTACTAGTAAGAAATAGAGAACAATTACAACAGCCTGAGGCATTTGCATGACACTGAAGACCTGTGAGTCTGCTCCTTTGTTAGGGTATTGGTTTGCTAGGGTTGCCATAACAAAAGGCCACAGTCTGGATTGCCTAAATGACAGAAAATTGTTTTCTCACAGTCCCAGAAACTGAAACTCCAAGATCAAGACCTCACCCTTCTGGGGCCTCTCTTTGGCTTCTAAGTGCCCATCTTCTCCTACTGATGTTTTCACATGCTTCTTTTCCTCCTTGCATTTGTATCCTAATCTCCTTTTCTTATAAGGACACTAATCATATTAGCATAGGGCCTACCTTAATGATCACATTTTACCTTGATTACCTCTTTAACAGTCCTATATCCAAATATAGTCACATTCTGAGGTACTAGAGGTTAGGACTTCAGTATAACCTTGCAGAGTCACTATGCAGCCTGTTAACCGTTGCTTGGTTAATTCAATAAGCATTTAATAATCACCATTTAATAATCATGCCAGGTACCATGCTAAGTGATAGGAAATGGGAACATTGATAAATAACACTGCCCTCAAGAGGATCACAATCTGATGGGAAAACAGACACAACTAGGCAACTATCCTCCTTTTCGAAAGTGCAATGGCAGATGTATAGAACTGGTGTTATAGGAATTCTAAGGAGGGACACCTGTCCTAGCCTAAGGGCTGAGAGTGATCCAGGAGGCTTTCTGGAGGAGTAATTCTTAGTTGACCATTAAAAGTGAACATGAACCAAACTGAGATTGGGAAGAGGGAAAGAGAAGGATCCTCCTAAGAGGAGAAAGAGCCAAGTGTGGAGAAGCTATGGGGACCAGTCTGGGCTGGGACGAGGGTGAGGCAAGGAGAGGCTCATTCTCAGGGCTGACCTTATAACTGCAGGATGCTGAGAAGTGGCTGCCTTCTTGCATTTTCTGCCCTGAGGACCTCACTTGCCTCCTCCCAGGTCCAGCTCTGCCAACAGTGCTTCTGTAGGACCACAAGTGGTTCAGTGTCACTGCAACTAAGATGCAGAACATGCACTGCTCAGCCACAAGGGGAGGAGAGCTGAGGCGGGTTCTGCAGGGACCTTTCTGCCAGCACAGAGATTGGTCTTTGTCCTGTAAGTGAGGAGGAGCTGGGGATCCAGGATGGATCCTTTGGGACTGTTTCTTCCCCTCTCTCATTGGGTGGGCACCTTCCCATTGAGTGGTTGTGAAGTAGAAAGAGAAAGCACATGCCTTCCAGGAAGCTCAAGGGGTCCTACCTCTCACTGTTATTACTCAAGGGATAATAAAAACCCCTTCTGGGGTTGTTAAGATTAAAGGAGAAGACCTGTGCAATGAGACAGCTATGTAACGAATTTCTATAAAACACAGCTTCACTATCTGCAAAATAGAGATGATTTTGTATTTTTATTAAATTTAAGATGCCATTGATTATAAGACCTGTTATTCTTATATTTTCCACTAAGAAGGCAGTGAGGATTGAATTAGACAACCTATGTAGCCTGTTCAGCATTCTACCTGAAGCACATAGGTGCATGAAGAGAAAGAAGACTCCCCTGCTTTGGTTTCTATGCAGTTGTCCAAGCTGGAAACCTGATCACCCTTGATTTTTCTTTTTCTGACCTCCTCACCTAATTAATCCACAAATTCCAGGCATGCTACCTCCTTACTAGGTGAGAATCTGTCTACTTCTCTTCCTCCCTATCACCTCATTCCTAGTTTCTTAATCCAAGCCACCAGCATGTCTAGACTACTTAAGGTGGCTGCAGAAGCAATCAGTTAAGATGAGGTCATACTGGAGTAGGATAGACACCCTAATCCAATATGCTTGGTGACTTTATAAGGAGAGAGAAATTTAGACACAGACACTCATGGAGGGAAGACAATGTGAAGAAGCACATGCAGACAGGGAGAGCACCAGTCGATAATGAAAGAGGCTGTTGCTGCTGCAAGCTGGGAAGTGCCTGCCGCCACTAGGAGCTCACAAGAGGCCAGAGAGGGCTTTATGCCGAGCTCAGAGGGAGCAAAGCTCTGCCCAATAGTGTGACTTTGGACTTCCAGCCTCTAGAGTTGTGAGGGAATTAGTTTTTATTGTTTTAAGCCACACGGTTTGTGCTAATTTGTATGGTAGCAAGGAAAACTAATATGAGTACAAACTCCTTCAGAAGTTGGAACTTTATCAGTATTTACAGAGTAAGGGAAGGAGGGAAGGAGAGAAGGAGGAAGGGAAGGAGGGAGGGAGGGAGGAAGGAAGGAAGGAAGGAAATGCAATCATCTTTTTCTCCTTCTAGATACTTACTCAAATTTTTTTTTAGGCCTGTGGTATAATAAAGAGAATATTTCTTCCAGAAAGTGTTGTAAACATGCACTCAATGTGTTCTTCTGAAACAGGAAGTGAGGAAAGTGAGGAAACATTTTCCTTCAGATAACCAATTTACAAAATAATCATGTGAAGTTATAAAGCTCGGATATCCCTATGGACCTCATAAATTTGAAGAGAGAATGAAACGCTTTAAAAGAAGCTTATAAAAGGCCTGCATTGTATAATTTCTCTTAAATGTCTTCTGGGCATTGGTGGCCTATAAATAGACAGTGCATCTGGTGTGGGGGAGAGTAACAAATAGGGTGATGCTCTCAAACAGACTGCAGACTCTGGATCTTTCTAGAATTCCCAAACTGCAAGGTAAGGTAAGGCAGCATCAAGGGGCTAAGGTCCCGGGAGGGAGGCCACTGGGGCAGGGCTAAAGCCAAGGAGGAAGCTGGGCTGGCTAACCTATGAGGACTAGGAGGAACCAGTCCCCCTTCCTCTCATACTGTTCCAGCAGTCACTAATGTACCGCTGGGAGAGATGGGTCTACAGTTGGTACTAGATTCCTATGGCTACCATAGCAAATTTAGTGATTTAAAGTAACACAAACTTATTATCTTAAAACTCTTTTTTTTTTTTTTTATTGTTGGTCGTTCAAAACATTACACAGTTCTTAATACATCATCTTTCACAGTTTGATTCAAGTGGGTTATGAACTCCCAACTTTACCCCGTATACAGATTGTTGTTTCACATCAGTTACCCTTCCATTGATTGACATATTGCCTTTCTAGTGTCTGATGTATTCTGCTGTCTGTCCTATTCTCTACTATCCCCCCTCCCCTCCCCTCCCCTCCCCTCCCCTCCCCTTTTCTCATCCCTGTTTAATGTAAATCTTCTTCTCAAGCTCTTCATCCTTGCCCTGTCCTTGTTTACTCCCCTTATATCAAAGGGGTCATTTGGTATTTGTTTTTTAACGATTGACTAGCTTCACTTAGCATAATCTGCTCTAATGCCATCCATTTCCCTCCAAATTCTATGATTTTGTCGTTCCTTAATGCAGAGTAATACTCCATTGTGTATAAATGCCACATTTTTTTTATCCATTCATCTATTGAAGGGCATCTAGGCTGATTCCATAATCTTGCTATAGTGAATTGTGCTGCTATGAACATCGTTGTAGCAGTGTCTCTGTAACATGCTCTTATTAGGTCTTTAGGGAATAGACCGAGAAGGGGAATAGCTGGGTCAAATGGTGGTTCCATTCCCAGCTTTCCAAGAAATCTCCATACTGCTTTCCAAATTGGCTGCACCAATTTGCAGTCCCACCAGCAATGAACAAGAGTGCCCTTTTCCCCGCATCCTCTCCAGCACTTATTGTTGTTTGACTTCCTAATGGCTGCCAATCTTACTGGAGTGAGGTGGTATCTTAGGGTAGTTTTGATTTGCATTTCTCTAACTGCTAGCGATGGTGAGCATTTTTTCATGTACTTATTGATTGATTGTATGTCCTCCTCTGAGAACTGTCTGTTCAGGTCCTTGGCCCATTTATTGATTGGGTTATTTGTTATCTTATTGTCTAATTTTTTGAGTTCTTTGTATATTCTGGTTATTAGGGCTCTATCTGAAGTGTGTGGATTAAAGATTTGTTCCCAGGATGTAGGCTCCCTGTTTATCTCTCTTATTGTTTCTTTTGCTGAGAAAAAACTTTTTAGTTTGAGTAAGTCCCATTTGTTGATTCTGGTTATTAACTCTTGCGCTATGGGTGTCCTATTGAGGAATTTGGGGCCCGATCCCACAGTATGTAGATCATAACCAACTTTTTCTTCTATCAGATGCCATGTCTCTGATTTAACATCAAGCTCCTTAATCCATTTTGAGTTAACTTTTGTGTATGGCGAGAGATAGGGGTTCAGATTCATTTTGATGCAAATGGATTTCCAGTTTTCCCAGCACCATTTGTTGAAGATGCTATCCTTCCTCCATTGCATGCTTTTAGCCCCTTTATCAAATATAAGATAGTTGTAGTTTTGTGGATTGGTTTCTGTGTCCTCTATTCTGTACCATTGGTCCACCCGCCTGTTTTGGTACCAGTACCATGCTGTTTTTGTTACTATTGCTCTGTAGTATAGTTTGAAGTCTGGTATCGCTATACCGCCTGATTCACTCTTCCTGCTTAGCATTGTTTTTGCTATTCTGGGTCTTTTATTATTCCATATGAATTTCATGATTCTTTTATCTATTTCTACAAGAAGTTCCATTGGGATTTTGATTGGCATTGCATTGAACTTATAGAGAACTTTTGGTAATATCGCCATTTTGATGATGTTAGTTCTACCTATCCATGAGCAGGGTATATTTTTCCATCTTCTAAGGTCTTCTTCTATATCTTTCTTTAGGGTTCTATAATTTTCATTATATAAATCTTTCACCTCTTTTGTTAGGTTGATTCCCAAGTATTTTATTTTTTGGGGGGATATTGTGAATGGAGTAGTTGTCCTCATTTCCGTTTCAGAGGATTTGTCACTGATATATAGGAATGCCTTTGATTTATGCGTGTTGATCTTATATCCTGCCACTTTGCTGAATTCATTTATTAGCTCTAATAGCTTCTTTGTAGACCCTTTTGGGTCTGCTAGGTATAGGATCATATCATCTGCAAATAGTGATAATTTAAGTTCTTCTTTTCCTATTTTTATGCCTTTAATTTCTTTTGTCTGTCTAATTGCTCTGGCCAGTGTTTCGAGGACTATGTTGAACAGAAGTGGTGAGAGAGGGCATCCCTGTCTTGTACCAGATCTTAGAGGGAATGCCTTCAATTTTTCTCCATTCAGAATGATGCTGGCCTGTGGCTTATCGTAGATTGCTTTTACAATGTTGAGGTATGTTCCAGTTATCCCTAATTTTTCTAGAGTTTTGAACATAAAGGGATGCTGTACTTTGTCGAATGCTTTTTCTGCATCTATCGAGATGATCATATGGTTCTTATTTTTAAGTCTATTGATGTGGTGAATAACATTTATTGATTTCCGTATATTGAACCAGCCTTGCATCCCAGGGATGAATCCTACTTGATCATGATGTATAATTTTTTTGATATGTATTTGAATCCGATTCGCCAGAATTTTATTGAGGATTTTTGCGTCAAGGTTCATTAGAGATATTGGTCTGTAGTTTTCTTTCTTTGAAGTGTCTTTGTCTGGTTTCGGAATCAGGGTGATGTTGGCCTCGTAGAATGAATTTGGAAGTTCTCCCTCTTTTTCTATTTCCTGAAATAGCTTGAACAGTATTGGTGTTAGTTCCTCTTTAAAGGTTTTGTAAAACTCTGCTGTATACCCATCAGGTCCTGGGCTTTTCTTAGTTGGTAATCTTTTGATGGTTTCTTCTATTTCCTCTATTGTTATTGGTCTGTTTAGGTTGTCTATATCCTCCTGACTCAATCTGGGCAGGTCATAAGACTTAAGGAATTTATCTATGCCTTCACTATCTTCTATTTTATTAGAGTATAAGGATTCAAAATAATTTCCGATTATCTTCTGTATTTCTGAAGTGTCTGTTGTGATATTACCTTTTTCATCCCGTATGTTAGTAATTTGAGTTCTCTCTCTTCTTCTCTTCGTTAGCATGGCTAAGGGTCTGTCAATTTTATTTATTTTTTCAAAGAACCAACTTTTAGTCCTGTCAATTTTTTCAATTGTTTCTTTTGTTTCAATTTCATTTATTTCAGCTCTGATTTTAATTATTTCTTGCCTTCTACTTCTTTTGCTGTTGTTTTGCTCTTCTTTTTCTAGGATTTTGAGATGAAGTATGAGATCATTTATTTGTTGGTTTTTTCTTTTTTTGAGGAATGAACTCCAAGCAATGAATTTTCCTCTTAGAACTGCTTTCAATGTGTCCCATAGATTCCGATATGTTGTGTCTGTGTTTTCATTTAACTCTAGGAATTTTTTAATTTCCTCCTTGATGTCTTCTAAAACCCATTGATCATTCAGCAACCTATTGTTCATTCTCCAAGTGATGCTTGATTTTTCCTTCATTCTTTTATCGTTGATTTTCAGTTTTATTCCATTATGATCAGATAAGATGCATGGTATTATCTCTACCCCTTTATATTGTCTAAGAGTTGCCCTGTGACATAATATATGGTCTATTTTTGAGAAGGTTCCATGTGCTGCTGAGAAAAAAGTGTAACTACTTGATTTGGGGTGGTATAGTCTATATATGTCAATTAAGTCTAGGTTGTTAATTGTGTTATTGAGTTCTATAGTTTCTTTATTTAACTTTTGTTTGTAAGATCTGTCCAGTGGTGAGAGAGGTGTGTTGAAGTCTCCCATGATTATTGTATGGTGGTCTATTAGACTCTTGAACTTGAGGAGAGTTTGCTTGATAAACACAGCCGCACCATTATTTGGGGCATATATATTTATGATTGTTATGTCTTGTTGGTGTATGGTTCCCTTGAGCAGTATGAAGTGTCCTTCTTTATCCCTTTTGATTAACTTTGGTTTGAAATCTATTTTATTAGATATGAGTATGGACACTCCTGCTTGCTTCCGCATTCCATATGAGTGGTATGATTTTTCCCAACCTTTCACCTTCAGTCTATGAATATCTTTTTCTATCAGATGCGTCTCCTGTAGGCAGCATATTGTTGGGTCTTCTTTTGTGATCCATTCTACTAGCCTGTGTCTCTTAATTGGTGAATTTAAGCCATTAACATTTAGGGTTATTATTGAGATATGATTTGTTCTTCTAGCCATATTTGTTTATTGATGTTTCTAAACCTGATTTGTTATCCTCTTTGACTATTTTTCCCCCTTTACTGTCCTATCTCCCATTGTTGGTTTTCAGTGTTATTTTCCATTTCCTCTTCCTGTAATGTTTTGCCAAGGATTTTTTGAAGAGATGGTTTTCTAGCTGCAAATTCTTTTAACTTTTGTTTATCATGGAAGGTTTTAATTTCATCTTCTATCCTGAAGCTTAATTTCGCCGGATACACGATTCTTGGTTGGAACCCATTTTCTTTCAGTGTTTGAAATATGTTATTCCAGGATCTTCTAGCTTTCAGGGTCTGTGTTGAGAGATCAGCTGTTATCCTGATTGGTTTGCCCCTAAATGTAATCTGCTTTCTTTCTCTTGCAGCTTTTAAAATTCTCTCCTTATTCTGTATGTTGGACATCTTCATTATAATGTGTCTAGGTGTGGATCTCTTATGATTTTGCACATTCGGCGTCCTGTAGGCTTCTAGGATTTGTGATTCTGTCTCATTCTTCAAGTCTGGGAAGTTTTCTTGTATAATCTCACTGAATAGTCTGTTTATTCCTTTAGTTTGGAGCTCTGTGCCTTCCTGTATCCCAATGACTCTTAAATTTGGTCTTTTGATATTGTCCCATAATTCTTGGATGTTCTGCTCATGGTTTCTTAGCAGACTTGCTGAGCTGTCTATGTTCTTTTCCAGTTGAAATACTTTGTCTTCATTGTCTGATGTTCTCTCTTCTAAGTGATCTAATCTGCTGTTAGTATTCTCAATTGAGTTTTTAAGTTGGTTTAATGATTCCTGCATTTCCAGGATTTCAATTTGTTTGTTTTTTATTACCTCTGTCTCCCTGTGAAATTGATCTTTTACTTCCTGGATTTGTTTGTCAATGTGATCTTTCATTGTCTGATTTTGCTGTCTCATGTCCTCCTTGAGACTCCAGATCATCTGAAGCATATATATCCTGTACTCTTTATCTGACATTCCGTCTGTTGCAGCTATTACCTCTTCTAAAGTTGAGTTGACCTGCATTGCTTGTGGACCTTTCTTTCCTTGTCTTTTCATACTGCTCGCGTTTCTTCCTGCTTGGTGCAACTGTTGTGTTTTTGAAATTTACCTCCTATTTATTTATATTGCTCTTGTATAGTTGGGAAGTCTCCCTTGCAGGACGGGTAGTGGCTGTGCTCCTCCCCTAATTAGGGTGGTCTGTCTACCACGCTAATTGGTCGCAGGTCTGCCCCCACTGCAGGCACTGGTGGCTGTTCTGCTCTGACCCCACTCCAATTGTGGTAACGTAACTACCACACCCTGGGGTCGTTGGTCCTGATCTGGATGTGGGTGGCGGCTCTGCTGTGCCCCCACTCCAATTGGTGTGACGTGTCTACCACGCTGGCAGACCTCTAGGCCGGTGGGTCGCAGTTCTGCACAGCCCCCACTCCCAATGGGGGTACCTGACTACCTCTCCAACGGGTCGCTGAGCCCCCTCCGGACCCGGGCGGCGACCCTGCTCCACCCCTATTCCAACCAGTGTGACGCGACTGCCTCAGTGTTACGTGTCCACCACGTTGGCAAGCTACCTGGCCTGTCTTGCCAGTGGGTCGCTGGTCCTATTCTAAGCGTGGGCGGCTTCTCTCTTCAGCACCAGCTGCATTTGGGGTTTCATGGTACCACGCCGGCGGGTCACTTGGCCTGCTCTGGGCGCAGGTGGAAGCTCCACTCTGCCCCCACAGCACCCAGCAGGACCCTGGCCGAGAAGCAGTCACCGCGGGTTCCCTAGCCTTGGGCCAAAGCAGCTTAGGTAGCAAGAACCCGCCTTTCCGATCCAGATACACTCTCTCCGCTGGGAGCTGGCCCCAGCGAGCGACCCCCGGGGTTCCCCAGCCCCAGGCCAAAACTGTCCCGGGAGTCAGAACCCAGTCGCCCCAAGCTCAGCGCACGCTCCACTCGGAGCTCGCCTGGAGCTCGCCTTCACAGGCAGTCTCCACAGATTCCTCAGACCTGGGCCCGGTTAGCCCCGGGAACCCAAGTCCCGGGAACCCAAGTCCCGCTGCTCAGTGCCCGGCGCACGCCTTGCCAGGCACGAGCCTTCAAGAGTATTCTCCACAAGATCCCCAGTCCCGATCCTGAGCAAGAAATCTGTCTGCTAGACGCAGGCAAATACCAGCCTGAATTCACCTGTTCCGTAGCTGAATGAGCTGAGATCAGCAGAACAATGGGATGATTACATCATCTCTCCAAGATGGAGGCCGCCGTCCTCCGTGGTCAGACCGGTGACTGGAACCGCCGCTTCTCTCCTCTGTCTCAAGCCGGAACTCCGCACCAAGCGCTGCCGATGTATCGCTGGCAGGAGCCCTCCGAATCCGTATCGCTGTTCTCCCTCTCCTCGCTGTTCTCCCGCTCCGGCTCCCTGCCGATCCCGCAGACAACCCGCCGCGGAGCTATCAGGCTATGCGACCCTCCGTGCGGAGAAATGGAGCTCCCACTGCCGAACCTCGCACAATGGAAACCTGTCTATTAGATTCTGTAGCGCCTCAATTTCACTGGAAATTCCCAACAAGATATCTTTCAGCCGTTTCATATCTTCTTTCACTGGCTCAGTGATGCGGCGCACTGGGGTGATGCACTCCCTTCGCCGCCATCTTTCCTTCTTATCTTAAAACTCTTGAGGGCAGAAGTTCAACATGGGTTTTAGTAGACTAAAATCAAGGTATTATCCTGACTATATTCCTGCCTCAGAGCACTAGGGGAGAATCTATCCTCTGGTTTCTTCCAGCTTCTCGAGGACCCATTTGCCTTGGCTCTTCTGTTTTCAAAGCCAGCAACACAGAGTCACATCTTTTCCACACCATCTCTCATTCTCCCTCCCTGCCTCCTTCTTCCATCTTTGAGGAAGATTATATTGGGTTCACCTGAAGAATCCAGGACAATCTCCCTACTTCATGGTTGACCAATGATCACCTTAATTCCATCTACAACCTTAATCCACCTATGCCACATAATGGACCATACTCACTGGTCTAGGGGATTAGGATGTGGACATCTTCCAGGAGAGCACTGATCTGCCTACATTTAACCCTTTAATCCCAAAGATACATGTCATCCCCTCATTTATAGAAACTCAGGGAGAGTAATTTTCTCAGTTGAACAGCCTGCCACAAGTAGACAGAACTGATCTAGAAGGCTTAGGGTTTAGGATTCTGATGCATGTTTCACTGTGTTGTTATGTCAGCCTCAGGGACGTCATGTACAAAGATACCCATAACTCAATTTATCAATCTAGAAGTGTTAAGGATATTTCTCCAATGTAGCTGATACTCTCACTGGTAGAGAATACAAAAGGTGACTTAGAGATTGCACCTGCCTGCACAACACACCAAATGAGCATGTTCCCTCAGTCCAAACAGATTGTAATTTAAGGAAATTTCCCTGTCCATTCTCTTTAACCAAATTACTTCTCTGAAGTCTATCTCATAAAGAAATTCTGGAGCCCCCACTGTTTTCACAGGATCATTGTGTTCTTGTGGTTCACTTGCTCCAGCAATCTCATGAAAACCAAGCCCAAACAAAAATAGTAACATTTCATGTAACTGGTTCACTGAACAAGAATAATTCATGGGATATAATCATAACATAGCTTATTTTTGTTTCCCACTGTCTATGATATATTCAGCAGGGGCAGTTTCTCTTTGCCTACAGTTATAATCTTGGTCCTTGGCATGTCCAATGGCTTTATGGCTGCAATAGGTAGAGTTCTAAGACAGCCCCCAAGATTCTACCTCCTGCTGCTCACACCCTGTATAATACCCCACCTGGAGGAAGGGCCTATAACGGGATAGTCACTCTCTTTATGTTATATTATATAATAACAGGGCCAGTCTTGGGAAAGGGGGAATTGTCCTTGGCAGAGCTACTTTGTCCCCACCCTTTGCCTTTCCACAGGTTGTGCCTCCTCTCTAACCTTTTCAAAGCTTATATCCCTTCATCCCTTCCTGTTTTCCCAGTGTTCTAAATTCCAAAGAGAAGCCCCACCTTAATGGTTAAGATGTTAATTGCTAAATAATCTTTCTTTAGATTTACTGAACCCAGAATATATGGTGACCTTAGCAACACTTTAGTCTTTAGTTTTGCCCATCAATGAACACAAATCATATAAATCTTTGAGATTTAAACTGCAGGAAAATAATATGTATGTTTTAAGAAAGCATAAGAACTTTGCAGGTGCTGTGGTGCATGTCTGTAATCCCAGCAGCTCGAGAGGCTGAAACAGGAGGATTGTGAATTCAAAGCCAGCCTCAGCAAAATGGAGGCACTAAGCAACTCAGTGAGACTCTGTCTCTAAATAAAATACAAAAAATAGGACTGGGGGTGTGGCTCAGTGGTTAAGTGCCCCTGCGTTCAATCCCAGGTACACCCCCCTCCAAAAAAGAGCATAGGAACTAGTCCCAGGTCAAGGTCAACTATAATGTTCCAGCCAGAGTGTGTGGGGGGAAGCAACATACACCATGGAAGATGAAGACCCCATTAAACATGAAGCCCTCCTGCCCTTTGTCATGTCTCTTCAAACATGACGTCCCTGAGGATGACATAACAACACAGTGAAACATGCATCAGAATCCTAAACCCTAAGCCCTGTCTTCTAATACCTACTTTCTCTCTTTTTAAAAGCCCTTTGTCCCCATGAGTTCCCCAAGGTGGACCTTTGAAGTCAATAACCCACCCTCCCTCATATTCTCAAGATGCAGGCCCTTAAATAAATCTGATTCCTTCCTACCAATCTGTCTCCTGAATATTGGCCTTTGGGCAGCGAGCAGCAGGGACCTTAATCTGGTAACATTATTACATAAAACTCCTTCATGGCAAGCAGACTGAATACTGAGTCTTATGCATGTTTTTGGGAAGTCAGCTATCATATTGTGAGAGGATCACATAACTAGAACTTGAGAGTGTCCTTTAGGAGCTAAGAAGTACTCTGGACTGCAAGTCAGCAAGAAAAGGGGGTGTCACTCCTGCAGTCACAAGAAACTGAATTCTCTCAACAGTTTAGAAGAGGATTGAGCTCCAGATGAGAACACAGCTCAGGAGATACCTTAGTGTCAGCCTTGTGAGACTCAGAGCAGAGAACCCATCCAAGCTATGCCTGGCTCCTACTGATAAGCTCGAGTTCGAGACCCCCAAAAGACTACCAGAGACCAAGATCGATGTAAGCAGAAAAGAGGTGTTTATTGAGAGCTAGCTCTGTCTTCTGCACATACAGCAACTGGTGACACTGAGAGGCCCCAAGCCCAGGGTTTGCAGCAGTTTTATTCATTCTTTGGGGAAGGCAGGGACTTTACAAACATCATAGCATCTCTTAGCAAATCATCACACACCACAGGAAAATCAAACAACTCTTAACATTGATTAGCACATTCACTGGTGGAAACAAGTTGGGTAGGGGTGATTGGTTAGTACAAGAGGGGGATTCCTTTGAACTGATTGGTTTAAGCCACAAGGGGAGTACATGCTGAACTACATGGTTTCCCAACATGTTATCAACCACCATAAACTATTAGGGGTCATCTGGCATCCCAGGTATTTTCCCTGTCTCATGCTGATTGGTGGTTGCTAGGGAGTTGCTATGGGTCCTCACCTAGCCTGAGTCCAGGACACCTGGCACAGCAGATCTCTCCTGTTATTTACAAACAACTCAGTAGGGTGGCTATCTGCCCAGGAGTGCTCAGTGGGTTTTTCTAAGGATAAGGGTCATGCCCCCTTCCTTGGACAGGCTTTGCTCTGAGGTAGAGGCTGGTTTCTCAAAAACAGAGTCACATCAGTTTCTCATTCTCCCCTTTGTCTGGAAACTTGGGGACCAATCATGGTTCCCTCAGATGGGGGTCTACTTGGACAGGCCCTACCTCTTGGTAGGATTCTCCTTCTGGGTCTAGGGCTTGATAGTGGGTACGCAGAACCATTATCTAAACTGTGTTTACTCTGTCCTCGACAAAAGCCACTAGCTTGTTCACAAGTGGTACTATGATTGACACTAGGGTAATTTTAGAGTAAACAGTAACCCTCAGGAGACAGTCTCCAACTTTCCAGACTCACTCAAAATTGGCCTCCTGACTTGATTAATCTATCTACACTGACTGCCTATCTACTTCTGGCTTCACTACTATCATGGAAACTGGGTAATGACCAATGTGTGGCTGGTAAAATTTCACCAAAACAAAAAGAAGTACTTAAGAGAGATTATTGGAGGAAGATATGCTACAAGGGTCCAACAGGGACATGACAAGGATGTAGGCCCGTGGATTCAGAGAGAATTTGCTTACATATTTTTCTGAGTTCTTTGTTTGCCTTTGGCAGGCTTTGTGCTAGGAGTGGCTTACCCTGCATAAGGGGTAATTGACAGATTCTTGTGCCTTGCCCATAATGCTTATTGTGCATGTGCCAAATGCTCATTTCCAGGTTTTAAATCAGATACATGAGATACAAGTAATATATATTAGGTCTTTTTTAATTGATTTTATTTTTTTAAAATACACAACAACAGAAGGTAGGAGAACCGGCGACCTACGGGCAGGCCAGGCCCAGCAATCGGCGGACAGACAGAGCTGACACACGCGCCTGCAAGGAACAGGGTCCTGCGACCCACCAGCGGCCTTCTGTGGGGCAGGCCCGTCCCCTCCCCCAGAGCCTGCAAGGTAGGCGGGACTGTCACCTCTAGCAGATCAGGCTTAGTGGCCTGCTGAGGGGCAGGACAGTCCCCTCCCCCAGTGCCTGCAAGGTAGGCGGGACTGCGACCAGCGGCAGATCAGGCCCAGCGGCTGGTTGGGGCCAGAGCCGGCCCCACCCCCAGTGCCTGCAAGGTAGGAGAACCGGCGACCTACGGGCAGGCCAGACCCAGCAATCGGCGGACAGACAGAGCTGACACACGCGCCTGCAAGGAACAGGGTCCTGCGACCCACCAGCGGCCTTCTGTGGGGCAGGCCCGTCCCCTCCCCCAGAGCCTGCAAGGTAGGCGGGACTGTCACCTCTAGCAGATCAGGCTTAGTGGCCTGCTGAGGGGCAGGACAGTCCCCTCCCCCAGTGCCTGCAAGGTAGGCGGGACTGCGACCAGCGGCAGATCAGGCCCAGCGGCTGGTTGCGGGCCGGAGCCGGCCCCACCCCCAGTGCCTGCAAAGTAGGAGAACCGGCGACCCACAGGCAGGTCAGGCCCAGCAATCTGCGAAGAGACAGAGCCGACACACGCGCCTGCAGGGAACAGGGTCCTGCGACCCACCAGCGGCCTTCTGTGGGGCAGGCCCGTCCCCTCCCCCAGTGCCTGCAAGGTAGGAGGGACTGTGACCACCAGCAGAGCAGGCCCAGTGGCTGGTTGGGGCCAGAGCCGGCCCCACCCCCAGTGCCTGCAAGGTAGGAGAACCGGCGACCTACGGGCAGGCCAGGCCCAGCAATCGGCGGACAGACAGAGCTGACACACGCGTCTGCAGGGAACAGGGTCCTGCGACCCACCAGCGGCCTTCTGTGGGGCAGGCCCGTCCCCTCCCCCAGAGCCTGCAAGGTAGGCGGGACTGTCACCTCTAGCAGATCAGGCTTAGTGGCCTGCTGAGGGGCAGGACAGTCCCCTCCCCCAGTGCCTGCAAGGTAGGCGGGACTGCGACCAGCGGCAGATCAGGCCCAGCGGCTGGTTGGGGCCAGAGCCGGCCCCACCCCCAGTGCCTGCAAGGTAGGAGAACCGGCGACCTACGGGCAGGCCAGACCCAGCAATCTGCGGACAGACAGAGCTGACACACGCGCCTGCAAGGAACAGGGTCCTGCGACCCACCAGCGGCCTTCTGTGGGGCAGGCCCGTCCCCTCCCCCAGAGCCTGCAAGGTAGGCGGGACTGTCACCTCTAGCAGATCAGGCTTAGTGGCCTGCTGAGGGGCAGGACAGTCCCCTCCCCCAGTGCCTGCAAGGTAGGCGGGACTGCGACCAGCGGCAGATCAGGCCCAGCGGCTGGTTGGGGACCGGAGCCGGCCCCACCCCAGTGCCTGCAAAGTAGGAGAACCGGCGACCCACAGGCAGGTCAGGCCCAGCAATCTGCGAAGAGACAGAGCTGACACACGCGCCTGCAGGGAACAGGGTCCTGCGACCCACCAGCGGCCTTCTGTGGGGCAGGCCCGTCCCCTCCCCCAGTGCCTGCAAGATAGGCGGGACTGCGACCAGCGGCAGATCAGGCCCAGCGGCTTGTTGCGGCCGGAGCCAGCGCCACCCCCAGTGCCTGCAAGGTAGGCATACCAGGGACCCATCGGGAGGTTAGGCCCAGCAACCTACGGAGAGACAGAGGTGCCCCTCGCGCCTGCTGGGTAGGCGGACCTTCGACCGGCCAGCAGAGCAGACCTAGGGCCCGCCAGCGTGGTAGACAGATCGCACCAATTGGTGGAGGATCACAGCCACCATCTGTCCTGCAAGGGAGACTTTTCAACTATACAAGAGCAATATAAATAAATAGAGGGAAAATCTCAAAAACACAACAGCTTCACCAAGCAGAAAGAAACGCCAGCAGTATGAAAAGACAAGGAAAGAAAGGACCACAGGCAATGCAGGTCAACTCAACTCTAGAAGAGGTAATAGCTGCAACAGATGGAATGTCAGACAGAGAGGTCAGGATATACATGCTTCAGATGATCTGGAGTCTCAAGGAAGACATGAGACAGCAAAATCAGACAATGAAAGATCACATTGACAAGGAACTTCATAAACAAATCCAGGAAGTAAAAGATCAATTTCACAGGGAGATAGAGGAAATAAAAAACAAACAAATACAAATCCTAGAAATGCAGGAAGCAATAAACCAACTTAAAAACTCAATTGAGAAAACTACCAGCAGAGTGGATCACTTAGAAGATAGAACATCAGACAATGAAGACAGAGTATTTCAACTTGAAAAGAGCATAGACAGCTCAGCAAGTCTGCTAAGAAACCATGAGCAGAACATCCAAGAAATATGGGATAATATCAAAAGACCAAACTTAAGAGTCATTGGGATACAGGAAGGCACAGAGCTCCAAACCAAAGGAATAGACAACTTATTCAGTGAAATAATACGAGAAAACTTCCCAGACTTGAAGAATGAGACAGAACCCCAAATCCTAGAAGCCTACAGGACGCCGAATGTGCAAAATCATAAGAGATCCACACCTAGACACATTATAATGAAGATGTCCAACATACAGAATAAGGAGAGAATTTTAAAAGCTACAAGAGAAAGGAAGCAGATTACATTTAGGGGTAAACCAATCAGGATAACAGCTGATCTCTCAACACAGACTCTAAAAGCTAGAAGATCCTGGAATAACATATTTCAAACGCTAAAAGAAAATGGGTTCCAACCAAGAATCGTGTATCCAGCAAAATTAAGCTTCAGGATGGAGGATGAAATTAAAACATTCCATGATAAACAAAAGTTAAAAGAATTTGCAGCTAGAAAACCATCTCTTCAAAAAATCCTTGGCAAAACACTACAGGAAGAGGAAATGGAAAACAACAATGAAAACCAACAGTGGGAGGTAGGACAGTAAAGGGGGGGAAAAATCAAAGAGAAAAACAAAACAGGTTTAACAGCATTAATAAACAAATATGGCTGGAAGAACAAACCATATCTCAATAATAACTCTAAATGTTAATGGCTTAAACTCACCAATTAAGAGACACAGGCTAGTTGAATGGATCACAAAACAAGATCCAACAATATGCTGCCTTCAGGAGACGCATTTGATAGGAAAGGATATATATAGA
Source organism: Ictidomys tridecemlineatus (assembly GCF_052094955.1). Taxonomy (NCBI): domain Eukaryota; kingdom Metazoa; phylum Chordata; class Mammalia; order Rodentia; family Sciuridae; genus Ictidomys; species Ictidomys tridecemlineatus. Next base: position 100,025,515 of record NC_135480.1, read on the forward strand.
CTGAAGGTGAAAGGTTGGGAAAAATCATATCACTCATATGGACTGCGGAAACAAGCAGGAGTGTCCATACTCATATCAAATAAAATAGATTTCAAACCAAAGTTAATCAAAAGGGATAAAGAAGGACACTACATACTGCTCAAGGGAACCATACACCAACAAGACATAACAATCATAAATATATATGCCCCAAACAACGGTGCTGCTGCGTTCATCAAGCAAACTCTTCTCAAGTTCAAGAGTCTAATAGACCACCATACAATAATCATGGGAGACTTCAACACACCTCTCTCACCACTGGACAGATCTTCCAAACAAAAGTTGAATAAGGAAACTATAGAACTCAATAACACAATTAACAACCTAGACTTAATTGACATATATAGAATATACCACCCAACATCAAGCAGCTACACTTTTTTCTCAGCAGCACATGGATCCTTCTCAAAAATAGATCATATATTATGTCACAGGGCAACTCTTAGACAATATAAAGGAGCGGAGATAATACCATGCATCTTATCTGATCATAATGGAATGAAACTAAAAATCAACCATAAAAGAAGCAAGGAAAAATCATGCATCACTTGGAGAATGAACAATAGGTTACTGAATGATCAATGGGTTTTAGAAGACATCAAGGAGGAAATTAAAAAATTCTTAGAGTATAATGAAAACACAGACACAACATATCGGAATCTATGGGACACATTGAAAGCAGTTCTAAGAGGAAAATTCATTGCTTGGAGTTCATTCCTTAAAAAAAGAAAAAACCAACAAATAAATGATCTCATACTTCATCTCAAAATTCTAGAAAAAGAAGAGCAAAACAACAGCAAAAGAAGTAGAAGGCAAGAAATAATTAAAATCAGAGCTGAAATTAATGAAATCGAAACAAAAGAAACAATTGAAAAAATTGACAAAACGAAAAGTTGGTTCTTCGAAAAGATAAATAAAATTGACAGACCCTTAGCCATGCTAGTGAAGAGAAGAAGAGAGAGAACTCAAATTACTAGCATAAGGAATGAAAAAGGCAAGATCACGACAGACACTTCAGAAATACAGAAGATAATCAGAAATTATTTTGAATCCTTATACTCCAATAAAATAGAAGATAGTGAAGGCATCGATGAATTTCTTAAGTCATATAATCTGCCCAGATTGAGTCAGGAGGATATAGACAACCTAAACAGACCAATATCAATTGAGGAAATAGAAGAAACCATCAAAAGATTACCATCTAAGAAAAGCCCAGGACCTGATGGGTTTACAGCAGAGTTTTACAAATCCTTTAAAGAGGAACTAATACCAATACTTTTCAAGCTATTCCAGGAAATAGAAAAAGAGGGAGAACTTCCAAATTCATTCTACGAGGCCAACATCACCCTGATTCCGAAACCAGACAAAGACACTTCAAAGAAAGAAAACTACAGACCAATATCTCTAATGAACCTAGATGCAAAAATCCTCAATAAAATTCTGGCAAATCGGATACAAAAACATATCAAAAAAATTGTGCACCATGATCAAGTAGGATTCATCCCTGGTATGCAAGGCTGGTTCAATATACGGAAATCAATAAATGTTATTCACCACATCAATAGACTTAAAAATAAGAACCATATGATCATCTCGATAGATGCAGAAAAAGCATTCGACAAAGTACAGCATCCGTTTATGTTCAAAACTCTCGAAAAACTAGGGATAACAGGAACATACCTCAACATTGTAAAAGCAATTTATGCTAAGCCTCAGGCTAGCATCATTCTGAATGGAGAAAAATTGAAGGCATTCCCTCTAAAATCTGGAACAAGACAGGGATGCCCTCTCTCACCACTCCTGTTCAACATAGTTCTCGAAACACTGGCCAGAGCAATTAGACAGACGAAAGAAATTAAAGGCATAAAAATAGGAAAAGAAGAACTTAAGTTATCACTATTTGCAGATGACATGATTCTATACCTAGCAGACCCAATATGGTCTACAAAGAAACTGTTAGAGCTAATAAATGAATTCAGCAAAGTGGCAGGCTATAAAATCAACACGCATAAATCAAAGGCATTCCTGTATATCAGCGACAAATCCTCTGAAATGGACACGAGGACAACCACCCCGTTCACAATATCCTCAAAAAGAATAAAATACTTGGGAATCAACCTAACAAAAGAGGTGAAAGACTTATACAATGAAAACTACAGAACCCTAAAGAGAGAAATTGAAGAAGACCTTAGAAGATGGAAAAATATACCCTGTTCATGGATAGGCAGAACTAACATCATCAAAATGGCGATATTACCAAAAGTTCTCTATAGGTTTAATGCAATGCCAATCAAAATCCCAACGGCATTTCTTATAGAAATGGAGAAAGCAATCATGAAATTCATATGGAAGAATAAAAGACCCAGAATTGCAAAAACAATACTAAGCAGGAAAGGTGAATCAGGTGGTATAACGATTCCAGATTTCAAACTATACTACAGAGCAATAGTAACAAAAACAGCATGGTACTGGTACCAAAACAGGCGGGTGGACCAATGGTACAGAATAGAGGACACAGAAACCAACCCACAAAACTACAACTTTCTTATATTTGATAAAGGGGCTAAAAGCATGCAATGGAGGAAGGATAGCATCTTCAACAAATGGTGCTGGGAAAATTGGAAATCCATATGCAACAAAATGAAATTGAATCCCTTTCTCTCGCCATGCACAAAAGTTAACTCAAAATGGATCAAGGAGCTTGATATCAAATCAGAGACACGGCATCTGATAGAAGAGAAAGTTGGCTACGACCTACATGCTGTGGGGTCGGGCTCCAAATTCCTCAATAGGACACCCATAGCACAAGAGTTAACATCTAGAATCAACAAATGGGACTTACTCAAACTAAAAAGTTTTTTCTCAGCAAAAGAAACAATAAGAGAGGTAAATAGGGAGCCTACATCATGGGAACAAATCTTTACTCCTCACACTTCAGATAGAGCCCTAATATCCAGAGTATATAAAGAACTCAGAAAATTAGACAATAAGATAACAAATAATCCCATCAACAAATGGGCCAAGGACTTGAACAGACACTTCTCAGAGGAGGACATACAATCAATCAACAAGTACATGAAAAAATGCTCACCATCTCTAGCAGTCAGAGAAATGCAAATCAAAACCACCCTAAGATACCATCTCACTCCAGTAAGATTGGCAGCCATCACGAAGTCAAACAACAATAAGTGCTGGCGAGGATGTGGGGAAAAGGGTACACTTGTACATTGTTGGTGGGACTGCAAATTGGTGCAGCCAATTTGGAAAGCAGTATGGAGATTTCTTGGAAAGCTGGGAATGGAACCACCATTTGACCCAGCTATCCCCCTTCTGGGTCTATTCCCTAAAGACCTAAAAAGAGCATGCTACAGGGACACTGCTACATCGATGTTCATAGCAGCACAATTCACAATAGGAAGACTGTGGAACCAACCTAGATGCCCTTCAATAGACGAATGGATAAAAAAAATGTGGCATTTATACACAATGGAGTATTACTCTGCATTAAGAAATGACAAAATCATAGAATTTGGAGGGAAATGGATGGCATTAGAGCAGATTATGCTCAGTGAAGCTAGCCAAGCCCTAAAAAACAAATGCCAAATGTCTTCTTTGATATAAGGAGAGTAATTAAGAACAGACTAGGGAAGAACAGCACAAGAAGAAGACCATCATTAAACAGGGTTGAGAGGTGGGAGGGAAAGGGAGAGAGAAGGGAAATAGCATGGAAATGGAACGAGACCCTCAGGTTTATACAAAATTACATACAAGAGGAAGTGAGGGGAAAGGGAAAAATAATACAAGGGGGAGGAATGAATTGCAGTAGTGGGGGTAGAGAGAGAAGAGGGGAGGGGAGGGGAGGGGAGGGGGGATAGTAGAGGATAGGAAAGGCAGCAGAATACAACAGACACTAGGATGGCAATATGTAAAGCAATGGAAGTGAAACTGATGTGAATCTGCAATCTGTATAAGGGGCAATATGGGAGTGCATAACCCACTTGAATCAAAATGTGAAATATGATATATCAAGAAATATGTAATGGAGGGGTAAGACAAGATAATACAAATGGAAGAAATGATTTACAGTAGAAGGGGTAGAGAGAAAAGGGGAGGGGAGGGGAGGGGAGGGGGGATAGTAGAGAATAGGACTGACAGCAGAATACATCAGACACTAGAAAGGCAATATGTGAATCAATGGAAGGGTAACTGATGTGATACAGCAATCTGTATACGGGGTAAAGTTGGGAGTTCATAACCCGCTTGAATCAAACTGTGAAATATGATGTATTAAGAACTGTGTAAGGTTTTGAACGACCAACAATAAAAAAAAAAAAATAAATAAATAAATAAATAAATAAAATTTAATACAGTTTTATAGAGCAAAAAAAAAAAAAAAACAAACAAAAAAAAAAAAAAAATACACAACAACAGTGGAATGCATTACAATCCTTATTACACATATAGAGCACAATTTTTCATATCTCTATATATAAGGTATGTTGACACCCAATTCAAGTCTTCATACATGTACTTTGTATAATGATGACCATCACATTCCACCATCCTTGCTAATCCCCTTCCCCCTCTCTTTTCTTCCCACCCCTCTTCCTTATCTAGAATTAATCTAATCCTCCCATGTTCTCCCATCCTACCCCACTATGAGTCACCCCCCTTATATCAGAGAAAACATTGGGCATTTGTTTTGAGGGGGATTGGCTGACTTCACTTAGCATTAACTTCTCCAATGCCATCCATTTACTGCAAATGCCATGATTTTATTCCTTTTTAATGCTGAATAATATTTCATTGTGTATAAAATGCCACATTTTTTAAATCCATTTATCCACTGAAGGACATCTAGGTTGGCTCCATAGTTTAGCTATTGTGAACTGTGCTGCAATAAACATTGATGTGGCTATGTCCCTGTAGTATGCTGTTTTTAAGTCCTTTGGGTATAGTCCAAGAAGAGGAATAGCTGGGTAAAATGGTGGTTCCATTCCCAGATTTCCAAGGAATCTCCATACTGCTTTCCAAATTGGCTGCACCAATTTGCAGTCCCACCAGCAATGTATGAGTGTACCTTTTTCCCCACATCCTCGCCAACACTTGTTGTTGTTTGTCTTCATAATAGCTGCCATTCTGACTGGAGTGAGATGATATCTTAGAGTAATTTTGACTTGCATTTCTCTGACTACTAGATATGATGAGCATTTTTTCATGTATTTGTTGATTGATTTTATATCCTCTTCTGAGAAGTGTCTGTTCAGGTCCTTGGCCCATTTATTGATTGTATTATTTGGTTTTTTGGTGTTTAGCTTCTTGAGTTCTTTATATACCCTAGAGATTAGTGATCTGATGTGTGAGGGGTAAAAATTTGCTCCCAGGATGTAGGCTCTCTGTTCACCTCACAGATTGTTTCTTTTGCTGAGAAAAATACTTTTTAGTTTGATTCCATCCCATTTATTGATTCTTGTTTTTAATTCTTGTGCTATAGGAGTCTTATTAAGGAAGTTAAGGTCTAAGCCCACATAAAGAAGATTAGGGCCTACTTTTTCTTCTATTAGACACAGAGTCTCCGGTTTAAATCCTAGGTCTTTGATCCATTTTGAGTTTTGTGAATGGTGAGAGACAGGGGTTCAATATCATTTTGTTGTATATGGATTTCCAATTTTCCCAGCACCATTTGTTGAAGATGCTATCTTTTCTCCAGTGTATGTTTTTGGCACCTTTGTCTAATACAAGATAATTGTGATTCTGTAGGTTAGTCTCTGTGTCCTCTATTCTGTATCATTGGTCTACCCCCCTATTTTGGTGCCAATACCATGCTGTTTTTGTTACTATTGCTCAATAGTATAGTTTAAGATCTGGTATAATGATGCCACCTGCTTTACTCTTCCTGCTTAGAATTGCTTTAGCTATTCTGGGTCTCTTATTTTTCCAGATGAATTTCATGATTGCTTTTTCTTTCTATGAGGAATACCATTGGGATTTTGATCAGAATTGCATTAAACCTGTATAGTGCTTTTGGTAGCATGGTCATTTTAATAATATTAATTCTGCCTATCCATGAGCAAGGTCGATTTTTTCATCTTCTAAGGTCTTCTTTGATTTCTCTTTTTAGGATTCTGTAGTTTTCATTGTGTAGCTCTTTCACCTCTTTTGTTGATTCTCAAGTATTTTATTTTTTTGAGGCTATGGAGAATGGGGTAGTTTTCATCATTTCCCTTTCAGAGGATTTATCACTGATATACAGAAGTGCCTTTGACTTATGGGTGTTGGTTGTATGTCCTGCTACTTTGCTGAATTCATTTACTAGTTCTAGAAGTTTTCTGGTGGAGTTTTTTGGGTCTTCTAGGTATAGCATCATATCATCAGCAAATAGTGCTAGTTTAAGTTCTTCTTTTCCTATACTTATTCCTTTAATTTCTTTCATCTGTCTAATTGTTCTGGCCAGTGTTTCAAGAACTACATTGAATAGAAGTGGTGAGAGAGGGCATCCCTGTCTTGTTGCAGATTTTTATGTTAGGTCTTAAACAGGACTTTCTCATCTTAGGTTACTGTAGGTAAAACTTGGTAGTTTCCACTCCTCAGAATGGTTGGGCAAGATCTTCTTTGATTTCTCTTGTAAGAGTAAAAGAAATTGAAGTTAAAGTGTAAAAGTTAAAGTGTAAAAGACCAGGCATTGTAAAGTTTCCATGCTGCAGGGCCTGAGTTAAAAAGTAAAGGACCAGGTATCGTTAAATTCCTCTGCTACCTCTAAAATCTGAAATTCCTGTAGCTGTTAGGACAATACCTGAACTGCCCAGTAAATATTCCTCCTGATCCTCTGGCTGTTTAATAACTAAGGGCTCTGAGTAGCCCGGCATGTAGGCATCCAGGCCCCAAAACCAATCAGTTTGAATGTGTACCCTGCTTAGAAGTGATCAATCACCCCTGCCCAGTCTGTTCCCGCCAATGAATGTACTAATCAAGTCTAAGAATTATTGTTTGATTTTCCTGCGGTGTATGGTGATTTGTTAAAGGAGACTATGATGTGTATGTAAAGCCCCCGCCCTCCCCCAAAAGTGTACTTAAACATTGTTCAACCCCTGCTCTGGGCTGCTCTCGTTTCTTGAGTGGGCACGGAGCCCCAGCATGCTGGTTCAATAAATCCCCTTATGCATATTGCACGAAGTCGGTCTCTTGTGGTCTCTTTCTCCGACGTTTCGCCGGACCCTTACACTCTCTTTAGGGTTCTGTAGTTTTTTTTTTTTTTTTTTGGGTTCTGTAGTTTTCATTGTATAAATCTTTCACCTCTTTTGTTGATTCCCAAGGTTTGTTTTGTTTTGTTTTTTTGAGGATATTGTGAATGGGGTAGTTTTCCTCATTTCCTTCTCAGAGGATTTGAAAAATAAGATCTTTACACCTGATCATATACCTCACTGGGATAGGATGAATGGGAGGTTCTTAGGCTTATATCAGCTGTGCTGAGGTGGGATGGGGCCTGGGAAAAGGGTCCCTAATCTATCCAGGCTCACCTACTCCATGGAAACTGTAAGTAAATAAGTGGGTATTATCTTAAACCACTAAGTTTTTAGTAAACTAATCAAGTAGCTTCCTGACATGCTTTCCATCAAAGCTCAAAGCACAAAGAAAATGACAATAATTATATAGTTCACTGATATAAATGGGTGAAGTTACCCAAGGTTGGAGGCACTACCATGGGAGTTCTGTCATCTCCAGACCCCACTCTAACACTCCAAGAGGCTGAACAGAACAATGTCTATTTCCACCTGTCAACAATCTGTCTAAATAGAGTCCTAACAGCACTTTAAGTCATACAGTCTCTGCTCTGAAACATGGAATGTTTGACAATAAACACAACTCTCCATTGGATTTGATGTCAAAACTTTTTCCCAACTCCAGCAGGATCTTGATGCCTCTGGGCTGCTTGTATTTGCAGAAAGAAGCAAAGTTCTTCTCTTTACAGCCCAGCAATCTATCCTCTCTTTAGGCTCTATATTCCTCTCATCCCAATAAGAATGGGCCACCAGCTCTTAAGACCTTTATGGTTCAGATGAGGTGTCCCCCAAAAGCTCTTATGTGAGACAATACAAGAAGGTTCAAAGAAAAAATGATTGGGTTGTGAGAGTCTTAACCCAATCAGTGAATTGATCCCCTGATAGAGATTACCTGAAGGGTAACTGAAGTGGTAGGGTGTGGCTAAAGGAGGTGGGAATTAGGCATGGCTTTGGGGTATATATTTGTATCTGGCAAATGGAGTCTCTCTCTGCTTCTTGATCATCATGATGTGAGCTGCTCCCCTCTGCCACCACTCCACCATGAAGTTCAGCCTCACCTCGAGCCCTGGGGAATGAAGCCGGACTTTTATGGACTGAGACCTCTGAAACTGTGAGCCCTTAAGTAAACTCTTCTTCCTCCATAATTGTGCTGGTTGGGTCCTTAAGTCACATCGAGAAATCTGACTAAAGATCTCTGCCAGGCCCTTCTCAGAAGTGCAGGAAAAGTGGTCCCTTCCCTGTCGCATATGGCAAGGGAAGGATTCTAAGACACTACAGCCACCCATCAGGCCCAGAGAACCCACTTTCAAGCCCACAGAAGTCACACCACCCAGGTCTGGGCCTGCTGGACACAGGCTGTACTCTGCGTGGTCAGGCAATAGCCCTCCTCCTTGAGGACCCCCTCCCACCAATCTTGTCTGGGCTTCCAACAAACTACAGCTGATCTTAGGGGGATGGGGTCCTAAACCCCCTCCTAGGGACCCACCAGTTAAAACGTGAATCAAGTTCAATTCTTTCTCCTCTAACCCTCCTCATCCCTTGGCTGAAATCTAATCTCTTTGGGGACTGAGAGAGAGACTCTTCTTCTCCACAGTCTGGTTTACAATATAAAATCTGTGCTCTGAGCCCTCTGGCTTTGGCTTTTGATATTTAAAGCCAAGCTTTTGAAATTCAAAAATACCCTTTTTTCTCTCAAGCACCTTGCCCTTAGAATTGAAATCTGTGGCTCTCAATACCATTGCCTGTACAATGGATTTACAAAAGGCTACTTAAGAGCTCAAAAGCTAGGAAAGGGACCCTTTGTTCTCTCTGTATGGTCCTTACCCTAAGGGCAATGCGTGGAGAAAGCCCTTCAGTGCAGCTCAAATTGTGAGGCGGAGAAGTGAGAGGGTTAAAGGAATTGGAAAGGCACCCAATTTAATATCAAAATTTTACTGTGCAGCATTTATAAAATGCTGAGGTAAGTTTCCCCAAGACTAAGCGAGGTGTGGTTTTCATGATTCATTCCAGCCAACATATTAATAAAAGCAAGCAATTGTACCTTATAAATATTGACACAAATAGCTGACAGGTAAGTTTATTATGTTTGTTTATGAACATTTGTTGACTAAATTTTCTAAAAAATAATCTTGAAATGTCTATAATGTGCAACCTTTAAACACAATTTATTTGATAATTGAAAAAGTACACAAAAATATAAGAATCCACACATATGAACAACAAATTTTTGATGATGGGATTCAGAATATGTGACCCCAAAATGCAGCACCTTGGCATCTGGGAAAACAGCAGAAGCAGGGTCACTCTCTCCTTCCCCTCACCCTTACTTCCCTGAAACATCCATAAGGCTTAGCCAACTTTTCCTTCAGTTAGGTCAAAAGACCCTCATTTCAGAGGTGGTGGTAGGATCCTGTAATAATTGAAAGAAACACAGAAGAAGGAACAAATAATTCTGGCTGTCCCCTGTAATTTATTCCCATTAGCTTACACCCCCTTTTCCAAACTTACTTCTGCAGAGCCATCCACCCTTCAAACAGAAGCATAAGAACACACAGATTTTCCTTTTGCCTTTGGGTCTTCATTTCAGAAGGCTCCTGTAAGCATAACTTACATTGATTCAAAAAAAGAAATGTGTATGCTCTTCTTTTATGAATCTTGGAATCTACTGAGGCCTGGATATACCCAGACATAAAGTCCTTAAATTAAAAAAAAAAAAGGGGGGGGGGCTTAAGCTGTTTTTCGAGAAAAACTGTAAAGGACTTAAGAGGATGCTTTTGCTAAAAGTACTGACTCTTGGAACTGAAAACACCTATAGATGCTGTATGGGTAATTCAATGCAGGATAAAAGCTTGGCATCTCTGCCTCCATTTTGCCACCTTAAATTCCAGAAAGCACAGGTCTTATGGATAAATATCTGGTGGCTTTGGTCTAAAGTGCCCTCCATGCAAGAACAACTTTCTTAGTATCATGGAAAAGGCCCTACTTGAGCAGTCCTGGGATAATGACCAATCAGACCCAGTTTGACCAAGACTGATCAGCTATTTATGCTTCCCACTCTCCACCTCTCTTCCTTTTCTATTTAAACCTGAAGCTCTTGTCAGTACCCACAAAGTCAAAGTTGAGAACACTGGTCCCATTTTCCTGGTATAGCTATACTGAATAAATTCCTTTGCTGCTTTTCACCATTATTTTTTACATTTGGTTTTTGGAGCCAAGTGGCTGGAACTGGTGTGTTGGGACTCCCCAAAGTCAGGCTGCCTCTGCCCTAGGACTCCAGTAACAATACCTCTAGAATCCATCCAAGTATGGTTTTAAACTGGCTTTTTAAGAATGGACAAGCAGATAAGCTACAGAACCAACCTAGGTGCTTTCCAATAGATGAACACATAAAGAAAATGCAGTACATATAACCAAAGGAATATTACTCAGCCATAAAGAATAAGATTATGGCTTTTGCCAGTAAATGGATGGAACAGGAGAATATCATGCTATTGAAATGAGCCAATCCCAAAAAAAAGGTCAAATGTTCTCTCTGATGTGTGGATGCCAACTCCCAATAGGCAGGTGGGAGTGGAAGGAATAGAGGTTCACTGGATTGGACAGTGGGGAATGGGAGGAAGAGAGGGGAGATGAGAATGAGAAAGACAATAGAATGAATTGGACATAACTTTCCTATGTTAGTATGTGAATACACAACCAGTAAAATTCCACATCATGTACAACCACAGAATGGAAACTTATACTCTGTGTATATATGTCAAAACACATTCTATTGTCATGTATAACTAAAAAGAACAAAAAAAAATTAAAAGAAAATAAAAGAATGGTCAAGCAGAAGCAGCCAGCTCTTCTGGTCAATGACCTTTTGACACCGCAAGCTCAAAATTTCCACTCAGAACATAATTCCCCCTGAAAAAGAAACATGCAATATGTGAAGAAGCATGACAACCATCTACACTTACCCAGAAGAACCCTAAAACTTCCCCTTCTCACCATCCAGTCAACAAGCAGCTTCTCCCCTCTCCCTTCCTTCAATTTCTCCCACTACTGATCAGGGACACAGATTTGAGTGTTTTTATTCAGCTCCTATCCTCCTTGCCAGTCAGCCTTGCAATAAAGCTCTTTTTTTTTGCAAAAACTGGTGCTATAGTGTTGGCTTCTGTGTGCATCAGGCAGCAAGCCCTTGCTTGGTATCAATCTGTCTTTTAATATAGGCACCACAGTATGAACCTATTGATGGGTGAGAAAAAGATATTACCATTTTCCCCACATTGACAAAGACGTAAAGGCAATTCCTTGGAGAAAAGATAGTCTTTTTAACAAATAGTGATGGAACAATTGGATATCCATATTCAAAAAAATTTAATTTTAATCCACATATTCTACAATATAAAAAAATTAACTCTGAATGAATCAGTCCTAAATGTGAGGCCTAAAACAATAAAACTCAAGAAAAAAAACATGGTAAAATCTTTGTAACCTGAGTTTTGATAACTAAGATTTAGTTATTAAAAACACAATCCATAAAATAATAAATTGATAAACTAGGCTTCATTAAAATTAAAATTTTTTCTTCAAAGGAAAGGGACTAAAGGGTAAGAGGAAGGGAGGGAGGGAAAAAGTGCTCAGACAAATTATACTGTTATATTGTGCACATGTACAAATATGCAAAAAATCCCATCAATATGTACAACTATAATGCACCAATAAAAAACATGAAAAAAATTTTTGTCTTCCAAAGACATGGTTGAATAAAAAGACAAGCCATGGATAAGAAGAAAATCTTAGAAGATATCTAAAGGACTTGGATTCTTGGTAAAGACTGTTTAAAATTCAATAATAAAACTAACAACATATTTTTTTTTTCAAATGAGTAGGAGATTGAAAGACACTACACCAAAGGAGATTTATAAGACTGGTGATTTAGCTCAGTGGTAGCATGCTTAGGCCCTGGGTTCAATCACCAGCAACAAACACAACACAAAATATGATGACAAACAAGCACATAAAAGGGTGTTTAACATACTAAGTCATAGTATGTTTAACATACTAAGAGCCAGGCACAGTGGCACATGTCTGTAATCCCAGCAGACACAAATGTGTCTGTCTATGTTAATGATGTTGCATACTCTTGTCACAATGCAAGAACACAGGTGAATGATTAGATTATGAGAGTTGTGTCCTAATGCACAAATAGAGACTAACTGGATGGTAACTCTAAGTAGAGTCTCTCTCTCCCTACCCTCCCTCCTTCTCTCCCTCCCACCATTCTCTCCCTCCCTCCTTGGTGGTTATCATGTCCTGAGTTGCTTTCCTCCACCAAGCTCTTCTGCCATGATGTTCTCCTTCATCTAGGGCCAGAGATATGGAGTTGGCCAACCAAGGATTAAGCCTCTGAAATCATGAGCCAAAATAAATTTTTATCTTCTACATTATTCTTGTCAGATCTTTTGATCACACCAATGAAAACGCTGACTCAAAGACTGCAACAGACTACATTTTGGCTTGGCTACTTGGGCCTAATGTAGGACCTCGTCTAAACCAATGGTGTCCTATACATTTTATTAAACAACTCCTCCCTTTTGTTTAAGTTCTTGCCTGGGTGATCAAAACTTAAGGTATACAACACTCTTGGTTACCATAATTTTGGGTTGTGGTCTCAACATATTCTCAGGTTCCAGTGTTCTTATTATCATACAGTTCATCCAAAGAGAGACCATGGGACATTTGATAGATGGTAGCATACAAACATTTAAAATTTTTGAGAGAATACAGTATACCAGGAAAGTACTTACACTATCTGAAGGATAATACCCAGAGATTGGAATATGCTAGGGTCCTCAAGAACCAAACCAACTAAAAATCAAATAGATGGAAAAATGAGCCAGGTAAGGAGTCTACTCATTTAATCATAAGTAGTCTGCTAATTTTTGCAGCTGAGTCTCTACAATACCCAAAGCATTTATCCCTATGCAACAAGAAGTGTCAGTAACTGCACAAATTTCTCTCCATTCAGCTAGTAGGTTATCTAGCATGCCATGACTGGGTTAAATTAAATCAGGGAGTGAAAATAAGTAGGTCTAAAAGTCTGACTGTATCTTATAAAGGGATCATGAGTACAATTTGAGCAGCAGTTGCATATCCAGCATTTCATCAAGTTACCCACAGAAGTTACTGATTATGAAATTTGAACCACAGCATTGTTCTGACAAGCAAAAGAGGTAGGCATGAGCAAGAAAAAATTGAGAGGTAAGAGGCTCGTTATGATAGGGAGTCTTGTTCTGACATCTTGGGAAAAGCTGTCCACAGCATGTAGTTGTCAGCTCCTCATCCTGGTGTGCAGTTTGAATTTCTCTGATTAAGGCATAAGGTGTTTTGGTGAACTCTCTTGTGCCTACACATCAAGCATGAGACTTGTCCCTTGAAATTTACATCAAGTCATCCGAGCTTCAGCTTATAGGGCTTCAGGGACAGAGCAATTCTTGCTCTTAGTGATTCCATGGGAGAAAAATTTATTGCAAGAATCCAGAATATAGGAGTTGTGCAGGTAGATAATAAAAACTAAAAATCAGTGAACAGGGATACAATGTAATAACAGATTTGCCATAGTTTTTCTGATGAATATAATTTTTCTCTCTATAGTTATCCTCTACAAAAGATACAGTACGACTATATGGTTTGCAAAATAAGTTTAATTTCATTAAACATGGTCTGATTACTTGCATAAATACAGCAAGAAAAGTGATGGACTGTATCACTATGGTTTGCTGGAACTTTTTTGATAAAAAATCTCAGGTTGGACTTTTTTTTTTTTTTTTTTTTTTGGTACTAGGATAGAACCCAGGGGCACTTTACCACTCAGTTACATCCCCAGTCCTTTTTATTTTTTATCTCACTAAGTTGCTAAGGCTGGCCTGCCTCAGCCTCTCTAATTGCTGGGATTACAGGTATATACCACCATAGCCAGCTCCGACCTCTCAAAGCTAGGAAACCAAACTAAGGCAGTCAGACTTTGCTTTCAGGACCTATAAATTCATTCTATGCATATTCTCAAACATGACATCCCATTCAAAGCCTTAGTACATATCTAATATTTCCAATTCTATCATATTAAAGGGAGAATAGATTCTTAGCAAACATACAAATAACTATATTATCCTAAAAATAAAAATATGGTTTCCACTTTTTTATGTAGCAGAAAACCCCAATTTTATTCTATGTTGCTGAACACAGTACATACATATATAATAATCTGACATCACTGTCTGAGGGGGTGCAGACAGAAAGGCACAGCAGGAGCATTCTCTACATTACTGAAGTTACCCTGCTATAGATTCACATCAGAATGGTGTCCCTTCCTCATTTAAATGAAATACCCAATAGGAACCACCAAGAAATACCTATGAGACATACTCAAATAAAGAGAATTAAAATGTTTCACTGCAAACATCAACTAAATAGAAATGAAAAAAATCACACTGAATCAAAACTTATTCTTTTCTCCTTTCAAGGACGCAAGCCACATCGAACCATGAGTCCACCCCACTCTCCTTATAGGTGGCAAGCAAGCCAGGTTGAACCATGAGCTCACCCTAGCCCCTTATCACCTCATCTTAGCACATCATAATGTCATTTCTTGAAAAAAGACTTTATTCTTAGGTGTATAGTTTTGATCCTTACACCTATCTTCAGGGATTATAATTTAATCCATAACACTCCTGGTCCTTCTTGCCAGAGAGTTTTTATCAATAGGTGTTGAATTCTGTCCTCTAATTATTCTATTCCAATCCATTCAGTCATATGTATCATATGAGCTTTTCCTAGTTCCCTAGCTTTTTTTTTATTTTAAAGCTATTTACAAAAATAGTTTTATTCTACTACTTCTTATCTTAAAATATATCAAAAACTTATAAATATATAGAAGGACTAGATATTCTACATAAGGCACACAGCACTGGTAAATAAAATTGCACACATAGCAATGATTATATTCTGAGGTATCTTCTAATATGACCATTTTGTCTTCGATCCTTTCCCTCTAACTTTCTTCTACTTTCAGTCCAGTGGACAAGTACAAGCATAGTAATGCTTAAAGATGGTTGCACCAATTCATATCCAAAAGTCATTTATAGAGACAAGCTTTCCTATGAATTTCAACACAACATATACAAAATGTGCTACTTTACTAACTACTTAGTCATACACTGGCAACCTCTTTAACATCTAGAGACTAGATGTTGCAAATTTATCAATTATATACACAGCAAAACAAGAAGCACAAAACACAGAAAACTGATATCTGAAAATGTCCAAGTATGAACACACTAACATATTACCTTTTGAAATTGCTTCCCTCTTACCTCCTCCACATCACTGAACAAGTACAAATAGTACTATACTGTTTGCAGAGGTGGTTTAACAGTTCCATTCCCAAAAGACAATATCTCATATGAATTTTAGCAAAAAGATATTTATAAAGTGATATTTTACTACCTCTACATTTAACATACATCAGGCACTGCTAAACATCTAGACAGACTAGATGTTTCAAGTAAGGACTTAATTTATCCACTATGTGTATGACAGTTTTGAATAAACTGCACACATGTAACAATAGTTCTAATTTGAAAATGTCTTGAAAGTATGAGAATTCTGGCCCTTCACCAACCCACTGGACTATACTGCTCCAATTTTCAGAAGACAATCCTTCCTAGGAATTTTAACATGAAACATACAAAATTCGTTTACTAATTCTACTTTTGTCATACACTGGCAAACTCTTTACTAGAGAGACTGGATGTAGATTAGGACTCATTTGTCCTTTATATGCGCTATGTACACAGCCAAGTAAACTAAAACCCATAGACATAAGGAACAATTCTGAACAACTCTTGCCTCGTTGTAAGTACACTTGCATGGTGCTCCCAGGAGCCAGCACACAACTGTGAGCCAGCACATAACTGTGTTCAACACCCCACCCCACCCCCTGCCAAAGAAAACATTCATAAGAATTTTAACAAAAAGAAATTTACAAAATGTGTTATATTTTACCACTTCTACTTTTAACATATTCCAGGCACTTTAGAACATCTAAAAAGTCTAGATATTTAAAAAAAAAAGTACTTAGCATTTTCAACTATATATACAGTAATGAGGAATAAAATGCACATACAAAACAATGGTTATAATAGGAAAATGTCTTTTACATAAAACCTCTCTGGCACAGGACCTCCTCCTTCTCCCGGTCAAAGTCTTCTTCACATCATCTGAAAGGAAAGCGCGGAATGGGGAGTAGGGTGAGCAAGAAATGAAAGATGAAGACCAGGCAGAAATTTACACATGAGAGTCTACTTGTCAGAGCTGACAAATAAGCCTCTCTCCATGGACAAGAGAGGCAAAACAGGCTTGGGATTGGGGACCTTTATGGGGCAGGCTCAGGGATTAGAGCCCTCGGATCCTAAGGCAGCAGTTGTTAAGGGTGGGGTTGGTATGAGGGAGTGGTTAGCCTTTCTCCTAAATGCCTTTGGGCTGAAAGGGAAATTTTTCTTAGAATGGTGGCTGTCACTTAAGATGGCTGTCCCAGACGCTAAGCAAGGACCTTACATCTAACAAACGTGGACAAATGCTGCTCCTAGAGGTGGCCTAACAAATCCATTTCAAAGTCACTTCCAAAAGACACTTCTGATTTTTTTAAAAAATGGGCATTTACAAGACATTATTTTCTAACGCTATCATACGTGAGCAACCTCTTTCTATTCAGAATGTCCAGATGTAACAAAAACTTTAAAAGGCTGGGGGGCAAGCTGAGAGCCCAGCTTTTTCATATTACATCCACAGGCCTTCCACAACCAACTGGAAAGCCTTCCCAACGGGTGGTGGGCATCCCTAGTTGGTCAAATATGGTATGTTACCGTACCTTTTATCTCCTCAGTAGGAGGGACACCAAGTGACCGAGGGCCACTAACAGTTCCACCCAGCCTCATCAGGCTTTCGCTCAACTTTCAGGACCATTAAGGCCTTCCTTTGCCTTGCGGGACAAGGTACAAGTCTTCCCGGCACCGCACGGGTCTGGTCTCGCAGGTTGAAGCGCTGCTCTTGTGAAATGAAGTATGGTCTCGCGGGATGAGGGGGGTCTCGTGGGATGAGGGGGATCTCGTGGGATGAGGGGGTCTCGCGGGACTAGGCCTGGTCTCTTGAGAGGAGCCAGCAAGCGGCTGCTTTGGGCAATTCCGGGACGCACGGACCTTGCCAGCCAGGCGCCTGCTCAGCCCGTGGAGGCCTGTGTGCCAGAGTGATCACAGAGGCCCTTTCTGTCTTCTAAATTATTGAGGGATCAGGTTGGGGAAAAACTTAATTTATGTTCTTCACACAATTATACTTTACCAAATTGTTGGAAGCTATTTATAGATAAATCCCCCACACACACTGCCTAAGTCTGAAAAGCGAAATATTAAAAAAAAACAACAATGCCTCAAATTTTTAAAAGTTGTTATAAAACAGTAATTTTTCATCAGTTCATTAAATCTAAAGTAATTCCCGTTCTTGATCTTGGTTAACAGTTTCACAGACCCATCCATTTATTTATTAGTTTTAGAAATGTTTACCCAATCCGATGGTGATTGTAAATTTTTCAGCAATCTACACTTCAAAGTTTTTCCATACTCTATAGGAACCTCCTTGAAGACACAACAGTTTAGAATTATAGTTGCTTGACAAAGAACTTTCAGAAAAAGGTGTTGTAGGGACAGAGGAGGCAAGGCACCCAGGATAGCAGAAACTGTGCCCTGCAGCCAAATAAAACTGTTTTCTGCTATCCTGGGTGCCTTGCCTCCTCCGTGCCTACAACAGCTTTTTCTGAAAGTAATTAATCAATTCCCTGAATCCCGAGTTTAGGTAGTTTCAGAATTTTATACCCAGCATAAAAGGGGAGGGGCTCAGAAGTTGACAGTATGTAGAAGTTCACATAAAAGCAGTTTTTTTTTTTTCTTTCACTATTTTGGGCACGTTAACCCTTTAAGGACAACACCTGAGAAAGGGAGAGCTTCTTCCCCTTTCTTCCCTCCCCCTGCCAGCTGTTACCCTGGAGCCCAATTTGGTATCTTCTCTCCTCTTAGAAATGTAGACATCTCTGTGAAGCTCCAGCTCAAGGCCAGAGACCTTGTTTACACATTTCTACAAACTAATATACTGGATACATGTTTGTGAAAACCTAGTAAGAGAGTGTCTAGCACCTAGAGTGCTGATTTCTTCCTAGCCATTGGCCAAGCAAGACAGGGCAACACAAAAATAGGAAGTTTAGCTACATTGAACTCTTTTGCTGACAACTCTAAAATCAGCCATGGTGAAGATTTCTGCAGAAGCCTAGTTAAGACTTGTCTGTGGAGAAAGGGGGTGCTACTACAATCCATTCCCTTTAATGATGCTCCCCATAATTTAATCCTTTAAATTAAGAGCATCATTACCATTATCTTGGCTTAAAGCCTTATGTAATGTCATAAACTTAGTTGTTGACATCTTTTCAGGGCTTCTATAGTGGACCCAATAGTTTTAATGCACAGTGGAGCCAAATATGGGAGCAATAAACAGATTAACAATTAAGCTTTTAAATCTACAAAGAGTTGAAAATCACCTCCCAAAAGCGTGTTTGGGACCCAAACATTAATGCCTTCCTAGGTATGAACTAGCTGAACCTCCTTAAAGACACAATAGTTTAGAATTATAAGTTTCTTGACAAAAAAATTTTCAGAAAAAGCACAGAGTAAAGAAATTAACTGGGGACAGCAAGACTTGGCATGGCACGGTTAAAGATCTGGTGGAGTTCATTACAACTAGCACCTGACTAGGAAAGTCGGTTATTTATGTGACATATTAACATAATAATAATTTTGACTTTATCTTCAGATAATAGGAATTTTGTATGATTTCTGGAGCACATATTAATAACCTATTCATAAAATTCAAACATCATTTCTTACTTGACCATACTTATATAATTTAATATACCAAATAAACCTAATTGGTTTATTATGTCTCTTTACACTTTCCAGGGCCCTTTCTGGAATATCCCAAGGTTATTTCAAGGTCAAGAAGACTTAATTCAGAGGTTGATTTTACAAAGTTGGCCAAAAATGTCAAGGGATCAAAATGGAACCTCAGATCATTAAGCAATTGAGCTTAAGTGAAAAAAATATTTCAAAGGCAAAAACAAGAGAAGTAACATGGTTACAGAAAGACCTTAGCTCTTTTAACATTGAGATAATTTATTTTTCTTAAATGATCAAATACCTAATAAAAGAGCAGAAAGCTCAAGAAATGATCCTCAAGAAACACAAAGTCATTGTTTCCTAGGCCAGTTATCTAAAAGATAGAGGACATTTTTTTGGTGTTATTTCCTATTAAGAGCAGATCAATACTCCAAGGAAACCTTGTTATTTTAACAGCATAGAACAAATTCCAGTTTTGCACTTTTGATATTAACATGTAATTTTTTGGAAAAAGTTATAAATAATTTCCTTCTATTTTTAGTCAACTTGAGCTCACATAAAATTCCTTTCACAAGATTCATGTTTCACTAACCTTCTACAACTTTCTCATATTTCTTCAGTTATTTATCATATACTTATTAGTTTGTTTTTGTTTCATGTCTCTGGGGATTGAACCCAGGGTGATCTACCACTGAGATACCTCTTTTTATTTTCTTCTTTTGAGGCAGCTTCTCATTAAGTTGCTGAGGCTGATCCCAAACTTGCAATTCTCTGTCACAGCCTCCCAAGTAGTGGGATTACAAATTTGCACCATTATTCTATTTTAATTATCATATATTGATTAGGATTTTTTAAATGCTTAGTAATTGTTTTACTTTTCTCTGTTACTATAATAAAATAACTGAAGATGTGGAGTTTACAAAGAAAAGAGATTTAATTAGTTCATAGTTCTGGAGGCTGAAAGTCCAAAATTCAGTGGCCCTATCTGTATGGCCTCTGTCAAAGCCTTGAGGTGGATAATCACAGTGACTGAAATGCATGCAGAAGAGATCATATGGCAAGAAAGGAAGCAGAGAGTGGGATGGCTCCACACCTCAGCTCCATCACTCCAGGGACCAAGGTTCCAGCATATAAGTCTTTGGGGGACAAATCACATCCAATCCAAATTTAATCTTAAATATTAGTGAAAACCTATGAAGTAGGCAATTTCGAATTGTCATATACCAACATTTCACTACTGTAAATTTAATGATTTCTAAAACCATGCACTTCCTCATAGAATGCTTTTCCATGTTTAGTAGCAGACCCAAATGTGCTTGACTTCCTTATACCACATAAGAACAATGTTTCAATATTTTAACTTACTTAGACATGATCTAGATATTTGATAAATATCCATTCTTTAATTTAAATTAACAAAACTCTTTGATGCAGTTACAAAAGAGATTAGGGAAACTTTTAAAGTAAACATATTATTGTTAAAAGTGCTCATTTATAAACTTTTATCACTTATATTTTATTTTATTTTATTCTTATCAACAATTATGCTTGGATTACATGTGAAAATTTCCTGAGACCTTGGACAAAGCTGGCCATCATCTCAAATCATTTCACTGTTAGCCATTTTTACAGCATATCAGGCAGTTGTAGCAAAAACCCTAAAATTAAGTGCAGAATTGTATGTGTTTTGTTTTGGCTGATAACTCGGGAGACACAGCTGTGTTTCATTAAATGAGCAACATTAAACTATTATTATTTACCAAAGATTTACCCAAGTCACATGAACTTTAAAAGTGTTTTGGGTTAGTTTCTATATTTCTTGCAGTTTGGGGTCTGCTCATTTATCTCAAGCCAATTTTAATAAAGCCTTTTACCAATATATTTAGAAAGAACTTTAAGATATTTTATTTGCCCAATTTTCAAATAGTCAAAAATTACACCAAAAAGAAAGGGAGCAGTTAGAGAGGCAGAGCATAGTTAACAGGGGTTCAAGAGGGGTTTCCCACAGGAGAAACATGATCCAAGAGGAAACAGAGAGGGTTGCATCCTGTGTATCAGCTCCTAATTAATCTGACTCCTGACCACAAAACTCCTTAAAAAATCCTTCCAGGGTTGGGGCTGGGGTTGATGGGTAGAACACTTGTCTAGCATTCACAGGGCCCTGGGTTCCATCCCCAGCATTGCAAAAGGGGAAAAAAATCCTTTCAAATATCTTATTCAGGTTTCACCAGGACAAACAGCAAACATTCTTAATAGTATCAAACTCTTCTCTTTTTTTTCAACTCTGAGCACTAGTTTTTATTTTAGTTTAGGAGAGAAGGTAAAACAAACAAAAAAAATTCTTATCATGCTCCTAATATGAAGGTACTTAATGAATGACCCAAGACCAAAATTTATAAGTTGCAAAGAGGAAGAAAAAGATGTAGTGCTTTCCTAACCCAGAGTCATTCATTCCCAAAGAAATTCAGAAGAAAGACCTAGCCACAACCAGCACACTAGTGACAAATGGGAGGCCACCCATTTTGTTCTTTGGCTATATTCTTGAGGCTCCCAATCTTTTGATTGGCTGCCTACACAGGATGGCATGACAACCTAAATGCCTCCAACAGATGGAAAATCTAGTCAAGTTCTCAAGTTCTCAGGACCAAGAGAAGGAAAGAAAGAAAGACTAAGAAAGCAAATTTGTCCATGAGTAGGAAAGGGTCAATCTTTTGTGTGTGTGTGTATTGGGAATTGAACCCTGGGAGGGGTGCTTTACCATTGAGCTAGTCTTTTTTTTTTTTTTTTTTTTTTTGAGACAGGGTCTTGCTAAGTTGCCAAGGCAAGGCTTGAACTTATGATTCTCCTGCCTCAGTCTCCAGAGTTGCTGGGATTACAGGCATGTACCATCATGTGCAAAGAAAGTCTTATTAAAGTGCAGTGTTGTTCATCTGGAATGTTTCACATGATGACTATGATAACTTAAATGATATTTAGTGAGATTTTTCCTTTTTGTAAACATGTGCAGCTTCTGAGGCCTATTTTTCATACATAACAAAAAGTAGTCAGTCACAGCTGAAATGTGGAATATTCAGTTCTTTAGAAGTTAGAGATCCCATTTTTATGGTGAATCTTAAGTATCTAAGAGCTGAGATCAAAGCCTAATGGGATATGCCTGGGAGTTGGGTCTGATGGTGCTTTCACATATACCTTGCTGTACTGATGTTTTCTGGAAACTGGTGGTGACCTAATATCAACTAGTCCATTTTGTGACCATCTAATCCTAGCCCAGGCACCTTTGGTGGTGGTGGGGAACACTTTAATAGCTCTAAGGTGCTTGAACCATGCCTACCATCCAGTTGTGGCTTTGGTTCCAAGATCTCCTTAGCCAGCCTGGACAATGATTTTTCAGTGTCTCCATGACCCAGACAGACACCTGAGGCTTTCCTTATCTAAGAGTTCAAGGAAAACACATGAAGAAGTGGGAAGCCAAAAGCCTGTGAATTGCAAACCTAGAATTTTCCCTCTACAGTAACAGCCACTAAATACACTTTACAACCGCAGCCCTTACCAGTGACTCCCTGATGACCCCAAACAAACTAATTCTTGGTACATGAAGGTCAAGCACTATTTTACAACACAAACCAACCCTAGATTCAAAAGTCAAAAAGAACAGGGGACTCAATACAAAATGAGCTGAAGAACTCACTTTCCACACACAGGGCTCCATGAGGCAGACAGAGGATCTCAAAAGGTCCTCAAGGTGTCTGGAGAGTCATCAGCATTTTTCTTTGGGTCCCTTTGCCAATCACCAGAAATATCAAAAAATAAAATTACCACAAATTTAGCTTAAAGATGTTAATTGGCTTTATTTGTGATTCTAGAATTAGGCCAGGCTTTGTTCCATCAAGGAGAGTGAGTGTTCTGAGAAGCTGGTTTAACAGAGCAGTGTAAGGAAAGCAGAAACAGAGAACAAAAGCAGTTGGTTGTTTCAAAGTTACTTTTCTTATAAAGGTTAAAGCAGAGGGAAACTCCTTATCACGCCAGCTAAGCCTGGCTCATTTCGGGATTTGACTATTATCTCTCATTTTCCAGATTTCTCAGATCAGATAAATAATTTCACTTCAGCTTGGGAACTGAAGCTTCAGCATGTGAGATTCCGTGACGCTTTTGCCAGTTGGCCTCGAGCAAGAGCTGAGTTCAAACCAATGGCCTCCTACACGTTTTATGTAACAACTATTTGCCCAAGAGAATAATAATGTATATTCATACATAAACTTTAACATATATGTTCATAATAACTTTGTTGTGATAGTCCCAAACTGGAAACAGTACAAATGTTTATCAACTGGGAAGTAGAGAAACAAACCATGGTAAATCCATGCAGTGGAATACTATTCAGTAATTAAAAGGAATGGACTATTGATCCAAATGATTACATGAAGAATCCCTTATGCTGAGTGAAAGGCACCAGACAGAAAAGAATACATACTGTAAGCTTCCATTTACATAAAGTCTTAGGAAATACAAACTGATCTATAGTGACAGCAGGTCCTAAAGCGAAAGTGGGCAAGAAAGGGACAAAAGGAAGGTGGGACTGATAACAAAGACATCAGGAAATTGGTGGGTGATGATGGATATGCTTGTTATGTTAATATGGTAATAATTTCCTAGCTATATAGATATGTCAGAACTTAACAAATGGTACATTTTAGTATGTACATTTTTTGTATGTCAATTATACCTCAATAAAGCTGTTGCAAAATGTATGTTTATAAAAACTGCATGTGTTTCTGGGTCTGTCACAGGGACAGACTTCTCACACCATCTGTACACACCTTCTGAGACCTGTAGTTAGTCACACCAACTTCATGTGCATCTCTGAAGAATTTGATTGCTATACTCATTAAATGTCATACTCAAAATGAGCATGCTTATTTATGCTTATGATAAAATATATAACTAACTTTGTAAATGTTGCTGTTTTATCAATAATTCTTAAGATCTGTGAATGTTCGGCAAGCACATCACTAGATATCTGTTCCCTCACATTGTGTTGTTGCTTTTGTGATGCTGGGGATTGAACCCAGTAAGTGTTCTACCACTGAACTGCACCCTACTCCCACACTGAGCTGTAAGTTATCTGTAGACATAGACCCCAGAAGACTCTAGTAGCCTAAGTTATGGAAGTCTCTGAGCTCCAAGAGGAGATGGTGAAACAGGAGAGAAACCTACTAGAAGGAGGCTGGGCTGGGGGTTTGGGGGGTCTGAGCCCTGCAGGGTTCACAGGCGTCATTGCCCTAGGGCCTATTAATGTATTGCATGCTTTCTATGTGTAGGGGCTTTACATATATTATTTCAGTTTCTCCTTAAAACCTTCAGAGGTAACTTCTACTCTTAAAACCTTTAAAAAATGTTGAGGCTGAGATCTGATCGGAAATTTAAATAACCTGCCTTAGATTAGAAGCCACAACAGCTGTCAGAGTTTTCCTGTATTGGTTTCCTATTGTTGCTATAATTAATTACCACTGATTTAGTGGCTTAAACTAACACAAATTTATTCTCGTACTGTTCTAGAGGTCAGGAATCCAAATGAGTCCTACAGAGCCAAAGTCAGGGTGCAGGCAGCATGGTGCCCTTCTGGAGGCTCCAGGGCAGAAGTCCATCTGGGCCTCTTCCAGCTTCTACTGGCAGCCAATGCTGCAGTGTGTTTTCATTGTCACAGGGCCTTCTCCTCCCTACTTTCTCCCTTATGAGGTCCCTTGTGGTGGCATAGGACCCACTCGAATAATCCAGGGCAGTCTCCCCATCTTAAAAGTTTCATTTAATTACACTCTTCGAAAAGTCCCTTTGACCGTGGACGGTAACGAAGTCACAGATTCTGGGGATTAAAACAACATTTTTGAAGGTTTTAAGGGCAAGAGGAAATTCACCCTGTGCCCTCTGAAGGTTTGCTGAAATGAATTGACAATACACAGATCAGTAGGAGGAAGGCATACAAACTCATTTAATATGGACATAGCATGTGTACTTTTACAGAGAAACTATGAAAACCCAAAGAAAAGTTCAGATGGTCGAAGCTTAAATACCTTCTTCACAGGGGAGAGGGGTGGGAGCCGGTAGGGGGGACTGTGGGAATTTCACAGGGGGAGCAAGTGAGTTTTAGAAGAAATGAATGAACCCAAAGAGCAGACAATGACTTGGGCCAAAGCTCCTCTCAGTTCTGGGAGAGACAGCAGCGGTGAAAGAAGGTGAGGACAGAGCTTCAGTGCAAGCCCAGGGCCTTATTAGCAGATCAAATCTCCCAGGCTCTGGCCCAGAGCTGCTCTCAGGAGAGCAGAGCAGTCGGCCTGGGCATGGTCATGACCTTCAGTCTCTTCTCCAGGGTTTCTCTTTCCCGGTTATTTGGTGAGATTCCTAGTGAGGGAGTCTAAGAATTGCATTTCTTGTTGAAGAGGCTTCCTTAGTCAGATACAGGAGCTTCAGAGAACCCCACCCTGCCAGGGGGCAATGGAGAAAGGAGAGGCTAGAAATCCTTGGTTCTGAGGCAGCTTCTAAGGCCTTCTGATTTCCTTCAATTCTGAAGTGCTTAAACCACCACTCTTAGGGGCTCATCTTCTGAGCACTGCTATTGACCCGGGCCTCTTCTGCCCAGTGCACACTATGCCAATCACAGAAACAATGAGTTTTGCAAAAGAGAGTTTATTCACAAGACACCTGACCTTGAGAAGTTTTAAATCCATTCTCCAAGAATGGGGTTTAGGGGCACTTATGGGATTAAAAAAACACAGGGTGGTCTGAGGTATGAGGAAAGGTGATTTGAGGCAGGAAAGAGTAAAGTGACCAGTGGTCGGCACATGCACAATCAGACTTCAGGGATCTTCCCAGGACATATGTTCAGAAAACGGTGGCATTAGTATGATCTAAAAATGACGCATCAGCAAACTCAGAGAGTAGAGTTTTGAAAACTTTGACATCAAAAGGTCACCCAATGGACACTTGCAGAGAACCAAGGGAAGGGTCAGGGTTTCAGCCTATTGGAAAGACCTCCAAGTTCCAGAAAAACAGGCAACCATTACCATCATGGCCCTTAGGTCAGAGGTCTTATCTATAGCAAAGCTTCTGGGAGTACTCTGTTTAGCTAGCTGACCTCTAAAATTAGTGACAAAAACAAGTAACTAAAAGCCAGTGAACCTAGAGGATTTATTTAGGTTTCCTTCAATTTCAGCACCAATAAGGTCATTGCTCTATCTACCAGGACAACTCTGCTGTCATAGATTGCTTCAGTTACCGATCAGTCCTTAATCACCCTCCCAGCCCATCTTCTCTCCCCTGCCCAGTTTATGTTGTAATCTGACCTCACAACCTGCCACAGGCCAGTTGTGCTTTCTTCCATTTTCCTCCTGGTAGTTGCCTTCTGCTAAAACACCCTGCTGCATCCTCAGAACCTGCTAAAATCCTCACTGTCCTCTGAGCGCCAGCTGAAACATAAGCACCTAATCTGTGAAATCTTTTTAAAATCTCTTGCTGAGAGGTGCACTCACCTCCCTGGAACCCCCACGGCATTTGAGTGTCACATTCGGCCTTGTGCTGGGTGGTTTGCATAAGCTCTCCAGGTTGGAGTCACATCTCATTCATCTGTGGAAACCCCACAGCCCACAACACAGAGCCGGCATGCAGGGGGCTAAGCGAGATTTATTCAGTACCTAAGCAGATCAATGGATGGACAGAAGTCAGGACCTAGTTGATCATCCTTTGCCTCTTAGCACTGGTCCTCCCTGAGCATTTTGAACCTGGAGCCTGGTGTGTCTCACTGACAAGGCAGCCATCATTGCCCAGAGCAACATTGACTCTACCTGATGTCCACAGCCAAACTTAGTGTGTTTTCTTAGAGCTGCTTTAAGTAGGAGCGTGGGCAGTATTGAACAGATGGAGTAAGGGAGCATGGAGAATTCAAGGCAGAAAGCAGGGAGCACCATTCAAAGCTAAGAGGATCCAGTCCCTACATCCTATGCCTGAGCAAGGAAGGAAAAAGAAGCTCAGGCTGGAAATGTGTTGTCTCTGATTGATTCAAACTCCTGGGTCAGCCCTTTCCTGCCATCTGGGGTGAGTGCCTTTGCACCTGGAGCCACTGACCTCAGGGATGTTCTCCTGGACACTCATTTTGCAAAACCATTGGGGTTAGGGGAAGCAAGTCACCATGCAGAGCTAACATCTTTATTTTGCCAGCAAGGAACCCAAAGGAATGTGTCCCCATCAGGATCCACATGATCACCATTCTCATCAACAACATTTATTGACACCGTGGGTAAAAGGCAGCAGACCAGGCACTGACTTGTGCTCTAATTCCTGCATGCACAGATGCAGATGTGCATATGTGTGTGTGTGGGGGGGAGAGATTTGTATGTATATGTGTGTGTGTGTGTGTGTGTGTGTGTGTGTGTATGTGTGCGTTGCACACACATGCTCTGAAATACATGTGGGGTTAGAAATATGAGAACCATGGGCTTATTCTGTTGTTGTTTTTGCCATACTGGGCATTGAACCCAGGGCACTGTACCAATGAACTACATTCCCAGCTCTTTTTGTCCTATTTTTAATTTCAAGACAGGTTCTCAGTGAGTTGCCTAGGATGACCTCAAACTTGCAGTCCTGCCTCAGCCTCCGGGGCGGCTGGGCTTACAGACCTGCACCACCTCACCCAGCAAGACCTCAGTATTCTTTAAAGCTATTGCTTATAAAACCATTGTTTTGTTAACTACCTCCTCTGTGGACAGTGGGGTTTTAGACCAGAGCTCTATCCTTTAAATTATAAGGCAATGATTGTTAATCAAAAATATTTCTAGTGCCTGGTTGGTGCAGGCCTATAAGCCCAGCAGTTCAGGAGGCTGAGGCAGGAGGATTCAGAATTCAAAACCAGCCTCAGCAACAGTGAGGCACTAAGCAACTTGGTGAGACCCTGTCTCTAATTAAAATATAAAATAGGGCTGGGGATGAGGCTCAGTGGTTTAGTGCCCCTGAATTCAATCCCCAGAACAAAAAAATTCAAGAGTTCCTCCAGTAATAATTCATGCAGGAAACACAGTCTACATGGTTTTAATTTAAAAATAAAAAATAAAAATGCTTTTTATATTGGTTGTGTTAGTTACATACATGTCAAAACATCAAAATGCATACTTCAAATATGTGCATTTTATTGTACTTTAATTTTACCTCAATAAAGCTATAAAAATAATTTTTTTAAAAAAGAGTTCCTCCAAAGACTGTGTGAGTATTGAGCCAAGGAGTTGGGCATCTTTCTTGGCCAAGTGTTTTGCATTTGACTGGACAGTGATGTTATCTGTCCCCAGCAGGGATACAGATAAGGAAGAAGGAAAGGAAAGATAGACCTTTTAACATAACTTTCTTCTCATTAGTCAGATTTTCACATTTGGTTCAGAACCGTGTAAATTCCTACTACTCTTAGTCATTCTCTATCTAACAGAACTTTAGAAATATATGCTAACAGCAAACAAAGATGGGGATTTTGGTTCCCTGGTATTTGGGGCTGGATGTAGGACCATTCTCCCGAGTTGTCTGACAATAGCCACTGCCCTGGGGAACTGCAGGGCAGTCATATTGAACAACAGAGCAAGATTACATAGACATGCGCTGAACAAATCCAGGGGGCACCCTTCACATCGCAACCTTGCAGAGCTGGCTATTTATGGTGATGGTTTCCCAGCAGATGGCAGTGACGTGTCTTGGGGAAGGACTCCTTGTTTCTATTTTGCACCAGGCACCATATGAGCTAGGAGCAATGCTGCACTATCCCGAGCCTCAGGCACACCTATGTAGCCAGGCTCTTTTCTTTACAGAAATAGTGCTGGGGACCACAAAGATGATCAGAGGCTCAGCCATCTACAGCTGTGTCCATTACACATGTCCATTGCACTAGCCTTGGTTTAGGATGAATAAACAGCCTATGTCTGACAAGGCAAACTGAGTAGCTGGGCATGTTCCAACTTCCATCCAGAGCCCAGGCCACTTCCAGGTGTGGAAAAAAGAGTAAGGAATGAATGTCTTTCTCACTGCTGTGTCCCCAGAACCCAGTGCAATACCTGACACAGACAGAGTGCATAGTACACGTTATCAAGGAAACAGGTGGATGGATAAATGGATGGATGGATGGATGGATGCATAGATGGTGAATGGATGGGTAGATGGATGGGTGGGTGAATGGATAGATGGATCGATGGATGAATGGATGAATGGATGGATGGATGAGTAGATAGGTAAATTGATGGATGGGTGGATGGTAGATGGGTGGATGGGTGGATGGGTGGATGGATGGGTGAATGGGTGGGTGGATGGATGGATGGACAGGTGGACAGATGGATGGATGGTTGGATGGATGGATGGATGGATCCATGGATGGATGGATGGATGGATCCATGGATGGGTGGATGAATGGATCCATGGATAGGTGGATGGAACCCCTGACAAACACATGTGGAGAACACAATTGAGCAGGTGTCCAATTACTTGGGTATCCTTCTCCTCTGGTCTTGAGAGAGGGGAACTGTAAAAGCAATGCCCAGGGACTGTGAAGGAAGGCAAGAGCTGCCAAAATGAATTCACTTAAAAGATTTCTCACCAGGAAGCAGTCCCTGGAGAGCCTCATTTCTGGGGGAGCAAATCTCTTCCTGAATCATCTGAGTTGTGGCTCACATTCACTCAGTCCAGCTGTTTATCCCACCTTTCAACAAAGCCTATTTACCCAACCCATTTGCAAGTCTAAAATGTAATCACTGGCTTCCTCCTCAGAATATTAATATTCCAACAGGACTTCCAGAACTAGGCTGGAGACCCTTGCTGGATTAGTTGGGGGCCAACCTGCCTCTCCCCTCCCTCACAGAAGCTGTTCAACATGAGAAAGTCACAGATAAGGCAGAAATATAAATCAGGCAAAGGCTTAGGGTAGAGCAAGTCAGACTGATCTTGGAAGAGTCTAGACTTAAGGAAATAGGCATGGAGGCCTGGATCAGGCCTCAGGTACAGAGAACTCCCTAAGAGCTACCTCACGCCACCCCTGCCTGCGCTGCATGATGTCTGCTCATTACATCTGTACCTCAGTATACACGTCTGCAGCCCAGAAGCTCACTGGCTTTAGTGGACAGTCTAGCTCACAGAGGAAGTTAATAAATACTCATTGAATGGAATGATTCTAAACAAACTGACATGGACAAAGCCTAACTCATTTTGTCTAAGAGCAGCCGACCCTTCCTACAGCATGAACTTATTGAGCAACTATTGTATTTCAGGCACTGGGCTTGGTTCTAGAAATGTATCAAGAAATAAGCAATTATGGTCTCTGCCCTCATAGAGTTCACATCACGTAAGAAACGTAAAGAAACAGAGAATTTATTACAATGGGGAGAGATAAATAAGCACTCTGCTTGGCTTGGATCAAGGACACCCAACCTAATGCAAAAAAAGATTCTAAGAGGATGCGTCAAACTGAGATATGAAGGATGAATAGGATGGCAGGTAGAGGGAATAGCATGTGCAAAAGCCCAGAAGCCTCCAAAAGCATAGCGCCTTCTAACCAGTCAACATTCAAACTGGCTAGACCCATGAATGGGAGAGTAGAAAAGAGGAGGAAGGAGGGAGCTCCTCTCCAAGGGCCTTCCTTGTCCACCATGGCATTTACACTTTGACCTGGGGGCAGGGAAAGCAACACATAGTTTTGAGAATATGCAAGGCCAAAGCAAGTAGGGACCAGGGACTGGCCATTTGGGGACACCATGGGATTTAGAAAGTCTAAAATCCATTTCTGAATACATTTCATTATATTGCCTTATCCCTAAATTATAGATACACTTGGGTGTAAAGAAAGGCTAAATAACCATCCTGGAAATACTTCATACTTCACAAAGGATTTTCATGTCCACCTCAATGTGATAACCTGGAGGTCAGCAGAACAACTAAGAGCAGGCTCCACTTAACCAATGAGGAAACCAAAACCCAACGAGATGGAGTGACTCATCAATACAAGCATGATCAACATGGTGGCACTAGGAGTCCTTTATTTTCTTAATACCAGGGCTTTTACATAGATTATGTGATGATCACCAAAAGTAAGACTGTGGGAGTATTTTACAGGTGAGGAAACCAAGGTCAGGAAGCATGCTAAGCACACACACACACACACACACACACACACACACACACACACACACATACACACACACACACACACACTCATACAACAGTGAATGGCTGCATGATCTGTACATCTTGTCACCAAACCTCCCACTTAGCGCAGAGGAGCTGCCCCAAGGCTCTAAGTGCTGGCCCAGTGCCCTTGACCTAGCAGGCCACACAGCTTGAGAGAAGGAGGCCCTCATCACAGGCCTGATTGGAGGCTGGGGGGTCCACAGAATCCCCCAATATACAGAACACTGGAGGTTGCCTTGAGCGGGGGTGGGCAGTGGCTAGTCAGCCATTAACACCGTGGACAGATCTAGTCCCTGTTCCTGCTGGCTCCACCCTTGCTCCAGCAGCTCAGGCTGTTTTTTGGAAACTGGGCCTGCTCTGCTGCAGGATATCCTGTTCCCCTGCTCTGCCAGCTCTCTAGGGCATGCTGCTTAAGTAGGGAAAAAAAATAATCCCACTTCAAACAGCAGTGGCTAGCCCGGCCTTCTGTCTGAGGGCCATTCTGCCCTTTGCCCAGCTCCTGTGTCTTCTCTCCAATCAATTTCTTTTCTGGGGAAAGGGAGGAGCAGGGGAGTAGGGAGCAGACGTGGAGATGGACATTATTCTTTTCTTAAGAGGGTCTTTGTTGCTGTCATTTCCATCTTCCTCGTGGGCCGTGAGCCCCTGCAGGGCTGTGCAGGCTGCTCAGTGCCATGGAGACAATTGTGTTATCAAAGGGGGAGGATTATGGCCTTGGTGGAGGGGAGGAGCAGGAGCACCCGCCAAGCAGCGAGTGAAAAGAGATGACAAGTCACTTAGGCCCCGGGTTGAGAGGCTGGTGGCAGATGTGAGATGCAGAGACAGGTCTTGTCACTGCTGAAGGATTGCTGGTTTCACCAGGAACAACACTCTCTTTAGAAAGAAGCTGTCCCCCTGAAATGGTGTGGTGGGGAGGGTTGCCCAAAACACAGAACATGTTTGAGAGGCTGTAGGGGACAAGATCAAGCAATTGACAGAAGGCTGTCCCTGGCAACAAATTACTGGCAGAGATGGGATGGGAAGGGGAGAAGTGGGAAAGGAGAGGCGGAGTTGCTGTCTAGGGCAGAAGGAATGGGCCCACCAGGTGCCCAGGAAGGAGGCCCACCTGACCAGGGCAACAGCAGGGGGGAGAAGGTTTGGATGTCTCTGCACAGAGTAAGGACTAAGCTTTAGAGGGCTGTGACCTCAGAGGTGTATCCAAGGACATATTCTCCCAGATTATACTGTGAGCTCACTATGTGTCCAATATCTTGCTAGGTGACTAGTAAGACATGGCAAAACAGTAGCCATGGCTCCTGCCTTCCTGATTGGCTGCAAACACATACAAATCATATATCCAGACCTGGCTTTTCTGGGATCATGGGGTGTGGGGACTGGCAGCAGGAAAGACATCAGAGGAAAGAACAAAAACAGTCATCTACTTAATTTCTCTGGAGCTCAGTTTCTTCATCTGTACAGAGGAGGACTTCATGTTCTAGGCTTTCTAGGGTCTGTATCAAATGCATTAAGTGCATCTTTCAACCAGGGTCTAGCTCCTTCTCCTCTAGCAGCAGAGAGTGGTCCCTGAGACCCACAGCTCTTGGACTAGAAGTAGTTCATAACATGACAAGTTACCAGAGACAGAAAGGAAGCCAAGTTGGTATCGAGGCAGCCAGTGACATCTTCCAAGAGCCCCCCACTATTATCCCATCCTACCACACCCAAAATAAATAAGGGGACACATTTGGGGGGCTCTCCTGACACATCTAACGGATATCAGATGGGAGCGGCCGCATAGCAAATAGGAATCTAATCTATCCCCTCTTTCAGCCAAATGGAAACAGCAGGATATCCACGGCTGAGCCTCTGGCTTCTGGCGGGGGACACGTAGAAGGAAAATGGAAACAGATTACAGTCAGTCTGATATCCAAATAACAAATAGGTATCCTGGAGAGAAATTTGTTTTATTGATGTTCGGGAAGAGATCCACTGATTTCCTCCTCTCTTCTGCCTTGCTACTTTAATTGAGGAAGGTGCTAGTTAAAAGCTAACAGAAAAATAAAATAAAAGGAGGGGCCTGAGGCTGGCATGCATCCGTTCCTGAGTGCACACACCCAGGCACACACACCCGACACACTCCGCAATGAACTCCACCCCTGACAACCGGTGTCAGTAGGAACTGTCCTTTAATTGTGCACAGTTCATTTTTTCCAGGTGGTGACAGATGTTCTAAGCCTTCGAGGCAGATGACTGCAGGGGAATGGGCCAGTGTTGGGGGAGAGCTGGGGACTGAGGCCTGGGGATGTCGGATTTCTGTCAGGAGAGCTGAGATCAGCCTGGGATTCAGGCAGAGAAAAAAAGTGTGGCCTCCCAGAGGCCAGAGAAAGGCCATGGGGTCTTATCAACAATCTTACAAAAATCTCTCCTTAGACCCCCCAAAATAGAGAGTAGGTAAATGGAGCAAAATCATGGAAAGACAACAAGCTGCTCATAGGAAAGAAAAGAATGGAAATAAAAGGAGCAAGGAGTAGATAAAACAGTGGTCTTGTACCGGCTACAGCTGCTACATTATCCAGGACCATGGTCCCCCTCTGAAGATGCCAGTGGGGAGGGGAGATTTTTGTGATTCTATAAATCTAGTTTATAGGCTTTGGTTTATCTTTATGACAGACTCAATAAATAATTTACTGGTCAGTAAAAGATCAAAGAAACTGCTAGAACTGCATCCAGAAACATCAAATCCTCTAATGTTTATATGGAATTTATACTGACCCTGCAAATTTATAGCTTGATAGGATCAGTTTATGGTTGTGCACCCTGGTCCCCAAAACGTAGAATTTTTAAGAAAACAGAATAAACAAAATACTAGGAAAATTAGACACAGGAACAGGAATGATAAGGACAGAACTGGGGGCAACCAACAATGCAGCTGCCACAGGAGACACTACAGAGAGGCTGTGAACTTGGGCGGGGCTACCCACCCCCCATCTGCCACAAAGAAACCCCAGAAGGGATGAAGACAGGTATAAAAGCCAAGAAAAATGTATGCAATTAGCCTTCTGAGAAGTCACTAGGGAGAAACCCAAGACCTGATGAGCAGAGAGTGAATAGCCCCACATCCAGTCAAGGGGGTGGAGGCATTTCGCAGGAATGCTGAATGTGAACATAGTGGAGATCCTGGAGACCCCTGGAAAAAGGACTATATAGTACTCAGGCTTTATCCCAGAGCTCAGGCCACATGTCCAGGCTTTGTCTCCCCATCCTCTGCAAAACAGCTGCTCCCTGGTCATCTTGGGCCTCAGGATATGTGTGCAGGCTATGACTATGGGAAAGAGGCCTTGGAAACAGGCTTGGGGGGAATTTCTAGGTTCCAGTTAGGAGGAAGGCCAGAGTGAGGCTCCCTGAAGCAAGAAAATTCCCCATTTCCTATTTTGTTGAGTGGTAGCAGCGGAAAGAGCAGGTATTTGCCTTATTCATCCAGCATTGGCTAAATAGAGACACCTAGACTGATGTGAATATTCTGGGCTCTCAAGAAAGAGGTGTTTGCAGCAGTGAAAAGGGGGTTACCAGTTGATGGGGCCTCAACATGTAATCTCCACTAGCCCTCCATCTATAGTCACTTTTGATTATTAATTCAGGAGACTTTGTCGTGGTATAAGAGAGTATTCCAAATAGAAGATAGAAGTCCTCTGCTCGCTGACAAGGAACAGTTCCTTTATTTGACTATTTTCTCTGTAATTATTCATCAGTCTCTTGTGAGTCTGGTTAGTATGAATCGCTCCCCCTTGAGCCAAATCACCTCTGAGTACCCTCCTTCCTCCTTCCATTTATTTTTATCAAGGCCATTATTAGCATTTGTGTAGGGTGAGTCTTTGTGTGTGGGATTAACCTGCTCACAAGTTTAGCATCTCTGACTCCTACCCATTGACTGTTGACTGTCAATGACTAAGTGTCCTTAGTCATTGAGACAACCAAAATCCCACAGCATTTCCAAGCATCACCTCTCCAGTGCACATGGCCTCCTCCCTAGTTGGAAAACACAGCTCCAGCTACAACCAGGGAAGGAAAATGTGGGGGCAGACATGAAAGATCAGGGGCCACATAGCTGGAAATAGACAGGACCCATGAAGGATATGTGAAAGTGGGGACAGGAAAGGACACATGGAGGTGGGAGACTGGACAATATACAATAAACCCCACACTCTCCAGTAAGATCCAACCAGAAACTTGGCATTTACTCTGTTCTTTCTATGGCAGAGGGGCAAAGACTGTTGGCCCCTTCATGGAGAAAATCAGCCCAGTCTACCTAGGCTCCCTGCCACCAACACCCTTCCCAATCCTTTGGAGATCTGGAAAACTGAAGATTAAATGGTTAAGCTAGGTCCCCTTATTGCTCTGCCTCCTCTTGACACCATGGCCATCCTGTCCTTACGGGGAACCTACTGCTCACAGATTGGAGGCAAGTTGTCTTGCTGTCCTCCCTAAATTGCTTCTCCCAGCATGGTTAGGGGGTGGCTGCTGTGGGCCAGACACAAGTCAGAGCAAAAACACAAGCTCACCAGCAGCTTCATTCATTGGAGCAGCTCAATCCAGGGCTGCTGACCCAGCCTGCAGCCTGCACTAGGCTGAGTCTCTGTGCCTACAATCGCCCCTTCCCGATTTGGCAGGAGATGAGGGATTGGATCTGGCCCATCTGCTACCTCCCCAGTGCTCAGCTTCAGGACCCATCTGCTCCAGGAGAGGCCAGAGGCAAGAGCACTCCAGGGACCCAGGCAGTTTTCTTTCCTTCCACTTTGGAGAAGGGACAGAAGACCTGAAGAAGAAGGCCCAATCTCTCTGCACCCTGCCTTGCCAGCTTTGTCTTTCTGGAGCATAAGCACTGCATGTTCTCTAGGCCACAGCTCCATCTCTGAACTGGCCTGTAGACACAGCTGATCCAGGCAGCTGGATGAAAGGCCCAAGGACCAAGAATTTCCCAAGGATGCTGAGAGGAGGTCCCATACAAAGAGTGACATGTAACCAACTTTCAGGGTACCTAGGTCCCTCTCCACCATAGTCAACTAAAATTAAGGTGGGGTGAAGAACATTACTCTAGTTGGGGACTCAGGAACCCAATTCTGCTTGCATAACTTGCCTCTGTTCTGAAACAAATCAACAGTGGCTTTCTTTGCCTGCTATTCAGAGTGCAAGAAATGATCTCACTGTAGGTTCCAGATCCCTGGGGTATAAACCACCCAACAGTATATAGCATGGAGATTAATAATTATCTTTACCATTTACTGAGCTCCCATCACCACATACTAGCTCTGCACCAAGCTCTTTAAATACATTGTCTTATTTGGTCCTAATAACAATCTTGTGAACTAGGTACTATCATTATTTCTCATTTTTAAAGCAAAGGCAACTGAGGCTCAGAGAGGTTAAATAACTTGCCAAGGGCCACATGTGCACATAGAGACTCAATAAATACTTGACAAATGAAAGAGCAAATTAAATGCCCAGCTTTGTCTTCAGTGATTCAACCTTCCAACCCCACCCTGCAGCCAAACCCGGCCAGCTAAGCTATTTGTTTATTCGATAACTACTTATTGAACACTTACTCGATTTTGTTCACTGCTGTGAGGGGGTACAGAAAAGCAGTCATTGGAAAAGTTAATGGAAACATTCAACTAATAAAAAGTTAGCAACATTTAACATTAACTTGAATTAATTTCAAGGTTATCTGTTTCCGCTCTCAGCTAATTAAACGTTAGTTAAATGGTGCATAACTAGTTGACTACAGTGTAATGTAGCAAAAAGAACACTGGATTTGAAGTCAGGGGTCCTGGGTTTCAAAACCTTACCAGCCCCCTCAGCACGTGAGCATGGACAAGACACTTGACCTATGAACACATCTGTCTGCTTCCCTACGCTGGGCTGAGCACAATCCTGCCTTTGCTGTCCCGGTTGTAAGCATTCGGAAGAAAAATGCATGACAGCAAGATTTATGAACCCTAAAGCTCCAGAAACACATGAGATGGTATTCATTTTTGAAGGTTGAAAATTAGTCAATTGACTTAGTATTTAAATTTTTTTGAAGGCAATAATGGGCAATTTGTCCATAAGCTCATAAATTTACTTGAAACTTTCCCTGAAAACAATTTGTTCTTTCCTCATAATTTTCAGAATGACAATATAACAATGTTGCTAGACTACCATGGCAAGGATTTTTTAATTTGCTGATAGCAGAGAAAGGAAACTATAATTAAAATAAGGCAGGACAGTGACATACTTAGTGCCAATAGCCTAGTAGCTGGGTCTGAATCTCATTTTCATTCTCATATCTGGTGGCGTTTCATAGAAGTTGGGCACTTTCCTTTCTGTCTAACCATATTACAAGCTCCCTGAGGACAAAGACATGTCTCCACTACCTTTTCACCCTTGAAGCCTCCCCCTGCCCAGCATAGCACCTCATTGAAAGGTAACATAAGTGATTTTTTTTATTGCACACACCTGAATAACAAAGGAAACTTAAATTGGTATTGCACTCAACCAGAAATTCTAAAAATGTTTTGTTCAGGGTTCGTTTCATTGAGAGATCATTTCAGGGAAAGGAAACAAAGAAATGAGGCTTTGGGAGTTTGAAGGGCAATTTTATATGTCCATATGCCTGGGCTAGGAGATGCCCAGATAGCTGATAAAACACTTTTTCTCTCTGTGTCTGTGAGGCGTCTCCAGAAGAGAGTAGCATTGGAATCAGCCCATCACCAACATGGAGGGTATCATCCATCAAACAAAAAGGTGGAGATGGGGCAAATCCATTGTCTCTCCTTGGTCTGGGGCATCCACTTCCGCCCTTGGATATCATGCATGCTTTAGATTCTCCAGCCTTCCATCTTGGATTTAAACTCCTCCACAGGACTTCCCCCTCCTCCCACTTGCAGGTGGCAGATCTTGGCCTCCATAATGACATGAGTTGATTCCTCACAATAAATCTCTCCATATCTTACTATTTCTGTTTCTTTGGACCACCCTATCACAGGGATGAGGCAAGTATGGCAGATAGGTGGAGCCAGTAATATCACCACTGATAGTTGTAAATCTAATCATAGATGCTGCTCATTGACTGCTTCCTCTTTTTCTGATACTATGTTCTCATCTAATCATCAAAACAACTATGAAATGCTATTATTAGTCTTGCTTTACAGATGAGGAAACAAATGCATAGCAAGATCAAAAAATTGTACTCCCCTCACACCAACCCCTCCAAAACCCATAGCTAGTGGACTGAGATTTGCAGTGACCCCAAAGCCCTATAGTCTTAACCACTATGTATAATGCTATAGATGCAACAAGAAGAGAAAAGGCCCTCTTGTTTATTACTAGAAAAATGATTGTTCTCTGACTTCAGGAAAGGAAAGAGCCAATAATAATTTTTTTTAAAAAAAATCTAGGTAAGTCTAGCTTTGTGCTAAGAATGATGAAGTTGAGAAACACTTGGCTTTTGGCCAGAGTCAGTTTGGTTGTCTTTCTAACTGACTGTGACTTATCTAAGCTGGAACAGTGCTGACTTAATTTTGCAAACTTATAAATGAGGTAGATGAGGTAGATGCCAAGGCTGGTGTGCAAACTAGCAAGAGATTTCCATGGTTGGAAAACCTTCCAGTCATGAACAAGTGCAATGCAGGAGTTGAAGGCAGGAGAAATTATTTGGCTTGTTACCAAGTACTTTTAATAGCAGCATCCTTCAATTTCTCTTCCTTGGCTTTATTCAACTTCAGGAGGAGTCAGCTGCCTGGCAAGCCATGAATCTCACTCAGAAGGCCTCATGCATGTGCACATACACATATCCTGGCAGTCTAAATAGCACTAAGGACCTGTGGCATTTGTATTTCCCACAGACCCAACTTCCACGGGGATGTATACCTTTGAGTTCTCAATGTTTTCAGGGGGAAAAAAAACATCTATACTGAGGATATTTTTTAGAACTGGAAGTCAAATCCAGGGCCTGCATGCATGCTCGGCAAATGTTCTACCACTGGGCTACACCCCCAGCATTAACATTGAGAATATTGAATGAATGAATGAGTGTGTAATTGTAATTATGAATCCAAACAACCTAGTTCTCAAAATGTTTCAAGTTTTTAACTTTTAAGCAAGTTCAAGGTACTTGCAAATGTAGAATTTAAATCTTTATCACTTTTTAAATACAATGACATCATATATAAGATAACCTTTTAATTCACTAGTTACTGGTTAATTAATACACCTGCAAGTATGAGTTATTATCTCCACCCACAAGGAGGATGAGTCTAGTAGGAAAATAAAACATATACATGAATAATCCTAATTCAAGGCACCATGTGATCAGGGTAAATAAAGAAAGGGAAAGTTTACGTTTCTATGGGCAGCAAAGACTTCATGGTGGAGTGTGCCTTGGAAAGGTACCTGGAAAACAGCAGAGTTTTACTAGGTAGATTTGGAAGAAAAATGGAGGGAAGAGGGAAAATATAAAGCAAGACCAAAAATTGGGTTCATAGAAAGTGGAGCTATTTAACTTTCCCATGAAGTTTCTGTGGGGGGCAGGGCAGGATGGGGAGGATTTGTAGGAGAGATAGGATTAGAAAAGTAAGTTGAGAACAGACTATGCAGAACTTTGAATGTCAAGGTGAGCCTTATGGGATTTATTCAGGGCACAATGGGGAGTCATTGAAGGTTAGTGAGCAGGGAAGAGAGATGAGCTCATCAATTTGCTTCCTGTCCCTGTTTTTTGAAAACATATGATCTTTTCTGGCAGATGCCATGCACAGCCCAGACTGAAGCCAAAACTACTCTCCCAGGCAGTGCCTAACCTGGCTTTGCCTCCTGCCTGCTCTCCATGCCCAGAAAGCTCTTGAACAAGTCCCCTTTCTGGGCATGAGGCCTGGGTCATCTTCCCTGGGCTGCCCTAACTCCTACTTTATTGAGCACTCTCCATGGTTCTTCAACAGAACTCCAATTCGGTAATAGCAAACCTTTCTCTAGTCTCAGAGGGGGGAAAAAAATAAGTTAATTGATGATTGTTTTAATTGTGAATTTTTCAGCTATAAATTTATTTTTAAATTTTGGCCTCTGCTACAGCTTTCCTTTAATAGAATCTAGTGAGCTGCTACTCAATTTAGCACAAAATGATATTTTTAATTAGCCTGGGCTTTGAAGTTGGGTCCATCTGGATAGGAATTCTTGGTCCACCACTTACTAGCTCCGTGACCTTAAGCAGATCAATTGCCATTTTTGAGCCTCAATTGGCTCATCTGCAAAATGTGAGCAATTATGCCTTTCTACTTGGGGGTTGCGAAAATTAATTGAGATTAAAGTATGGACTATCTAGCCAAATTGCAGGCACTTTAAAATACTCAACAAGTGTTCTGTCTTGTTGTGCCCTCCCCCACTGCATGTCTTTCTCCCCCATCCCCCTTGGGGTAAAGGATGTGTTTTATTCAGGTTTTGACTTATCCTCATTTTGTGATGTTCTGCAAAGAGGGAGGCAGTGCTGGAGGGAAGAACTAGCATATTATTGACTAGGAAAGACCTAGGTTCAAATTCTACAAACTTACTGGTAATATGAACTTGGGTGAAGTTTATCCTTTCCAAGCTTTAATCTCCTCTTATGTAAAAAGAAGCAATAGAATATATAGATACAGATACACAGATTTATTACAGGAATTGGCTCATGCAATTAGGGAGGCTGAGAAGCTTCACAATCTGCCATCTGCAAATGAAAACCAGGAAAACTGGTGGTGTAGCTCAGTCCAAGTTCAAAGACCTGAGAATACATGGTGGTGGGGAGGGGATGGGATTTGATGGGGGTGGGAAAGAGAGCTGATATCATTCCAGTCTGAAAGATCTACACCAGGAACTCCAGAGTCCCGGCGCAGAAGAAGATGAATATTCTAGCATAAGAAAAGAGAGACGTTGCTCTTTTTCTGCTTTTGTACTCTATCTGGACCCTCAAGGAGTCAAAGTATGACCATCTACATTGGTCAAGGCCACCTTCTTTATTCAGTCTACTAATTCAAATACTAGTCCCTTCTAGAAACACAAGGAGAGAGAGAGAGAGAGAGAGAGAGAGAGAGAGAGAGAGAGAGAGAGAGAGAGAGAGAAATAGTGTTTTACCAGCAACCTGGGCATACTTTAGCCCAGTCAAGTTGACAAAAATTAATCATCACAAAGACCATGAGCAGTTGCCATGAGATTAAATAGGTTGGCATGTGTGGCACTCTTTAACACCATGCCTCTTACAATAAAGGCTCAACAAATGCTAACACTAGAAGCTTCCAGCAGTTTGAGGAACACTGGGGTCAATCCTTTTCTCTCTTAAACTCACTGTTCTTCATTCCCCTTTGGTCTTCTGTTTTCAGTCTTTTCCCTCCCCCTTGCATTCTACTTGCCTGGGAAGTGGGATATTGTAATGGGTCATCATTTTTTTTACCCAAGACAGACAGACTTGGCAAGATCCTTGGCAGGATTCACATTACTCACAAGCCAAGTGACCACTTCTGAGAGTGGCTGTGCAGATTTAAATGAGAAAATGTAGGGAAAGAGCTGAGAACAGGGTCTGCATATGGCAGCCTGCAATAGGGTAAGCCCAACCAACAGTCCATGGTATACCCTGTGTCTTTCCCCAGACTCAGCACCCCATGTTCATTAGTTCTGCCACCCATGGCCTCCTCCCAATCATCTTGGACCCTCTCCAAAGTCTTCTCAAAATCCACAGTAGCACTGATCATCTTAACTACAATAGCAACAAAAGCAATGGTTCTTTTAAAGCACAAGTGGGAGGAGTCCTCATTTCCTGGGGAAAGCTGGAGGGGTCTACAAGCAAGAAAGAGGAAGGGAGGCCAGGGCAGCAACCTAGAGATGAAATGGATGGTTTCCTATTCCTTTTTGTCCACTTTATTTAAAACAAAGCTTATAGTCATCTCTTGCCCTATATTAAAGCAATAGTTAGTTCTGCTAACTTGCCCTGCAGGCATTAATTAACTCCCTGCCAAGCATGGCCAGAGTCCACAGAAGTCAATGCCCCATGAGACAGGAGGTCTCCCTAAGTAACACCCCCAACCTTCACAACAGGAAATGGTAGCCATTTGTTCTTTGCTTCTGTGACCCGGCTGTCCAGGGAAGCCAGGGACTTTGGCCTTGGAAACTTGGCCACCAAAAGAAAATTATCCTGTCTTCCTAAATCCCCAAGAAATGCCTTTGCTACAGGAAGGCTCTAAAGTATTAAAATAATCTCTTCTGTTTGTATTTGCTTTGCCCATTCACAGCTCATTGATCCCTACCTCACCTCACTTGATCTGTGTTTTTCATTTCACACTGAGGAAATGAGGTCTGGGCAGACCATGAGACTGGCTCAAGGTCATGGGAACTGCATTTGGCAGAGTCAGAAACAGACCTTAGGCCCAAGGGTTCCTTCCTGGGAGAGCTCAGCCTCTACTCTGAAAGCAAGCACAGGTAAGGAGTAGACACCAAGTCCATCCATTTCTCATTTGGCATTTATTGAGCACCTATTGTATGCCACTTTCATCGATATTATTTTATGGGATCGTCTAGTCCCATTTTGGATCCCTGCCAACACTGGCTGATAATAGTAACTCAATAAATATGGGTTTTCTTCTTTGCTCCAGGAGCCATTTTGAATAGAAAGAGAGTGGGGTTTGGAGTCCATCTGAATTTGAGTGTCATTCCTAGCACTTGTTGGTTTTTAGATCTTTACCAATATAAGCCTCAGTTTCTATACCTTTAAAACAAAGATGACTTATAATGATGAGTTTCTTTTTGGCTTTGTTTGTTTGTTTGTTTGTTTTTGGTTTTGTTTTCTAGTACTGGGGATTGAACCCAGAGGTGCTCTGTGAATTAGCCACATTCTCTAGTCCTTTTTACTTTTTATTTTGAGACAAGGTCTTGCTAAGTTACCAAGACTGGATGGGAGCTTGTGATTTTCCTG
The DNA here is from genome assembly GCF_052094955.1 of Ictidomys tridecemlineatus. NCBI lineage: Eukaryota > Metazoa > Chordata > Mammalia > Rodentia > Sciuridae > Ictidomys > Ictidomys tridecemlineatus. The sequence continues at coordinate 100,068,957 of NC_135480.1, forward strand.
TCTCAGCCTCCCAAGTAGTTGAGATTTTAAGCCTACACCACCACACGTGGTTGGTTATAAGTTTTCAAGTTACTGTACATGAAGGACCTCATTCTAGTAGGAAGTGCTTAGTTAATTATAGTGGTTCCTGCCACTGGCCCCACTGTTGTTTATATTGTCACCTGCCTTTAAGGACCTGATAGTTTCAGACATCAAGACACACATATAAATAACCACGAAGCAAGGCAGAGTGTGGTAAATATCCTAGAAGAGACCAGGAGCAGTGATGAGCTACCAAGTTTCCAGAGATGGTCCTCGTGTCCGGGGATGACGGGAGGCGTGCTGGAACAGGTGTCCTTGTGACTGAAGGGAGCTGAACAGACAGAGGGGGCAGAAGCACCGCTGGGAAAACAGAAAGAATGTGTGTGCAGAGGTGAGAGGATGCAGCAAGCATCTAGTCCAGAAGGGTGGGAATCTAGGAATTAAGGGAATCTAGAAGTTTGGGGAAGCAACAGAAGATAACCAAGGAAAGATAGGTAGGGTCCAAACTATGAAATCTACAGATGGGAACCTCATTCTGCTGGCAATGGTAATACAGAGAAGCAACTGTACCAGGAAATGATAGGCTAAGACTGAAAGTGATTATGTGGGGCATGTGTTCGTGATCTGGAGGGCAGACGTCAGAGCAGGAATAAATAAAGGCCAAGCATAAGGGGTAACCTGGGAGGGAAAGAAGAAAGTGAATACAAGAAGAAGATTAGAGGTAACAGTTGAATGTGGGAATGACGGAGGGAGATGGCTGTGGGTGGAGAGGGGGTGGAGAGAATGGCGATGCCGAGAATGCAGGCAGCAAATGTGGATTAGAGATGGCAGGGAGGACAGGAGCATGGTGGACAGGAGGACTGGGGAGATGGGGCCATGCAGAGAGAACTAGTAGAAAGACAGACACTGGGATGCAGGCAAGAGAGTAACTGAGAGAGCAAGCCCTTGGATGAGGCCAGAGTCCCACTGGGGCCTTGGTTAGAACATGGGGCAGTGATGGAAAGACAAGAGAAATTTAAATTGGAGAGAAGGACATTTTAATTTATTCATTGATCCTCTGATTCATCCTATAGACTCCCACTGAGCGTCTGTTACCTTCAGACAGCAAGCCGACCCTGTCAAATTATGGACTCCCCATAAGTTAGGGGCAGGGCCATGTGCTAAGGGGAAAGGAGTTGGGAGTCCTTAAGAACTTGCTTGAAATGCAAATCTCCTAGCTGCTCCAAAGATACCAATTCAGTGTCATTCTACAGGTGGCTCTTTGGGCGATGTCCCAAGATGGCCGTTTAGGAAAACAAATTAGACACTTGCAAGAGTGTTAAGGTCATAGCTAAGGCCTCAGATTTATAGAGGACCCAACTGCCCCCTTCATAGTTAGTAGAAATGGTCAGAGCAGGCAGTTATGGGCTTAGCTCTCACTGGATGAACAGGACGGAATGAGGGAATCACAATGGAAAGAAGAGGTTATGTCAAGAGTCACTGAGGGAGCACTGCAAATGTCCCAGCTCTAATCTCTGCTGGGCTTTACACATTCCCATGTATGACCTCATCTCCCAACCTTCCCAACTCCTAATCGCCCTTCTCAGAATTCTAAGGTACTAGATTTTCTAAAGCCTCTAAGCTTTCTTCAGCTTTAATATTTAATAAAATTACACTTAAAATATATCCAACCATCATGGGGCTGCAAATTGATGGAACAAATATGGAAAGCAGTATGAAAATTCTTTGGAAATCTTGGAATGGAACCACCATTTGACCCAGTTATCCCACTCCTTGGTTTATGCCCAAAGGACTTACTACAGTGATGCAGCTACATCAATGTTTATAGCAGCACAATTCACAATAGCTAAACTGTGGAACCAACCTATATGCCCTTCAGTAGATGAATGAAGAAAGAAACTGTGGTATATATAAGCAATGGAATATTACTCAGCATTAAAAGAGAATAAAATCATGGCATTTGCAGGTAAATGGTGGAGCTAGAGTTATGCTAAGTGAAGTAAGTCAATCCCAAAAAAAAAACGAAGGCCAAATGTTTTCTCTGATTTGTGGATTCTGATCCAAAATGAGAAAATGGGGGAGCATGGGAGAAATGAAGGAACTTTATATAGGGAAAAGGGTAAGGAAGGGAAGGGAGGGTAAATGGGGGTAGGAAAGATGGTAGAATGAGATTGACATCATTACCCTAAGTACATATATGAAGATATGAATGGTGTGACTCTACTTTGTGAACAACCAGAGGCTTGAAAAATTGTGTTCTATATGTACACTGTGAATTTAAATGCATTCTGCTGTCATGTATAACAAATTAGAGTAAATAAATAAATTTGTGTGTGTGTGTGTGTGTGTGTGTGTGTGTGTGTGTGCCTCCAACCATTAGATCCGTTCAAAGGAGGGTATAGTCCTTGTGATAATGCCTGAAGTTTGTGGAGAACATCAAGTTTTCAGAGCAATTTCATGCATGTTACTGCAGATGACACTATGTCAGTATTTCTCAGGGTACTCACATAGACCGTCAGTATCAACATCACCTGGGAGCAAAGTAGAAGTAAAGATCTGTGGTCCCAGCCCACACACCTACTGAAGCAGAATTACCAGCCAAAATTTTAACAGACTCTAGAGTGATTTGGAAGAAAACTATTACTTGGAAACTGTGATATAATAGGAATATATCAAGCTTTTGCTCCCAATCCCTGGCACAGAGCTTCAAAAATCCTTGGAATTTCCTGATAAAAGTACTTATTTATAAGAAACTCCTTTGGGCCAAACTAGAGTTTATTTATGCTGGAAATGAGCCCTTAGATAGTTTCAAGGAAGAGGATGACCATGTCAGAAAGCCCAATCTTGGGATTAAAATTGGAAGTTGTCCCCAATCTCCAACCTCTGGGGAGCGGAGAGGGATTGGAGATTGAGTTCAATCACATGGTCACTTAATCAATGATGCCCAGATAATGAAATGCATATCTTATCACTTTCTGACCTTCTACCTCTTTCCTTCCCTGAAGGCCCTCATGTAGCATGTGTCCTTCCTTATATACAGGGGGAAGAGAGAAAAATCTAGGCAAGGTTCCCCTCTTGCTGACTTGCTCAGAACCCAGGAGGAAGAGCATGGGAGCGCCGCCATCATCAAGCTCCCTGTCCCTTCAGCAGCTCCCGAGTCATATCCTTTCTAATACAACTGCTGCCATATGTATCGTGCTTTCTGTGAGTTCTGTGAGTTGGGCTAGAAAATTGTTGAGCCTTTTGAGGGGTCACAGGAATCCCAAAATTATCAGGCAAATCAGATAGAAGTGAAGGCTAGTGGTGGGTACAGGAAATACTGACCCAGAAAAAGACAACTTGGCACACTGAGTATTTTAAACTGAAGGAAATTGAGAAAACTATAGCAGCAGGATGTTCTCTCTGACCTTCTGCTGCCCTCTCTCTCCTGAAAAGGACCACAGAAGATAGAATTCCCCCCGCCCTTTCTTCACTGAAGTAAGCCATAACACCTAGGAAGGTCACTTTCTGGCCTTCTACCTCCTTCCTGCCCCGAAGGCCCTCAGATAGCATGTGTCCTTCTTTATATACAGGGGGAAGAGAGAAGAATCTAGACAAGGTTCCCCTCTTGCCGAGTTCCCTCCAGTAATTTCCATTAGATCATACTTTTTGACTTCCAATATTAGTTTGTATGACTCTCCTTAAAAATACTTATTTCTAAGTCTTTGGGCCTTCATTTCTGAAAGTTCTCAGCACATGCACAATTTGTGGGCAGGGGGGGACCATGTTTGTGTTCTAGATATTCAAACAAAGGGCCTCACTCAGCCTACACACACACTCTTCCACTGAGCTAAACCACCAGACCCAACAAGTTTTTATTTAATAAGTGTGTATGCTTTTCCTCTCCTCTTATTTAGGGGGTCTCAGCCATGAACCTGACAATGGATGAGGAAATATTACTTTTTCTCCCCACACTACTGTGTCAGCCAGCTTCCCATCACAGTGACAAAATACCTAAGATAAACAATAAAAAGGAAAGGCTCGTTTGGGCTTATGGTTTCAGAGATTTTGGCCCACAGTCACTTGGCTCTGTGGCTTTGGATCTGTGCAGCACAGTACAACATGGCAGGAACACATGGCAGAGGAAGCCTGCTCACCTCATGGCAGCCAATAAGCAAAGAGAGAGACCCAAAGGGGCTGCAGTCCCAATACCCTTTCGAGGGCACACCCCCAGTCGTCAGGAGCAACTCTGGACAGGAGCTATGCACACACCTTTAAGTCCTGAGTAAAGATGTGCTGAACTGGTATTGTACCCATTGCAATGCAATTGACCTTACCTCCACTTGGATAAGAGAGGTGCAGGAGTGGGCGTCACCCCATGGGGTTGGATTATACTCACTTGTTTGTTGTAACCCTACCCCTTGCCTCATTTGAATGGCTTCTCCCCAATAAAACCCGGGTTCAAGGCGTGCTACTTCTCTTTCTTACCTGCCTTGCCTGCCTTGGGGGAGCTGTGGCTGAGGAGTAGTCACTGAACCCAAAGAAAAGGTAATTTCTGTGTGTCTTTATTTAGTCAGCCCAAATTCACTTGGAGTGACCGTGACCGGTTTAGTCGAGTGTCACAACACTCAGTGACCCAACTCTTTCCCATTGGTCCCTACACCTTAAAGGTTCCACCATTTTCTAACAGTACCACTTGCTGACTGATGACCAAGTCTTGAACACATGGGCCTTTGGGGGACATTCAAGATCCAAACTAGATCACCTGTGATTCAGGTATGTCTGAGATCGGAAGGTAGGGCGTGAGATCTACAGGAAGGGTGGTGGCGTTGGTGACCTTACCCTTGAACTTGGGGAATCTTATGCTAACTCCCAGTAGTTACTGTCAGCATTGAAATGAATTGCAGGACACTTGCTGGTACGAGAGAATTGTCACCAGAACAAAGGAACTGTTTCATAAATGCCAACCACAATCTTGTAAATTATGGATCAGCATTACAGACGGGACACTGAGATACAGGAGACTGCCCAGCCCACCCACAGGCAGAGGTATTGTGGGGCAAAGCAGAAATATAAAATCAGGCCCTTGGCATGGGGTCATGACTCTTCCCTCCAGTGCACAGCTGCCTAATGGGTCACCATGCCCCAGGTTAGCGGTAAAAACCACAAAGCAGTGGGGGCTGGGCCCTTCTTTGGGGGTCAGGTTATTCAATCTATCAGCACCAACTGTCAGGACAGTAATGAAAAAGAGCAGAGGCCCTCAGACCTTTGAAAGTTTAAATTATACCTTTCTGACTGCGTGTGTCTTGTGTAATCCTCAAAGATTTGTAATTGTGACAGCCTAGGAAAATTACAGGTGACTTGAAGCAATTTAATGATAATAAAAATAAAATAAAAACAGTAAACAGCTCTGCTGCTGCCTCTAATTTGCCAGCATCTTTATCATATAAATGCCTCCCTTCTTTTCCCCTTAGACAATTAATGAATCTGCTATTGCCACTGGATGTTCTGCTGTTCTCTTTAATCCTCTCTGCTGCAGCCCCAGCGCGGGGGCAGCTCCCCCACCCCCCAGCTGCAGTGCCAGGGTTCCCACTGGACTGGCCAGACTTCAGAAGCCCCCAGAGACCAGCTGGGCCTCCCCTGCTGCATGGAGCAGACTTCCTCTCTGGTCCCTCACGCAGGTGCCCAGAGCTGGCTTCTCCAGCCAAGTTTCTCCAGGAGTCCTGCTGATTTGAGCAACCACAAATTGACCTTCTCTCCGGGCATCTCCTTGCCTCCCTCCTGGTGTTAATATGTGCCTTAAAGAGCTGCAAACTCAACAAGTCTCTGTTATGCAGGTTAATTCAGAGCGCAGCCAAGCTGTGATCAAATGACCTTTACCCACTTCCCTGCTAATTTTGATGGGCAGCTCCATTTTCCTTCTCCCTCCTGATCCCCCCTTGTTCTAAATTGGAAATCTATCAATTTTCGAGGTAAATGGAAAATAAACACACACAGGCACATGCAACACACACTCACACGCATACACACCAGCACCCATATGCCATTGTTGAGACGATGGCCAAATTGAGCCGTTTTTTAAATCCTCAACTCCTAGATCTTAGAAGGATGTTATAGCTGGATCCCTAGCTGATGCCAAAAGAAAATAAACGTTCTGAAAGAGAATCCCTCTTCACGGTTTCATTTCTTGCTTTATCAGTAGGGTACAATAAAAATAATAAATAGGGGGAACAATAACAATAAAGCCCCACATCTATCAAGAGCTTGCTACCTACCGGTCACTTCTTGAGGATGATCTCATTTAATTCTCTTGTCACCTCTGTGAAATGAGAACTATGATTAGCCTTGTTCTATAGAAAAAGAACCTGAGGTTTCAAGAGATTACAGAAAATTCTGAAGGATATTCATAGAGAAAGAGACAATTCAAGCATTTGAACTCAGATGGTCTGATTCCAAAGTCAAGTCTTGCTTTGTTATGAGCAGTGGGTAATCACATTGGGCCTTAGTTTCCTCATCTGCAAAATAAGGGTGATAAGAGGGACCTCACCAGGCTCCTGGGAAGTTAGGAGGTGACCTTACTTTGAAAGCAGCAAATTGCTGCCTATTGACCAACATTAGAATTATTGTTATTAATTGGATCAATTAATTTCTCCTACAAATATTGTCTGATCGCCTATTATGTGCCGAACCTGCTCTAGGCATGGAGATGCATCAGTGACCAAGAAGGATAAATACTGCTGTCCCCAAGAAGCATGCATTCAAGTGGCAGACAGATGAGAAACCAATGAGCAGAATATATAGTGTGTCAGATGAATCTTAATCCTGCAGAGGAAATGCATTGTGAGTAGAGGGGTGGGAGCGATGGTTGGAGAGCTCTGGTTCTACATTAGTTGATCAGGAAAGACCTCATAGAGAAGGTGAGACCTTGGCAAGGGCCTAAGAAGTAGTTAAGTGAGCCACACCTGTATCCCAGGAAAGAGACTTTTAAACGGTGCAAAGACACTGAGGCCGAACTAGCAAGAGGCCAGAGTAGGAAGAACTGAGGGAGGGAAGAAGGAGGGAGAAGAGAGGAGTAAGAGGTGGGTCCAGAGAGGTAAAGCAGGTAGATGGCCATGCGACTCCTTACAGGCATTGGCATGCCCTGGGAAGCCATGGAAGGTTTTGAGCAGAGTCATGATGCTGTCTAACATTGTTCAAGGGTAACTCTGGTTTCTACAGGAGGGCAAGAGCAGAAGGAAGACCAGTCAGGGAACTATTGCCACTCACACAAATGATGACACTTATTGGCTCTGATGGGGAAGTGGCAGTAGAGGAGATAAGATACCTTTGGATTCTGAATCTATTTTCAAGGTAAGACCAACAAGATATGCGTATTGGATGCGTGTATGGGAAAATGTGGCGTCATTGATGACTTTAAGATTTTTTTTACCCAAGCAGTTGGAAGATTGGAGTTACCATTTACCAAAATGGGATAAAGCAAAGGGAGCCAGTGTTATGTACTGAATTGTGCCCCACCCCCCCAAAAAATATGTCAAAGTATTAGTATTACTTGAGAATGTGACCTTATTTGGAAATAGGGTTTTTTGCAGATGTAGTTAAGATGAGGTCATTGGGGTGAGCAGGCTTCTGGGACAGCACTCAGGGCCTGGCTAGTGTGTCCTTACACAAAAAAGGAATTTGGGTACAGAGACACACATGTGCAATCCAGAGGTGTGCTACCAAGCAAGGCCACCAGAAGCGAGGAGAGAGGTCTGGAACAGATCCTTTTCTAGCACCTTCAGAGGGAATACAGCGCTGTGAACACTTGATCTTAGACTTCTGGCCTCCAAAACTGTGAGACAATCAACTTCTATTGTTCCAGCTGCTCGATTTGTGATGCTCTGTTGCAGCAGCCCTGGCAAATTATGATAGCAGATTTGAAGGATAGAATCCAAAGTCCACTTCTACACAGTCAGGTGGAGATGTCAGACAAGAGTTGGGGGTGAATCCAGAGTTCACGGGTGAGGACCAAATTGGAGATACACATTGGAGAGTCATATTATCTGCTGTGAACTTATAGCCTCAGGGCCGGATGAGATCAGCTACAAAGAGAAGAGGTTCAAGGATTAAGCTTGGGGACCCTCCACCAGGAGTGGAGGGCAGATGTTAAATCCATCAGTGAGGAAAGACAGAAACCACGAAGAGTGAAATTCTGAAAGGTAAGCAACATATTTTGAGAAGGAAAGCCTTGTCAGTTCTGTCCAATGTCAGCCATGAGTCACATTGGGTGAAGAGCAAGTATTGACCCCTGGATTAAGCAACTCAGAGCCTGTTGTGTGACCTTGACAATGACAATTTCAGAGGTGGGAGTGAAGTACAATTGGAGTGAGGTGAAGAAAGAATGAGATGAAAGGAATTGGAGGCAAGGTCAGGCACTCTGTTGAGGAGTTTTTTTAAAGGGACATGTAGGGTTCAGAGAGAACTTATTTAAATGTAGGAGAAATAACAACATATTTTATGCAGAGAGAAATATGCATCAGAGAGGGGGGAACCAATCATACAGGAAGGAGCAGGGAGAATTGTGGAGTGTTTTCCTTGAGGATCTGGTGGATGTGGGGTGGGGTACATGGAAAGGCTGACCTTGGTGGGAAGCATGCGCAATTCTCCAGTGACAGGAGAGGCAGAAGGTTAGTGCATCATCTGAGAGTCAGGACAGGAGACAAGGTGCCAAAGCTTTGGGAGGAGAAAAGAATGAAACAGGCATGGAGGACAGCTGGAGAGTGACAGGGGCAGGAAAATAAAGGAGATTTCACGGGCAGCACCCAGGGCCTGGCTGCAATGCAGCAAGAGCAGCCCAATGAGGACCTGGTCTTCTCCAGCCACTGTCAGCCACACAAGTGTAAGCTCAAAGCCAACAGAGATCTATACTTGACCGGGGCTGAGGCTTTGCTCCTCAAATACAAGAGAGAAGGAGCAGAGAGAGAAGAGGCATGCACGGGTATAGTACAGGGCTGGACTATGGAATTTCAGGGATGAGGATAAAAGACAAGACTTGAGAAAGGCAGGAACCAACAGAGGGTGTTGGGGTCTAGGGATGGTTCATTGCATAACTGTCAGAGTTGGGGTGCCAACGCCTGTGAAACAGAATGATGAAGGTGAGATCCGACTGGGCTCCTTAACATGTAACCTTGGAGATGTGGCAGTTAGCAACAACAACAAGGTCTCGGGACTGGCCATGGCAGTGAGTGGTTAGGACAGAATAGAGAGCAAGAACATTGGAGAAGGACATCAAAGAACTGAGGGTCCAAAGGTACCAGGGGGATTATGGATATTGATCATGGATGCCTCTATTATAAGAGAGGTAGTTTTGAAGGCGTGATGGTGAGCCAGGGGGTAAAATCTTGAAGGACCTAGAGGTAGTCACCAGGGGTCATTAGGTAGCCACATCTCCTGGTGGACATGAGTCCCATAGCTGGAGGTTTGTTTTGGTTTGAATGTGACATGTTATCCAAAAGCTCACCTGAGAGACAACGCAAGAAGGTTCAGAGGAGAAAAGATTGGGTTGTAAGAGTGGTTTAATCTCCTGATAGGGATTAACTGAAGGGTAACAGAAGTGGTAGGGTGTGGCTGGAGGAGGTGGGAACTGGGGCATGGCTATATATTTTGTATATGGAGAGTAGAAGCTCTGTCTGTCTGCTTCCCAATCACCATGATGTGAGCTCTTTCCCTCCTCCACACTCTCCCACTCACTTTGAGCCCCGAGAAATGGAGCCAGCCTGCTATGGACGAACGAAGACCTCTAACCTTGTGAGCCCTCAAATAAACCTTTTCTCCTCTACAATTGTGCTGGTCAGGTCTTTTAATCAGCAGTGAAAAAAAAAACTGACTAAAACAAGGTTCTCAGAGAAGAGCCAGAGAATAGTGTGGAATCAGCAATGAGAAACTTTTGAAGCACCTGCAGGCAAGAGTTTTGATAATGGTGAGAAAGATCAAAGTCACCATTTAAAAGGGCTCCCCAGGAAAAGGCACCCTTAAGGAGAACCAAGGGATGTGCAGAGAAGAGACTGAGGAAATGACGGGCTTTGCTGATGGCTTCCCATGAGTTCTGGAGGACAAGGCAAGGGTTGAGGAGGGACAGGAAGGAAATGCAGTTAGAAAAAGAGACAGGGACAACCTCATGGAGCAAAACCTGGGCAATCGGGGACCCAGGAGTCCTGGTCTTCTCATACGATGGATGGAAACCAGGATAAATGATCCGTCCTGGGAGACAGAGGCAGAGACTGGTGACAGTGAGGAGCTGGGGTGGGCGGAGCTCTTTCCAAGAGCACGGTGGATCTTACCACATGCCATATGGAGGTGCTTGGAGCTATACCATAAATATGATTACGTTATCATTTGTACAGTTTCAGTCAGCCTTCTTAGGTGTGAATAACCCAACCCACCGACTGGCAAAAGAATCCCATATTTATTAAAGGAGATGGGGAGTTCCCAGCAACTCAGAGCCAGCATCCAAAGCCGCATCTTCAGGACTAATGCCTAATCTCCCTGCAGTGCTCGGTATGAGGACACCCCCTGTTTGCCTCCTGTAACACTCAGGACTTAGTGTTAGAAGTTCTGCTGCTGCTGCCTTGGAAGAACCAAACTCCACCCCCACCCCCACCATGACAGCCAGGACACTGATGTCCCCCTCCTCCCACACCTCCACAGGCTGCCCACTAACAAGGCTCTCTGAATGAATCTAATAGGCCAGACACATCGCAAGCCAGGCCTCGGCTGCAAGGGAGGCTGAGGATGCAAGGTTTCTTAGGTAGATTTACCAAAATTTGTACAGATTACCCAAATCTAAGGAGGATGTTCCAAGATACTGGCAAATCACAAATGTCATATATTTATTTAAAAATTATAGTAATAAGGAAGTTTCGTGTTTATTTTGTCTGATATTTGCAAGAAAGAGATGAGAAGCATGCTGTGTAGCCATTCACCACTGGGATCTCAGAGGCAGCTTTGAACCTCCCAGGAGCCGTTGGAGAACACAATTTCTATCAGCTGGCTCCAAGGTCTCAATAAGCCACACGCATGTTCTCAGGTAGGACTTAAGGGCCTGAGTCTCCCCAGATAAGAGTAGACCTGTTTAGAGACCACTGCACAGCAAAGCACACTCTTGAATCTGGGAAGACAAGGTGATAAAGGCTCCTATTTACCCAACAGCTCCCATGTGCCAGCTTCTGTAATCTTTTCTCGGCATGCATGATCTCGTTTAATCCACCTGGCAACTCTGTGAGGAAGGTAGGAGGATTACCATATTATATTTAAGGAAACAGAAGTTTAAAGAAAATATTAGTCACTTGCTTTTGACCCCTATTCCCCTACCACACTTTCCTTCCAGCCACAAGTTCATCCAATGCTGATGTGCAGGTTGTGCACTGCACAACCCCTCAATGTATAAATGTATCCCATAGGCATGGCACCACCTGGAGCCATGCAGCGCACAACCTGTATGCTTAAATATAGAGTCCCTGCTCACCTGGTTCCAAAGTCTATTTTTCTCACAACTGTATTCCCAAGTCCAGTAATCAATGTCTTTTAAGTAAGAGCTCCTTAAGGTCAGGGAAGATTTCTTCTTTGTATCCACAAAGAGTAAGCACAGCGCCTGGCACATAGCAGGTGCATGATAAATGGCTGCAGGATGAAAGGCGATCAGAGATGAACATGAATGTGCTCATCAGCTCTTGAATCACTGTATCTACGGAGGCACCACTCGAAGCCTGAAATAGGTAGTTTAAAACAAATGAAAGAAAGAACTACGGCTTTGCACAGCTGGTTGTCAGCTTATAAAACTCATTAACCCAAGAGGTGGCATAGGCAGCAAACACTAATGGACTCCAGGTGTGTCTAAGAAAGTTCAAAGCTTCTACAACCATAGTGTACTCTTAAGGAGAGGAGACCAGAGGCGGACTTCCCTTGAGCACCCACTATGTCCCAGGCACTGGGCTAGAGCAAGCACATCTTTTACCAATCTCTTCCGGTCTGTTTCCTTCTAGACAAAATAGAAATAATGGTGCCTACCCAATGAGGGTGTTGTAATCATTAAATCTCATAATACACGGAGAGCACCAGCCCAGGTCTGCTACGGTGGTGATGCTCAGCAAATGCCGACTATTGTTCCTCAAAATAATGATGAGATTATTAATGAATGAAATTGCGTTTACATTTCACTTGCAGGAAAAATATTTTACAAAATTTGCATCTTATATCAAGCAACCAGGTTCAATTATCCCTTCATATAGACACTTCACTGATCAAGACTTCTAGAAACTCACTTTTAGCCTCAGGGATTGCACATAAATAAAAAGAATAATTTGATTTTCAGGACTATCTTGCTGAAACAGCAATATAATAATCATCATCTCCAGTTCCTTTGAATGTGTGTATATGTGGGCATGCACATGTGTGTGGTACTGGGGGTTGAACTCAGGGCCTTGCACATAACAGGCAAACATTTTACCACTGAGATACACCCCGAGATGTGTCATTTCAGTTTTGAGAATTTACTACCTCCTATAATTTCTACCAGAAGTTTTTGGACACACTGTCAAGCAATGAATAAAATATTCATATGAGTTGGGTGCACATCTGTAATCCTAGGGACTCGGCAGGCTGAGGCAAGAGGATCACAAGTTCAAGACCAGCCTCAGCAACTGAGCAAAGCTCTCAGCAACTTGGCAAGACCTTGTCTCAAAATTAAAAGTAAACAAATAAGTTAGAAGGGTCATGGTTATAGCTCAGTGGTAAAGCACCCCTAGGTTCAATCCCCAGTACCCAAAATACAGTAAAAGGAAATAAGTATTCAAACAAGACCTTCCTTCCTATGTAGTCTGGGTACATTATGGTACTTGGACAAGTTGAAAATAGATTAATATTATTAGAAGTTAGAACTCAGAGAAAATCATTCCCAATTTTCCAGCTTAGTCGTGTTTAGAACAAACCAGCTTTTCTACAAATCTGAACATGTTCAAATGGGGTCTGTGGATCCAGAAAAAAAGCAATACATAATAGAATGATCATTGCCTTACAGGAGCACACGGCGAGGCCTGATGGATGGATGGATGATGTAAAGATGGCGGGATAAAGCAATACAGTATAATTAATGCTGGTGTAAGCTTTAAAGTGCTATTAGTTTTTAAAACCAGCTCCACCACTATTGAGCTGTGTGCTTTGGAAAAGTTGCTTAATCTCTGTCTGTAATGTGAGGATAGTAATAATACGTATCTCATAGGTTGGTTGTAAGCTTTAAGTAAAATGGCACATATGAAGCGCTTATTTATCCATCAACAAATGTTCATTGAGCTCCTACTTTGTGCCAGACAATGGTCTAAGCACTGGGACTAAACACTATTAGTTAAAACAGATAAAAATCTCTTGCCTTCATGGAGTTTACTTTCTAACTGGAAAAACAGATAAAAGAGTAAGTTAGACAACTATATCTTATATTAGAAGGTGAGTGTTTTAAGGGGAAAACAGAGAATAAGTGGGTAGGGAAAGGTGTGCAATTTGAAGTAGTTAGGATCAACCTCACAGAAACAAGAACATTTGAAAGGTAAGTCCAAGGAGTGAGGAAGTGGGCCATGAGGCTCTCTGTGAGGAGAGCATTCCTAACCCAGGAAATGGGCCTGAGGCGGGAGTGTGCCTGGTGTGTTTGCAGCACAGAGGAGACAGTTTTTCACAAGGGGAAGACTTTGGATGCACTCCTAAGGGATGATTCCTCCACAACTGTCAGGCAGCCACTTCTAGGCCAGAGGCATGAACACATTTTCCCCAAAGTTGGTGACGAGGAGGACATTCACAAGAGGCAATACACCAAGCCTTCTCCTCTCCTCCTCTTCCTCCTCCTACTTGTTCTACTCTTCCTTCTCCTCTTCTTCCTCCTCCTCCTTTCTTTCTTCATCTTCTTGCTCCTTCTCTTTCTCCTTCTCCTTCTTCAACACCCTCAGCAGCAGCATTTACTCACTGTGTCCTCTGCCCACAGCTGTGATAGGCTCTTCACATGCATTAATTAACTACTCCCCATAATAACCGTAAAACTCAGCGCTGCTACTAACTCCAGTTAATGCAGAAAGAAACAGGCCCACGGAGGTGCAGTAACCTGCCCAGGGTGCACACACAGGCAGTCTGCTCTGGCTGCTCTGCTCCCTGCCTACAACTGCTTTGTTTCTGGATGTTGTTACTCCTCATTCGACCTACCTGAAAATGCTGTCGATGGCCCCTCAAAATTCAGAAAAGGACAAACAGTAAGGGAGAGTGGAAAGGACAAGCAGCCATGTTAGGGGGGATCTGGCATCCACTCCAGTGTATTTGACCATGAGCCAGAACCGTGTCCTTTACACTCAAATAGGTGCAAGAATTATGTATAGATGGATGATAGACAATAGACAGGTAGATGGTGGATGGATAAGAGATGATAGATTGATAATAGATAAATAGTTAATAGATGGTAGATAATAGATAATAGATGATAGATGATAGATGATAGATAGATGGTAGACAGATCATTGATGACAGATGATAGATGGTAGGGAAATAATAGATAGATGATAGATAGTACATGATAGATGATAGATAATATATAATAGATGATAGATAATAGATAAAAAGATTATAGACAGATGATAGATAATAGGTGATAGATGATAGAAGATAGATGATAGATAATAGATGATAGATAACTAGATAATTGGTGATAGATGATAGATAATAGATAATATAGATAGGTAATAGGCAAACAGATAGAAGTTAGATTTGGATACAGGTATAGACATGGATCTGGCTGTCACAAACCTACATCATACTGAGAGAAGTGTGGAGATGGCCACCAGCACCAGCTCCAGAATCAGGCCCTGGCTCTGCACCTCAGCAGCTGGGACACCTTCATCTCCTCAGACTCCCTTGTTCTCCACTGTAAAATGGTGAGGATAGTTCCTACCCCCAGGCTTGTTATGAGAATTAAATGCGCTGAAGCACAATGGAATAGGAAAACCGACACACACTTTAAATTTATAAAATACCTTCATATGGACTAATGACTAACATTCAGCCAGACATGGTCATCTACTGGCCAGAGTCTTAAAGAGGATTTGAGCTATGGATCAAAGGGATCCATAACTTCCATCAGAGAGGAGGGTCACTTTAGAAGCCTGGTACCAACCTCAAGAATTATGAGGCATGGCCCCAGGGTGAGGCCTGCCTCGGGAGAGCCCATGTTGCAGGTGGGTGCTATAAACACCCCTTGGTGCTACCAGCCTTGCTCCTGCCCCAGGTGAGCTCCTCAAGGGAAAGTCTTCCAGTGACACTGCACTGCACTGGGGGTGCCACACTGCACCAGCAGGAGGTGTCCTTGGAGGCTGCATCTGCCTCGCTGCTCAGCTGCTCCTCAGCCTCCTCTGGTCATGGACTCTCCTTCCCTTCAAACCAAGCATAGAGGCATGGGGTGAAAAGCGGCACTTTCATGGTCACCCCACTGTATGGAAGAAACTGAACGATCCCCCAGAGCAAGAGCTGGTTCCCCAGGACCCCGTAAAATGCCAGGCATATGGCAGACATGCCAGTTCTGTGGAAGACAGGAAAAAAGATGACATAAGGAAGGAAGGATGGGTGAAGCTTTTGATAAATAATACCTTTCATTTTTCACCTGACCAAGCAAATTTGCCAACTCCTTGGGGAAATGGCACTCATTTTCTGTTAAGAATGTGTGATCTACTGGGGGACAGGTATGGTCCTGAAGGGGCCCCCCTGGAGGATGACTCACCTTCCCATCCCAGCCTATTCCCAGTCCCTCTTTCAGGCAGCTCCTGCACCCCCAAGTGTTTCTCTAGAAACCCACCCCTGTTGGGTATGAGCAAAGCAAGCCACATTATTGCCTGCACCTCCATCTGTTAATTAACAAATAAATCCGCCCCATCTCACCAATTAAGAAAAGATATCTGGGTCTGCGAAACGTGACTTACTCCTCTCAGTGATAATGAAAGGTGTTGTCACAGGACTAGAGATGATGAGGCTGCCTCTGTCTCCTTCACATGGTCACATTCTTTCCCTGGGACTTGAGCAAAGTCCCCAGCAGCAGGCATGCTGGGAGCCCCCCTGGCCACAGCCCTCTCTGTTCTACCCTGAGCCTTCTGTCCTAGCATCCCACACCCCACATCTTAGGAGAGGACAGTATCTGGATCTATGGATCAAGGTACAGTAGTATCTCTTAAACTGAGGTCCAAGGACCACCTACATCCAAATTTTTATAGGAGGAGTAAGCAAAACTGCAGCTCCTTGGGCCCCAGCCAATTGCCTCAGATCAGAGTCTCTGGGGTCAGGACCAGAATGCCACGATTTTAACCCATTCCCCCAGAGATTCAGATAATCTAACAACCGCTGATGATAATCTGACCACCTGTCCTTTTTTCTTCTTGGGAATTCAGATTCTCTCTTTTTACATTGGCAAAAAAAGGGCTTAGGGGATTAGGTTATGGCAAATGACACAGGTTCATAGAAGGTCTGTGATGGAAAGAACTCTAGTTCAACCTTCATTTTGCAGGTAAAAATATCAAGGCCCATGTACAGGTTGAATTGTACAGGTTGAATTGTGCAGGCCTCAAAAAGATATGTTGAAGTCCTAAATCCCAGCATTTCAGATTGCGGCCTAATTTGGAAATTTAAAATGAGGTCATTAGGGTGGACGCTCATTTCAGTGTGACCAGTGTCCTTACAGGAAGGAGAAATTTGAATACAGAAACAGACATGCACAAAGAAAGGACAGTGTAAAGGGACACAGAGAGAGTGCCTTGGGAAGACTGGAGTTATGATGTCACAGACCAAGGGATGCCTGGGGTTATTAAATGCTGGAAGAAGCAAGGAAGGATCCTTCCCTGCAGGTTTCAGAGAGAGCATGACCCTATCCACACCTCAGTTTCAAATATCCAGCGTTCAGAACGGTGAAACAATACATTTCTGTTGTTCTAAGCCACCCAATTTGTGGCTCTTGGTTATGACAGCTTATCTAACAGCCCATAAAAGGCACATGACTTAATTAAGGTCATGCAGCTGGATGAGAGCAGCCAAGACAGGGCTCAAACACAGGCTCCTGACTCTCTCCTGGGCACCCCTGTACCCTACACTACCACACAGTCTAAGTCCACAATGCACAACTCCGAGACCATCAGAACTGCAGAGGAGGTGACCATTTCTAAGGCATCCCTCCAGATGCATAAAGCAGAGGGGGCATGGAAGAAGGGGACACTTAACCAGTGTCCAACCCACAGGTTCCAGAATGAATCATATTTTCAGGGCCATCAAAAAAAAAAAAAGGCAAGCAGCAACAGCACAGGAGCCAAAAGGCTAAACAGGGGTGCTGTTTTTAGCTTCTAAGCATTCCTGAACTTCCACCCTACTGAAGCCCAACTGTCAATCAGCACATAAACCAGGGCCTTCCATGGGGCCAGTCCAGAAAGGCAACGTGTTGGCAGGGGTCTCAGGCTACCCAAGAAGGTTGCATCTGTGGAGCATGTAGGAGTTTTCCCAAATCCAGAAAGCTCCCCTTGTGCTTTGGAGCATCAGTAAGGCCAGATCTGGGGAGACAGTGACAAGAACTGCTGGGGGCTTCCCTATAAGACAATAGCTGTATAAAGTCGTCCTCATTCTAGCAAATTCTTCCCTCTGAGGTCAGGCCACTGACAGAGTATCCAAGGCCTCTGATGCCCATGGATACCTATCTCTATCCCTCCACAGGATGCAGGTTAACCCACAGCCTTTGGAAATTGCCACGGGGCTTAGGAATGCTCTTAAGAAACAAAGCAAAATTCTTCAAAGCTATTATACCTAAATTTTGTTTTAACAAAATTTAATATGTTCTCTGGGGAAACATTACCTACAAAAGTTAAAGGCCATTTAGGATTCTTTCCAACTCCAGCACCTGACAAGCTGGAGAAGGAGGAGGCCTCTGCAGCCAGCTCTAGTGATCAGGAGCCCTCATTGCCTCAAAGGTCCCACCATATGGAAGCTTGTCATCTCCAAGAGTAACATATCCATAGGAAAGTCATTTGTGATGAGAGTGAAGAGAGACAGCAAAGAGGGAGAGTTTGTGATCAAATTAACTCTGATGACATCAATAAGGAGATTTGCAAACACAGCCAATCACTCCATTAAAATAATGACTTTGGGTCATCACCTTGGGGGTCTTCTCCTCCTCCCTTGACCACTGTGTCTCGTGAGGGCTGGCAATGACCACTGCATTGGGAGACCGCAAGGATAGCTGGTTTGAAACTGATGCTACAGAAAGATAAACCCTCTTTCCACCCACCAGGTCTCGATTAGCACTCATTAGTCCCCTTGGTTAGCAGGTGTAGGGAGAGAAGTGAATCACATCATGAACTATGCACGGGTCAAGGAGCCTGGCTGAGCACTTCTGCCATCTCTGGGATGTAGTCCCACCATGTCCCATCCACATAGACCATCATGACAATGGTACCCCCTGGAAATGTGCAGAGTGGCAGCCCTGGTTGATACTCGCAATATTTGTGTGGGCAACTTCCTAGGAGCTCAGGATGACAAGAAAGTTATCTAGTACACCCAGGTGCCCTTGAATTGCCCTACATTCCTTTTCTTATTTGTTTTTATTTTTTATGATGGTGAAATTCACATAAATTTCATAAAAATTAATCATTTTAAATGAAAAAGTAGAATTTAGTGCATTCACAACATCCTGCAGCCACCACTTTTGTCTAGTTCCAAAATATTTTCATCACCCCAAAAGGAAACTCCATATCCATTAAGCACCCACCTCCTGCCATACCTTCTTCCTCCAGCCCCTGGAAACCACAAATTTACTTTCTGTCTTCACAGGCTTACCTATTCTGGACATTCCATACAAAGGTAATCATACAATATTATGAACTGGTGGGCTTCCTCATGTAGCATAATATTTCCAAGGCACATTCACATTGCAGCATGTGAATTGCAGCGTGTGAACATACCATTTCTTTTTATGCCTGAATAAAGTTCCGGTATGTGTATGTGTGTGCACATACATGCATGAGCCCTTGCATGTACTATAATTTGCTTATCCATTTATCTGCTGGTGGACATTTGGGCTAAATCCACATTTCTGATTGGACCCAGAGCTCTTAGCCTCAGCTTCTCCTTGAATTGGTTCACCTGTCCTTGCTTCCCTGATTTTGCCTTCAGGCTTTGACTTAGCCTATTTCTCCTGCAGACTCTACCACAAATCTCTTATCCCATCTTTGTTTAGCCCAAGTAATGCTAAACTTAACTCTCTCTCCTGGAGGAAAACTCTCCCCCACACACAGGGTATTCAGGCTGTCTTCAGAAAGGTGAAGATGCTCTCACCAAAGCCCTCATTCTCCACCCAAGAAGGAGAAGATGACACCAGCAGATCTTTTGTTTGAAGTTTTGCAGTCCCAAACTCTCAATCGAGGAAAATCTGGACAAAGTTATTTAGTCTGAACTATTATATCTGGTGTATTTGTTCCACCTGGCCAGAGAGGTAAATGTACCTGCATTCTGATTCTCTTAACCCCAGGGGACGCCCTCTGTTAAACAGCCTGGTATGCCCATCCCAGAGGACCAAGCCATGGGTCAGGTTTTAATTTCATCTAATACATCCTCACTGGGTACCTGTCCCATGATAAGCTCTGTGACACTCCCAGGGAGACTCAGAGATCAACAAGACAGGGCCTGAGGAGCTCCTGATCTGGAAAAGGAGTCAGATGTACGCAAGAGTAGCACCAAGTCAGGAAATACAGACAGACATAAAAACACTTTAAGAGTCATAAAGAGATTCTGGAACCCTGAGGAAGGGAGCTGTCTTCAGGCAGAACAGGGGAGGGAAGGCTTCTCAGAAAATGTGACGTTAAAGATGGAAGGACTGTAACGTTTGACCATGATGAGAAGGGAACAAAAACACAGAGGGGGCATAGGGTCATGCTCCCCCTCGCTGAAGCCAGGGGATGCTCAGGAGGAAGGGGCAAGGAAGGCTCTGGGCTGGAAAGGGCTTGAGGCATCAGGTGAAGGCATCTCTCCTAAAGTATCTACAGGTTTGTGACCTAAGGAGGAGGAAGGATCAGAGGGCACAAAGGCTGGAGGCCAAGAGGCCATCAAAATTCTACAGCAGTGGCCCTGCCCTTAGGTCCCATGGCAGCCAACCAGCAGTACCAGCTGAATTCCTGGAAGAGAGAAATGAGGGCAGCAATCTTGCTGAAAGACAGGGAGCAGCAGCCCTGAAGGCATTAAAGTGGTCATTTATGCAAGATGAAGAAAATACATGGGGAGCTGATGGAGTTGGGGAGGCTAGCGCTCTTCACACCACCCCTGCATTAGCACCACACTGATCTGAATTTGGCTCAGAGCAGAAGCCGTCTCTTGGCTGCTGGCTACACCCTGGATTCTTTCCTGCTCCTGCGCTGCTTGGTCCATCTCCTCTCAGACAGAGCAGCTGACGGCCTGGCAGGGTCCAGCCAAGCCTCCACCTCCTCCCTGTGCTGCCACTTGTCAGCACCAGGCAAGAGAGATGCCAGCTTCGTCCCCAGCCTGAAAGCCCATTCGGGGTGCTAGAAGATGAATTATGTTTCATTTATATCAAAGAAGCAATCTTGGAGCCCATTTGTGATCAAATTTGCTGTCAGAGAAACTTTGCTTTATCTCATTACATCTGATATCTCTTGGCTTCTTGTCCTTGAGACTATTAAAGTTTAATGTCAAATTCAAGATGAAATGAAATCTTTGCTGTATCATCTCATCAGGACCTGAGCATTCCCCCTTCCATCTAAAATTTTTTGACAACTAATTACAATAGGGGCGGGGGGCAGGGGGGGGAGTAAGAGACCTACTCCCCTCCCATTTGCTGAAAATGCCATCATTTGAAGGAGTTACCAATGAGCACCATGGCTCTGTGGCAGCCGAGAACAAGGAGAAGTGTTTGTCTCCATTCATCTCCTCTCCTCCATCCCTTCACCCCAAATTCACCTCCCCCAGACCAATGATATTCATCTCCACTCCTATTCAAACAAGGCATTCTATGGCCAGAGGACATGGTGTAGGAGAAGACACACTGGACTGGAGGACAGATCAGAGCTTCAATCCAGGCTCTTCCAGCTATGCAATTATGGGAAGGTCACTATCTCCCTCCAGGTCTCAATTTCCTCAACTGTATTATGATGGGTTTGGATTAGAACTGGATAGCTCCATTTAGGAGCTAGGAGGGAAAATGGATGAATGAACAATAAAGGGAAGGGAGGAGCTGGTGACAAAGAAAAGAGTACATCCTCATCAATAGACATCCAACTTTAAAAAATAATAATAAAAAAGATCTTGTCTGCAAGCCTTTTTACGATGACAACCCCAGGACCAGTCCCTGTTCAAGGTTTTTTTTTTTTTTAAAGAGAGAGTGAGAGAGGAGAGAGAGAGAGAGAGAGAGAGAGAGAGAGAGAGAGAGAGAGAGAGAGAGAGAGAGAGAGAGAGAATTCTTTAATATTTATTTTTCAGTTCTCGGCGGACACAACATCTTTGTTGGTATGTGGTGCTGAGGATCGAACCCGGGCCGCACGCATGCCAGGCGAGCGCACTACCGCTGAGCCACATCCTCAGCCCCTGTTCAAGGTTTTTGATCATCTTTGAATAAAGCACCCACAGAAAACAGCCTTCACACTTCGAATATGCTTTTCCCTGGAAAAAGAGTTGGTATATTGATTAATAATACAAATTGAAACCCACCTGTACAACATAGGACCATCAGAAAGCTCAGGGATACCCAGATCAGAACTCCTAGAAAGCAATGTATGAAAGTAAGAGAAAGAGAGAGAGGAAAGGTTTTTAAAAGTAATATATTAATTTATTTATTCAAACAAATATTAATTAGGCATTTCTTAAGTGCTTAAGTGCTTAAGTTCTAGGTACTTGGGATTCACAGTTAAAGTTTTTAAAAGGCAAATATTCTTGTCTTCCTAGAACCTAAATATTGGTGTGAGGAGGACAAATAATAAATGTGATATCAGTAATTAATTTTTAAAGTGGGTGGCATCAAGGCCTGGGATGTTAGGATAGTCTCAGATAGTGAGTTCTGCGGCCAGTCTCCCTGGACTCCGGTCACAGCTCTGCTTTAAACACCAGATGACCCCAGTCAGTTTGTTCACGTCTCTGGGACTTTGTTTCTTATCCATGAGATGACCATTAGAGCACCTACCTCCTAGGATTCAATGAGTCCATCTGGGGCAAGTACCTTCAACAGTGCCTGATTTAGAAAGAAACTATATCCATGGGATAATCATGTCCCTCTGGGAAAGCTTTCTAGAGAAGTCGAGCTTGGACCAGCAGGCAACAGAGCCCAATGCCAAGGGAAGGAAGAGCAGCTGGGTTTAGAAATCAGATCCCAGAGCTTAGAAGAAGGTCCTATCTGTCTTTTAAACAGCTACTCTGCTGGAACAAAGCAAGAATTACTTTAATGAATGTGTTAAAGAGCTTTTGGTCTCTGTGACAAAATACCTGAGATAATCAACTTATAAAAATGAATAATTTTGAGGGGTTCAGTTTCAGAGATTTCAGGCCATGGTTGGTTGGTGAGGCAGAACTTGGTACTGGAAACACATGACAGAGGAAGCTACTCACCTTATGGCAGTGAGGAAGCAAACAGAGGCTGAGGTCCTGATACCCTCTTTAAGGACACGCCCCAAAGACCTCACTTCCTCCCCCTAAGCCCCACCTCCTAAAGGTTCTCACACCTCCCAATAGCACCACAAGCTGGTGACTGAGTCTTTTTTTTTTTTTGTAAGTGTTTTTTAAAAAAATTTTTTTGTTGTACACGGACACAATATCTTTATTTTGTTTGTCTATCTTTTGTGGTGCTGAGAATCAAACCCAGTGCCTCATGTGTGCGAGGCCACTGAGCCACAACCCCAGCCCCAGGTGACTGAGTCTTTAACACATGGGCCTTTAATTCAAATTATAACAACACATTCAGCCACGTGGCACTCAGCTTCTCCGTGATGATTCCTGTCTTGAGTCACCTATCCTATGCTTAGCCATCTTCAGAGAACATTCTCACAGATCCATCCTATATCATTTCTATAGCAAGAAATGTCACTTCTTCCCTTCAGGAGAACCAAAGACTGTCTTAAAACTCAGTCTGTGATCTAAGCTTCTAAAAGTTTGAAGATAGCAAGTTTATTCCTTAGCCATCTAATATCTCGAAAAGAAAGGATAATTAGGAAATGTTTGTCAGTGTTTCCTTTGAAATCATATAGCTGTGTGCCAGAGTCAACATTCATCTTTCCAACAACTCTATAAAGTACATGCTGTTCTTCCATTAAACAGACAAGTAAACTGAGCCCCAGAGACTTGAAATACCTACTTAAGGCAGCCTGGGGGTGACAGGGCAGGGAAGCAAACTGCAGCCATTGGCTTCAAGTGGCAGAATCTTAGCCACAACCTATATTGCCTCACCAGTTGGGAGGTTTTCTCAGGTATTGATACCGTTCTAGAGAAGATTCCTCACAAAGTCCTTGGAATTGTGTGTCTTCTTTTAGAATATAAGCTCCTTAAAGGTACAAACCACTCTTGATGACTTGCAGTTCTCTGTATGAGGAGAGCCATAGGCCGGGGAGACTGAGTCTGGACAGACATCCCAGCATTTGCAAGGTGGTGCTCTGGGATGCTCTTCACTTATTCCATCGAGCACTGTGGTCACTGTTTTGATGTTGCTGCTTTGTTTTATTTTTATTTTTTTGTAGGTTTAGCTTCCTTGCTTTTCTTCTTATAAATCTGCTACAAGATGGTAAATCTTTAATGTTGTGAGGGTAGATTTGATTTCTGGAAAATGACCAAACTTATTTGGAGCCAAATCTTGCCAATAAGGTAGACAAGTAGTTTATATTAAATTTTAAAAAGAACCTTGTGCCTGGGGCTCAATAAATATTTGTTGACTAACAACGACAACAAAATGAAAATTAAATACATGCTGTTTGATTCTAAAGAAAAGAGACTAGTTCCATTCTTTGGCTCATAAAGCTTCTCTGAAAGTAATTCCAGAAAAGAAATTCCAGAAATATTCTGAACAGTGACAGGGTCATTGGAATAAGAACAGTGTATCAAGGGGAATCACTCTGGGAAGACAATTTATGGTTAGATTTCAAATCGACAGGCATTTAAGGAATCCAAATTACAAGCAAGACACAGTTATAGATGTTGTTTGGTACAACTCAACACAAACAAAATCCTCCAGGAGCTGCCTCCTTCCCTGTGGGGAAGGAGGGAGGGAGGATGATAGAAAAACAGTAACTACCCGCCATACAGAGCAGGCCACAGAAGGACAGAGCCTTCTAGAGACTTCTAACAGGAGGGCTTAGGAGAGGCTCTGTGCAGGAGACAGCAGTGGATTGGGCCCTAAAGCAATGAGTCCCAACCTTTCCATGACACAGAAAGTCACCCCAGGGGGATGGACAATGAGACAAATGGACAATGCTGCCATAGCTGGGAACCCTGGTCCAGAGGAGTCCCAGCAGCCCAGCCCCATCTGGCTGCCCCCACCATTAAAGGCAATGACTACTTTGGTCCTCTCCCTCAGGACACACCAACTGAGAGGCCCTGCTGAAGGAAGGAGCAGGACTCCAACAGGTGAGCAAGAGGAAGGACTTCGCAGGTTCACAGACACAGGACCAAGAGTGGGAAGTGTGGGGCATTTTGGGAACAGGCTGATATCCTGCTTGGCGGGAGGGAAGGGAACTGAAGGGAGAGTGAGTTAAGACCTAGAGGCAGGTGGAGGCCAGCAACTCAAGGGCCTGGAATGCAGGGTTGGAGAGTTTGGTCTTGATTCTATAGACAACAAAGACCCTTTCAGAGCTACTGATGGAAAGCTGAGCTGTATACTCAAAAAGGAAAAAGAAAGAGGAGAGAACCACCTCATACTTCTCATGGCTGACTTAAAATAGCCATAAAGAATAAACTTTAAATAAACAGACAAATCCCCAAAGCTAGGATTCAGGCCTTTCTCCCGCTTCTAGCTTAGCAGGGTGCCCCACTTAGAGAAAGAGGCCTGGGTGATTTAGAAATGAGATGAAAACCTCCAACCCCAGTTTTTTAAAAAAATTCTGTGAAGCTGGAAAGTGAACAGCAGTGTCTCCCCAGGAGCCAGGGCCCCCAGGAACTGAGAGCAGGTAGGCGCCTTTGTGTATTTTGTTGTTGTTGTTTATCCTGATAGTCTATGAGTTGCCGTGCTGTTGTCTACCCTGACTTAAGTGAGAATAAATATACACGTGGTGGCTCATAACCAGGCAGGCCGCCCGTCTGTGTGGGCAGGGTGGAGAAGGCCCGCAGACCGCTGAACAGGGCTGGGGGAGAGGACTCGTAAGATGGCTGCCAGCGTTGCTATGGAAATTTAATTCCCGACTAGAAGCAAATCCCATTCAGAGGCCAAGAATGGCCATGTTAGGTCAAAAACGGAACATGAACTGGGGGAAAAGATTGCTTTTCAAGAGAACCAGACAATTAATTTAGCAGAGGAACCACCCTCCAAAGAGAAAATCACAGAGACCTAATGTGAGGGATCTTTATTCTGTTAAAGTCCAATTTTTAAAAGAGCCTACAAGGGATAAGGTGGCAAGAGAATGTTCTCTATTTCAGCAGAGAAGAAGTTTACATGGCAGCAGGAGGGATGGAGGTGAGAGGTCAGAGAAAGACTTTCCCCGGCAGAAGAGTTGTAAGACACGGATCTGTGTTCCTGAGGAGAGTTGCGGATCCATTTCTCCAGGAATTCTAAAGAAAAGTAAAATTAGGTACATATTCTAGGTGCTTCAGGTTAATGTCTTCCAACATTTTTTCAGTCAAAAACCTCCAAGAGAGTCCATAACACCATTTTCTTATGTCTGATTAGAATCTCCAGTCTCTCCCTATCAGATTGTGCATTGTGTGTGCACATAAAAAAGAGTGTGTATGTGTAAGTTTAACCATAAGTAGAAAGCAGCTGCCTAAATTCACATGGAATATGTGGGAAGTACGCTCAGGCTCACTACCTCCTACTCTTCGCCTCTGTATTTGCTCTCTTCTCCGACATCCTGCAGCTCACAGTCCAAAATACATTACAGGAACGACAGTTCAGTCCATCAACAAATACCAATTGAACTACTATTATGTTCAAGACTCTGTGTTAGGTGTCATGGTGGGGTGGTGGATAGAGAGGTCAAGATGTTGTCTCTACCTTCAAGAACTTATCCAAAAGGCTGTTCAAATATGATCACATGAAGAAGTGACCATTGGGTGGAAGGACCAGTTGTAGGAAGGGTAAGCACTTTAAGGGGCTCTGGAAAAGGGGTGGTCTTTCCTTTCTGGGTTGGCCAGAGAGGGCAGGAGGAGTATCTTCCATGTAAAACTGTACCAAAGAATACATAAATTAAAAAAGAATATATATAAATATATATATATATTTATATATTCTTACAATCCTAACCATTTTTTATACCTTTATTTTTTGTTGTTGTTTATTTATCTTAACCATTTTTAAGCATACATCTCAGAAGCATTAAGGACATTCTCATTGTTGAGCAACTGATCTCTGGAAATTTTTAATCTTGAACTCTGAGATGCTATATCTAGTAAACAACTCTCCACCTCCCTTCCTCCTGCAACCTGGCAAACCCCATTCTACTTTCTGTTTCTGTGAGTTTGACTACTCTGGACACCTCACGCAAGTGAATCATACAATATTTGTCTTTTCCTGACTGGCTTATTTCACTTAGGATAATGTCCTAAATTTTGACCATGTTGTAGCCCGTGACATGAATTCCTTTCTTCTGAATAACATCCCACTCTATGCATGACCATCTTCTGTTAATTCATTCCTATATCAGTGGATCTGGGGTTGCTTCCACTTCCTGGCTACAGTGTATACGACTGCTATAATCATGAATCTTCCTGGCTACAGTGTATATGACTGCTATAATCATGAATGTGCAAATATTTCTTCAAGATCTTTGGACACATACACCCAGAAGTAGAATTGCTGGATTATATGGTAGTTCTAGTTTTAATTTTTTGAAAAACCGTCATACTATTTTCTACATTGGCTCTGTCATTTTCATTTCCCACCCAGAGTGCACCAAAGTCCCAATTTTTCCACATCCTTATCCTTGCTAATACTCGTTCCTCTCTCCATCCTTCTTTCTTTCCTTTATTCCATCCTAATCCCATCTCACTGATTTGTATTTCTGGAATGATTAGTAGTATTGAACATCTTTTCATATGCTTGTTGGCTATTGGTACCTCATCTTTGAAGAAATTTCTCTTTATGTCCTTTGTCCATTTTTTCATCTGATTATTTGCTTTTTTGTCATTATTGAAGGAAAAGCATCTTGGACTGAGTTTGAAGAGGAAAAAAAAAAGACCAGGAAGGCAGAGTTCAACATCTGTGGAGCCAGGAGTCAGATGGCCCAATCAAAAGTATTAAGAAAGGTGAATATAGTGTGCTGTGTTGACAAGATGAGCAATGGGTGGGGCACAGTCTTCAAGCCAAGATTCTGTAATTATTTGTTCAGCATTTGGAAAGGCTGAGGGCCCTAGGCCTGCATATCCTTAACTAAAACTCAAGTTCTGATTTAGGGTGGACTCCAACTCATCCACATTGCTGTCATTTACTCAAGCATGTGCCGTTGGGAGAAAGGGTTTTCACCCCAAGTGACAGATGGCACAGCCCTTTACATTTCTGGTGTTAGTTCTAGTTTAGTTTCTAGTGTTATGTGGTTGCAGCATACAGGTGATTGGCACTTATCCCTCTGCCTACCTCCAAGTGGCCTGCAGTGGCCAGGACAAAAGCCCACACAGCAAGACAATATGCAGTGACAGGGCCTTCAGTGATGTGGCAAGATCTGCTGTTATGGCTCTCACAACATCCTTGGGACAGGGGGTTTCACACTGCTCTGCCTAGAGGGCTGCCCCTCCAGCCAATGGCTCTTACCGTGCTCCACATCCACTGAGAGAGTCAGATCTGTCAGCGCTTGAGATCTCCTCCGAGAGCCAGCCATCCGGCATTTCCCACACCAAACACCTGGCCACACTCATCAAACGGCTTTTGTTGTGTGGGGAAATGCTCCTGATACACTGTTACCAAGTAGGCGACAAAACAGTATTACAGCGTGAAACTCCTATTAAACAACAGAGACAAAGAGACAGTGAGAAAGGGAAGGACAGGAAGGTGATATACCTCAAATATTAATAGTAGTTGCTTCTGGGTAGTGGAATATGGATGAATTTTTTTCTTTGTGCTTTTCTGTATTTTCCCAATTTTTGACCATGAATATGTATTACTTTTGTAATCAGTGAAAAGGACAGCACGTGGTAATTTTAAAAAGCCTTTGTTGGGCTTCCTGCCCACTTGGGCTCAGTGTTCTGATGGATTTCACACAGAAAATTATAGGATCCTGGCCCCTTAGAGCTCCTCATCCCAGATACAGCTGCTGATCTGCCCAAAGGGACAGAGGCAGTCCTAAGAGATGCAGAGCAGCCCTGGACACCAAACCAGTCAAGGTGGGGTACCCGGGCACAGAACAAAAAAAAGGATTTGGGTGTTCCTGGGGTCATCTTCATCTCTCCTCCCATTAATCAGAACGTCTACATCCTTCCTAAAGAGATGGGGGTAAGAGATGGCCCTTCTTCTAGAAACTTGCAGATGAGGCTGAGAAGAGCCAGGATGGACTCACCAGGTAGTGCAGGTGGCCATCACAGCAGGGCCTGCCTGGCTCCTTACAGCCCTCCCTCACTGGGGAAATCACCACATTTTCAAGGACTGGTAAGGACCTGGAATGAGTTCAGCAAGACAGAGAGGAGACTGAAAGGCAGTATCTTGATTTGCATCGATGGTACAAAACCTGGCAAGCCTTGGGATTCTAATATCAGGCATTTCCCTTCCTCCTCCAGGAGGGGAAGCATCATGGGTCCTGAAGATAGCCCAGTATGAGCAAGGGGCCTGTGAGGCAGCACCATGCAGAGGTGGAGATAAAGTCGCCCCTTTGCACTGTCCCTCAGAAGATAAGGTTGGACTGCTGCCTGTTTTTATGCATGAAAGATGAAAGTTATAATCATAATCCTTTGCATTTATACAGTACCTTCCCCCTCCCCAAGATCACTTATGCAATATATCCTATTATTAGACAAGAAGGGAAACTGAGGCTCAGAGAAAAAGGCAGAGTGGTGTAGCTAGAACTGCAGCCCAGGGCACCAACTCCAGAATCAGGTGTCTCTGTGCCTAATGCCAGCAGGCATTTACATAGTCCACTTACCTTTCTGGACTCTAGGGAGATCTACCCTGGCAGGGGAGTGGCCTGGGTTTTTTAGGATTGTTGTCTGACATCCCAGACCTTTCTGTTCTCATATCTGTGGGTCAAGTCCTACCCTCAATGCCTCCAAGTCTGACAGCCCAGAGGCCTTCTGCCCTCACTCCAAATCCCAGCCCCATCTTGGAGTTGCCCATATCTTATCATATCAAGTTTGAAGAAACTCATTCTTCACAATTCAAAATACACCATTCTGAGGCCCTCAGAAAGATATGATTGGCTGCGGGGGGTCCTGTTTTTCTACAAGCCCAACTGGACAAGTACACAACCAGTCCCCACAATCCTGCCTGGCACCTCAGTTTGCATAAAAGATGTTTTTGTGAAAATTAGAATAGGGCGCCCCCTCCTGGCAGATGAATTAGAACACAAGGATCCCTGGTCTCACTCTGGGTTTTGGGTCCATAATTTCAGTTCTCACTCAATCCAGGAAAACGACCCCCAGCCCAGGGCGTGCTATGGACCTCAACCAAGAAATGCGATCAGAAAGAGACCCCGGGCCCGCCTCCCCATCCTCCTTCTCCCCAACCCTCCCTTCTCCCCGGTGTCACTATTTTCTCAAGCTCTCCACTTGGTGATTAGGAAGGCTTCTGTCCCTTGAACTGCCCCTTGCCAATGGTCAGGATTGGATTTCCAACTCCCCATGTAGAACTGATGAGGTCGCCTTCCCACGGGAACCAGAGCACTTTCCAGCCCTCTGCCCACCCGACCCACACCCCTTGGAGAGCTCCTTTGTGCTCTATTTTTAGTTTCTTGATTGCAAGTGAGAAGTCGAAATCAGAGAATGCCGGGAAACGGCAGCGGTAACCAACCCAGAAGAATGGACAGCGACCTGAAAAGGGAGGCGGGGTTCTGAGCCGAGGGGGAGAAATGGCACCCTGAGAGCGCTCAAGGCCGAACTCCAGGGTGGAAAGGCGGGGCGCGGGTGTGTTATCCTTCCCACCTCCCGCGGCCGGCGGCCTGGAAAGGCACCTTTAGTTAAAGCCGCGGAGCTAGGACTCCTACAGGCCACCTCGCCCAGCCCCCTCCTTTCCAGAGGAGGAAACTAGGTCACCCAGCTAGGGTGGCAGGGTCGCAGGAAGTACCTCTGATTCCTGAGGATTCCTTCGGTGGCCCTGAGCAAGGAGGTGCACAGCAGGGCTGACTGACTCGTCCTCAAAATGCATGTCACCTCCCAGCCAGCCTAAGCCCAAGAACCCGGAGGGCCTCTCCCCTACTCCCTCTCCCAGCCCAGCCGGGCACAGGCCGAATTCATCCCGCAGCCCCCTCGGCCACCCTCAAGCTGACCAGGGATCGCTTTCTCTGGCTGGCCTAAGTCTGAGTGAGCCCTCCGCCCTCACCAGCTGCGTCCTCTCCCTCCTGGAGCGAAGAGACAGACCCGCCCCGGAGCACTTCCCCGACGTGCGCCGCACTCCCTAAATGAATGAACTGGCAGCTCCAAAACGGCGGCGCAATTGGCAGTTATTGCTGGCAGTTTATCAGTATTAACTGATTAGGCCCAGGATGATGGATCCCCTGTCTCGAACAGCCCTCCGCCCCGGGGCCGCGCTCCCCCCGCAGCCACCTCTGGGCAGCCTGCGACCCCGCTCCTCCGAGACGCCTGGCCCTCGTCCGCCGCCCCAGCCCTGGCTCGCGCGCTCCGCACTCTCGACTCTCCCTTCCCCTCCCCGCAAAAAAAAAAAAGACACATTTAAATAAATAAAACAAAATTCAAATGAGGACACTAAATCTCCCCGGCGTTTAATTGATGATCATTATGCTTGGGAACCTAAACTCTTTTAATTTCACTGCGGTGCAGAGAGATGAATTATAGAATTACAGTCGCCAATTATCAATCACGCCTTTGCTCCGCGTCTCTTGGCTGCCCAACCGGCTCGCCCTCCCTCTTGCAGGCCAAGGGTTGAAGAGGCAGGATAATAGCATTGGAAAGGAGAGTTCCGCTGGAAAGAGGGACGCCAACCCCAGGTTTGGGGGTGCCCCGACTCTCCCTCTTTCTCCACCGCCCCATTTCTAGTATGCCACCTTTCCCACTTCATTAAAAAGAAAAAAAAAAAAGCAGCTCAGAAAAGAAAACCGTTTTCATTTAGAGCTTGGCGTTTGATTCGTTTTATTCAGGGTAAGATGTGCTTGTACCTTCAGTCCCCACTCTAGGCAGAATTCCAACAACTTCTGCCCCACCCCAGCAGCTGCAATAGAGCCCATCTAACCCAAGGCAGCCTGCAGAGGGATGACTTAAAGGGGCTCCAACAGGCTTGAGAATGCTGCCCCACTGCCCCAGGCTACAGACTGAGCTCCCACCATCAGGGACAGTTCCATTGCCCTCTCCTTCCTGTCCTCCTTTACAGTGAAAATAATAATAATAATTTGAATAATAATTTCCACCAAAGCTGAGAATGATTTGCATTTGTATAGTGCTCTGCAATTTACAAAGTGCTTTCATGTGCATTATCTCATTTGATCCTCCCAATAATCCTGAGAGAGGTCGGCAGAGCAGGTATTTTTGTTATTCAAACGTTTATTCATTCATTTCACTAACATTTATTGAGTTTCTACTTTATGCCAGGCCCTCGGGATATAAAGTCAAGAAAAAAAGGAGAATTCATTCCGTAAGGGTGCACAGTCTCTTGCGGAGTCCTACTAAGTGAACAGAGAGTTAAAAGGCCTTGGGACAAAGTGTTGTACTTCACAGGGGAGGGACAAGAGGATCAGGGCTAAGCAAGCTGATCACAGCTATGAGGGACAGAGCCAATACAGGCCCACATCTGGAGTATTGAGCTCCAAACATGTGCTTCTCCCAACCCCATGTCATATTGTCACCTTTGTACTCATCTCAACTGTTAAAACAGTAACCATATAAATTAAATATAAATTTAATTAAATTTATATTTAGTTAAATATAAATTCATTGCTAGCCTTGAGTTTTGTTTTGTTTTGTTTTAAATCTATTCATACGTAAATAGTTTTAGGTCTGGAGAAAGAAACTTTGGGAGCCGTTGACACTAACAAATAAATCCCTCAAGGATAAATCTATTGCCACCACATAAAAGGGGGGATAAGAATTGAGAATGGAAGCCAGATGTCTGGGTCCTCCCTATCCTATGGTATTCTTCCTTGAAGCCTCTGATTGGTTGACTGGTTCATTGTTTATGATGCTGTTTTATTCAAAAGAATATCTTCTTTTTGGTGCCAGGGATTGAACCCAGGGCCTTGTGCATCCAATGCAAGCACTCTACCAACTGAGCTATACCCCAGCCCCCACAAATGAAGATTTATGATGGACCAAGACTATGCATTTCAGAATCAAAGGAGGAAGCTAGGTTTGCCCACTAGCCATTCATTGCTGTTTGTTTAACAGTCCCATCCCCGTGTTTAGTCTATGAATGGAAGCTCAATTCTGTCAGTTTTGGTCCAGAGTCTCAGCCACCCCAGGTCCTGTGACTAGAAGGTCTGAGGGAGATAGAATTAACCTTGACCAGGTCATTTGGCTCAGCCTTATCCCAAAGAGCTGGACTCTGAGTTCCCAAGCCAGTGACTGAGGTAGGGAACAAAGAGTGTATATGGAGTGATGTTGGCTTGGGCATTGGTAACACAGCTACACAGCAGTCTTTTCCTCTTTTTGAGGAGCTAAATATCTCCAAGTAGAGGTCCTGCAGGGATCACAGCCTGGGTCAGAGCCCACCAGTCTGCCTGGCCAAAGCCAGGACAACTCTATCCTGTCACCAGCTGGCTTCCCTGGGCTCTGGGCCACTGGCCTCTAGCCATGGGCCAGGCACCCAGCCATGCTGGGGAGCCAAGCATCCCTGGCATGGAACAGCCCTATAACAGTCTTGGAAGGCTGAGATGGAACGAGGACACTCTGTAGAAATTATGTCTCCATCCTTAGATAGGGCGGGCCTTCTAACCTTTTCCTGATCCTGAGTCTGTCCCTCCAAATCACATCTCACATCAGCTCCTGCCCCTGCCACCGTGCCTGTGCTCCAAGAAAAGGGAACGTCAACTTTAGCCCATGACCCCCCACTCTCAATTCCAACCATTTTGTTCTGGAGCTTAACTTCCCTTTAGATCTCTTGAAGCCCAGCCTCTCATGCCCTATCTCTATCCCTTCTTCCTCTCTCTTTGCTCTGTGAACATCTGTTCAGCTTTCAAAACCCACCTCAGCCATCACCTCCTCTGGGAAGTCTTCCTGATTACCCATCACCACTACCAAGTCAGAGCCCACTGCCACCTTCTCGGGATGTCCTGATGCTTACACTTCACTTAGTCAGTCCCCTTATCACACACTAAAGGGCAATTAATCTGTCTACGTGAGCGCTCCTGTTATATCCCTCACCCAAAGAAGGATGTCAACTAACATTTTCAGACCTGAATATAAGTCCCATCCAAAGATGACCGATTCAGTCTGGTTTGCCCATAACTTCCCCATTTTTAGCACTGGAAAACCCCCTCATACCTTGGCAAGCTGGAGTGGTTGGTGGCCCTACTCTTTGTCTCTCACTTGGTTTACAGTCCTCAGGTCATGGGAGACCTGTTTTCTCAACTGTACTGTCCAGGTCCATAGTATCGTCAGGGAAAGGTGGACTACCCTGGTTTCAACCAAGGATCTAGAGAATTCCAGAATGGATTTGGTGACCAGGACTCTTCAGAACTGAAATATCTTGGAGATTATTAAGCAGGAAGTTGAGGGCTATAGAAATGAGAAATGACCTACCCTGTGGGGTAACAAAGTTAACTCTAAGCTGAGAGTCCTGAGACCTGTGGTCCTCGCTGTGCCATGACACGGGCTGCCCTGCCTAGCCCCCACCTTCACCCCTGAGAGGGAGGCTAGCATTTGGTGAGTGCTTAGTTCTGTGGCACAAACTGTTTACTCATTGCTTTATTTAATCTTCCTAATACCACTGTGTCATTTTACAGACGAGAAAACCAAGATTCAGAGAAGTCAAATACATTTCCTAAGCTCAGCCAGTTTAGTGATAGTGCTGGTTTCCAATTCAGCCTTCTTTAGCTCTAAAGGATAAGTCCTTCAGACTAACCTCCAGGCTCTTGATGACTGTGGTCCAGGTCCCTCCCAATATAGCTCCCTTTAGATTCCATAGTAGCCAGATGGGCACCACCATCAGGAAAAGGAGAAGATCCTAAGGGTATGAGGCTAAGGGCATCCCTCCTAGGACAGAGAAGGGACCTAAGCAGAGCAGGGAGGAGGATGCTATCTGAGACACTCTTCTGAAGCCCAGTTCTCAGGGGACAATAAAGGGAGGGATCTGCTTAACAGGGAAAGTGATCTTGTTCAGAATGAGGTGTGGAAAAACACTGTGGGAGGAATGCAGGAAAGGAGGAAGCAAAGGAAGATGGAATAGGCTTCTCAGAGGTTGCAAGGAGTTAGGGAAGGACAGGTGGCCAAGAGGAGGAGCCTCCTGCTGCCTCAGCTTCCACCTGCCACACCCCTCCAACAGCCACCCTGGATGCTACAGGTCTGCTGGCGAATTAGACCCACCCCCCGAAGATGCTGCCACCCTCTCCAGCAGACACAGAGACCACCCTCATCTCCTGGACCTCTAGAGCCAAACCTGCAAGGAGCAAGGGACAACATTTGCTTCTAGCTGAGCCCATAAAATGGCCTTGCTCCAGCTCCCTTCCTAGTGCCGGCAGACGGGCAGAGGTTCCAGGAGAGCAGGAAGGTTGTCGCCTGGACCCTGCTCCCCCTCCCAGCAGCTTGACTTCACCCCACTTCTTCACCCCCTGGGTGGTGGCAGCTGCTCAGCAAGGACAGGGGAGCCTGCTGAAGAGGCGCTGCAGGGACTCCTCTCTAGTTCAGAGTCAGCCTCCAAGATGACAGATGAGCACATGGACCTCAGGAGCCACCAGCCCAGCCCTCCTTTTCCCCCAGGCCCCTCCTCCCAACCTATCTTTCTGGCCCAGACCCCATATCTCCCTTATAGCCTCAAATAGCGGCACTGCCAAAACATAAAGTGCTGTTCTCTTCTAATTACAAAACTCACAGCTGACACACACGTGCCAGAGGCCCCCTCTTTTCCTTCTGAGCTAACAGCCCCATTAGGACAGATCCTGCTATCTTCTATGCCCTCTCCATATATTTTATGGAGCAGCCTCAAAAGTACGCTGTGCCTCACCCTCCCTCCCTCCTCTCTCTTTCAAGGCGATGGCTTTGTGAAAGCTGTGGGGAAAAATAAAGCCTTTTACTAAAATGTCACTCTGGGAAAAGGGGGGGAAATTTTCTAATAGGCCATTGAAGGCTTGCTTTTTTTTTTTTTTTTTTTAAGTGTGATAAATTTGGCCTGTCTTAAAAAGACAGCTCAGTGTTGCTTATCAACCGTGATTTGACCAGATAGCCGTTTCAAACAACAGACACTGGTCTTTTTATAATAAATGAAAGCAATAAAACCAAGAGCTGGGCCAGAACTATAATTAAGAATCAAGGCGCTAAAAATGGGGGTGTGTCAGCAGAGGGCAGAGTCCATCCAGTCTTTGGGCAGGATTAGCTGGAGGACCACTAAGTGGGGTGCTAGGGGCCACACTCCATAGGGGAGGGCCACTCCTCTTGCTCCAGGTCAGAACCTCTTGCAGCCCTTGGGTCTTTCTCTTTCCCCTTCTCATTTTGGGAGAGCGCCCTCTCTGGGCAGATGGGCCCAGTGGTGGAAGGAGGGGCTCATCACCCACCCCCAGAGCCAAATCAAATGCCTATTTGAAATTCAGCCAGAAATCCCCCTCCTAGCTCTGTCTGTTCACAATAAACATCCCAGACTGGGCTACTCCTAAAGAGCTGTCTGTTTAACACAATCTCCATCTCAAGCGGCTGTTTTGCATTTCCTTTTGGCTTTATTAAAACTGATTTTCTATTTGCACTATAAAAACTGATCTGATTAAATTTCCATTTTTCCCCAAAGAAAAGATTCTCCTCTCTCTCTCTCTTTCTCTCTCTCTCTCTCTCTCTCTCTCTCTCTCTCTCTCTCTCACACACACACACACACACACACACACACACACACCCCCTCTCTCTCTCTCTCTCCTCTCTCCCCTCAGTCTCTCCTTGCCTTCCTCTCTTTCCTCCCTCCCACTCTCCCTTTCCACTTTTTTTCTATCCCCAAACAAATAATTCTTGATTATTCTCCCTCCTCATCCCTCTCTTATCCCCCCACAGGGTCCCCATCCCAGTTTCCATGGGGATGGCTGTGAATGGCGCTCCCGGGGAAGGGAGCAGGAGGGAGCTCCCGCCCAGGGAAGCTGGAGAGGAAAGGCCAGTGGGGGGTCCATCAGTGAAACTCTGGCATCTCTCAGGCCCCCCTTTATGGGGTACATCATACTCAGGGAGGCCCATAGGACTGGTCAGCATCCAGTGCTGCCCTGGAGTCTGCCCTATGGCTCTGACAAAGCCCAGGCTGTGGGTTCAGTCCTCCTGGAGGTGGCGGGGTGTGGCGGACATACTTAGCTCCTCCCAGTGGCTAGGGGCACTGGGAGATGGGCCAAGGATACAGATAGGACACACAGATCTACCTCCCCCATGTGAATAAAAGATCACAGCACTTAGCCTTTGCCTTATCCACATCCCTGTCCTTCTGTAAATCAGGGGACTCATGTCTTTTTCACCTCTGCACAATGAAGATGACAGCTGTCACTCATTAAAGACCCATTGTGGAGTGTGCCCTGGGTCAGTGCAAGACCAAGTAATCTGAGCTTTTTGCCTCCACCCCTGGAGGGAGAAACCCTCTCAGGAGGTTAAGTAACTGGCTCATGGAGACACAATCCCAAGTGTGCCAGCCCCAGAGCCAGTGTGCCAACCAGTGCACCACATTGCCTGGTGAGAAAAGAAGGCCATTGTGAAGGACCAAGCCAGAGTGCCCAGAGGCTCGTCAGTGGACAGTGAGGAAGGAGGCAGGAGGCAGTCCCAGGCAGGAGAGTCAGCTGATGAAGCAGTTCTACTCTGTCTTTCTGAGGGCTACCTCCCTTCTGAGTTCCCCAGGGCACTGGGATGCCCCGCCTCCACTCCATTGGTCCCCATCCTGCACTCCTGCCCTTAAGACTCTAGTGCCTCCCCCAGCACAGCTGAGGCGGCTGGCATTTAAAAAGATTTTAGTAAATATTCAGAGAAAACAAAAAGCAAATAATGACAAGAAATATAAATGACAGGAACCAACTTATTTCCCAGTGCACCAGATCACCTGCTCCATCTATAATTGAGTCAGTGAGTGAGTGAGTGAGTAGGTGAAGTTTCGTGCTTACTAGCCAAAACCAGAAGACGCAATGTCTACATTTCCTGCACAGCTGGGGCTGTCCATTCAGTGCTGGATTCCAGTGTGAGAGCCACCTGGTCCACTCTTGCCAGGTGGAGTGGCTAGTACTGGCTCACACACAAACAGAGCCCCCACTTATCCTGTGAGACTCCTTTTCTCCACACTCAGAGGCGGCTGTTCTCATCAGATATGCCCAGTACATCTGACCCATACCATGCATAGAAGAAGAACTCTTACACGTTCCCAATGGTCCGTTCATGGTTCCTGTCCTCTTCAGAACAGAGCCAAGACATCCAGAGTCAAGTAGGAAAGAACATCAAAGGTGGACTAGGCCAGACCCCAGGGGGCTGGCTTGTGTGGTGCATCCTTCATCTCTACTGGTCCGAATCCTCCTTGCCCTTTAGCATGCAATTGAAGTCCCACTTCTCCAGGAGCCTTTGCTCATTTCTCCAGAGAATAAGTTCCTCTGCCTTATAGTCAACACCACTCACTGGACATTTGGGCCTTTCCACATCTGGTACAAATGCAGCAAGCTTCCACCAGCCCAGTGCATTGCACATGTGCCTCCCTTCCCATCTCCCGCTTGCCCATCATACCTACTTATCCTCAGGGATGACTCTAGGAAGGCTTCCTGGTCCTTGGCTTCAACGCTGCACCATAGCACCCAATGCCTCCTGCTCCCATTCTCCCCGTCACCATGTGGGCTCCTCAAGGGCAAGGACTATTCCCTTTAACTCTGCAGTCACTGCCTGGAGGAGTCACAGCACAGTGGGGAGCACATTGAGGGTCTTCAGCAAACCTCTCTTAGGTGAATAGACAAACCAATGAGTGAATGCTGCCTAGTGAATATCTTGCATTGTGGTTTTAGTTTGCTGCACGATCCCCTGTGGATACCTCAGACCCTATCTCCACACCCTCTGCACCCAGCCCAGTGCTGTTTACAAACCAAGGTGCTCCCTGCATTTTTATATTAACATGTAATAATTGTACATATTTCTGGGATACAGCATAAGATTTCAGTGAATGCATATATCATGTACTGATCAAATCAGGATCATTAGCATTTCCATCTCCTTATCATTTCTTTATGCTTAGAGACTTTGAGCTTCTCTCTTTTAGGTTTTTTTTGGGGGATTTGGTATTGGGGATTAAACTAGGACCTTGCACATGCTATCTTAATAAACCATGCAGTCTATTATTGTGAACTATAGTCACCCAAGGCCCCAAATTTTTGACAAAAATATCTGGATCATATTCTTTGAATTAAGTCATACTGGAAGACTCTGGAAGCTTCTTCTCAATTGAAGCAAAGCAGTGTTCGGTGTGATGGTCATTGCAGCCCATGAGAGGCTTGAGGCACAGAGAGTGAACAGAGAGCTGAAGCCCTCGGAGGAGGGAGTGTCTGAGGCTATTTCTTTCTCTCAAGTGTCCTGTGCCTGAAATAGAATAGGGGACCAACACATACCTGCTGAAAGAAATTCCATCAAGCCCAGAAGAACTACCCAAACAACTGAAAACAACATAGAGAGGTTTTTTTAAAAAATTTGTTTATGACTGCCTGGATACAGGAAACTAATCAAAGAACAGTGCGTGAAAAAAGGAAGTGGAGGGGGCAGCAGTGGTTGGTGACAGAAGATGCTGAATTTGGTTCTAGACATTTTATGATGACAGCAAGACATTTGAGGAGAGATGTCCTGCAGGCTGCTGGATTTATGAGACTAGAGTTCTGGTAAGAGGTCAAGGCTGGAAATGAACATTTGAGCATCTTGGGAAAAGAGAGAATAGCTGCAAATGAGCTTGTGCAGGATGTGAAACTAGCAGCAGGGAAGGCAGCACCAGGAGGGGACTTGGGGGACAGTGCCAGGGTGGGGCCGAAGTGCAGTGGGAGAGTCGGGAAGGCACAGTCAGGGAGGTGGGAAGCACCCAGAGGACAGTGGACACACGAGGTCAAGGAGGCTGAACAAACTCCACTCACTCCTGGGGGTTTTTACCTTCTTTCTTAACAACTCTCAGCTCTACCCTTTCTCAGGAACAATGCAACCATGTCCTGCTCTAAATTCTGGCTTGGTCCTGGCTTCTTGCTCTGCATGGCGCACCCACTGCTTCCCCATTCATCTTCCCCTCTCTCCTTCCTTGCAAGCATGCCATCATGGAACCACATGGTATCATAGGCCCGTAAAGTTTCATAGTTTTTTTTTTTT
The DNA here is from genome assembly GCF_052094955.1 of Ictidomys tridecemlineatus. Taxonomy (NCBI): domain Eukaryota; kingdom Metazoa; phylum Chordata; class Mammalia; order Rodentia; family Sciuridae; genus Ictidomys; species Ictidomys tridecemlineatus. The sequence continues at coordinate 100,108,749 of NC_135480.1, forward strand.
TCCCAGTATTAGGAATGGAACCCAGGGCCTCACACATGCTAGGCCAGTGCTCTACCACTGGCTCTACCACTGAGCTACATCCCCAGCCTTTTCAAATTTTATTTTGGGACAGGATCTCACTAAAATGCCCAGGCTGGCCTCAAACTTACCATCCTCTTGTCCCCATCTTTTGCGCAGCTGGGATCATAGGTGTGCACCAACATCCCCAGTTTAGCCATCATAGGGTTTTTTAAAAAGGAATTTGTGAGACATCACATCCCTTGCTTTCTTGTTACAGATGAGGCCCAGACAGGGAATATAACCTGCTGGAAGTCACACAGCTAATGCATGGAGAGCAGGAAACAGATGCCAGGTTTCCAGTGGCTCAGGCTGGTGCTCCCAGATTTCTGCCACTGTGCTTCCTCTAGAAGAAGAAGAGAACCAGAGGGAGAACAAGACCTGAGTGAGGTTCACAGCTGGGCCAGGCCACGGCTAGATTGAGACCAAATTTCCTAGCTGCATTCTTCTCATCATACTTCCTGGACAGGGAAGTAAGCCAGACCTCTGTCTCCCAGATCTCTCTGCCAGCCCTGGTGCACACAGCACTCCTTGGAGTGGGCAACCTCACAATCTAGACTGCAAGGCAAAGATCTGCTCCCTTCATCTGTTTTATCTGTACCCCTCTGCTAGGTAAAGTTCTCAGCAAACAGGTCTCCTTTAAGGGTGAGGTCCTTGCACAAAGAGCAGGGGTTGTTAACTTCCCTGCATCCACACCTAAAATCTGGGCCATTCCAAAGAGACAATTACATGGCGTTTACTATCCCAGCACCGGTTGCTGCTGGCTGCTTAGAAACCCCTGGCCCTCCTTGTCCTGAAGCTGCCAATTTCCTCATCAGTATTTTATTTGTCTGTTTTGCTCATTTTTAAGCTGGTGGCAATTGCTATTTAAATTGTTTTGTAAAGTGTCTTTGCATTTACAATGCCGGCTGTCAGCAGCCCCACAATAGGAAATGAGATTTGGCATCAAAGGCAAAGACGCTACTAAAATACATTTTAATAAATATGTAAATCAATTAATCAATCACCCATCCAGGGAAGGAGCTTCAGGAACACAGACCGACTGGCTGAGAGAGAGGAGTTGAAGAGAAATGTGCAGTCCAAGGGGCAGGAGAGGCTGATGGGGTGCTGAACTCGGGGTTGCAGGTACATTGTGGGCAAGCAGTCGCGCCTCTAGTCCCAATCCCTACCTCTGCCTAAATGGGCTCCCCTGGGGGTACTACCACAGCAGCCCCAGGCAGCCAGGGGATCAAGGTCCCAAGCAGGTACTGACAAAATAGCTCCAGGACTGAGACTGGGAAGCCCACCCTCTGGTAGAAACTCCCACCACAAAAATTTCTGCTGTTTCCTAGAGCAGGCAGATTAGAAAGTGCTTGCAAGGTTTACGTCTGTAAGTCAGACCAGCCCAGGGGATTAGCATCAGGAAATGCTGGGAAGAAATGACCAGCTGTTCTCTCTTTTCCCAAAACGGCACCAAAGGAAAAGAGCTTAAGCTGTCACAGGCAGCTGGGGGAGTTGGGGGGTGCTGTCCCCTCGGAGATGGTCCTGACTAGAAAAGTAAGCAAGACTCCAGGGACAGTGTAGAGTAACGAGGATACCCAAACACATTTTACCTCATGGATCAGAAGGGGGCAATCTGATGACAAGGGAGCTGGCCACATAGACGTAGATCCTCAGCTTGGACCAAGGTGTGTCATAAAGACATGACCGTGGCCAATAAAACCTGGGCTCTAGCTGGCATGTGTCTCCAAGTCTGGACTGGACAGACACAAGAGACTCTGGCAAGATTTTCTGAGGAGTGTGCCTCCAAGTCATGGCAACCTGTATTCTACACAGCTGTCAGTACGACCTTAGGCAAGTCACTTCCCCCCGCCCCCAGGCCTCTGTCTACTCACTAGACAATGTGAAGTGAAGCAAAATGCACTTGAACTTGAAAACTCTGACTTGCCATCCCCACCACTGTGGAAATGGAACTCATATTTCCCCATTACAGCTGCCGGCATAGGTTGACCCTGACCTTGACAGAGAGGAGACTGAACATTTGGAGGCTAAAGACCAAGGTGGACCCATCTGAGGGGCCTTGACACCCCCCATCAGAGACAAAGCAATGGAGAATGGCATATGCCTGCAGGAAACTCAAGGATCCCCCCTCAGCTTCTCTCCCGCCCCTTCCTCTGCACTCACCCAGTCCCCTTCCCACCTCCTCCTCTTGAAGAAGTAAGTCCTCTGATTGAAGACCTGTCTGGCTCCCAAATTACCTCGTTTTTTAAACCGATGCCACCTGAAACAGAGGGCAAACATTCCCATCAGCTGAGAGCACGCACACAAATCCACCCCTGGGTGTCCAGGCGTGTATGCAAACGGCATCCTCATGGGCCGTGTGTCATGAGCACATGTGAATGCGTGGCCTTAGGCCTGCCTGGGCATACATGAGTGTGTGGGCCTCTTGCTGTGTGTGTCCACACTCAGGCAGTGTGTCCCATCTACTTGCATGTGTGTCTGGGTGGCCGTGTGAGGGTGTGAATGGTGCATGAATAGCCATGCTTCTAAACATGCCTGTGGCATCCCATGTATCAGGAGAGGGCTGGTGGACATTATTTTGGCCAGGTACCTTGCTCATCTTGCTCTCTTCCCTAAGAGAGTCCATGTCACAGCACTGCCCATCGTCACTGGGGAGCAGGCTGCCATCAACCTGTATCTGTCCCTTCCTGACGCCATTAAAGCAGAGGCCCAAATAAGTCACACTGGTAATTCTGAGTGTGAACCTATGGGATCATTCTGTCATGAGCCAGGCTCTCTGCTCAGTAGCACTGGCCCTCTGCTTGTGCACAGGTATGTCTGTGAGAGTGGCATTTAAATCAAGATATTGGCATTTAAATCAGTGGACCGAGTACTAAAGACTCACCCTCACTCTGTGGATGGGCATCACCCAATTGGCTGATACCCAGAGAAAACAAAAAGTCAGAGGAGAGGTGAACTTGCCCCTCCTCCCCATTCTAGATGTGGGAAGCCCTTCTCCTGCCCTTGAACATCAGAACTCAGGGTTCTCTGGATTTTGGATTCCTGGACTCATACCAGCTCTCAAGTTCTCAAGTCTTTGGCCTCAGAGTGAGAATTACACCATCACTTATCTGGTTCTAAAGTCCTTCAGAGTCAGACTGAGCCAGGCTGATGATTTCCCTGGTTCTCCAGCTTGTAGGCAATTAGGGAAGCAAAGTTCCTAATAAACACACACACACAGTAGGTTCTTTCTGAAGACACCTAGTACAACATTATCATCTGTGTTTGCCATGGATTCATTTGAGAAGACATCTTTTATTTTTGTTCCCTTAGCACTTAGCGCATAGTAGGCCCTCTAGTATTTATGAATGAAAACAAGTGTTCTGAAGTTAATTTGCACATGCACACGCATCAGTTGCTCTCACGTGTGCTATAAGCGCCTCAGTGGCAAAAGCGTGCCTGCCTAGCTATGCCTTGGAGCCCCCACCCAACTCTCTTGCCCTGCCACAGTGGCTGAACTCTCAGACCTGACTGTCCAACTGACTGGTCACCACAAGCCCCAATAAGCCATCCCCCTTGCTCCTCATGACTCCATCGTCCCCACCTGGAGGGTGACAACACTTCTGGGGAGACTTTTGAAGCATCAACTTTATTAAGATTGATTTGGCCTGCCTGCCATTCTGACAGGTCCAAAAGCAAACACGGCAGGGCCATGGGGGAGATTTGGTCATAATTACCATCTTTAATTACTGCTAAAACATCAATTGCTCTTGTTCAATTAGCAGTGCGGTTTCAGGCATGGCAAACTTTGCAACACAAAATAAGCTGAAAATTGATTTCTGAACACTTAATGCAGATCTGAAATTGCTAACCTGATAAGGTTGTCATAGAAGAGCCAACGTGGCCGAGGAGGAACTTTGTGGGGCTGTAATTGCCTCGGTAGGAAGATTAATAACTTGTATACTTACATCTTGTTCATCAAGTGGGAGGCACTCGTGGGGGAGCCAGGAGTGGCGGTTGGGTGTGAGTCAGGAAGGCAGAGGGAGGGTGTTAACAAGGACTCCAGCAATTAGGCAGAGAGAGCAGCAGCCTGCACCCAATGGTCCGTGAACGAGGACATGGCCCTCCGGGATGGCTTGCAGGAAGGGCCGGCTGCCTGGGATGGCTGCCAGGAAGAGCAGACCAATGCAGAGCAGGCAGGTACTGTCTCAGGCAAGTGGAGAGAGGATGCCTGGGGCCAGGCCACCTCCACTTCCTCTCCAAACCCTGGAAAAGGACCTTCAGGGTCAAACCCCTTTAAAGGTTCAACTGGCCTCTGGGAGAGCTTTCTGTATTCAGGACTCCCAGCAAGGGAAAGGAGGGACCCTAGGACACCAGGGCTGTTCCGCCCCAGCTCTGACCATCCATCACTCTGATGCCTGGGTCTCCCTGCTTCGGGGTTGAGTAGATTACTGACTGCACACCACAGAACGGTGCACAGGGAAGCCTTTTACTACCAAGTATTGCAAGGGGTGTGCAAGTGATAGTATTATTGTTATGGTTACTCTGGGCCTGTGGGTGGTGTGGGCACAGGTCTAAAGTCTGAATAGCTTGGTAAAGTTTCTCTCTCTCTCTCTCTCTCTCTCCAAGTTCTGTCCTTTAAGCAAAGAGAAACAACAACAAAAAAAATAAGCCTCCATTTTTACTTATAAAATTAACATCTGCTGAGCACTGGTGTATGCTAGGATAGGGCAAGGCACCAGATAGATGAATGGATAGATAGACAGACAATAGATGGATAGAAAGATGATTGATAGGTAAATAAATGGAGGAAGGGGAGGGAGGGAGGAAGGAAGGATGGAAGAAAGGAAGGAAGATGGTAGAGAATCAGTAGATACATAATTGCATTCAATTCTCTCAAAACCACTAAGGGGTAAGTATGATTATCTTCATGTGACAGGTGGGGGAAATGGGACTTAGCAAGATTAAATGATTTACTCCAAAGTTACATACCTACTGAGTAGAAGAGCTGAAATTCAAACCCAGACCTCTTTGAGGAAAGAGACAATACACTCTCTGCTCTCTGCCCTTGAACTTCCTACCACCTTTTGCTGGACGGTGCTGGGCCTGGAGCAGACATAGCCAGGGATCAGAAATGCCCTTGTCCTGTAGAAATGGAGACAGACACTCACTCATCCAACCAGCTGTGCTATGCCTGCAGCCAACAAGCCCATCCCAGCAGCATGTCCAGAGCAGCAAATCAGACACTCTCAGGAGACATACTTGCTAAAGCCAGGCTTAGTCAGAGCCAGATTGCAACCAGACCCCTATCTTATATTTTCTCCTTAGGGTACCTACTGATCCAAGGTCCCTTGGATCCAGAATTCAACTCCATTCAATAAAAGTTTATTGAATACCTTCTTGCCCATCCTCAGCCCAGAAGTCAAGAGAACAGTAAGACTTTCTAAACACTCCCTCACTAGCAGAGGGATAGGAAAAGAGGGCTCTTGGGGTGAGCAGTGCAAGACAATGAGCAAGATGCAGAGTGCACAGGAGAGGCATCAGACAGAAAAGGCTGCCCAGGGGAGAGGGCAGCCAGTCAGGAGTTAGCCACATACAGCCAAGCAGTCCTTTGGGCAGAGACCTGAAGGTGTAAAGGGGCATGGTCTGTAGGGAACTACAATCTGTTGGTATCTCCAGAGCTTAGTGCATGAGGCTGGGCTTGGGGTATCAGATGTTACAAGGTCTGCACAATACAGTAGTCTTTATCTTGCAGGTGCTGAAGACCAGGGCTCAACTTTGCACACCAGAAAGCTTCTTCTAATCATACTAAGTGAAATAAACCAATTCCAAAAAAAAAACTAAGGTTGAGTGTTTTCACTTATATGTGGAACCTAAACCATAATAAAGTGGGGGAGGAGAAGAAAACAGTTCGGTAGATTAGACAAAGAGGAGTGAAAGGAAAGAAGGGGGCACAGGACTAGAAAATACAGTAGAATAACCCTAACATAATTTTCCTATGTGTACACATGAAAATACCTAAGTGAACCCCACCTCGTGCCCACCCACAAGAATGGGGTCCTAATTAGAATAAAATATATTTCATGATTGTATAATTTTATCAAAATGGATTCTACTGTCACATATAAGTAAGAAGAACCAATAAAATTTTAAAAAGAAAAAAAAATAAGCTTACTTTGACTGAAGATGGAAAGAATGAATATGAATAGTTTACTGGAGCTGCCATAAAAAAAATTGCCTCAGACTGATGCTTAAACAACAGGAATATAATCTCTCACACTTCTCACATCAAAATGTTGACTTGACTGGTTTCTTCTGAGGCCTCTCTCCTTGGCTTGTGGATACCCATCTTCTTGAGGTATCTTCACATGGTCTTCTCTGTGGACATGTATGGGTCCTAATGTAAGAATATCACTCATCTTGGATTAGTTTCCACCCACATGGCCTTGCTTCAGTGTAATTACATTGAGTCCTTAGAGACTCCATGTCCAACTTCAGTCCCATTCTGAGGTGCAGGGGGCAGGATATCAATATATGAATTTGGAGATGGAGGGGGTTACACAACTCAGACAGTCACAGAGAGGGCCTACAGGTAATAAGACAACTCTTCCTAAAGCCCTCATTTTGTCACATCACTTCTCTCCAGTTTCCAGTGACTCCCAATAGCCTATGAGTGTAAGTCCAAAACCCTCAGCACTGAATTCAAGGTTGCTCCCAGGCTACCATACCTTCTGCCTGTTCAGCTCCCCCTCCATCACTCCTGAGCATGCTCCCCTCCATCAGGGCCTGGTGTGGGCTCTATTCCACACTCCCAGATCAGTCCAGACCTCAAGTCATTGCCTGGACTTTGTTGGTTTCTGTATTTTGGTGGTAATGAGGATTGAATCCAGGAGAACTCTACCACTGAGCTACATCCACAACCCTTTTTAATTTTTACTTGGAAACAGGGTCTCACTAGATTTCTGAGGCTGGCCTTGAACTTGTGATCTTCCTATCCCAGCCTCTCCAGTATCTAGAATTACAAGAATGAGCCACTACTCCTTGCTACTTGTACCTACTTGTACCTTTGCCCATAGTTTCCTGCAAAGGACACAGCCAGACTGCCATATTCTCTGGTGCCATTCAAGAACCTTGTCTACAGCCACTTGACCAGTGGAAGAAACTTGACCCAGATATCAAGTTTAACTACCTAAATAAAGAAGGTAGTTATTCGTGAAATTGTCCAAATTATCTCAAAAGTTTGAATGGGAAGATACAGGAGGAGCATCCATCAGTTGGCAGCAAAAATAAAAACTCAAAAAATACATAGAGATAGGTGTTGACGGAAAAAAGGATTATTCATGTGTGCGAGGTAAGAAGAAATGGGTGCTTCCTTGAAGCAATACTTTCCTTGAAAAATCACTTAACAGTAATAGGAGAATAAGAAAGAAATTCTATCTCTGACAAAGCTAGATCTACTAACTCAGGTCATAAGACACAGGAAGGGCAGAGGAGTTCAACTGGGAGTGAAAGGCATAAGAAAGAATGACTGTGGGACAGAGCTGAGGAGCTGGCCAAGCCCAACTCCCTGGGGTCAGTGCCACACCCCCTGGTCAAAAAATAGCACTCACTTGTTGGCAATAGGAGAACAGGTATATGGGCTGGCAGTGGGCACTTTGTTTTGACATAAAATAGAGCAGGGATGGTGTGTTTGTTTGACAGGTCACACAGCAAGTCATATTTGCAGGAAGCAGGCAGACTGCAAAGTGGGACGGAGGACAGAGGCTCTGCATTATGACCTGGCCATAGCTGTCATTGCCACTTGGCTAGAGAGAAATAAAACTTAAAAGATCTTATACTGATGGTCCCATAGATTTCCTGATGGTCTATTATATGGCCATACTCTACCCCCAAATCCAGAACATCATGCAAACAGCTGGTCCAGGAAAAAATCACTTCATTCAAAGTTAAATTAATAATAAAAAGGAATCACCATGGATTTCTACAACCAAGATACTATAATAAAAAAGGAGAGAAATGAAAAATAAATAGTAAATATTCACATTCCAGAAAAATGTTACCATGGAGAAGATGAAATTTTTAACACTCAATGAAGCAATTGCTTCTATAAACCAAGAAGACAAAAAAAGAGATACAAAGTCCCTTTAAAAATATAGCAAGGCCAGGGGCTGGGGTTGTGGCTCAGTGGTAGACTGCTTGCCTAGCATGTATGAGGCACTGGGTTCAATCCTCAGCACCATATAAAAAAATAAAGCAAATGAAGCTATAAAAAAATAGTATTTTATATATATATATCTCAAAGCCAGGTATGGTAGCACATGCCTGCAATCCCAGTGGCTTGGGAGGCTGGATCACTTGTGAGGAGTATCACAAGTTCAAAGCCCACCACAGCAACTTAGGGAGGCCCTAAGCAACTCAGTGAGATCCTGTCTCTATATAAAATATGAAATGGGCTGGGGATGTGGCTCAGTAGTTGAGTGCCCAAGTTCAATCGCCAATACCAAAACACACACACACACACATACTACAAAGACAAGCTCATGATATAAATCATGAGATGGTATCATTCAGAAAATAAGTGCTAGAAAATCATTAAAACCAACAGAGACCCTGCTGAAAGCAAAGGAAGAGATAAGGAAGACAGACTAGGAAAAGAGAAAAATTACTAAGAAATCAAAAAAGTAGAAGAAAAAATTGTAGATATAAGAGACAAATGTATGCAATTTGTGTCTCCACAAAAAGAGTAAATATTTTAAAATATGATTTATTAGAATTTCCCAAAAATAAAATAGAACTAAATCTATAGATTGAAGAGACTTTCTGTGTCCCAAGAAAAAGCTGGCACAGGTGAAAGATATTGGACTTCAAAGAAAAAGGATTCTTTGAAACATCCAATCCAAAAGATCAGGGTACCCAAAAGTGGGAGACAAAAAATCAGGGTAATGTCAGACATCTCCACAACATTATTTCATGCAAAGAAATGGAAAGTGTGACCTAAGAATGCTGTATTCAGGCAAACGTCAATTAGGTATAAAGACAGCACTAAGAGATACACAAGAACATTAGAACACCAGCTTCATGAGCTTGAAGAATCTGTAAGAGAATAATTTCAGGGCAATCAAAGGATGAATGGAAGAAACCACAGCAAAAGTACTGGGGCCGACATTAGATCCATTTAACTGAAAGTAAGACCAAGACCAAAGCAATGTAGAAATTACAGCTGCAGAAGCAAGCATCAGGGTTATGCTCCTGACAATGTAAAAATTCCATAACTAACAACTTTTGGCTGAGGGAAGAGAAGAGAAGGTAAAAAGCAATGTAAGTAGGTAGCAACTGTTTTGTTTGTGCCTTATTGTTAAAGATAACATCTGAAGCTAATAAATTAAGTAATAGACCTACATACACACTTAAAGGTTTAAAAGAAAACACTTAGAAAAATAGTAACAATACAACCAATTAAAACCAAAGTGGTGAGGGTAAATTGGAAATATACTAATTCACTCTCACAGAGACTAAGGAAAATAAACATAATGATATAGATATAAATACAGATACAGATACTATTGAGGGGAAATGCAAGCCCCCCAAGTTATTAGAAGAAATTCATATACAAAATATAAGCAAATAACATAGAATATTGGGTAAAAGATTGAAAAAAAAGCAGCAATAAAACAAGAAAGCATAACAGAAAACTTGATTTAAAGAAGATAGCTAAGACCAAACATGCCAGTCATATTAGTTTGTATGAATTTTACCGACTAAAAATATTTGCTCTCAGACTAGGTCACAAAATAAAGTCTAAATTTCTTCTCTATCTTAAAGCACAATTACTTAGAGAGGTTGAAAACACACAAATGGGCAAAGACATATCATCCAAGCACAGATAAAATGGAAGCAAAGAGCACTGTTTTAGTAGCTGGCAGGACTGAACTTGGGGTCAGGGACCATGGCCAAAGAGAGACTAACACCTGGGTGTCTTTATTCTGCAAATATCATCACATCAGCATTCTTAAAGTAGAACCACCAAACATGCAAGAAAAAAGAGAAGCACCATAGAATTTAGAGGTGGCTACAGCTGACCATCCTGTCGGCAGAAGTAAATGAAAATCATTAAGGATATAAAGGGATAATGAATCTGATTCACAAAGTTACTCTAACATACGAATATTTATGTTTTTCAGCTCAATGCCCTCAAAATAGAAAAGTAAAACACTGAAAATCTTAAACTACAAAGAAAACCTCAACATACTCCAGAAAGTAGAAACTATATGAACCACATTTTGGAAATAAAATGTAATAATATTAGAAATTTGAAATAAAAATCCTTTCTGCTCAGAAATTTTCATTGCTCCTCTTAAGCAGCACTTAGGACAAAGAGGAAAGCAAAATGGAAACTGAAAATATCTTTAAAATAATCCTCATGAAAATATTTTTCTCTCAGTGGTAAGAATGAAAATAAAAATAAGTAAAAATGAGGCAAATGAAAATAAATAAGAACTAAACTCAAGAAGTTAGGGGAAAAAAAACAGACTCAAGCTATGGAAAACAGAAAGCAAGCAGTGGTTATTTGAAAGTAGAATTAAAGAACAGTAGAATTAATACGTAAATCCAAATGATTATATATATTGAAAGTGAATAAATATGATAAACTATTCACTAGCCTTGTCAAGGCAAAGACAAAACAGAAATACAGAATGGTAAGGGAAAATAACTATTGAAACCAATAAAATTTAAAACATAATGTGACATTATTTTGTTCATCATTACACAAAATAATTTTAGAACCTAGGTAAAGAGAGAAATTTATAGGGAAATGTAAATTGAGAAAACCAACCATAGTAAAGTCAGGCAATCTCACAGGTAAATTCCTCAGCTGCCGTATTCTACTCCCTCCTGCAAGAGCATCAAGCCCAAGTAACACCACAGAAGAACTCCAAGAAACCTTTAAGAAACAGGTAACTCGGATGCTGTGTAAACTTCTTAGGAGTACACAAAAAGGGGAAAATAAATTTACACTCATTTTTTTTATGGAACTAGCATAACAGAAACATCAAAATGGCACAAAACATGAAAAGAAAATAACAGCCTGGTATCAATTACCAATATCACAACAACAAAAATATATACATATAATATTAGGAAATAAACCACACACAGTGGCACATGCCTGTAATCCCAAAAATTAGGGAGGCTGAGGAAGGATGACAAGTTCAAGGTCAGCCTGGGCAATTTAGTGAGAACCTGTGTCAAAATAAACGATGAAAAGGTCTGGGCCTGGTGTGGTGGTGCATGCCTGTAATCCCTGAGGAGACTGAGGCCAAAGGATCAAGAGTTCAAAGCCAGCCTCAACAGGTTAGAGAGGCCCTAAGCAACTCAACCAGACCCTATCTCTAAATAAAACACACAAAAAAAGATCTGGGGATGTGGCTCAGTGGTTAAAGCACCCTGGGGTTCAAACCCCAATACCTAGAGGGAAAAAATTAGAAAACAAACCAAGGGCCCATTTAAAAAAATAACACTAAGGAAAGTTTACTCTGAGAATTCAAGAATGATTGAATGTTAACTAAATCATTTTGCAATTCAGTATATCAATAGATCAAAAGAAGAAAATCACTTGGATGTCCTCATGAATGCTGGATAAACATTTCAAAAATTCACACTCATGCTTGTTTTATAAAGCCTCTTTCAAAATAGCAATGGATGGACACTTCCTTACTACATCAGAGATATATTTGTGCAATTGCCACAGTAATGTTTAATGCAAAGACACTAGGAGCACTCCCACTGAATCGGAACAACACTAAGACATACAATATTCCCTATTATTTAACATTGTTCTGGTGATTCGACTATTAAGAAAGGAAAAGATAAAAATATTCATCGTTTCCAGTTGATATGAGTGTTTACTTGGAAAATTCAAGATAATCAACTAAAAATGCTACAAATAATAAGAAAATTTACTAAGTTGGCTGGTTATAAAATTAGCATGCCAAAATATTTATACAAATAACCAGTTGGAAGTTATAATGGAAGAAAACAATACATTCAGAATAACAACAGAAGAAGATAAAATTAAATCAAGAAGCAGATGATCTAGGAAAAAAAACTGAAAATACAATGTACCAATAGAAGATTTAGATATGAAGGTTCAACATCAAAACTATGTCAAACTCCACTAATGTTTAGATTTGATGTGATTCTGCCTCCCAAATAAGGGTTGCAAATTTTTTAAATTTCGCTTATTTGTTTTTGATTGGGTATTTGGGAGGAAATCTAAAAGGATAATTCTAAAATAAATGATGACATCTCAAAATAATTAGGCAAGAATTATTAGAAAAATATATATATTTTTTTTTTTGTAGAAGAGTGATGGTTGGTAGAAGGAGGACTAGTCTTACCAGACATGAAAACATAACGTGAGGGCTACCACATGTAAGACACCACAGCACAGGACACGAACAGGTTGTTCTAGTCAGCTTTTTTGCTGCTTTGACTAAAGAACCTGACCAAAACAACAGTAGAGGAGGCAAGGTTTATTAGGGACTCACAGAGGTCTCTGTCACGAGCCATCTATGGGCTGTGTGTGTGAGCTACGCACATTTGAGCGTATGAGGCGACTGGTCTGACGTTACTGCCTGTTTGGGTTGTGTGACATATGTGTGCCTTTTCTCTTGCTCTGCGTGTGATCCCACACAGCACCTGAGATGGGTGTGCCTTTCCAAGATGTCAGTCAATCTGCTGACCACAAGACATCACCCAGCAAGACTCCACCTTTAAAACCCAATCCCTTGCCTTATTTGGTTGGAACTTACTATTGAATTCCTTTTCCCTAAATAAAGGGGTTCAGGGTGTGCGCTCTCTCTCTCTCTCTCTCTCTCTCTCTCTCTCTCTCTCTCTCTCTCCTCTCTCCTCCCTTGCTCCCCTTGCCTTCCAGCATGGGAGCTGACATCTGAGGTTTTCAAGCCATGCCTCACCCCCGAAAAAGGTATTTCTGTATTTGTGTGGTATTTTAGTTGCCAGCCCAGCCCACTGGTGACAGGTCTCAGTCTGTAAGAGGCTGGCTCCATTCCCTGGGGCTCAAAGTGAGGCAGGACATCAAGGTGGAAGAGTCTGGCAGAGAGAAGCAGCTCACATGGTGATCAGGAAGCAGAAAGAGAGATACCAATCACCAGCTACAAATGTATACCCCAAAGCCATGCCCACAATGTACCACTTCCTCCAGCCACACCCCACCTGCCTCCAGTCATCACTCAGTTAATCTCATCAGGGATCAATTCACTGATTAGGTTAAGGCTATAGCCCAATCATTTCTCTTCCAAAATTTGTTGCATTGTCTTACACGTGAGCTGTTGGGGGATACCACATCTAAACCATAACAGATGAACAAATCACCTGAACAGAAGAGTCCCAAAGACACAGTTTCAAAAGGGTGGAAGATAGAACTTTTATAATAAATGACACTTATGTAGTCATCTAAGGAAAAAAAATAAACAAGCAAAATTACATCCCTATACACACCTTATACCAAAATCAACTCAAGAAGGGAAAAATATTACCTTTTTTAAACAAAATGAAACCATAACATTCTAGGAAAAAAATGGCAGAATTTTCCAAATGTAATATTGGAAAGGGTAGACCTTTCTCATTCTGATCCCCAAACCCTGAGGCATCAAAACTGTTGTTAATTTGACCATATAAAAATCAAATTTGCCTAGTTTGGGTCAGGTGAGGTAGGAAACAGCACAATAAAAAGGCAAAACCAAATGACAAGCTGGATTTTTTTTTTTCAGTGTTGTGGATGGAATCCAGGGCCCACATACCCACAGTGCAGAATTTTTGTTGTTGCAGTTTTTAGATGAATTCTTGCTATGTTGCCAAAGGTGACCTTAAACAATCAATCCTCCTGCCTCAGCCTCATGGGTGGCTGGGATTGCAGATGCATGCCACTGTGCCTCACTTAGAAAAACATTTTAAACCATATAACAAACAATTCTCTGAAAGGAGAAAGAAAATCTACAAAGCAATGAAAAGTTGGGCAAAAGATGCAGACAAACATTCATCTTAAAGGAGCTTGCTCTTAAACACCAGACTTGACTGTGATCAAAGAAATATTAACATTATGGTACCATTCACCAAACAACTGCCAAAGATCAAAAAATTCAATGTCCCGTGCAGGATAAAGTATGGAGACCCAGGATTTTTTTTCTGGTAGGAAGATAATTTGATAACTTCTATGGAGTTGTTGCTTACTGGTTGGATATTTTACCCTGGACAGTTTTCTTGAACTGAGTCTCGATAACACCATCTCTTAGAATTATTTTCAGAATTAAGAGGAATAGTATATACAAGAGGCAGACATTGATGTTCCTTGCAGTTTAGTCAAGCCTCATGGCCCTGTGGACTCAAACAGAAAGTTATGTCCACAACTAACCCTGTTCAGGGGCTCTGCTATCTGGGAAGGAGGTTTACTTCTTCCCAGAGCTAGTCTGTCTGTCCCAGAGACCCAATCATGCCTGAGAGGGGCAGAGGCCCCATCTCCCACACACCAAGGCCCAAGGCTTGCCTCTCCAATAAGCCTCAGCTCAGTCTGGCCAACTAACCAGTATGAAGAGAAGAATGCAGGGTCTTTGGCCTCATAGCCACATGCAATTGGACACACATGCACACCCAGAGCACAGCAACCATCTGACTGCAGTTTGATCATCCAGTGATGTCCCTTTGCTGGCTAAGATCCCAACTGCTTAGATCCAGCCCTGCCCTCACCCTCAACCCTATGAATCAGGAGTGGCTGAACTCTCTGATCCCCTTCAGGTGTGGGGGAATGTAGGGAAGGAATTCTAGCTAAACTCAGTTTAGCACAAAACCACCATGGCCCCCTTATGACAGCATCATTTGGAGCAGAACTTTCTCCCTTCCTGGTGACCCCTCCCCTGCCCTTCCACACTTAAATGGTCAATAAGAGTTCAGTACCAGTCCCTGGCAACTGGGAGGAGGTAAGCTGGAGAAAGAAAAAAAAGAAACTAAACATCTCTGCCCGGCAAGCAGTAGAGTCTGTTCACCTATGACTTCAACTGGAAATAAGGTGTTAATCACAGTGCCAACAAGATATATAAAGTACCTGGAAACTAACCTACCTAAAAACACAAAGAACTTTGATGAAAAACACTACAACCTATTAAAAGTTAATAATTAGTTTCTCTAAATTAATAGAGGAAATTATCCCCAACTTTATCTGTAAATTCAATGCAATTCTAAACAACATCCCAGGAAGATTTCTAAAATTAGTTTTTTGGTTTATTATAGATGAATCTGAATTTTTTTCTGTATATTAGCTTTTTAGTTTTTTCAATTTCCTCACTGAGGACTTGCCTACTCTTGTGATTGCTTTCTTTCTTAACAGTGTTATAGGACTTTCTTCTGATGAATACTTGATTTACTAAAGTCGCCCGCTTTTTCCTGTCCTGTTCATAAAAGTCTCCAAGTGGATTGACTGCCCTTTTACATGGTTTGGATCTTACATGTCCCCCAAAGCACCCTATGCTAAAGGCTTAGTTGCAGCCTGTGGTGCTGTTGGAGGTGTGGACTCGTAGGAGGTGAGCCTAATGGGAAAAGCTGGGTCTCTTGGGGCAAAGCCTTGAAGGGGATGCTGGGACCCTGCCTCCTTACTCTTTTTCTCTGCTTCCAGGCCACCAGAGGAGGAGAGTTTCCCTCCACTGTGTACCTCTGCCAGGACGTCCTGCATTGCCACAGGCCCAAAAGCAACAGGTCTAAGCAGTCATGGACTGAGACCTCTAAAACTGTGAGCCAGAATACACCTTCTTATGAGCTGACTTACCTTAGGTATTTATGATAGCATCAGAAAGCTGACTAATGCACCTTTAAATTTGCTTGTACTGATTGGACACTTAGCAATCTTACTGTTTTATGTAGTTAAGCCCATCAGTTTCCATATGTATGATTTCTACTTTTGCTTTTAAGGTTAGAAATAGAGGTCAGACTTTTTTCTTCTATTTTTCTTTTAATATTTAGAGTTAGCATCTTTATCCATATGAAATGTATTGTTTTATAAAATATGTTATGTGAACATATGTCTTCCAAACAATTCTGCCCTGACATCATGATCAAGAGCTATCTAATTTATCCTGCATGTTGTTTGCGGGGAGAGGGGGTACGTGGGGATCAAAACACAGGAGCTTGCTCATGCTAGGCAAGTATTCTACCTCTGAGCTAAATCCCCAGCACTCCCAGCATTCTTCATATGTAACAAAGTGGGTAATTTTGTATTATCTTAACAGCCAGCATCAGAACTCCTCTTAGGTGAGAACTGTCATTGTTTGAAAGTCTCCTGATAAATGTGAAATAAAGGGGGAATTCCCTGAGGACAGAGTAATAGTGGCACCAAAATTTGGGTAAGAGGGAAAGTTTCTCTGCATGAGATTCAAGAGCAACTTGTTATTCATGGAAAAGAGGGTGTGCCAAAAAATGAAAATCAGGAAGAGTAGGCAGGGAAAAAATGAGCAGGAAAAGTAGTAAAAGGTGGGAATGAGCTGAGGGCCAGTGAAGAACCTGGAGGCTTAGCACCCGTGTATGAATTTTAAAACTGAAACTATGTCCATCAAGAGATGAATGGACAAAGAAAATGTGGTACACGTACACAATGGAGTTTTATTCAGCCATAAAGAAAAATGAAATTATGTTATTTTCAGGAAAATGGATGAAACTTGAGAACATTATGTTAAGTGAAATAAGTCAAACTCGGAAGATCAAGGGTCAGATGTTTTCTTTCATCTGTGGAAGCGAAGGAGGAAAAAGGAAAAGAAAAGTGGAGGGATCTCATGAAAATTGAAGGGAGATCAGTAGAGGAGAGGAGAGGGACCAGAGGTGGGAGGAGAGAAGGGAAGGAAGAAATAATGGGAAATGATATTAGCCAAATTATATTGTTATATTGTGTGCATATATGAATATGTAAGAAAAATCCCACCATTATGTATAACTATAATATACCAATAAAAATGTGGAAAAAATAAAAAATTATTTTAAAAAGCTAAAACTAAATCTATTTATATTTCAAAAATATAAAGCCAACTTGCCTCTGTTACATTCTTGCTGTAAATTGTTTGTATGGGTGGATTTTTTTTTCAATTAGAATATCTTCAATCATTGACAGACAAATTCTAAAATGTAAGAACAAAGTCACAAAAAAAGTACAGAATTTTTAAAAGAAGAGCAAAGAGGAAGAATGTGTCCTATCATCTATTGAAATTAGTATGAAGTATGGCAATTGTTATAAGGATAGGCTAGGTTTTGCTGCAGAAACAAAAGCCTCCAAGTACAGGGTGGGTGCCTAAAGACTCTGTTCTGTTACCACACTCCAGGATCCAAGGCTGACAGTATCCTATCCAACCTGGAGCAGCACAGGTTGTCATGGCAGGAAAGGAGCCATGGTAAATTATATACCAGTTCTGAAAGCTTCCTCCCAAAAGTGACAGGTGTCACTTGTGCTTATATTTCATTGTCCAAACCAAGTCACAGCCACAACTAAATCCAAGTGGACAGGAAAATGCAATCCTACCATCTTCCTGAAAGATAAAAAATCTACCCATACAAGTAGAATTAGACTATTTATGAACGGTCCTGATGACAACTGCAATAATTTGTTTTAAAAAAAAAAGGAAACTGTAATATTGACATGGGCACTGACAAATAAATCAATGGAACAGAAGAGAGAATCCAGCGTGTGTGTGCGCGCGCTCATTTAGACCTGGCCTAAGGTATAGGTGAAATCATTAAGCACTGGAGAAAAGGTGGTTTGTTCAGTGGGTAAGGTTGAGAATATTGGGTTACTATACAAATTTTAAAAACCTTAAATCTCTCCTTCCAATACATAAAAACTTGAACTAATCCAGAAGATTAAGGCCTTCCATGTGATATGTAAAACTATAAAGCTAATGGACAAAAATGCAAAAGTATATCTTTGTGACCTTGGTAAGAGAAGATTTCTTTAATAAGACCCCAAAAGGCATAAACTTTAAGGCAAAAAAAGAAATGATGGATTTGACCAGAATAAAACTGAGAACTTCTGTTCACAGAAAGACACCACAGAGTTAACAAGCAGTGTTAGGTCGGTGGAGACTTGGTGGCGACTTAGTGGCAACTTAGAACAAAGCAGCCCGCACAGGTAAAGAACATCAATCAGATGCCGGCAGAAATGCCTGTCAATCAGCCAGATCTCCTGACTAACGCCTGTCAATCAGCAGGACCCCCTGGCCAATCCTGGAGTTCAGCCAATTCCCTTGACCAACTCCAAGGGAACAAGGGACCCTAGAAACACCTTTTCCTGTCCCAAGCCCTTCCCTTCCTGCTGTAAGCCCCATAAAAGTCCAGTCCGGTCGAGCTTCCACAGGGTTTCTCCTCAGACCCTTCCCCTGTCCCCTCTGTGGGTCTGATCAAGTTCTGCCCGGGAGTGATATCTCAATAAAGCCTGTTCAGCGGCCCTTTTAAATCTGCCTCCTTTGGTCGCTGCCTGCCCCGCCTGATCTGACAGGCAGGTGACTAATAGAAAATATTGCAAAAACTAAAACAAAGAATGTGTCGAGCCAGTGTACGTTAGGAAAACCTTTCAATCAACGGGCAAAACACAATAGAAGAAGGGCAAAACACCAGAACCAGTGTTAGAATCTGTAAACAAGTCAGGATGGCGCCTGGCATTTTGCCAGAGGGAGTGGTTTGTGAAGTAACGCCAGCGAGCCATTAAGTGTGGAGATTTCTTATTGGTTGACTGCTGTATCTAGTTTATGCTAATTAAGATAAGCTGTGCAAAATGTATAAATACCTTTGTTGTCCTACAATAAACGGCTTCCACTCCTGCTGTATCAATGTACACAAGTTGTTTGTCACCCCCGGTTATTTTGCCCAGCCAGCCGGGCTGTGGCAAACCAGGCCATTTACCTACGGTGAAACCCAAACAAATCCTTCCCCATAGGCAGGTCTGTGAAGATATGTATGACCCCACAGCAGTCAGAGAAAGGCCAAGGGCAGAGAAGAACACTTTTCAGCCCATCAGCCTGGCAACCATTAGAAAGCCAGGTGACACCAAGTGTTGGGAATGATGTGGGGACAGAGAAGTCTGTGAGCACTGCAGGGACATTCATTGGCAGAGTTGCCTCCAGAGCCACTGGTGGCTCCAAGGGAGCAATACCAGGGCCCGGGAACCCCATCTGGGCCCACACCTCAGGTGAACGTCCACTGAGATCCACCAGGGTGCATTTTGGAAAGCGTTCATCCCAGCAAGGAGTTTGAGGCCACCCATTGTCTGCCAGTTCAGGAATCAAAGGCCATATTTGGTGGGTGCTTAGGGTAAAGTACTGGACAGCAGCCAGCAATAGTGAAATAGATGTATTTAGCAACAGGAATTAATTTTTAAAACAGTTGAGTGAAAAAGTAAGAAACAGACCATATACACAAAGATACTTAGGTCTGTTTCTTAGCTCTTGGACTTTCAGAACTGTGAAATATAAATTTCTGTGGTTTCTAAGTCCACAGTGTTCTGTTATAGCTGCTAAACCAATCTAGACAGCACTGAACCAGGAGCATGTTCTAATCAGGACTGGGCCTTGGCACATCACCGGGTCCCTATACCTGTAGAATGATACCTGAAACCTTCTAAAGACGCATCCAAATGCTGAGATTCTAGGAAGTAATTTATACCTTCCTGTAACTTACTTTGTTCCCTTTCCCTGGTGTGTTTTCATCTCCAGGGGACAAAGGGACAAATAAGGTATGCTAATGGTGGCATTTCGCCCTCAGGCAGGGACGGTTTGAGGGACGCAGTCTTCCCTAAGTGACCTGAGCAGCTGGCCTTGGGCAGGTGGTTGGCTCCCATTTATCCCAATCACCTCATTCTCTTCACCTCCCCTGCCACCCCCACCCAGGGGCAGCGACCACTCACTGCTAAAAGTCAAACTCTGCCAGACCCTGGGCTGGGCACAGAGGTGACACCAAGTATAAAAACTTGCTTAAGTTCTCCAGTTGCCACCTGGGATTCAGGCAAACAGAAAAGACATGCCTGAGGCCCTCGGGAGGGAGCGTCTGGACCTGGGGGACGCAGAACTGTCGTTGGTCAGCCCTTCCCCTCTCTCTCAGGGCCGCTAGCAGCCACAGCCCCCAGCTCGAGGGATGGCAGAGCCCCCACTCTTGTGAGCCCCATTCCCAGCCCCAGACTGACCTCTCCCGGCCAGACCCTGCAAAGCAGCTTGGAAAGAGAGAGGGTGAGGCCGGGTCCTGGGCTCATTGTTTTTCCACCTCCTTCCTGGCAAACAGAGGGAAGAGCCGGGACAAAGAGGAAATCCGAAGGAGTCCTGGGTCCTCCCACACTCCAGCCTCCCGCCTCTCCCCCAGACTCCAGCTGTCGGCCTGAAATCACAAAGCCTTTTCTCTCCCAGCCCAGAGGAGGGAAAAAAAGAGGAATGCAAAGGGAAGAGAAGCAGCGGCGGATTTCAAAAGGAAGGCTAATTTGTGCGGCACCGGACAGCTGCATTTGCATAATGAAATGTGCAGAGGATGTTTGGCTCATGTATTTTTTAGAAGGTTTAACTTTAATTTTATTTAGCCTAAGAAGGGCATGTCACTCAAACTCCGCTGGTCATTTATAAAAATATTTCAATTGTGTTTCCAAGGAGCTGTCTTTCTGGCCTAAGTGGCTGGTGCCGGAGGTTGTGAATGCTAATGCAGAGGTCGGAGATCGATAGGGGAGGGAGAAAATGAGAGAGGAAAAGGGGAGGGGCAGAGACATCAAGAAAGAAGCAGGACACCGTGAAGAAAGGACAAGCAGGAAGATAAGCCAGAGACAGATTAGAAAGCAACAGTGGGACAAGGCTCCCTGGACTTCAGAGAAGTCCACCTCAGAAGTAGGGATGAGTGTTCCCAGTGGACCACACCCCACTCATGCAGGTGGGCGGGGCTCTCCCAGTCCACAGTGTTGGGTGGATTTTGTTTTCAGCTTTGCGATCCTAATCTCCAACAAACACAGTTTCCAAAAAGGGGATTCTATGGCCAAGCTTTGTTCCTTCCATGCCTGGGTCCTGCACAAGAAGTGCTTTTTCCCATCTTTAGTCGTGGGCTGTTTGCTTTAGAGATGGGGATGGGAAGGCTGAGCTGAACTTGAACTTGACTGTGTGCATGTCTTTCCTCCTGCCAGTGAAGCCACAATTACCCTGCAAATTCCCTCCTTCCTTCCCACTCCCCCAAACACCCAGCCCCCTAAATAAAACATTCCACTTTCAAACCCCTGTTACAACACTGGCACAGAGGAGATGGAGGAGCGGGGCAAGAGGCATTGAGGATAGAATCTCTCTCTTCCTCCCCCACTGTCCTTGAGGCACTTTGGAGGCACTTCAGAAAGACCTTAGAGTCTCAGGCCAAGCCAAGTCTCTCACTGACCCATGCAGAAACTGAGGCCAGAGGAGAGAAGAGGTGGCCAAGACCACAGAGCCACCTGGGTTCTCTCCCAGCCACACCTCTCTGCTTAGGCACCACTGAAAGCCTGGGATCCCTTAGTTCCTCTCTTGGTCTCAAAGGCCAGGGAGGAGACCTCCAGCAATATGGTCAGGAAAATGCCACTGAGTGAAACTACTCAGATCTGTGTCAGGTTGGCTCCTATGGAATAGTTGTTCCATCTGAATTTTCAGTTCTCACCTTGATCTGTGGACACAGCCTGGGGACCACGTATTCTGTGTCTGGGAGCCTCCAAAGGTCCCAGCCTTTTTTTTAGGCCATCCTAATTCCTAAGGCAGACTGTGGAGCTGAGGGACCTGCTATATCATCCTACAGGAAGCACCCAACCCCTATCTCAAAGAAATAAAAGTAAAAATGACACCCAGCCTGGATGGGGTAGGGCTGGTTGTCCAGCTCCCAGTGTTTAAGGGTACAGGTGGGGTAGAGAAGGGAGCTCGCAGGTCAGCAGGTGAAAGGCAACCTGAAAGGGCAGGGGATTTGGAGTTGGGATTCACATTGACTCAAGTGATGACCTCACTTGAGCAAGTGGCTAAAGTTCTCTCATCCCATTTCTTCATCTGCAAAGAGGAGGAAGAGTCCCCCCAACACACACACACACACACACACACACACACACACACACACACACACACCCTGTTATGAGATTCTGTCAACTTGCATTCTAAGAAGCTGGCACCAGGCAAGACAGTTTGAGATGCTCTCTGTCAGGCACAAGGATGGACAGACCCCAATGGCAAAGCACCCATCCTGGACACCTTAGGGGACAGGAACAGAGAAGAGGATGCAAAGGCAAAGAAATGCTTCACTCAGGAGCAACCACTGAGTTTTTGCTCTTTGGGTTGGTCCTTAACAAAAGTGGTTTGAGAAAAGACTATAGAATCAGAGGCTGTTGGCAGCCAAAGCGGCAGAGGCAGCCTAATACAATGCTCTGGTTAGAAGATAAGAAGACTAAACCCAGAAAGGGGTGTCAACAGCCCCAGGTCCCACGGTAGGTCCCTGCAAAGCCAAGATCTGAGCCAAGCCCTGGGGTCTGGCTCCCTTCATTCCGTTTCCACTAACAACACTAGCAGCTTCTTATGGGTAAAAGAACCCACTCCCGGCCCTTGGTCAGGAAAGGGTTCTGTGGAGCCTGCTTCCAGCTCTCAGCCCCCCATGTGCAGATGGAGGTGGCCGCTGAGACCAGACTGGGGTGGGAGAAGAGCCAGGGGAGGGGGCTGGCGCTGGCCACTGCAGGCCCCATGGGAGGTGCCTGCATATGGCCAGCCAGGCTTGGCAGCCCATGCACACTAATCCTGCTGTCAGCCAGGCCGGGCGCCGGATTAGGAAATGTCACGTTTCAAAGGAAATTATTTCCATTTTCTCCCCAGGAAGGGAAAAGGCAGAAAGACAAGCGAACTCCCAGGGTCGTGTACTGGGAGACAGGCCAGCATATGCGCCTTCGACAGGCGCCTGTCCTCCCCCTTCTCCAGCCCCCTCTGCAGACGCCCAGAAGTGACAGCAATCGCCTCGCTGAGTTCATCCTGGCCAAGGACAAATGGATTTCACAGTTTATCAAGGGAGGAAGGGGGGTGTCACTGACTTACCAACCATGACCCACCTTTGGTCTCTGCCTTTCTGCCCGGGTCATGGCTACAAGTTCCTGCACAACCCCCTCCCTCAGGGGGTTCCTGGACCAGCCTCCTGGGATCAGCCAGGCAGAGAAAAGTTGCCCTTGACCTTCTGTACAGGTGCTGGAAGCTCTGCCCTTGACCCAGCCCCGCAGCCCTGCCTCTTATCTGGGGCTCCACACTGATGCACGGTGCAAACCTCAAGACAAATGAAACAGTACCTTCTCTGTGTCTGGATTCCTCTCTCTGCTACGACTTTTTCCGCTTCTCTTCCTTCCCCGCCTCATCTGAGACAATAATAAATACTTCTCATTCTCACTGCCACTGGAAATTGTGGAGCTTCTTAATTACAAAAGTAATGTCACAATATTAGCAATTAATTAATTCTAATCTGGCCCGGAAGAGAGGTCGGGCATACAATCACCCCCTTATGCCTCTGGAGCTGGGACCAACCCGGCGGATATTGTGATTGAAATATATTTGTATGGAGTTATTAGATACTATCTGCAATCAATCCATTACCATAAACTTAAGCTTCCACGTTCTTTCATATTAAATGAATTTTCATATCACATTTCCCAATAAGCACTGCTTCAAGTCAACCCTTATTTATCTAATAACACCATGCAAATATTTTATTATATTTCAATGAAATGTGTCGAAAACTATTACCTTGTGCTGCCTTTGGGGTGGGGAGGGAACAGCACTGGGTGGGAGGTGGGGAGACGTCCCTCTGTGTTTGCTCAGTGAGAGGTAGCCCCTGACCCTTCAACACCCACTCTTCTCTGCCCCCAGCCCAGGCCCAGGCCCTTCAGGGAGGTAATCTTCAAGGAGAGTGTTCTCCAGCTTCCCCTGCCCCAGACAAACTGAGGATTTGCAGGGAAATCCAAAGACAGAAGCAGGGACCCCTCCTCAACTCTAGTAGCTCTCTGCCCCCAAATCAGTGCTAGCTTCATGGATGTATGACCTATGAAGTCATGCAAGGCCCCACATTCAGAAGGCCCACACTTTGGTTAATGGTATACTGTCACTTTGTTGAAATTCTTCATAATTTCATTTTGTACTGAAGGATCCCACAAATTATATAGCTGGGCCTGTCCAGGATATTGTTCCAGTTTCAAAAACACAAACACTGGTTTTTGCACCTGTCTGACATGCTGCACTCTCTGGAGTGTTGATTTTATTTTTTTAAAGTTTTTTATTCTAATTTGTTATATATGACAGCAGAATGCATTATAATTCATATTACACAAAAAAGCACAATTTTTCATATCTCTGGTTGTACACAAAGTATATTCACACCATTGGTGTCTTCATACATGTACCTAAAATAATGCTATCCATCTCATTTCACCCTCATTTCTACCCGTATGCCCCCTCCCTTACCCTCCTACCCCTTTGCCCTATCTAGAGTTTGCTCCCCCTCCCAATCCCGCAACAGCCTCCTTATATCAGAGAAAACATTTGACATCTGTTTTTTTTTTCTTTTTGGAATTGGCTAACTTCACTTAGTATTATATTCTCCAGTTCCATCCATTTACCTGCAAATGCCATGATTTTATTCTCTTTTATTGCTGAGTAATACTTCATTGTATATAAACCATATTTTCTTTATCTATTCATCTACTGAAGGGCATCTAGGCTAGTTCCACAGTTTAGCTACTGTGAATTGTTCTGCTATAAACATTGATGTGCCTGTGTCCCTGTGGTATGCTGTTTTTAAGTCCTTTGGGTATAGACCAAGGAGAGGGATAGCTGGGTCAAATGGTGGTTCCATTTCCAGTTTTCCAAGGAATCTCCATACTCCTTTCCATATTGGCTGCACCATTTTGCAGTCCCACCAGCAATGGATGAGTGTGCCTTTTTCCCCACATCCTCGCCAACATTTAACTGTTGTTTGTATTCTTAATAGCTGCCATTCTGACTGGAGTGAGATGAAATAAGCTGACATACAAACATCTTTGGATAGAAGAGGCCCTTCCTGGTCTCACCCTTTCTGTCTGTGCCACTTCACTTCCTGACACAAGGAGAGTCCACCATGTTGCCAATGAGCACCCAGAGGTATGGGTCTCAGCCACACAGCGAGAAGCTAGAAGAATGCAGACATTTTCCTGGACTCTGGACCCCAGAGTGGGGACGTCTTCCTCCCATCACACTGGCAGGTGTCATGATCACAAAGCAATCCTGGGCATGGGGACAGTTGGACCTGATGACAGCACTCACAGCCTCTGGCTCTAGCTCCCTTCACCGTCTCCTGGGATCCAGCCATTGCCCCACCTTGATCTGTTGCTGTCCCATTGTGACTGGTAGAGTTGGAGGTAAGCCTGTCTCCACTGTCCCCAACTTTGGTAATCAATCTTGGAAGGACTGAATTCTCAGTGGCCAAAGCTCTGAAATGATCACTGGATTCTTCTCACTTTAACAGTCGGATCAGCCAAGACACGCAGCCTCCAGGGCTTGGTGTATAAACTTGCATACAGACCTCCTTCCATTCTCTGGTTCACAGCTTTACCATCTCCAAAGTAAGAAAATAACATCTCATGAACATCTCTCAGAGTTTTTGTGAAAATTAGATGAAATAATATAGATTTATGAAGCACTTGGTGGAGGGTTCATATGTTTTGATTTTCTAGTTCCCAAGCAAGTTTGTCTAGGGTAAAGGAGATCCTGAGCCATCTGCCTTCCCTGCTCTTTTCCAGGGTCATGACACTCTGCTGCTTAGGCCTCCTCGGCATTACCTCCTGACCCTCAAATAACCCTCCCTTCTCTTTATTGCTTTTTCAAAACGTCTATCCCTTTGGTGGAAAGATAGAGAGAGCACTCACCAAATAATACACAGTAAAATGGATTTGACTGATAACAAAGAGGCATAAATCATCCCAGTTAAGATGCTTTTCATTCTACAGCTACCCTAGTACTGCAGGACTGAGGCCTCAGAGTTGGATTTGGCTCCAAAGCCAGTAGGGATATGAAAATTCCACCTTGGGGAGTCCCTTCCCGAATGGCTTGCAGCAAGAATTTACTAAAGTGAAGTTTCCTTGTTTTCTGTCCACTTTTGCTTGGGCTTCTTGCATGCCTGCTCTAGCTCCCCGTGACACCTTCTTCAAATCTAATCCACACCATGACTGCCACGTAGATGTCACCACTGCATTTCACAGGTGAAGAAACTAGGTTGCACACTTTGAGACTGACCAGATGGAGAGTCTAATCTGGACCTGTCTGACTCAGAGACTGGTGCTTTCCATGACTTGGGGTCACTCACATGTCTGCCTGTTGCCCGCGCAGTATGTTTTACAAGGACCCATTCACAACGTAAAACCTTCACTCTGAACCCCTGAAAGATCTTCATTCATCCATCCATTCAACAAACATCCACTACCTGATGATGGTTTGCCAGGCAGAGGACAGGGCACCAAACAAACTAGATCCAATCCCGTGGCTCACAAAATGGCCTTTAATGTTAGTTCTCTGCTTGGTCCAGAAGCTGCACAGGGCCCAGCTCTGAGCCCGAGCCTAAGCAGTCAAATCAGAAATCAAGAGAGGAGCCCAGCCAGCAGCCTGCCCACATCTCAGGTTAGGGGGTTTGCTCTCTCAGGAGCTGCCCTGGCCACTAGGATTTGAAGAAAGGCAGAGTCACTCCTCACGGGAGAAGGCATTCCAGGTAACGGGATGGAGGAGAGGTTTTGTGATGGAGAATCCTTTCAGAGGGCCCTGTAGGGAATCACCCACTGTTTAGCAGGTCAAGCTGTGTTGTGTGTGTGTGTGTGTTGCATGTGCTAAAGAGAGGGAGTGAGGGGGCCTCATTCCATTTTAAGCCCCCTGAGGGCAAGGATGCCAGCCCTAGTTTCTTGGGCACCCCCATCTAGCTGCATTCGAGGAGCTTATTGGCTCTCAGTGGAGCCGGTGGACTGACCACCAGACAATGTAAACAGACCTTCCCCAACCCCCAGGAGGACGTGGGCTCCTCCCGCTCCTCTGTCCTTCTTCTAATCATTCATGGTGACAGGTTGACAGAAGAGCCCCCACCACATAAAATTGCCTCTGGGCACAAGTACAAAACATAAAACATTTAGGGAAAATCGTCCAAGAACAGTTGGCACCACAAGTAAACTGCTTTAAACACTCGACTATAAGCAACCAGTTGAAAAGTCTGGCACTGCTGAGTCCTGGCATCGGCCTGGTCAGCTCCACAGGGTCCCTCCTCTGTGCTCCGGTGCTTCTCTGATTGCCACCACCTTGCCCTCTGGCCTCCCCCTTCCTCACTTCCCTTTTACCACTGGGCAGCAGCCCCTTGGTCCTCACAGACACATCCCAGGAAATTCCAACACTAGGGGATTTCACTTTTTTATGTGTGGGGGAAAAAAAATTAAAAAGAGGGAACTCGCTTTTTTAAATTCATCCTCATGAAATCTGCCACACACATCCCAGTTCAGGGCTAGGATAAAAGAGATCTGAGCGGGACTCATCTTTGGACTGGTGCATGATTCCATGGAGGCCTTCACAAAATTGGGTCTCAGATCCTTCCTACTTTTTGCAGAGCATTGACGATCCACAGAAGGGTCTCCGCTCTTCCATCCCACTGGCCCACCCCACAGCCGACAGTCTGTGTGGTGGGCTTGTTGAAATGCAGAAAAGGCCCAGAAGCAACTGTCCAGGCACAACACAGGCAGGTGGTGGAGCTGGGACAGGAACACAAGTCCCCCTCACTTCTTGACAGCCTTCCTGCTTTAGCCCGCTGCCCCTCAGTCCATACTCGGGTACCACTTTGGGCTCAGAGGTGGGCTGCTGAGGCCCTGGGCACAGGGCTGGGGAAAGACAGATGCAGCTCCAGGAAGAGGCAGTGCAGGAGAAGGGCTGTGAGGGTCTGCAGGGTTCAGAAAGGTGAGGTCTGGCTGTCCTGTTCCCCGGGAGCCAGTCAGGCCATGCCCTCCTCTCAGGGACAAGCCTTGGGCATGGGTCTGGGCAAGAGCCGAGTTCAGATGATCTTCTCTCCACTGTGAACCTTCCAGGAGCTTCGGAGCAGCTGGTGCTCTCTGTCCTGCTGAGACTCCATCACCAGGCCCCAGGGAGTAAGGGATTTCACTTTTTTATATGTCCTGGGGTCTTCAGCCTTTCTGTGTGACCTAGCTCACCTAAGGCCACCATTCACCCAAGTCCCTAACTGATGCTGAAGAGATTGTAAAATCACACTTGTAAAACAGACAGCGCTTCCTACAAATCTCACCTCATTCTGACAATGTTACGAGGTTGGCATTCGTGTCCCCATTTAACAAATGAGAAAAGCAAGGGCTTGAGAAGGTTAAAGGAATCTCCATGAGTCATTAAGGGATAAGAGATGGCAGAAACACACCTGGAATCCAAATTCTCTGACTCAAAGTTCAGTGCCACTTCCAATCACCATTCACATCACCAAACAAGTCCCAGTGTTTGTGGTGATGCCTTCATCTCCTGCTATGCCCTGGAGCCCCTCTTGACCCAGAGATGCACTTGTCTGCTGTGGTCTGGGCTGGGCTCTGGGGCCTTTAGTTCATTGCCAAACTCACTCTTTCACTTAACGGACATGGGCTGAACACCTGCTATGCACCAGGCACTGTGTGAAGTGCTGGGAATAGATGCTAAATAGCACATGGTCCCTTCCAAAAAGAAGCTTCATGATGAGGGTGACAACAGGGAGGAAAGCTGCCATGAAATTGCACCATAGCGGATTCCAGGACAAAGCAAGGTAAATACTAGCCTGTAACATCTGGGCTGGTCTTAGAAGACAATGGGTTTCAGCAGAAAAGAGATCTCTAAGATGTTACATAAGACATGAAAGTTTAAAAGGCAAAAAGGGAAAGGTAGAAGACTCCAGGAAGGTTGGACAGCATGCCATGGCTGGGACTGCAAATATTTCATATGGGATATAGTATAAAAAGGGTGGGACAAACCATGAGATGGTATCTGAAGAAATAAGTTCGAGTTAGGTAGGTGACACAAAAGCATATGAGTATCAAGGTACTGAGGGCAATGAGGACTACCATAGTGGTTTTGGAGCATAGAGTGTAAGAACTACCTGATTAACTTTTTAATTTATTAATTTTTTTAAGCAGGGATTGAACCCAAGGGTGCTTTACTGAGCCACATCCTCAGCCCTTTTCATTTTTTATTTTGAGATATGGTCTTGCTAAGTTGCCTAAGGCCTCACTAAGTTCCTGAAGCTGGTTTTGAACTTGTGATCATCCTGTCTCAGACTCCGCTGGGATTACAGGCATGCGTCACTGCATCTGGCTACCACCTGCTCTTAAAAGAGATACAGGATTGGAGGCAAAACTAGAAATAGGGAGGTAAATTTGGGAATAAAAGTAGTAGCTCAGTTCATTAGCCAGCTTTTCATCATTGTACTAAATACCTGAAATAACCAATGGTAAAGAAAAAAACAAAAAGCTTTTTCTCGGTTCATAGGTTCAGGGGTTTCAAGCTATGATCCACAGTGGGTCCCCTTGCTTTGAGCCCGTGGCAGCACATCATGGTGGGAGTCTGTGGCTGAGCAAAGCCATTTGCCTCATGGCTGGGAAGTGAAACAAGGAAAAGAGGATGGGTGGTCCCACAATGTCCTTCAAGGTCACATCGGAAATCACCTAAAGATCTCCCACTAGACCCTGCCTCTTAAAGGTGCCATCCCATCCCAACAGTACCCCACTGGGGACCGAGCCCTCACCAGTGGAATCTGGGAGACACCAAACTACAGCATCCAGGAAGCAATAGGAATGAGAGGCATTCAAAAGGGATTGCACAAGTAGATTTGGCAGAAATTCATAGTTTTAAAAGATTAAAAAGTGAAACAGGACTCAACTCTGACTTCATTCAGTCTCTGGCTTGGGCACTCAGGTCGAGGGTGTCCAGAGTCTAGACCACTGCCTGGCACACAGCAGGTGCTCAGTGAATACACATCAAATGAATGAATTTGCCAAGGGAAGAATCTAGGAAGAGGAGCAGGTTTGTTGGGTGGGGGGTGATTAATTAGGTTTTGGAGTTGTGCAGCCAACAGTAGCACACAGGTGGTCTGGAGAGAGGCAAGATCCCAATGTCACCAGCTGACAGATCAGAATTGAAGCCTTAAGATCAACTTCAAACACCCAGAGAATTTGCCAAGTAAAAGCAAAGGAAGAAGAGAACTAAACTCTGAGAAATATCCAAAGCTTAAGGAAAAGGAAAAGGAAAAAAAAAAAAAAGTAGATCATGGATTGATCCAGAGTTTAGTGTTTTCTGGTTCATGACACAGAGGCAATGGAGTCAAGCCTGAGGATACAATAGGGTGGCATGATGATTAATTGTGTGTGTCAAGTTGACTGGGCCACAGGCTGCCCAGATATGTGATCAAACATTATTCTGGGTGGGTGGGGGCGATTCTGGATGAGAGCAACATTTGAATTAATAGCATATGTAAAGCAGACTGTTCTCTCTAATGTGGGAGACCCATCAAATCAACTGAAGGCCTGAGTTAAACAGAAAGGCCAGCCCTCCCATGAGGAGAGGAAATCTCCCCCTGCCAAGGATATGGGTTCTTTCTTGCCTTGAACTTGAACTTGAAATATTGACTCTCTTTTGGTTTTGAGTCTGCCAGTTTTCAAACTGGAACTTCCACCATCTGCTCTCCTGGGTCTCCAGCTTGCCAACTGCAGATCTGGGGACTTCTCGGCCTTCATATTTACATGAGCCAATTCTTTGTGATATACATGCAAGGAATGTGTGTATTACACACACACGCTAGCTCAGTTTCTTTGAAGAGCCCCAACTCTGATACAGTGGCCAAATAATGGACCAGAGAACTTACACTAGATGAGAGCAGAAGGAAGGACAAGGAAGGCAAGGAAATCAAGGGACACTCCATGAGAGTAAAAGATATTCATTGGAAGAGACTGAGCAGCAGAACTTGGTTCACAGGAAGCTGTGGTTGAAGAAGAAATGTTTGAATACAGGATTTTGGAAAGGGTGCAGTTTGGGACCATAAGCGTCCTATGGCCACTATGGGAGTGGCCACCTGAAGTAGAACAAAGATGAAGACTAATGTAAATATACAAATATGAAATATATATGTATGTATATACATACATATAAGAAGTATGTGTGTGTGTGTGTGTGTGTGTGTGTGAGAGAGAGAGAGAGAGAGAGAGAGAGAGAGAAATATGGGAAGAGACAAGAGGACGGCTCAGCAAGGACTTTGGATGAGTCTTGGATATGGGCATTGCGGGTCCCAGGACCTTGACATATGGATGAAGACTGCAACAGATGCCATGTGTTCAGTGAACGAGGGAGAGTGACTGAGAGGCCAGTGGGTGACCACAGTGAGAAGGGAAAGAGAGAGCTAGAGCCAGACGACCCCAGCCTACTGGGGGAGTTCCTTATGCAGGGTCCAGGCCTGGCTCTGGAGTGTGAGGAGGATGCCAGCCCCCACCCCTGAGGCACATGGCTGTGAGAAGCAGTGTCCTCCAAAGACAGCCCGTTTCCAGCAAGAGCCAGGAGGTGGAGGGAGCTTTCTGAGAAAATGCAGAAGATGTAGGAGGAATCATATGCCAAGGATGGGGTGGGGGCAGAGGACAGAGCAATGGTTTGGGAGTCAGTGAGAGGTCCCAGAGAGAAGTGTAGGTTGGGTGGGAAAGATGATGGCTGAGATGACACCTCAGGTGCTGTGACAGAGCCAACCCACCACCAGATCACATGGTATCTGCCTCTCTCTGAGCACACACAGAAACACTAAATTTGGAAGGCTTCCTTGCACCGCGGCAGGGGCTGTCTGATAGGGTCCTGGCTGATGCACCATGAGTGGAAGTGGTCTGTGCCACTCCCTAGTTTGGCCACGAGCCCCCTCGTGCCCTGGTTCCTACTCTCTCCTCCTTCCTTCACAGACCACGTGTTAATATAGCAGCACCCCAGTATGGAAGGGGCAAGCACCCCTGCATCAGTCCTTGAAGAAGAGCTTCCAGGAAGAGCCACTGAACCTGGATCCACAGTGCCACAAATGAGAAATAAGCCTTTGCCCTGTGGAGCCACGGCAACTTGGGGACTGATAGTTACTGCAGCACAGCCTGCCAGTGCAACAGCCCAGGACACACAGGTGAGGGCTATCATGGGATTTAGCTGGCCACAAGGTTTGCATGAGAATCCGTCTCAGGGTTTCCCTGGTGAATTAGGTTGGACGAGGAGGGAGGTTGGAAGGATGGTGGAGGGAAGAGGAGAAGGTGGGAAGGATGGAAGTCTAGACCTCTCTGGAGGACTCAGCCATACCCCACGATTGGTCAGGGTTCCAGATCCACCTGCCCCAATGAAAAGGAAGGGGCTGGACCACAGGCACTTCCAGCCTCAGAGATAGTTATGGAGAATTTGGAAGACCTTTTCCCAGCCTGGGGCCGTGGGTCCTGGGAATGTCACATGATGCAGGCAGGGTAGTTGAGCCTCTCTATGCCTCCATGTCTCCTTCTCCCTGATGGGCTTCCTTTACTCCTCTGATCATTCTGACCCCCACATGTATCCCAGGTGCTTCATGTGGTGCTAGCACTAGAATGGATAGGATGGTCTCCCGTCCAGATACCCTCTCAGTTCCCCAGGGTACACCAAGCATGTGGGTGAAAGGCAATGGCCTTCGAAGTCCTTGCTGCTAGTGTGCCCAGGCACAGGACCATATTGGCCTAGAATCTCAGCAGCCAGTGGGACTTGCTGTGGTCTGGCCCTTGAGTGCCCATGTGCTGAGGCTTGATCCCCAGGGTAGTGCTATCCAGAGGTGGTAGAACTTCTAGGAGATGGGGCCTAGTGGAAGGAAGTTCATTGGAGGATTTGGGACCACTACCCCTTCCTGTCCCCTCTCTCCTGTCTACCTAGCCACCATGAAGTGAACAGGACTCTTCCACCATGCACTGTGCCACCAGGCCCAAAGCAATAGAGCCAAGCTCGGAAACCACGAGCCAAAATAAGGTATTCTGTGACAGACAGCTGACTAACACAGGGCCCTTCCCCGCGGCATGTGCCCTCCTTTCTGGTCCTCTTGGGCAGGGTGAGGGTAAAAAGAGGTGGGACTTCCCAACCTGGCTGCCAAGTTGAGTGGCTCATTCCACTTAGGGGGCTTTGAGCCTCCACAGCTTTGACCACCCTGTGTCCCTTGAATCCCAGAGGAAGGAAGCTGAGGGTCCAGGAGAGGGGGAGTAAGATGGAGGAGCTTTGCAGACAACAGGGACTCTGACCAGGCATGGCACCACTGCCACAGCTCTCTGGGGTCCAGACCTGCTGCCCTGCCTCATCTCTGCCCACCTCCTCCCTCCCTCCCTGACCCTCACCAAGCCCATTACTGCTCTGGAGGGCACCTCCCTCTCAGGACACCTCCTTCCCACTCGGCTGTCTCCCCACTTCCCCTCTTCGCTGTGCTCTCTCTCTCTCCCCTGTCCCCTCTGGCTCCCTTCCATCTCCACCTCCCCCTTCCCTCTCTTGCCCCCAGGTTCTCCCTTTCTTTGTCCTCCTCCTGCTGCTCCCTTCAAATCAAATCAACAAGTCCTCCTGGAGTCCGAGCCCCTGTCCTCTACTCTGTCCATCCAGCTCTGTCCCCTAAGGCTGCCCTGTGGTTGCCACCACTGCCCAGAAACCACCCCCAAGAGGCTGTCAGCAGCAGGACCCGGGAAATGGGGAGCCAAACGGGTCCCCCACGCACATTCTGGAAAACAAGCCAGAAGCCCCTCCTCTCTTTGCTCCCCTCCCTCCACGCAGCCCGGCAAGTGCGCATTATTTAGAGAAATTATTTAGCATTCTGCTCCTGTCATTCCTTGCCATGGCACCAGGCCCTGATATGTGATAAAAATATCAACGTTAAATCGACTCTGACAACTACTGTTTACTTGCAGTGTCACCGGAGCCAGGGGCAGAGTCGACAGCTCCTGCAGGACCCGAAGTGCCGCCGGCAGCCGTAGCAGAGGCTCACAAGGCTTTAGCTCCCCGCCTGGCAGGCTGGCCCTGGAAGGGAGCCCAGATGGCAGCCCTGGGGACAGCGGGCCTCAACCACCCCACCCAAGCCATCCCCACATCACTCAAACTCTTCACCCTCAAAAATGCTGTTTTCCCCATCAATAGAAAGATTCCAATAAAAAATAACTGAGGCTTGGGAACATGCGTGGCACTTTGTGGCC
Source organism: Ictidomys tridecemlineatus (assembly GCF_052094955.1). Lineage (NCBI taxonomy): Eukaryota > Metazoa > Chordata > Mammalia > Rodentia > Sciuridae > Ictidomys > Ictidomys tridecemlineatus. Next base: position 100,143,052 of record NC_135480.1, read on the forward strand.
AGGTGACAGCATTTTTAAATTTTACTTCAGGCTCTGGCAGATAGAAATTGCATGCCCATATAACAGATTTTAACACTGAGGTTCAGAGAGATCGAGTAGTTTTCCTGTGGGCACGCAGGATCAAGCAGAGATTCTGAGGCAGGCCATGGCTCTGTCTGATACAAGCCCGTCTGTAACATACATACTAATGGGCAGACAGGCGTGTCTGATATGCAGAGATCAGATTCTGGCCTGTGCCCCTGATGGAGGCTCAACAGCCTCTGAAAACTAGTAAGGACAAATCTCTCTGGCATCTGAGTACCCCCCTGGGATGACCAGCCACCACCTGGAGGAGGGAAGTAGGTCAGCATGACCTGTCTTAAGAACAGAGATAAGAGCTGACCAGACCTTAGCACCTCCCCACTCCTCAACCCTGCACCCCGAGGCTAGGCAATGTCCCTCTGGCAGGGGAGAAGCAGAAAAGAGAGCCACAGAGAACTGTAGAGGTGGAGGACAGGACCCCAGGGAGAGATGGGAAACGACCAAGGAAGAGAAGAGTTGCTCTCACTCACAGGATACTCAGGGGACCACAGCACCCTTAGGGCTCATGTCCACCCCTTTGCAGGAGCAGAAGGCTGAACATATAATTGCTCAAAAAACACATACCTGTTGGCTCTTCTTAGCTAGTGGATGGGTAAGGACAGCCTTTGACAGGCATCCCTGGGACCACAGAAGCTGGTCCTGGGAGATGTTCTCCTCCAGTCCTTGAGAGAAGGACTTAGGGGCTCCAGGTAGCAGCAAGCCAACCTTGTGCAGGGGTTGCCTGCAAACCGCTGGGTGAGGCTGCGTTCACAGAGTCACAAGGTCCAGGAGGAAGATCACCAGAGCCCCGTCTGACACAGCAAGGTCAGCCCTCCTTTGGAACTGGGTTCACTGCTGAATGTCATGCTTTAGAGAAATTTAGACAGAGGAGGGTGACCAGGATGGCAATGGACTTCAAATCATGTCCTGGGAGAAATATTAAAGGAACTGGACTTTTCTGACTTATAGAAAAATTACAAGGACTAACTACCCAATATTTAAAGGGCTGCACCCACAAAGGGTCCTGTACCAGGAGGCAGACATTTGGGTTGACGGATGTGTGATACCACAGCTCTAGGTGACCAGCAATGGAATGCTGTCCACCCATGAGGCAGTCCTCTGACTGGGAAGAGTTCACATAACGTGACTGGCAGTGGCACCCCAAAGAGAGCGAGCTTTCTGTCACTAGAGGGTGCAAGAAAAGCCTGGGTGAGGATTTGGGGCAGAAAGGGTGCTGCAGAGAGTTCAAACATTGGAAAGCAAGTTGGTCACTTTCATCTTGGAGCTTCCAAGATTCTAGTCCTCCGGGGATGACCAGAGGGGAGAGTGGCAGCTGTTGCACACATGCACACGAGCCCCTAGCAGATCCCAGGGCTTCCTCTGCTCCATGAAGAGCAGGATTTCTGTGTGGGCCAGCCACTCACAAGGATGAGCTATGTGAGTCCACTGGCCATGCTGTGGGACACCCAGGCCATCCTGGGGAATGGCTATCCCATTAGCCTCCCACCCCCACCTGGGATAAGGCCTCCAGATGAACTCATGAAAATCACCCAAATTGAGTTCAATTGAGCAGAAGAAAGGAGGATAGAGCCTATTAATTATCCCTAGGCCGACCCTCATGCATCACGCCAAACAAAGAGCAGTGCTACTTCAGGCAGGCGTAGCCATTAGTGATGTGGGATTTGGACATGGTCAAAATAAAGCACCTATGCTGTGCTTGCAGGGCGTCAGATGAGGAGATGGCCCCACAAGTTGGCCCTAAAAACTATCTCAGCATGTCTGCAGGAAGGGCGTGGAGTGGAAAAACAGACAGGCCTGGGATTCCCTGCTTTCTAGCTGTGAGACCTCTAGCCAGCTACTTGGTTTCTCTAAGCCTCTGCATCCTGAATTGTAAAACAAGTATTTAGAGCTCACCTCATAGACTTGTTAAAAGGATTTTATAAGATAATGTGTGGCATTGCTACGGATATCTTTTTTGACCTTAAGAAAAGTCATTGCATTCATGAAGCTCCAGCATCTCCCTCCATAAAGTGAGAGAATTTGTCTATAAGATTACTGAGTTTCTTTGGGCTCTAATGTGACTTGGGAACTAATGACCAAGCCTGGTATGGACCAAGAAAAGGCACCCTCAGGGACTGTGTAGCATTCCCCAGAGTGAATGCTTTTCTCCCTTTCTCAAATCCAAATTCACTCCCTTAGGACAAGGGTCTCTTGATCATCCCCCACTCCGATCAAACCCAGACACCAAGCCAGCAAATGTCCATCAATACCCCTGGCCTGAAGTCCTGCCAGACCCAAAATCATTAGTTTTTGATTTATGAGGCACTTTGGTGTCCCCAGCCAGGTGCCCTCTACCTCTGCCCTACACAAAAGACAACCCACTTCTTGGAAGCTAAAAAGCCACTAATTGTTTCTCTCTCCCCCGCTAGTATTGACTAGCAGAGTGTAGAGCTATCGGTGTTTCATTGACAGCCAGCAGGCTCTCTTGCCTGGGCGGGGGGAGGGGGGGTGATCTTTAATGAGACAGAAGGAAGAGAGGAAGTCCATTGGTTCACGGAATCAGAGGGGTGGCCAAGGGGTGAGCTGGGATGCTGGATGAGCTGGGTTTGTGGTTCTGCATTCCTGGGACAGAGATGCAAAGAGCTGCCCATCCACCTACTGCCAGCCCAGCCCCTGGATGAGGTGAGGCCTGGGATTCACACTTGCTGTCTGAAGTGAATTTTCTCCTCATGCCTACACTCCGTGTGCTGGGTATTATCTCTTCCCTGCCCCTTCTGTCCGGTCCCTTGCCAACCTGCTGTGTGTTTCAGGAAGTGGATCACATCGTCCCAGCTCCCTGGCTCTCTGGCATCCACCTAAGTTCACCACAGGGGACACTAGCAAGACCCTGGAGGGCAGAAGGAAGGAGAGGTTGGGCTGTCCATCACCTGCAGCCCAGACCTTTACCTAAGGCCACCACTCCTACAGCTACAGCCATCACCTGGTGGTTGTGCTCTCTCCCTGTGCCTTTCAGGCCTGGGTGGTGATCACCCTGCCACCCTATGCCTCCAGCACGTAACCAGCCTTGTTGGCTGTCTTTAGTCTGTCCATACTTCTGTCCGCTCTAACTAACCAGAACCATATTCCCAATCTACCCATTCTTTCCCTCAATAAATCTTCAGTGAGCTCAGATGTTCCAGGGAGAGTGCTGGGCACTGAAATACAACCATAAATAGGACACAGTGTCTCCCCTAAGGAGCTCATGGTCAGTGGAAAGTCAGACAGAAAATAGGGACTTGGTGTCTGAAGGTGCTCTGGGGCACAGTGGGTATTGTCCATTATTCTGAGACCCCCACTGGGTGGAAACAGATGGGTATCTTTTACTCAACTTATCAATATGTCCAGAGATAAATTTTCTCATCCAGGGACTCTTTGGATTTGAACTTCTCTGGAAGTTGGGGAATGACCTGGGTGACATCTCTGAGCTCTAATCCCGGGAATCCCCAGCCCAGCTCACCATGCTTCCCTAAGGTCCTTCGCTTCCTCTCCTTTAAGCAGCATCCATCAGCATTTCTCCCAGGGGCTCCCTGGCTTGGAAGAGGGGCAGGGGAGCAGGGTCCCCACCACCCCTTCCCAAACTGCCACCCTCCAGCCAGCAGATGGGAAGATGTCCACCAGAGTGTCCAAAGTCACAGATTCCCCTAATAAGGGCAGGATTCATTCCTGATCCTCTTTCCTGGATTGTATAATATATTCCATCAAGGAAGGGGCCTGTTTAAGGGATCGCTGTGGCTCAGAGAAGAATTTATAGGATTAATATTTAATACTCGCTGGCATCAGTAATTGGATATTAAAAAGAAGAAATAATAAAAGAACAAACGGATCCCCTACCATTTGATGAGATTCCCACCTCTTGAGCACAAACACTCCTACACACACACACACACACACACACACACACACACACACACACACAGGCTGTCCTGAAAAGCAGATGGTGGCAACAATGAGCACAAAGACCCCTGACCTCAGAGGCCAAAGGTGGGTTCTTTAGGCTCAAAGAGTTATTTACAAAAGATGGACAAAACTAAATGAAAGGATTCTGAAGCCTAAATAGAAGGGGGGGGCGGTTCCAATGCTACTGATAATGAATATTAAATAAGTTAAAAACCACCAAAAAAGACTTTTAAAATTGGATTTAATTGAATGTTGTCATGTAGATCCCCACATTTGAATATAATCAGATTATAAATCATATTCCAAAGACTTCAAAACCCAGAGAGTGCCATTAAGCTAACTCACTTCTGGCAGGCAAGGTTACAAAAAGGTCATTTTGATACTTGACACGTTTATGAAGAACCTACTGTGTGCCGAGCACTGTTCAGACCCTGGGAGGCGAAGTGAACTAAAGACGGCCCCTGCCCTCAAGTTACTCCCAGAGGAAGAAGCAGATGCCCAAGCAAGCAGTTGGAGCTTAGGGGATAATGCAGGCCCAAACCAAGTGCCACAGAGGGTCAGAGGAGGGGACAGCACCTCTGTGCAGGGGACCTAGAGAGGGCTTAACAGAGGAAGGGACAACTGAGATGGGTCATGCAGGGAGAGTTTACTGGGAGGATAAGTACTAAAGGCTCCCAGGATAAAGGAACAGCAAGTGGAAACGTGCAGAGGTGTGAAAGGCAGCGCTACCCACACAGCAGCACGTGACCCCACTGGGCGGAAGCGCCCTGGAGTCCGTGGCTAAGCCAAGACACCAAGTCCCTATTTGATGTCTGACTTTCCACAGGGCAGTTTCTGAATGCAGGGCTAGAAGGTTTAGACGTTCTCCAGCCGCAAGTGCCAAGCCAGAACGGATGCTGAGCAAGACTGTGAGCAGTTAAGTCCGTGTTTTAGAAAGATACAGGAGAAGAGCAAAACCAGCTGCTCTAAGGACCTAAGGGCCCTGGGGTCGGGGAAGATCAGGGATTCCTCAGAAAGTGGCACCCTCCACTGGAGAGAGGCCAGGTGGCCTTCTTCTAAAGGAGAACTCAGGAGACCAGCTATGTACACTCATGGCCTCAGGGGTCCCGGATGGAAACCACCCCCTGCATTTCTATCAGTGCATCGAGGAGGAAGAGCAGATGGGCAAACAGACAGACCTGCAGGAGGATTTCCAGGCCTTGGACTGGAATGGCTGGTTCAAGGCATGGTTTTCCCCTCTGGAAGGAGCAGTGTGGAGATGACTTCAGGGAAGCAGCCAGGACCCAAGATATGTATGCAAATCTCCAAATTAGTTCTGTCTTGGAAGAGCTCAGGTTTTCAAAGATCAGTTAACACTGAACAGGTAGAGGGTTCTTTGCCCCTTGCAAATAAAACTCAATCTACACATTGTTAACCAATTCTTAAGAATCAAGGCAGGAGTTTCAGAAAGTATCACGTTTTCTCTCATATATAAAATGTAAAGGGAAAAAGAAAGGATGACGTGAAAGTAGAAGGGGGACTTAGGCGGGGAAAGGAAGAGGTTGAAAAGGAGGAGGGGAGAAGAGGAAAGTAGAGAGGGTAGATACAATCAAAGAATGTTTATATGCATGTATGAAATTGTCAGAATGAATCCCATTATTTTGTACAATTAATATGCACTAAAAATTATAATTTTTAAATAGAATTAAGGCATAATCTCCAGTGATTGTCAAGTAAAGAAGTCAGAAGAAAATTTTTTTCAGGGCTCGGGAAATCAACCAAAGGGAAAACAACAAGTTGAGAATCACTTGTTCATGAAAAATTAAACTTTGGAAGAAAAGTGGGGTCTGCGGAGCTCTAGCTTGCAGCTGCTCCCATCCTCACCTCTAACGGCAGTTCTTGGGTGGCGCTGACCAAAGACACCCGCTTCTTCCCTGTGGGAGAGCCAGTTTGGTTTGGAGCAAAAGACCTCTGACCTCCCTCCAATGGTGGTTGATGCTGGAGGAACCAACAGGAAGGGCCCTGGCCTGTGCTGAACTACTGTGCTGCCTGGGACAATCTGCACACAACAAAAACAGCCAGAAATGTAGCAGAGAGCTCCCAGGAGTGAGAGAGCCTCTGAGGAGCTGGTGCAGCATCCCTTCCTGGTATCCTGGGGGGCTTGCACATGCAGGGAAGGCCTGGGGTGGCCTGGTGGGAAGCAAAAGTGGGGAAGCCATGAAAACTACCTGAATTACAAATGTGCTGTGAGGTCAAATCTGCACAGAGGATGGGAGCTTTTCTGGCTAAGGTGTTTGCAAACATCTCTAGCCTATTACTGGCTGATCATCCAGCTATACAAACATAGAGACAACCTTTAGGAAGCCAGGCTCAACAATAAGAATCATAGGGTGGTCATGGGGGCAGGGGAACGAGTAGGAATATCAGCAGCCAAGCAACACTTGGGAGAGATTCCCTACATAAAGTCAAAATATATCACTTTAAAAAAATCAACAACAACAACCCTTAAGGAAGAACTATCAGAATCCAGAGGTTGTACAACATATTATCTAAAACGTCCAATTTCCAATAAAAAATTACAACATGCAAAGAAATAGGAAGGTGATCCATACTAAAAAAAAAAAAATAGTCAATAGAAACCACCAACTTCAAGCAGACCCAGATATTGGATTTAGCAAAAGCGTTAAAAGCAATTGTTATATACGTTTTTTAAATAATTGAAGGAGCTAGGCACAGCAGCACACACTTATAATCTCAGCAATTTGGGAGGCTGAGGCAGAAGGATTGCAAGTCTGAGGACAGCCTGGGCAATTTAGGGAGACTCTGTCTCAAAATAAAACATGATAAGGACTGGGAATATAGCTCAGTGGTAAAGTTCCCCTGGGTTCAACCCCCACTATTAAGAAAAACACTTAAAGGAAACTGGGTGTGATGGTGTACTCCTATAATCCTAGCTACTCAGGAGACTAAGGCAGGAGGATCACAAATTCAAGGCCAGCCTGGGCAACTTAGTGAGAGCCTGTCTCAAAATAGAAAATTTTGTAAAAGGGGGAGTTGGGGATATAACTTGGGGGTAGAGTGCTTGCATAGCATGCATGAGACCCTGGGTTCATTCTCCAGTACTGCACACACACACACTGAGAATCAAAGCCATGCTTAAAGAATTAAAGGACCATAAAATAACAATGTCTCTATAGATCAAAAAATCTCAATAAAGAAATAGAAACTATAAAAAAGAACCAAATAGGGGCTGGAATTGTTACTCAGTGATAGAGCGCTTGCTTAGCATGTTTGAGGTCCTGGGTTTGATCCTCAGCACCACATAGAGATAAATAAATAAAATAAAGGTATTGTGTCCAACTACAACCACAAAAAAAATTTTTTTTTTTTAAAAAAAGAAGGACCAAGTGGAAATCCAAGGGTTGAAAATATAGCAACAGCAATGGGGTGGGGGGGGTGGAGTTCATTATATGGGCAGATTTAAAGTGTTAGAATACAGAATCAGTCAATTTTAAGATAATTTAATTGGAATTATCCAATTTAATAACAAAAACTATTAATGGAAAATGAACAGAGTCTCAGAGAACTGTAGGACAGCATCAATTGTACCAACATACCTATAACAGGAGATACAGAAGAAGAGGAGAAAGCAAAGTGCAGAAAAAAAATAAACATGAAGAATATGAAGCCCCCTAACCACTCCCCCCATGGATTTGGGGGAGTGGGGTGAGGAAGGCAGAGGCTGCTGAGGTGTGGCAAGAGCCCCTACAAGCTGTACCTCTGAGCTGACTCTCAAGGAGGAAAAATTGTACCTACTATGTGCTGGGCCCCATGCTCCCCTGAAATCAGCCCATTGCCCTTCTCAACAGTGAGCCATCCTCAAGATTTAGAGAAGGATCTGGGAGGTCAAGTCTGCCCAGTTGGTGAGTGATCCAGTTGGGGCTGGAACCCATGATCCCCTTCTTCACGCCTTCCCCTCACCCTGGTGTCTCACAGCTCATGTTCATACCCCCTGGACTCAGCAGCAGCATGTCCTCGGGGTCCTGGGTCAGGGAAGGACAGAGGGAAGCACTGAGTGGGGGTCTGGGGCTCAGGAAGGAGCAGAGCAGGAAACACAGTGGACACAGTGGCGTCCAGAAGCCCGTGAGATCCTCTCCGCTTCCCCCAGGGAGGTGGGGCCTCAGGCTGGGATGGGCTGTTCCACTCCCCAGAGAGCTGTGCCCTCTCCCAGAGGCTGACTCACCAGGCAGGGGCTGAGCTGGACAGAGGCCAATCTTAGGTGGCCTTAGGATTCCCAAGAGCTTCAGCTACACCAACCCCCAAATTTTGGGCCCAGGGACCACCTTGCTGGGCTGGGCCTCACTTGCCTTTAGAAGGTCACTGTCCCATTCTTTCACTGTCTACTCCATTCACATTTCATCCTCACAGCTTTCCTGACAAGCGGATGCCAGGTGAAGAATTTGAGGCCCAGATAGGTTAAGTAAGTTCCCTGATGTCTCACAGCTGATGGACTGTGTTTTCACCCTGATGGGGCTGACTCCGAAGCCCATGCCCTTCTCTCCATCTCTCTGGGGCATCTTACTCTGAATAATCACCCCAAACTCCTCTTCTGAGGTGACCAGGGCCAGAAGCACATGTGCTTCACAAAGCTCAGCACTACAAAGAGGGACCATGTCACAAAAAGCAACTCCTGGATCTCATCCTGGACCACCATCTCCCATTCCAGTACCCTTCATCCCACAGCCCAGGGCACACGTGTGACCAAAACCAGAGAAAGAACATTTACCTGTCATGAGACGTAGAGAGGCAGATCCCACATATTACCATTCAGGGTGGCCCCACTCACAGCCTCCCCAGCAGTTTCCTATCCCTTTCCCAGGGGATGAGAAACGAGCTCAGCTGTCTGAGTTCACAGCACCCCCCCCCATCTCATTCTTCTTGGAACTTAGCCCCTGGGAGGCACTCAGTAGGGACTTCCACTGGCCTCCCCTGTGTCTCCATGGAGCATAAGAAGACCTGGACCCTTAGCCTCTGAGCCACAATGTTCTCCTTCTTTGGTGTACCTCCCAGGAGAGGTAAGATGATGAGTGGGAAGATAAAGATGCCACAAAGGTGCCAGGACAAGAGTGGGCGGAAAGGGCAGGGAAGCACTCACAGACCTGTGAGGCCAGGTGGGGCTGGAAAGGCGGATGGAGGGGCCAGAGCCTGGAGGGAGGAGAACACCGCACTGCTAATGCACGCGGGACCAGGGGCCCCTGCCTGGACCCGAGGGAGTGAAAGAATCAACAGCAAGGTCCTGCAGGGTTTTATGTCCCCACTGCTGGGGAGAAAGCAGGGAGTCCTCAGGCCCAGCCTGACGCCAGCGTGCTCCAAATTAAATAACTCCAACTCCCCTTTTTATTTCCTGGCTGACAGCAACTTATTGGGAAGGCGGCTGCATCTGACATTCTAATATTCAGAGTCACCTCCTGTGGGACAAATGCATCGCTGTTGTCTCAGCCAATGATCTGTACCAGGAAAGGAGGGACCTCGGAGGGGCAGAGCGAGGCCGGGCCTGGCACTGCTGGCAGCAAAGGGAGAGAAGGGACAGAGTCCAGGTCCTACTGATCATCCCAGGTGCCCCCTGCAACAGGCCTTTGAACCATAATAGTTATGCTATTGTGTAGTTATGTGACCAGATAATGGTATCTGGTCACACCTCCCCTAGAGGCTGGTCCATCAATAGCCATTTCTGAGCGCTCACCACATGCCAGGTCTCTTGTGGGCACTGGGAGAGATGGAGAGGTGGTCATGGCACAAATCCTATATTCAGGAAGTGCTCATCTCACATTCCACACCCCAGGATGGGCAGGCAACCAAGTTACCAAGTGCACCCTGGAGCCTATTGGTTAGAGTCAGGTGCTTTGAAGAAGCACAAACCTGGCTTCAACTTCTTACTCTGCAGCTTACAAACAGGGTAACCTTGGAACACTTTCCAAATGTCAATCCTTCATTGAAATGAAAACAGTATGGACTACTTCCTAATGTCATCCAGAAGATTAAATGAAGAAAGGCAAATAAAGGGCTGACCAACCCCAGTGCCTGGCACAGGGGAAGAGCTCATAGTTGCTGTCAAAGGACACACAGGTGGCATGAAGTGCTGCAAAGAGAGGTGCCTGTAGGGTGCTATGGTGAGTTAGGGGGGTACTTGCTCCCAAACCACAGTTCTGGGTTAAGTAGGAGCATCCCACTGGGCATATGGGACCCTCCAGGCATCTCAATGTATCTGGATGCTTCATGGCATTTCCTGGCCACACCAGTGGAGCACCAGGTAGCCAGGTGCTCTCAGATAGAAGCGAGTGGGTAAGCGGTCACCCTGATGGGGTGGGTCACTTCCAAGGGAGCAGAAACAAATGACAGTGAAGTCAACCATGAGTCTGTGAGTGTTCTTAAGCCATAGTATAAAATCTAGATATCCCTGTGGGGTGGAGAGACCCAAACAAGGGCCCACAGGGCCAAGAGAGGCATCAGGGAAGGCTGCTGTGGCTGCAGGCCTATTGCTGGCCTGGGGCCGTGGGAGATGCTGGCTCCGTGTAAAGGACCAGTGGTCCTCTACGGTCCATCTGTCTCCTCTAAAACTGAGGTTGAAGTATTGAGAAGCAGGAACTTTAGGGGGTGCTTAGGTGGTGAGGCTCAGCCTTCATGAACAGATTAACTCCATTATGGAGGGAGTTGGGTTCATCCTCCCAGGAATGGCCTCTTCTCTCTCCTGCATCTCGCCCACCCCTTCTGCCACATGATGATGCAGCAAGACGTCCCTCACCAATTTTGGCATCTTACTACTGAACTTCCCAGTCTCCAAAACAATGTGCCAAAAATTTCTGATCATTATAAATGGCCCAGTCTGCAGGATTGTTAGAGTAGCACAAACAGACTATGACAATCAGCTGCTGGGAGAGCCTAAGGGGATGGGGTGGTGCCAGGCCAGACCAAGTGGCCAGAAAAGTGGGCACTGAGGGGGACAGTGTGTCCTGGGGCTCATGAGATTATGTGAATTGGAGCTCAGATTTGGGTCAGGTTTTCCTCCCTGGCCTTAAGAGGGAAAAAAATGTCTCCACAGGCCAGAAAGAAAGAACAAAAAAGAGTAAGAGAGAAGCTAGGAGAATACTCTGAAGAGTTGCTGACGACTGCTCTGGCCTTTAAAATGCGGCGAGTATGGTAATCTAATAAACACAGCAACAAAGCGTTTGTCACCAAGCTAATTTTATTAGAACAGATCTCAAATGGCTAATTTCCTTTTACTAATGAGCAAATTAGTTGAATCTCTGATCTGCTTTTAAGGCACTTATAGTAATAAAACATGAACGACAGTGAATTTTGTTGTGAGATGAGGTGATATGTGCATTTGGGTTGAAGGGAATCTCCAGGCATGGAGGGCTGTTCCAACGGGGTCTTGTCCAGAGGCACCTCCAGGTTATGCAGTCCAGCTTAGATCCCAGCCCTGGGGAGGAGATGTCAACCCAGATGAGGAACCCAGGGGACCAGTTCAGGGGAGGAGCCTCTGGAGTGGGGCAGGGCCTGGCCCCGGCAGCTGAAAAGTGATGTTTTCTGGCAGAACCTCAGAGCGGGGGCAGGATGGCCCCTTGGGAGGGGGTTCCTCCCCATCTCCTCCATCCTCCCAACTGTGCAGTGTAGAGAAGCGTTTCCCAAGACTTCCCTGCCCTCTGGTGTTCCAGACTGGCTCTCCCCAGACTTCCACCAAACTTCCTTTCTCAGTGCCATCATTGAGATTTCTGGCTGCAGCTCTTCCAGTGAGTTTTGCAGGTGCCTGGGGAGCAGGAGGTGTCATGCTCAGCATTTTTTCACAGCAAAGGGGCTTTGATCAGGGCTAGCTTTAATTGCAAACAGCCAGGGCAGGTTTGATTGCCACCTGGGGGAGAGTTACATGGAAGGACCCTTGACCAATCAGAACCCAGGGATGTTGCTCCAGTTGCTCTGAGCTGAGAGGTAAAGGAAGGGGTCCCAATTACTTTGGTGGTATACTAAATGCTGGCAAAGAAGGAAAGCCCAGGAGAGTGCTCTGGCAGTTAGAACAAGGAGAAGGGCTGCAAGGTTCTTGGCAGCAACCTGGCAAATGCAGGATGCCCTCCCGCTTCAACTTGGTTTTACAACAAAGAGGAAAATGAATTCCTGGGAAGAAAGTTCAGGACCAGGCAGAGTCCCTGCTTCAAAATATGCTCTAGTAGTCGCTTTACACCAAGAAGGGCTTGGAGAGCCAGGTGGGCTTTGACACATCTGACAAGCTGTCCCACCAGCAGGCCTGACCAAAAGTCCCTCAGAATGCCCAACAGAGGAATAAGAAGCTCCCTGCAGTTGGATTTGGCATGAAAAGGGGCCAGAGTTCAAATATCTGCTCAGTTCCATACATTTGACTCTGTTCACCCACTTAGCAGTGTGGTCTGAGCCAAGACACAGATTACACTTCAGTTTTTTCTTCCAAAGGGGAGATACTAGAACTTAAATGAACCATCATGTGGACTCTCTGGGAAAGCACCAGCAACTCTGTAAAGGGGAGCTCCCTTAGTTCTGCAGGATGAGTTTTAGGAGCTGCTGCCCCCTTTAGGCCATGCAGAAAGAACAGGGACAATAGAGAAAATAGGTGTCCCAGGAGGTGCTCATCAGGATTGAAAAAGGCACCCTAAAGAGAAGAGAGCACCTTGTTCCCAGAAGCACACAAGCACCTGGCAAGGGTGCCCCTGAGGACCCTCAGCTCTCTCTAAGGACTGTCATGCAAGCTGCCCTTGCCTAACACCTGCTAAAAGTCACACGTGCACACCACCTCCCTCCCCTCTGACCTCCCCTTCTCAAAATTCCCCGGAATGAGCCTCCTGTCCTGCAGCCCTCACCTTCAGAAGGACTCCCTGGATAAAACAGTTTAACCGGCTCCACAAACCCTCAGTGAAGCACCCTGGTAGCTTTTCTTGATAGGGCAAATAGGTGATGGTATAATAGGGGCACCACCAGGAGCTTAGATCTGTGACATGCTGAGAGCTTGCTTCACGCTCCTACACAAGCTGTCAGAGCCCCTCCCATCCTGAATTCAGCAGCTCTAACCAGCAGTGGAAGCCACAGGCACAGACCTCATCACTGCTCCTGGTGTCTCTCCACATTCCAGGTCTGCCACCCCCCAACCTGTACATACCCTGCCTCCTCCCACCGCCCAAACAGTCCCCAGGGCCACCTCTCTGAAGTGCACAGGCCTCATTCATTATTCAGCCACTTCCTCAGTTCAGAGGCCCAGGGGCCAGAGGGCTGGCAGTTTGTGGGCTCTTTCATCTCCCAGGTCGCACGAGGAATGCAGAAATGCTAGGCTGGTGTCCAGGATGCAGACAGAAGGCTCTCAGGCCTGGGTCTGTGACCCTCAGGCTTTGTGCCCTGGGACTCAGCTCTCACAAGGCTGCCCCCCTGGAATGTCCTCACAACCAGAGCATGTCTTTCTGGGCTTTGAACCCCACTCTGTGGAGCCCCAACCTACTGATGCCCCATCCCTGCTTCTAATCAGGGGAGCTGGGATTTGATCCCCGTGTGTCTGGGTCCAAGTGGCAAGCAGTGAGACCCGACTGTTCTGTAAACAGCCCGAAAGCTACCTGAGGATGAGCCTTGGCCCAAAGGCAGCATAAAAGCCTTTGCAAACCCCTGGGCAGAGGAAGAAAGACCTCTCCTGAAGTGATGCCAAGATATAATATGTGCCGATTCTAAAGGCAACATGAGAACCAGCTCCATGGCTGTGCCCTGACTCTTGCATCAGCGGGCTGCACAAGAGGTGGCTTGAAGGAGGTCTAAACAGGGGCACACATCCTGTGACATGCACACAGAACTCTGTGACATGGCTCTCCTCCCCTCAGGCTGCAAGATCCTCTTAGGCGTTCAAGTTCTCCTCCCAAGAAACTTGCATCATCAACGTAACCTTCAGACACCTGGATAAATGCAGGGGTTGAGCAAGAAGGAGAGATTGAGAGTCAAATCTGGTCCTAAATACTCCTCTCCCTAAACACTCCTCTCCTATCTCAGATCCATCTCTCAGTGTGACCCCCCCCCAAAAGATTAAAACCTTTCTTTGATACAGAGCTACACAAGTTTGGAATTGAATTACTGAACCAGGACAACGAGACAGAGCCAGCCTGGCCTACCCAGTGGCAGGCAGAGTGTTAACCTGCCATGGGCTCCCGTGGCTTTGGATGGAGGAAGGCAATAAGCTGGATGGGCACCCAGCAGAGATGGCTCCCATTACCTCTTCTGCCCCTGTGCCTGGCACTACAGGACCTGGCTAGGACGGTGGCAGTGAACTGAGTGCTGAGTCCTGATGCCTCCTCTACAAAGTCCCATGTCAGAAACAACCACAAGGGACATTAAAAAAGATGTCCCCTGGTGAGGCCACCAAAGGTAGAGTGGGAGGGAAAGCAGGATGCCAGTAACAGCTACCTCCTAGGGTTCCAAAGAGTAGGTTTCCTCCTAGAAATTGGGATCTCTGCTGGGCACCAGGAAACCAGATGAAGGGATCAGACAAGATCTCAAAGTGGGCTCCTACAACCCAGGCTGTTTTCCCAAATCCAGATCCCTAGACGCATTCCCTCCCTCAGCTCCTTGCTGTGGCTCCTGCAGAAGGGACCAAGCTTAGCATGGAGGATGAGGTGGGCATTCTGGATACTCACTGGCAGAAGAGAGGAGGCCAGACTGATCAAGGCTTTGTGGAGGTGCTGGCCTGGTGCGCCTATTGATCTGCAACGGTCCAAAGAGCAGGGGCTGGAGACCCTCACCAGGGTCCTCCCAACATCCTCAGCCTTCAGGCTGCAGGGATCCAGAATTTAATAGTATACCATATCCAGAACTAATCACTGACTCAGCCTAGTTCCTACCTTGAAGACCTAATCACATGCCCTTGCTTGCAGCTCCCTGTCAAAGACCCCCTCCATTATCTCTAATCCTTTTCTACTCAAATCCCACCTACATTCAAGAATCAGCTCAAGTTCCACCAAAGCCAAAAAAACTTTTTTCTCTCCAGCCCCGAGTCAATTCACCCCTTTGCATCAGCCCAAGACACAGATTTTGACATTTGACCACATAACAATTTAGCAATTCATTAAATGTTTTTCTTATGTCTTTGGCTCACTTGTTATATATTTTATTAGCCTTATTTCTCTAACTAGGCTTGCAGATGGAAGCCATGTCTTTCTTTTCTCTAAGTTTCCCAGTACATTCCTAGCCATTCAACACTTTTGCCCAGAACACTACTGTTAGCTGGTACTGCTCAAATACATCCTATGCAACTCTGCTAAATGAATCTTCCTCAAACAACACTCCAATCATACCATCCCAAAACCTATAAATGGCTCCCCACTGATTATTCAAACTACTTGGCTTGAACCTCAAGATACTCCAGGATTTAGTTCAAATTCCTCCCAAGGTTTCTCTATTAACTCTCTTCCACCTGCACTCCATACTTCAATTAAACTTGACACTATGCCAGTTCCCAGATATAACACAATTCCTTGTCTGGGTGCCCTGGTTCATGTCATTTCTGCAACTAGAACATTCTTCCTCCCCACCACCATTTGTTGAATTCTTGCCCATTGTACAAGGTCAAGCTCAAAAATCAAGAATAAGCTTCTCCCACTTCTGAACCTATGCAGCACTTGATAACTCCTGTAGGACATGTAACCACTGTCTGCCTCTTATCACAGTATCTTCCTATACATGTGTTTATCCTGCTTTGGAAATATAAATAGCTGGGATAAGGACTACCCTGTATCTTGATAACCCAGAAAAAGGTGGTAATTAAATATATTAGTCAACTCAGGCTAGTATAACAAAATACCATAGACTGGATGAATTACACAAAGGCATTTATTTTTCACAATTCTAGAGACAGAGACCAAGGTGCCAGTCGATTTGGCTCTTGGTGAGGCCCTCTTTCTGGCTAACAGACAGCCACTTTCTCACTGTATTCCAAATGGTCTAGTTTCTCTTTTTCTTCTCACAGGGGCACTAATTCCACCCCTGAGGTCCTATCCTCATGAGCTCATGTAAACCTAATTACACACCAAAGGGCCCACCTTCAAACACT
The DNA here is from genome assembly GCF_052094955.1 of Ictidomys tridecemlineatus. NCBI lineage: Eukaryota > Metazoa > Chordata > Mammalia > Rodentia > Sciuridae > Ictidomys > Ictidomys tridecemlineatus. Next base: position 100,159,130 of record NC_135480.1, read on the forward strand.
ATCACATTGGGGGATTAGAGCTTCAACACATGAATGGTGGGGTGAACACAAACTTCCGGTCCAACATCATGTCTTCCCCCTGTTTTCTCACATTTCCAAATAATTTCTTAAAGAGAATCAAAGGGTCCAGATAAGGATTTAATTATTTTGAAAAGCACAATAACCTCAGATTCAGGATGAACATCTGCTTTGCCAAGGCAGAGGGAGAGAGGCTGCCACCCAGTTGCTGGCTCCAAAGTTCCACCCACCCAGGGCCTTGAAGCAGGTCAGCAAGGGGCCCAAGAGAAAGGGCCACCCATTCTCCCCTCTAAGCCCTCTGGATATTCATAGATGTGGTTGAGGGAAGAAATGGGGCCTATGAGCCTGCCTGCTCATTCTCTGGACTCTAGAGCTGAAGAGGTCTAAGGAAAGGGGAAACAGAGGCTACACCCGAACCTGTTTGGCTGCTCAGGGCCATATGTTCTAAATGTAAATCTTCAAACCAAGGAGGCCAGCATATGTCAAGTGTATGGTAAGATCCATGAAGCCCTTCTTAACCTGCCACCCTCCTCCCACCAAATCTCAGCTACCCTGGCCTTGGTCCATTTTCTCCTGCTATAACAGAATACCATAGACTAAGTCATTTATAAAGCAAATAAATTTATTTCTCACAGTTCTTGAGCTAAGTCCAGCATCAAGGTGCTGGTACCAGGTGAGAACCTTCTTGCTTTGTAATCCCATGACAGAAGGCAGAAGGGCAAGAGAGCAAGGGAGAGCAAGAGAATGAGAGGGGCCTGAGCTTGCTTGTATAATAAAGCCACTCTCACGATAATGAGGCCACTATCACACTAACAACATTAACCCACTCATAAAGGCAGAGCCCTCACGACCTGGCCATCTCTTAAAAGTTCCCACTTCTCAAAACTATTGCTTTGAGGATTAAGTTTCCAACACAGGAACTGGAGGGGACACATGCAAACCATGTCATCTCTCCCTGCCAGAATCCTTGTCTTTCCTTAGCCTGTACACACACACACATACACATGCACACACATGCACACACATACGTACGCACACCCCAATAACCTTATCTGCCTGATCTGAAATGGACTAGATGGGCAGGACCATGAAGAAAACATGGAAGAGTCAAGAACATCAAACAAGGCGTACAAAGGCCTGGTCAAGGAAAAACCACTTCTACAAATCTGTTTCCTCATCTAGGACGTGTCCAGTGTCAACAATTGTGCTCACAGATTCCCTACAACACTTCGCTCAGCAATGGCATGAGCACTTCCTGGGTGCCAGGAGGCTGAGCTGCCCACTCCAATCCCATTCTGCACAAACAGCGTGGTGTCACTTGAATTTTCTTTATCTAGAAAATTCAGGGGCTGACATTCTCACGGTAGCCCTTCCCATGTCACCTTGAGTGTGCCCCTGAATGTCCAAAGTCCCAACGTGCCCTCCTCTAATGGTTGTTTGAGAATCTAGTGGAAGTTAGACATGGAGGTAGAAAAGGGTTGTCTAACAGAAGGTCTGGGAGCCAGGGAGGGAGGGAAGGTGCCAGCCTCCAGTGGGACATCACAGAGCCCTGGCTGGCTGGGCCAGCCTTCTCCCGAGGGCCTGGGGCCACCTGCACCACTTCTCTGATCATAGCAGGTTTTCAGCTGTCTCCATTTGGGTAGGAAATGGGGCTTTTTGTAGTTTTGAGTTTCAGATCTTTAGACTCCTCCTTCTACTCTTTTCCTTATTAAAGTTTGCCTCGCCCAGCTTATGTCATATCAAAAAAATCAATTGCTTATTTTCCTGTCTGTTTAGAAATGAAAGTGGAACTTCGAGGGGAGCCTGCAAGCCAGGAGGCAGCCCCAGGCTGAGCCAGAGGCACCGGGAAGGAAAAGGCAGCAGCTGGCTTCCAAGCTTAGTTGTAAAGAAGCTGAGCACTTGGGGTCTCCCAGGGCCTCGACGTGGAAAAGGCCCCCAGAGCAGACTCTCTGTTGACAAGGCAACCCCCTCCCCTCCTCTGCTCTCCCCCACCTCCAAACAGGGCCTGGAGCACCAAGACCTCCGGAGGCCACAGCTCAGTCAGTGGGATGGTCTGGATCAGCAGTTCCAGCAATTCAAATTCACCTGCAGGCTGTGTACCCCTGGCACTAACTCTCCACAGGACCTGAATTCAGAGAAGTCTTCATGGTTAGGTAGGGTCAGGCCTAGGGGATCCAAGAGGGAAACTTCTAGAAAATTCTAAAAAGATGCAAACCAACACACAGAAAAACCTTGGCAAAACTGTAGCGACAATCAAAAGAGCTGTAGTTAGCAGGGTCTCTGCAGAGAGAGGGATGAATAGGTGGAGCAGAAGGAGAGCTCAGGGCAGTGAAATTCTCTGTACAATACTGTAATGATGCATATGTGGAATTGTGCATTGGTTAAAACCCACAGAAAGTGCAAGGCAAGGAGTGAACCTTAATGTAGACCATGCGCTTTAGTTAACACTAAATTGTCGATATTGGTTCTTCAGTTGTAACAAATGTGCCACTCTGATGCAAGATGCAAAGCAGTAAGGGAGTGGGGGGAGAGTGCATAGGATATCTCTGCTTTCCACTCTGTTTTACTATAAACCGAAAACTGCTCTGAGAAATAGTCTATTAATTAAAACAAACAAACATTTACAGCCAAAACTTGGAAATGACTCGAGTATCCTTAGACAGATGAATGGGTTAATAGTGCTACATGAATGCCATGAACTGCAGTTTGGATCTTAAGTGTCCATAAGGCCAATGTGTTGGAAAATTGGTGCTAGTGAGAGGTGGTGGAAACAGGCAGGGTCTAGGTGAAGGTTTCAGGTCACTGAGGGTGTGCCTTCAAAGGGGCGTGTGCGCGCACGGGTCGGGGAGGGTGAGTCCTGGCTGCTAGGTGAGCTACTTTGCTCTGCCATGCACTCCCTGCCATGAGGTGCTACCCCACCACAGGCCCAAAGCAACAGGACCCACCCACCAACCATGGATTAAAATCTCTAAAACTGGGAGCCAAAGTAAACCTTTTCTCTTTATAAGTTTATCATCTCAGAAATCCATTACAGTAACAGAAAACTTACTAAAACATCATGATATACTACTGAGCAACAAAACAGAACTCACTATTCACACTCTTGCACATGGAAATATATACAGCCCTGAGTTCCAGTAACACAGCCACTGACTGACTATGTGAACCTAGGCAAATCACTTGCTGTTCCTAGGCCTGAGTGTGACCTCCAGCAAAACATCACTCCAGCCCAACTCACTGCTTCATTGTTGCCCAACAGAATAAGGTGGCAGTGAAATTTGATACTTCGCTTGCCTTCTTAGGAAAAAAAAGCTCTTCACAGCCCCTGGCTCCTTGGCAGTTCTGATAGCTTCCCCACTCCCAGTCAGACAAGAGTCCAGGACTTTCCTCACCTCCCCCGCCCCCCCCCCAGCCAAGGCCCTGCTCTGCAGGACCAAGAGCCCATGCATCAGCAGTAGCAGCCACCTTCTCTGCACTCTAGAGCCAACTCCTCACCTTCCCCTTCCTCGAAGCCCTCCTCCTGCTTTTCTGATGTGTCCATACATCACCAGGAATGTAATACCCTTTAAAAAGAATAAAAAAGCCATTTTCCTCTGAACTAACAGAGTCAGGCCTCATTGTTTCCAATATTACCAAGCGATTTCTGAGCTTGGGGAGTGTTCAATTGGAGCAGGAAGATGGGCAATGGGCAGGGTCAGCTGACCTGATGGAGAGTGAGGGGTTGTAAGCTCAAGGAGGTACAGAAGGACTCAGCCTGGAATTAGAAAAGAAGGACACTGGGGTCTCCAGGGGTACAAGTCGAAGTGACACCTTAATATTTTCTGTCTCTGTGCTGCCTGCCCTATTCACTGCACTCATTCCGGGTTCATCTAGAACGTGAGTTCTTTGACACACTCTCCTTTAAATGATGCCAATCTACTCTAATGTCTCCACCCTTTGGCCACAAGTTTCAGGCACAGAAATTCTAGAAAAAGAAAGTTTGGGTATCTCTGGGACCAGAAAGACCTTGCCCAGTCTCTGCCTGCCTGAGGACTACCATGCACCCTCAAGTCAGCATTCTTGAGTCCCTCCTTCAGGGACCCCCAGCCCTGGATACATGTGCTCTTGCACAAATTCAGTGCCTATCACATGCATTTATCTCCTAGGCTACATGACACAAGTGCAGTACTGAGCACTGCGAGTTAATATCTCATCGCAATTATAAATTACATTTATGAGAAGGGGCCACATTTATTTATCTTTATTGCTTCTGTTCAAAATACCATTCCAGACACTTAGTAGGAACTTAATAAATGTTAATAGAATACACCGGTAGCTGATAATTCTGGACACAATGTTGATTGGCTGACAACCAACTATCTAAAGGGACATCAAAACACTCTCAGGGGAAAGAAATTCATTCTCCTTAGTCCTTAGGATAGAACTGTTGAACAGAACTCTACTGATGGAAATATTCTCTATTTCTGCTATTCAGTACATATGTCATTAAGTGCATGGGGCTACTGAGCTCCTGGAATGTGGTCATATGACTGAGAAACTGGATTTTAAATTTTAATCAATTTCAAATTGCATAGTCACATGTGGGTGGTAGCTACCAAATTGGACAGCACGGTTCTAAAAATAGGTGTCCCTGGATATGAGGCTGGTCACTTATAAGTGAAATAAATATAAAAGCTACTATTAAATAAATATAAAAGCTCGGTGCCACAGACTAGCGTTAGTAATTAAGAGCATGGTCTCTGGAGCCACACCATCTTGGATTCAAATCCCCACACCGCTAGTTTCTGGCAAGTTATTTAACTCTGTTTTTATTCCTCATCTCAATAACAAGAATCATATATACTATATAGGATTCCCGTAAGGGTCAAATGAGCTAAGACATTAGAGCAGGCATTCAAAAGCATTGGTTGAGTCTGAATGATAATGTACAAAAGAATATTTGCAATCATCATGAGTTGCTTTGTGAAGCAGGTATGTTCTGGGAAATGCATGGTTAGGCAATTTAACTACTGTACAAACATCACAGGGGGCACTTACATAGACCTCCAAGGTATGGACTGCCACACACCTACACTACAAGGTTTGTACCAGCATTTATCAGTCTGTCACTGACAGAAATGTCAGGCAGCACATGACTGTATTTATCGAATATTTGCTATGTGTTAAGTAAGCATTGTGCTAAGAACTTGACAATAACCCTAAGAGAGAGGAACAATTAACAACAAATTAAAGGTGAGAAACCGAGGCTGAAGGAAATGAAGTGATTTGAACTTTGTCTGCCTGATTCCAGAAACTTTACTGGGTTTCCATTTTTCCATATATAAAATGAGCACTGGAATAGTATTTCTACCATAAGTCTATCAGGTAGATAAGTAATGTATATAGCACACGCTTAGTATACAGTAATAGTTCCCAACCAGTGATAATTTGCCAAGCCAGGGAACAGCTGGCAATGTCTAGAGACACTGAGGGTGTCACAAATGGGAGTGGAGGCCAAGAAAGTTGCTAAAGTATCCCTCAGTGCGTAGAATAGCCCCAAAGCACAGAATTGCCCAACTCAAATGTCAATAGTGCCAAGGTTGAGAACCCCTGTTCCGGAGCCTCCTGGGCAGTGTGGAAGTCATGCTCAGAGGAGAGTAGGGGGCTGGATCCGCACATTTCAAAAGGGCACACTCTTTATTCAGTGCCTAGAACAGCAGACACTGGCAAGGCAGGAAGCTCAGGGAAATGATTCAGCTCCTCAAATGACAGAGAGTCACCACTCACCACATGAAAAGGCCCAGTGCCTGGCACTGCAGGGGGTGGGGGGAGGTGTGAAAGACAGAGTCCCACCCTCTAGATACTTGGGATGAAGTTGCCCCAGTGCAAAGTTAGGGAAGAGAGGAAAGAGCCAGGACCAGGACACTGAGCCACCCTAGACAAAGGGAGATTTGGAATCACTTCATCCCATTCCCCTTATTTCTTAAATGAGAGGCATGGAAGCCAAAGCCAGAGTCCAGAGCCACAAAGTGTTTCAAAAGCTAGGAGTTCCTAAAGAGGCCAATCACCCCCAAGTCCTCATTTTACATGCACAAAGTAGGAACGCCATATTCTACTCTAGAAAATGGCTAGAGCCCCTGTTCCATTTGATTGAAAGGTGCCCAATCTCCAACTAAGCTAACATGTCAACCAAACACCATCAGCAGCATCATCACTGTTTACTGAGCACTTACTATGTGTCACGTGCTGCTCAGAAGGCAAAATCTCATTTAGCTTCATAACAACCCTACCTTCCCATTGAGCTAATTGTGTTTAACTCCAAACAACCAGCCTCTAGGGCAATTACTCTTAGCCACCAGGCTACACTTTCTCTCTTGGAGTCCAACATGAGACTGGACAATGAATGAAATGGGCCTGAGCCATGCTCTGCACCTCACACAGCCCAACTAGAGAGCATGTGTGTCCTCATCCAGCCAGTGATCCACTTCAGATATCACAAGGGTCTCCCAGACCAAAGCACAGGGGCTGGCATACAGGAAGAACTCAACAAATGTTTTTGTTTTTGTTTTGTTTTTTGCAGTGTACTGAAATGGGAGGTTGGCTCCTGAAGTTGCACCCACAGAAAGCAACGTGATAGCCCCTTCCTGGTCACCTGCTGTATGCAGAGTCTGTGCTTGGCACTCACAACCCATCAGGGCCAGCAAGAAAACACAGGGATGAAGTCATAATAGCACATGGTGGATTCAGAACTAGAATCAACAAAGCCCCCGGGGAGTTTGCTGATGACACCCATGCACTTAGATCAGGAGACAGAGGGCAAGTAGAGAGGACTTCCATCAGATCCAGACATTCAGGCTAGAACTAGAAGGAAGGGGGGGTCTCCTGACAGTTTTGGAGAAGTGAGGAGAAAGACATTCCCAGATGGCTCACTGCATAAACAAAGAGATGGGCAAGGCAGCCGTAGTGGGACAGGGTTTAGTGTGGCCAGAGCCTGGGAGTCAAGACAGGAGCATGAACACGTGTGAGATGGACAGATGAGGAGGGGCCAGGCCATGGGAGTCCACAACATCCTCTAGGTGGGGGTGGATTAGTGTTAGCGATGCTTCGGAAAGGATTTGCTAGGGAATTATTTATGGTGGTAACAAGCAAGCACTCATTTAGCTTATATCCCACATTATACAAACACGGCATTGAGCTCTGCAAGTTAAGGCCCTAATGCCACTCTAAATTAAATTCATCAGTGTCTTAATTAAGATCTATATTTAGTTCTTAATTAAAGGGGAGAGAAAAATCCACGATGTTGCATAGCAGAGATTTGGAATGGAGATAAATCATCTTTCTGCCAGTATACTGGGCACAGGCCCACCCACTCTCAAGACTCGGCCCCCTGCCAGGGCTGACAATCCTTTAATCCTCCCTCCCTCCCTTCCACCCTCCCTCTATCACTTTTCTTCAAATCTTCCTTCCTTCCTTCATCTTTGATTATCTCCTTCTTTCATCTACTCTACATCTATTTATTGAGAACCTACCATGTGCCAGGCACTGGGCTTTGATTTTGTAACATAGAAGGGGATAAAATAGATGGTTTCTGCCCTTAAGGAGCTTACAGTCCAGAGAAGAATGCCCACAGACACAACCTGTCTCTGCTCTGAGATGCCATGCCATAGGTCCCCCACTGCCTTCCAGGCAGTTGCAGGACAGTGCCATGATTTCAAGGAGAAAGGGATCTAGCAGAATGTTGTCCTGCACTCAGAGAGTCAATGATTTGGCCTGAGATCTGGGACTTTGGACAAGTTTCTTCACCCTTGGTATGTCACTCAACCTTCTCTAAAACAAAAATATGCATATGGAGGGATCCCCAGCTGAAACCATCAGGAGAGACCTGTTCAGCCCTTGCTCTCCCTGGCTCTGTGACCTTAGGCACATCACTCTGTCTTAGGGTTTCTGTTCCTTCTCCTGTCCAATGAAGACAACCATCTTTACTTTCTATCTCTCAAAGATTGCTGGGAGGATCCCATAAGACAATGACCAGGAGGGGCCTTATAAATAGTCACATGTTGCATGAATGTATATCAAAATTTTTATGGTGACTTCAAGACACTGCAGTAAAGATCACCAAGGATGGTACAGTGTTATGATTTGAATAGCCCCCACTTCCCAGCAAATTGTAGAGTGTAGACTGGGAGGGGCCCAGCAGTTCCTAGAGCTCTGGTTTGGCTCTTGAGAAAAACATTCTCTAGGAAGTGAAAATGGTGGGCAACAGGCCAGGTTTGTATTGAAAGTCATTATAACTGTCCTGCTGACTTTAAGACCCCGCCTCCTAGTTTGTCTTGGTTCTTCACCCCCCCCCACTTCACTCAGCTGTGCTGAGGGCAGGAGCCCTGTCCTATTTATGCATGTGTCCCCTAGGATACAGCCCTTGGCACAAAGCAGGTGTGGGTTCTAGCTCTCACCTTCTGCTAACTCTGCTTACCTGGCCAAGTCACTTGACCTCCCAGGAACTCAGACTGTTGCCCTGTCAAAGTCTTTGTGGCTGTGATTTTCCTTCTTAAGCCATTGTTCAGTCAAAACCAGGCATGGTTTGAGAGTACCTCAGCTGAGGTCAGAGAATCTAGCATCTTAAGATGGAAGAAAGATCCCAGGCTCCTCCTGACCCCTGGTCTTCATCCTCTGCTTCAGGGGATGGGAGGGTTTGCCCTAAAGCTGGCCCACTTGGGAGCTTGCCCAACTTGCCCGGGGAATGGGATAACCCACATGGCTGCCCTAAAGTCTCTCTGGCTGGTAGAATGAAGATGCCAGAATCCCCTTCCAGACCCTTCCCAGGCTCCTGTCCCACTCAGGAAATCAGACTATTGACTGTCCATATGGATGTGTAAATGCAAGAATAATGATTCTTCACAATGCTCCCTGCCCAAAAATTTGACCTGGCAAAAACCAAAACAAACAAAATACACACCACACACACATACACACACACACACACACACACACACACACACACACACACACGACCTTTGAATTCCAAAGCTTTTGCTTTGCAGGCAATTTCTCAGTTTTACACCTTGCTTCCTTAATTTGCTTAAAAAGTGTTTTCTCCTTGTTGTCACAGACAGAGGCTTCCCTAGCTCCAGGACACAAAAGGGCTAGATTCTTGGGCTTGGTGTTAAAAATGTGGGAGTTGGTTAGGGAGAGGAAAGACAGAAGGCATCCCAGTGAGGAAAACAAATTGCACAAAGCCAGAATGAAGACAGCAGAGCAGTTAAGGAAACCAGAGTAAATTCTTTGTGGTGGGAGGGGTTAGGGCCTATGAGGCCCAAAAGGTTGCCGGACCAGCCTGGGGAGGGTCTTGAATCCCAGCGGTTCCCTGCTCCATTCAGCCAGGACAAGCCTCCAAAAACAGGTTCTCCAATGCACATATCCAAGCTGGGGAGAAGGCAGCTTTCGGCCGGGTCTGGCTGGGGTCCCCACATCCTGCGAGGCCCGCAACGCCTCGGAGCATTATCGTGGATTGGCAAGCAGGCCCTCCCCAGCGCGGCCCTGGTTAGGCAGAGGTCACGGTGTTTTTAGAGTTGGCGACTCGCTGCCCTGAGAAGCTGCGCTAAAATCCGCAGACCCGGCGGGCGCAGCGGGTCTGGGAGCGGTGGGGGCGGGCGCTGAGCCGGCCAGGAAAGTTAACTTGGCACAATCGACGCATCAAAGCGGTGCAGCTGTGGCTTGCGGAGCCGGCGTCGCTTTCTTCTCAACGCTCCCTTCTCCCCGATTAATCAGCGGCTACAGCGCGGCGCTTTGATCCCCGAAATCAAACCCTCCGTCTGATGGGTGACTTGATGTTATGCTAATCCGAGCTGATTGAGCTGAGATAATTACACTTCATCCAGGTTTCCTGGGAGTTCCGAATAAATATTGATGCACATCTGTCCCCCGCTCAGGTGTAGCAGGGAGCTTTGCTCTGGCAACAGTTTCGGCCGGCCCGGGAGCGCGCGCGCCGCAGCCAGCAGCCCTCGTTCTCCGCCTCCTCCCGCTTTCGTCCCTGCTTATAGAGGCGGCGCGCTCTGTTGTCCCAGCCTGGCTGTGCAGGGCAGGGTAGGTGGCCAAGGAGAGGACAAAAACCTGGATCCTGGCCAAGGCCCAGGTTTGAGTTGCGGTGGCCGGGCATACTCTGTGAGTTCTTGGACTTGTCACTTGACTTCTCTGTGTCCTTGGGCCTATGCATCTCTATAGATTTGGGTGAGGAGATGAGATGCGTGAGAGTGGGCCTGGCTGCCCGACTCTCACTCGGTCTTGCAGGCAACCCAGCGGCGCCCTCCCCACCGAGAGCTGGGAGGCTGGCAGAAGGGCGCCGCAGCCAGCCACCCTCTCCGCCGACACTCAAACGCTGAGACTGCACGCTCCAGACGGTATAGAAATGAATAATAAAGAGAACGTTTCGGTGGCTCCACTCCTCCCCGCGGGCTAATTAGGTCGTGTTTGTAAAGCACTTGGAAGACAAAACGCGCCCCAAGTGTTAATTATCATTAGCCCCGTCCCAACACGCTTCCCGAACAGTGCGGGAAGCCCCGAGTGTCCCTTTGCCAGCTTGCGTCCTAACTACCAGACGCGTGGCGCGGAGATCGCTGGCGCCGGGTCGCGCCGCCCACCCCTCCTGGCTCCTGATCCCTGCCCCAGGCTCTCAGAATACCAAGACTGAGAGAGGAAGGGAGAGGGGCTGGTCCAAGACACAACCAGCTGGGGGCTGGAGATGTGGCTCAAGCGGTAACGCGCTCGCCTGGCATGCGTGTGGCCGGTGTTCGATCCTCAGCATCACATACCAACAAAGATGTTATGTCCGCCGAGAACTAAAATAAATAAATAAATATTAAAAATTCTCTCTCTCTCTCTCTCTCCTCTCTCTTAAAAAAAAAAAAAAGACACAACCAGCTGGCTGTATCCACTCCATGAAATCCTGAGGAGGTGCGCACATTTTGGAGGAGTAAGAGTCTGTCGAGCACACCTGGGTAAGGTGGTCTTCTGGTACACAACGTGAAACTGCCCCAAGTCATGTGTCAGAATTTCTAAATCGTTTGAAATTTGCCCCTGGCTGTCCCCAGAACCATAGCCCCCACTAACTAGAGACCCCATTGCCCAATCCAAATCCTGCAAGGCCTGGGCCAGGGCTGGGACACAAACCCTTCAAGTCCCACGTCTTAATTATGGTAGATTAGGGCCTTTCCCTCAGAGGAAGACTGCCCTAGAAGTTATACAACACAACCTAGACTGAGTACTATCCAGTACCTTCTCCCATCTTTATTAGGAATAACGATATATGGCCCAGACCAACCAGTGAAGGGTCTCTTATCACACAGTAGGTTGCAAGCAGAGCCAATCTGTTTCCTCTTTCTCCAGTGCTGGGCGGACACACTCTGAAGCTCCCTTGGAATAATTACAGCAATACTTGGAACCCTTTCCAGTGAAAAATAATAATGAATGATGAGCAGAGGCCCTTAGAATTTATAAATCGTGTTTCTATGCATGAACTGAGTAGGAACTAACAAACACTTTAGGCTAAGAGCTGTTAGGAGTTTTGCTGTAGGATACACCTGGTTAGTGGCAAGGCTGGCCAGGAGCCCAGACATGTTGTCCCCATGTAGTACCTTCAAGTCCACCCTTTGGAGTGACTGTAAGTATGGTTTTTTTTACCCATGCAGAACTCTGTTGATCACCATTACTTTCCTGAAATTGAATCAACAGGAATTTTGATGGATGGAGTGAGTACCTTGGTATTGTCCTCAGAAACATGAAAGGAGAAACCTCCCAAGTGGACTGGCTAGAGGGTTGTCTCCACCCTTGGGAGAAAACACTGTAAACTCCACAAAGCAGGATTAGACTTCACTTCCCCCTTTCATCCCTATAATTCCTAACATGATGTTCAGTAATTTTTGTTGATTTCCAAGTAGTGGTAAAATGGAGAAGGAAATAGCCCAGGGTCTATGAGAGGAAGGGAAGGGAAGGAGGCAACGTTCACCAAGTTCATGCCCTTTCCTGACACCAGGCTTCTCAGATTTTCATGTACAGAAAAAAATCCCCTGGGGATTCCATAGAATCTTTTTTAAATACCTCCTACACACACACACACACACACACACACACACACACACCAAGCAACTTGGATGAAGGGCATTCTTCTAACCACTCTTTTTTTTTAATTAGTTACACATGACAGTACAATGATCTTAACGTATCATACATTTGAATCAGATGGGGTATAATGATATAATTTCTCATTTTTCTGAGTGTACAGTTTGCAGAATCACACTCGTCATGCAGTCACGTATATACCCACAGCAATAATAATATCTATTTTATTCTGCTGTCCTTCCATTCCCCCCTTCCCCTCCCCTGCCCTCCCATCACTTCTTTCTACCCAATCTAATGTGACACACTTTTATTTTTCCCCTCACATCGTCATACATGTATTCTGTATAACAATGAGGGTCTCCTTCCATCTTCTGTGCAATTTCCCTTCTCTCTCCCACCTCTCTTCCCTATCTAGAGGTAATCTTCTTCTCATGCTCTTCCTCCCTATCCCATTTTGAGTCACCCCCCTTATATCAGAGAAGACATTCTAACCACTCTTTGAGAACCAACTCACACCTGCCACCAAGAGCTGAGCCTTGTACAGAAACCCCCAGCAGTCAGGGGTCAAAGCAAGGACAAATGCTGGTTCAAGCAGAAAGCCTATGTGGACCCAGAGAGTCAAGAACACCTTACAGGCCTGGTCAGAGAATAGCAAACACTTAGCCTTCTTTTTAGGAGTGCCTCAGGTTTCAGAAGTGGGAATGGAGAAAAGCCATGGTGAGCAAGGTTTTCTGAAGAGTGAGTACCCTTCTCTTGTACAGAGAGGCCCGAGGGCCACCAGCTTCCTTTGAGAACCTCTGCAAGGAGTAGCAACAGGCAGTTTGCCAGACCCCAAAGATGTGACACTTGTCACTGCATCAGTGGGCAGGCAGGTGTGCTGCCTATCTGGAACTTTGGGGGACATGACAGGGCCACCTTATCCACTAGTCACTGGAGACTCAGGACCTACATCCCTGGAAATGTTTTAATCTTTTAAAATCAGAAGAAAATAAATGAACTTTCAAAAAGAATGAGATGTTTTAATAGCTAATATCAATGTGTTCATCTGTATATTATCTTAATCATAAAGTACTTTTTATTGGAAAAAAATATTGCAAAAATACCTCGGGGGCCACAAAAGTCACAATGCAGCTTGGGACAGGAGGATGAGGGGCGATGGGAAGAAGGTGGAAGGTGAGTGCCTTGGTGCCTAAGAGGTTTCTCATGGGGAGGTAGAGTTTGTAGCCAGAGCTTGCAGATGACCTGGCCCCTCACTGGGAAGAAGCAGGGGCTGAAAGAGCCTAAATTACTGTGGAGATTATGATTAACACTGGGTGCACCCTGTGAATGTCCAGCAGTGCTCCCTAAAGTGATCTTAGTCCTATAGGCTGGGCTCAAAATGAGAGAAGAAAGAGAACCAGACACAGGAGGGGAAAGACCCAGCCTTCTGTTCCTTTAAATAGTAACAAATTAATGTAAATGAGATTCAGGTGAGTACATTGATTTTTATAGTCAATATTTTGGGTCTTTTTTTTTTTTTTCTAATCTCAAGCAGGACATTCTACACTCTGTCCCTAAGTGGGGAGAAAGAAGACAAGGAAAGAAGAGGAGCCACTGGCCTGGTCTATTTCTCCAGGGCTCACTGTCTTCCTCTTGCCCTACCATCTCCCCCTCCATTGCTTAGTACCCCAAACTTTGTGGGTGGTGAGCAAGCGACCCCACCTAAAGTCAGAGGCCACGTTCACTAATCCAGAAATTAAAATGCCCGGAGAAAACAGGCTAATCAAATTATACATTCCTGAGAACCATTTATAAGCCGGGTACATTCTTTAATCTTAATTAGAAATCTGAGCAGCTCCCACCGTCTCTGTAATCAACATTTAAACAGCACTGACCCCCATGGCGCTAACCTTGAGAGCCACACACAGGTCTGCATAGAGAACAGAGCAGGGGGCTGCCTCCACACTGGAGAGAAGGGGTGTCCATGGGGCTGCGAGCGAGGCTGAGTCACTCAGCTGCCCCTTGGCACCTGTGACCCCAACACATACAGCACACATACGCCCAGGGGAATCTCCCTGATCCGCTCTCCTGATCCGCCAACACACCCAGCTCAGGACCTCCTATCACTCATCTAACAATTAGAATGGCTTTCCAACTGGCCCATGCTCTGTGCTGTACCCACTGATCTTTCTAGAAAGCACTTCTGCTCATGTTAACTCCTATAAAACTCCAAGTTTCCTTAGACCTTCCAGTTACAATCCAATACCTGCCTCTCCTCAGCAGTGCCCCAGGTTTTGTGGTCCTGCCTCTACCCCCCTGTTTATCCCTCTCCTCCAGGAGACTGAACTACCATCCCCTGCAAACCTGAAGGCTTTCCTTTCCTGTGTCTCTGCATACATCTTGGGTCCTCCCTGAAATGCTTCCCTCTGGCTTTGGCAACCTGGACACTCTTAGTTAGTCCTTAAAACCTTGCAAAGAAAAGGTATGTCCTGTAAGGAAGTTTAAATTTTCTCCTTTGCTTCTGAAGTTTCAATAATTTTTAAGCTATGAAATAAATTGACAATAGATTAACAGGGGAAAGCATGCACATTTATTAATGGGCAGAGATACAAGAGCCATACACAAAGCATAAGACTCAAAGGAGGTCTACAGAGTTGAAACTAGATTTGGAGCTCCTGGAGAGACAGGTGACAGGAGGGTATGGGGAGGCAAATGCACTGGAGGAAAGTTTTCTTATGATGCAGATAAAGTCTCTCAGGTAATAGTCACCTGTGGTGACCTCTATCTAGGCCAGTTCTCAGGACCTCACCCCACCCCCTGCCACTAATCTCTTCTCCTTGTGAAAAGATCTCTCCTAGACAGATATCAGATAGAAAAGCCCTGCCCAATCTAGAGTTCATCTGTTCCTCCCATGTTCCCACTCCCTATCCCACTATGAATCAGCCTCCTTTTATCAAAGAAAACATTCCTCATTTGTTTTGGGGGGAATGGTTAACTTCACTTAGCATTATCTTCTCTAACTCCATCCATTTACCTGAAAATTCCATGATTTTATTCTCTTTTATTGCTAAGTAATACTCCATTGTGTATATATGCCACATTTTTTTATCCATTCATCTATTGAAGGGCACCTAGGTTGGTTCCACAGTTTAGCTATTGTGAATTGAGGGGGTGGAGGGGAAGGGAGGGAGCATGGGGTTATTGATGATGGTGGAATGTGATGATCATTATTATCCAAAGTATAGGTATGAAGATATGAATTGGTGTGAATATACTATGTGTACAACCAGAGATATGAAAAATTGTGCTCTATATGTGTAATAAGAATTGTAATGCAATCTGCTGTCATATATAAATAAAAAATAAGGTAAAAATTTTTGGAATTATAAAACATTAAAAAGCTCTTTTAGAATCTTAAGGAAATGACAAATCTCTGACTCACATTTTTTATATTCCTTTATAAAAATAAATGAATAAATAAAGTGGCTTTACTATCATCATCAAAAAAGAAAGAAAGAAAAGAAAGAAAGAAAAAGGAAAAACCCTGCTCAATCTGCTTTTTACTAGAAGTAAATTTTTTACAAAGGACAGCCTTTCAGAACCGATCTTGTATCTGCTGCACCTCTGAATAGCCATCTGGAAATATGCTGCTAACCGTATATATTTGGGGTGGCCTATTTTGATCTGCCTCGGTCCACATGAAGGCTTGTACAGAAAGGTTCACAGCAGCCTGATGCATAACAGTACCAAGCTAGAAATCATCTAAACAGCCGTCATCTGGTGAATGTATCAACAAACTGTGGTACATCTACACTACGGGCTACAACTCTGCAAAAGGAAGCAGCAAGCTACTACTGTTCCACGCAATAACAAGAACAAACCTCAGAATCATCATGCTAATTGAAAGACACCAGATGCTAAAGACTGTGTATTATGCAATTCCACTTACAGGAACTTTCCAGAGAAAGCAAACCCGAGAGGCTGGA
The DNA here is from genome assembly GCF_052094955.1 of Ictidomys tridecemlineatus. NCBI lineage: Eukaryota > Metazoa > Chordata > Mammalia > Rodentia > Sciuridae > Ictidomys > Ictidomys tridecemlineatus. The sequence goes on from NC_135480.1 coordinate 100,175,206, forward strand.
GGCCCATCCGTGGCTGCCTTATGCTGAGGGTGGAAGCAGCAATGGGCAGCGCAGGGGCAGGAAGGAATTCTGTGGGGGTGATGGAAACGGTGTTCTAAAACTGGATTGCACAATGCTGTGAACTTACTTAAAATCATTCAACTGCACCCTTACGTGGGTGAGTTTTATGGTATGAATAAATTAATAGAAAAGATGTTCATCAGTAAAGCTAACTGATGGGTGAATAAAGGGATGAATAGACAGATTTGTAATGAAACAGCATACAATGGGAATAGTAGAATCTAGGTGGTCGGTTGAGAGTTGACTGACAATCTCTTTCAATTTCTCTGTATACTTAAAATCTTTCCTAAGGAAATGTTGCGGGGAAGAGCAGTCCTTGGTAAGGCCTCGCTTCTCTGAAGCCTTTGTCCCTTGCTCTCCCCCAATTCCAAACACCAACCTTGGAAGAACTCGGCCACTGCTTGTCACTCATCTCTTTTGCCTTATACAGGCTCTTTCCTGGTAAAGTGGATTTTCTTTGTCCTGCCCAGTGTCACCTGAGGAACCCCATTACTTGTACAAATATGAGGTTAGAAGAAGTTCATCATTAAGTTGACCAAGATACAGCAAAGCCTGTGCTTTGTGCTTTGTTTGTTGTGCTTTATATTTTTTAAGTGGTTTAGCAAAATTTGCCTCACTGTTGCTTGCTGGGGCAGGAGCTCAATGGCCTAACCTCTGCTCCCATGGCCCTAAAGTCAGAGAGATCTATTGCTAAATTAAGGTCCTGTGAAATCCAGGATCATAACACAGAGCTAAGGAAAGAGGGTTTCCCTGTGAGTGACCCAACACCACCAGGCCAGTGGGAAAGAAGGTGGGTTTGTGGGAAATGGCTGACTTGGGCCAACAGAAAATCATATATGTAGTGCAGAAGTTTCTCCCGTTCCAGAGACCCTTGGACAGTATTTGTACTTTTGGTAATAATGGCTCAACTTGTGAGTTAGGTCCATGAGGGCTGAAGGCTTCAAGCCTCAAGGGCCTCACTGTGGTTTGCCAAGGGCCTCAGGTCAAAGGATAAGGATCTATGAGTACAGAGCACTGTGGGCTGTCAGAAGCCACAGCAAGTCACCTCAGAGCTGAGCTGCAGCTCTCTCCGCCCTTGGCATCCAGAAAAAGACAACTGCCTTTGGATCAAGTATGCCTCTAGGATCAATGAACAATCCAAGGGGATGTGTTTGGATCCTAATTGCTAATCCGGAAAGTGAGCTCCAGGCAAGCAGATTTTAAAATGTAGGTATACTTGTGCCAAAATTGTGCAGTGGTTCACACCAATTGGATAGGTCCTATTCCTATGCATCCTCCTTTGTGTCCCACTTTGAAAAGAAGATCTGTGGAGGGAGGAACTCATCTCTACATCCTTAGCACATGGTACTTGTCAGCCTGGGATCTAGGAGATCTGATCTGTGGCTCTGGCTCTGATGCCAATCTACTTTCCAGCATGAAGCAAGTCCCTGAAGCCTGGGCTTTCTTTGCCCCATGCCAGCCCACCAAGAAGGGAGAAGAGGTAGAAGGCTTGTAAAGGACTTGAAACTTGGTCAAGAGGAAGGAAAATGATGACAAAGCAGCCTTTAAGGCAAACTTTAAGGAATAGGCCCAGATGAGCTTCAAGTTCATGCATTTGCTTACCCAATCCACATTTGGACTGGTATCCAAGGCACCATGCCAAGATCCAAGGACAGAGATATGTATGTGACAGCAAAGCTTGTGAGAATCTCCCAGTTGGGAATAGAGCATGATCTCGCCAGGTGAGTACTGGAACTGTACCAGTTCGTAAGCTTTGGGCAGCCAGCTTATATACTGGCTGACTTATTCAAAGCTGACTTAAATAATAAGGAAAACGTGATCATTAATGTAGCTGCTAGTAAGATGGGACATAGGATTAGCTGACTCATGGGCTTGATGATGTGATTGGAAACTCAGGTACTTCCTGTTTCTCCTCTATGCTCCCTGGTTTGGGCTTCACCTTCAGTCTAGTGACAAGGTCAGCTGCAGAAGTACAAGGCATCCGTTCCAGACCTGAGGGCATACAGCACAAAAGAGGGTCCATCTTTCTCTTCCTATATCTGTCTTCCAGAAATGATGAGACTTTTTCCAGAAAGCTCCCTACTCTTTTGTGTGTCTTATCAGTCCAAATATGAGATATATTCCAAATGCCTGAGCCAGTTGCTAGCAAAGGGATTAGATTAATTTCAGACCAGTCAAACTCACATCTGAAGTTTGAGCATCCGGTGAGCTTGAGCTGGGAAGGTGTCAGTGTTCCCCTAGAGCCAGTGGCTGGCAGGAGAGTGGCAAGTATATATTTTTTTTAAAAAATCAAAAACATCTGTCAGGAATTTTTAAAAATGGAGATGGAAGCTTACCCCATGGTAGACTTCCAACAATAACCATGATGGGATCCTGAAGGGAAAAGGGGTGACCAGGAAAGCTCTCTAGAGAAGATGGCCTATTGACAATGGCAGGAATCATCAGTGAGATAAGGGGGAGGTTATCCTGGTCTTTGGGCTCAGCAGAGTAAGATGCTCAATGGACAGATGGGGAGAGGCCTGGCAGGCCTGGAATGTTGGAGAACACAAGGAAGGAAGAACATGGGAAACCCACCCCCTGCAGGAGACACAGGCCACCCACACTGTGAAGGCCTCGTGGGCTGTGCTAAGCAGCTGGAACTCTACTCAGTGGGGACCAGGGGAATCGGGTCTGTAGTGGGATGACTTTGAAGACCATGTGACAATGTCCCAGTAAAACCTAGAGCCAGTCACTAATTAGGAGTTCAGCTATATCCTCACAAGCCAATCTCCTGGTCCCACCAGGTTGTCTAAGATCCTGCAGCTGTCCGTGGTGCCAGCAGCAACTTTGGTCAGACTTTGGTCTTCCTGTGGCCCTGTTGCAAGGACGGGGTGCAAGGACAGGGGTACATGGCCATGAAGGAATAAACCCAGTAGCACAGAATAAATAGGGAGGACACCATGGACATCAAGAGAAACAGGCTCGTTGCAGGCCCAGCTGTTTCCCAGTGGCCCTCCCTTTCCCCTCAACCCCCACCTTTGCTAAAGTAGCCGCTGCCTTCACCACCACCGCTGCTCTTTGACCCAAAGCCCAGCCCCTTCCAGGGGGAAGGGAAACATCCAGTTCTAATGAGGAAGCCCGGTGGTCATGAGCCACTGTCCCTCCTCAGCCCCACTTTCCATCTTCTCCCAAACACACCTGCTCCCTGAACCTCTGAGCTCTGGTCCCCCTCCCCTTCCCTTCCCAGCTTCATAGGGGTCTGCCCTGGGCCCTCCACTTCCTCAAGTCTCTGCAGCCTGGATCCTTCCCAAGAGCATTATTAATATAGCTGAGGCCACTCAGGACCCCAACCCCCATGACCACCCCTACCAGCTATCAGCAGTCCTTATCCTCTGACTTCTGAGTGGTGGTTCTCACTTTGAACAATCCCCTTCTTAAGTTCTACTCAGAGTTCTGAACCCACACTTCACTCAACACACTTCCAGTCCTTGATCTTGGTCTTGCTGTTCTGCCACTTTCTGCTTTCCCACACCTTGGGCCATTCCCTGCCTGCCCCTTTTACCATCTTTCTACCCTTGAGCCCCATGTGTACAGGTTCTCAGCAGTGTATCCCCAGCTGTACTCCCCTCCCTCCCTCCCTCCTTCCCTCCCCTCTCCTTTAATCTAATGCCACTGTGGCTCTTGTATCTAAATACCCAAACCCCAGACCCCCCTCATTTCCAATCCAGCTTTCTGATTTTCCTTCAACAGCTCAGGCCTCAAAAATCTGGCACCAAGGGCTGGGGCTGGGACTCAGCAGTAGCGCACTTGCGCGGCATGTGTGAGGCACTGGGTTCGATTCTCAGCACCACATATAAATAAATAAAACAAAGGTCTATCAATAACTAATAAAACATTGTTTAAAAAATGTCTGGCACATAAGGTTTTGAACAACCAATAAAAAAAAAAATGGCACCAAAGCCATTGTCTTTTTCCCATCCTAATTCCTCCTTTTACTTCCTCTTCTCAGAATGTCATCCACATCTCCCAGGCAAACACATTTGTCACCTGGGAGTTCCCCAGGATGTCTCTCTCCCTGACTCCTCTCTTCTAGTCAGTGGTCGGGTTTTAGATTCTTTCAATTCCAATTTTTGCAATTCCAATTTCAATTCCAAACAAACCTACATTTCTTCCCATTTGTCTGTCCAATAAAAGTTCAAACTCATCTTGGTGTCCAAGACCCCGCCTCCGGCCTCCTTCAGCTTTGTTTGCCACTTCCCCAGGTGCCTCCACCATGACACTCATGCCTCCTTCTCTTCCTTCAGTGCTTTCTCTCCCCGAACTCAACGGTGCCATCCTTTGCTGCCTGGCTCAACAGCCCTGCGAACAGACAGAACCATCCGCTGTGTTGCTGGGAAGGCTGGGTCCACAAGCATGGCAGGGATCCACAGCCACAGCTGGGCTCTTAACACTCAAAATTGAACCTTGCCCTCAGAACCGCAGGTCTTTTCCAGACAAGGGTAAACTTTGCCCCAAGGAGGAGGAAAGGGATTTTGCAGGAAAGGAATTCCTTTCCCTCCCTGTAGGCAGGGAAAACCCTGGCAGGAAAGAAAGTGTTCCTAGCTCACTCTGGGCAGGCCCCACTTTTAAGCCCATCAGCCCACTTGGAGGGAAGAGCAAAAGCAATGCCTACCAACATTTCCAAAAGAGTTGGAGTTCCTATACAACAGGCCAAGGTAAAATGCTGAATGAGGGAGAAAGCGCTTCCTCCCACGCTGCCACATGCTTATTCCCGGGCAGAGAGCCAGCACTGCGCCCGCATGGCCCTCTGGCTCTGGGTCTGCAAACAGTTCTCTTGCAAGGGCATATTAGTCAGCTCTTTGTGTGTCATAACTGCAGCCTCTCACTACATGCTGCCTGGCCACCCTGTGCCACTTCTTTGCAGAGTCTGCCATGACTCAGATCTTGTCCTCTTCTCTGCAGCCTGTACCTAGCATTCTCCTCCAGGTGCTGGAAAAACTGTGCATCTAACTAACTGGGGGTAGCCCCAGTGGTTCCAGGGCTGGCTTGGTCACAATATCCATCCCATGTCAGCAGCTTTGGATGATTTGGATATGAGATGTCCTCTGAAAATTCATGATTGGATCACAAAAGCTGTGACTTAATCAGTGGATTAATCCACGTAATGGATTAATAATTTAAATAGAATAATGATTTGAATGGACTAACTGGGTGATGACTGTAGGCAGGTAGAGTGTGACTGGAAGAAGAGGGTCATTGGGGATTATATATTTTTGTCACTCATTCCTCTCCCTCTCTCTCTGCTTCCTGGCTGCCCTGAGCTGAGCAGCTTCCCTCCTCCACACCCTTCCACCAAGATCTTCTGCTTCCCCTTAGGCCCAGAGCAATAGAGTCAGCCCAGCAAGGCCTGAGACCTCTGAAACCATGAACCAAAATAAAATTTTTCTCCTCTAAGGAATTCTTGTGAGGTATTTTGACCACAAGACATGCAAAGCCAAATAACAGCAATCAAGCCCCCTGTGGGTCCCACCTCAGATTGAAGATATCAGGCAAAAGCCAAGAAAGAATTCCCACATTTCTGCCCTTACCTCCTCTCCCGTTAGTGAACTTCTTGGGAAATTAGATGTTCATTGAAAATTTCTCTGAGGAATTTTTTATACCTTTTCTCTCCCCCCCCCTCCAGCACCTGCTTACATTCTCTCTCTCTCTCTCTCTCTCTCTCTCTCTCTCTCTCTCTCTCTCTCTCTCTCTCTCTCTCTCATGCCCCAGAGTAGCTTCCCATGTTATCCTTACCTGTGTTATTATCAGCTAGAATCTTGGGACATATTAGAAATAAATCTTCACATCAGACAAGCACACAGGACCAGGAGGAAGGTGCACAGCTGCTCTCTGCTTCTCTCCACCTCACCTCAGGTGATACCTGGCATTTCTTCCTTCTGCTCCCATGCTTCTCCCAGACTTTGGGCCTCTCTTCTTCCCTTCCCCAAAGTTCTGCTGCTTTTTCCTCCTGACCTCTAGTTCAGGTACTTAGGCAATTGGCTCCATCCAGGTTTTCTCTTCATGGAAACCAAAGGGCCCTTCAGATCCTGCAAGTCTTGCATGTAAGTTGAGGGAACCAGCTTCCGAGAAATAATACCCAGTAGCTAACTCTCCAGTTCAACAGTTATCAGCCCTCATCCTGGATAAAAACCATCCGGGGAGTTTTTAAGGGGGCGGGGGGAGATGCTTGGGCTTATCTGAGTTTTGATTTAATTGGTTGACAGTGGGGAGCAGATACCCCCTGCAACCTCTAGGTGATGTCTGCACCTGGGAACCACTGTGGGATACTACAACCACTGGTAGTGTAACTGAATGTCACTTTCTCCTCCTTACTAAAGATTTACTCTGCTGGATATAGACCAGGTCACCAGGAGAAAGACTGGTCCCATCTCAGGAAAGGTGTCCAGATAAATAATTGAGCCATCTTCCATTTCGGACGTCTGTACTCACCTGAGGCTAGGGGACAGGAGTTGGCTGGGGAGCTGGGGCTGGTGCTTACCATCTCTCAGTGGTGCAGTAAGTAGTGCGACACAGTGTGGCAGTGAGGATGGTAGGAAGGAGGTCACACTGCCAGCATCCCCTCTTCCCACTAGAACAGGTCAATGGGACATCCACAGACCTGGGGATTTGAGCTCAGTAGAAGGGCTGTCTCTTTGCAGCCCTTGGCTGAGCTTCCCTGAACTTGAAAACTGAATGAGAGAAAAGGAACAATTTGGGGACTAGAACAAAAGGCTGAGGGAGCTCAGGGGGCCCACGGGGCTAGATCCCCACTCCTCAGAACTCTCCAGCTCCACAAGAGGGCTCTCGATTGCCCCTTGGTAGAGGGTACTCAAGCCAAACAGCCTTGCCAGGAGGCTCTGTGTCCTGGGAAGAAGCACACTGTGCCATGCTGGCTTCTTTAGTACTGACTCAGAGAGCCACCTTGATCCTTCTCCCTCACTCCTTTGGTCCCAGCACCATAATCTGCCCCTGCTTTCCTGCAACCCGGTTTCTTCTCAGGTATCTGCAATGGGTCCTGACCCCAGGGCTGTAGCAGGAGGACATCATTTCACAGGACATCATGTGAAAGGAGTCAGTGAGTGTGAGATGCATGTGTCTCTAGCTAGGGATAAAATTTGGATGCCAAGGCTAAAGTTGGAGTTTGTGTGCAAGGACAGCCCCTCAGAGCTGTGCTGCTTCTCTTTATCCCACTTTTTATTCTTTTACCCCAAATGATTCTCCCCAAATGCCCTGAGGCAGCCATCATCGCTCCATGCCACGGACAAGGACACGAGGGCTCTAAGTAGCGAAATTATTCTCCCAGATATTGGCAGGGCAGGGATGAGTCTGAACCCCCACTCACACCTTCCTTCATCCTTTCCCAGGAAGACTCAACAGGAGAAGAAGCTGTGGGCACCAACACCTAGTTGAAGAAAATGCTTTTCCAGGGACATCTCACCCCCGTGCCCACCCCACCTCCTAATCCCACATTAGAGACTTTCTTGACAAAGCACGAATCAGAAACCCTGCCCAGGCCCGGAGACACCAGTCTGAGTCTCTGTGCAAGGTTGTGCCTATGGCAGAACCCACTTTTTTTCCTCCTCCACCAATAGTAACAGTCATTGTGACTTCTATAAGTCATTAGACAGCCTTAAAGAGCTTGTTCAAATGTCGCTTCCTCTAGAAAGTCCTCCCTGCCCTCCACTACTCTTCTCCCTGCTCTCACAGTCCTGGATTGGTGCCTGTCAACACATAGCTATTCTTTTCTGGTCACTTGTTCACAAGTCAGCCTCTTCAACCAGAATAGACATCAGAGGGGATGTTGCCTTATCCAGTGTCCACTGTAGAGCAGCTCAGACAAACTAGCTCGGTGGGGGGGGGGTGTCCTGGTAGCCCTCCTGGAGCCCTGGCCTGGGACTTACTGTGGCATCTCCCTGGAGAGCTCAGGATCTTATAGCCAATGGGGAGGACAATGGGCCTCCAGCTCTGCCCTGTAGCCCTTCTTCCAACCTAAAGCCAGAAGTTCCCATGCTGAACCTGATGGATCTCAGGGGTAAGGACAACATAGGAATGAAATACGCCATCCATCAGCGCCAGGCAGAGGGTCATCTCCCATTACAGACCAGGCAGGCAGGCTGTCCAAGATGATGACAGAGGGCCCTGATGGGCATGCAGGCTGACAGTGCATCATTTAGTGCATGATCAGAAGTCTGAGCAGAGAATCAGCCTTTTCCCATATATCAGGGACCATGCCACACCCCTACCAGGAAGTTCAAGGGTAAGTTCTATTTCTAAGTAAGGCAGGCCAGAAATTACTCTCTAAGTAAAGATTGGGACTTGGCTAAGTATAGTGACTCATGCATAAAAGATGCTCTATCCACTCACATTGAATGAAGGAATGGAAAACTAATGAAACTCCTACCCTCACCTGAGACCCCAGGCCGAATGCCTTTGCAGGGTCTCAGCACCCAGGGAAAGGAGATCAACTCTGGGACTGCACCGACAGGGCCCCGCCTGGGGTGAGAACAAGAGCACTGCTTCAGATGATTGGGAAATCAATAAGGAGGCGGGCCCTGCCTGGGCAGCCTGACACGCTGTATACAGGCCTTCTGCAAACACAATCATCTCCTCAGTTATTAATGGGCCTCGCTCGCTGCCTCTTCATTAGTGCTCAAATATCAACACAAAACCGTTTACTTACCATGGGTTCTTGCTCACTCCGAGCAAATTTGGACAGGGCTAGTCAAACAGGGAGCTTGTTGTTGGGCTAATGACAGAGCCCAGTGTAAAGTTTAGCAGCAGCAGAAGCAGGCAGAGAGGGCACCAGCCTGCACCCGCTCCCAGGGTTGGCCCAGAAAGAGCCAGGAGGAGGAGGGGAGCCTGCCAGGGAGAAGCAGACAGCCCGAGCCCCAGGCCACACAGCCCGGTGGTCCGCCTGCTCCATGCTGAGCCCCTCAACTGTGTGGTCAGTCGTTGTTCCTTTAGATCTTCACAGTGATCCTCAGAACTTGACCTGGCAGGGATTTCTAGGCTTCATGGCCAGGAGCTGAGAACATGGGCTTCATAGTTAGACAGAGCTCAGGTTCAGACCCCAGCACTGGCTAACTGTGCAGCTGGGTAGAAATTGGTTAGCTTAAGCCTCAGTTTCTTCATCTGAGAAGTGGGAAATAGGAATAGTATGTTCCTCCCAGAGATGTCATAAAGATTAAATGAGATAGTGCACAAAACAGTGCTTAAAACCTGTGATCTCCTTTTGCAGATGAAAAAACTGAGGCTTCAGTGCCCAAAATTGGGTACTTAGGACTAGCAGAGGCAGCCTGGACTCCATAGCTTCTGACTTCAAGTTCAAGGTGCTATCCCACAGCATCCCTCCAGCCTTCTTGGCTTAGATGTGCAGCCCAAGAGCCCATCTTGCCCCAAGGAAGGCATCCTTCTTCAGGTGGCCTGAGCTGCCCAAATGCTCAGTATGGGTTAACCCAGGGCAACCCACTAAGACACCCCCCCCCTCACTCCTGCATCTGTGCTCTGCATCTCAGATGAAATATGTATTTGGCGGCGGGGGGGGGGGTTCTTCTGGGCTCATGCTTTCCATTCTCAGCCATTTCTGGTCTTTCGGGGTTGGGGGAATCTTCCCAGAACCATCCATCTGGAGGGAGCAGTCTCCTAAGCTTCCCTAGCGGTCTGTGTTCCAAGTCCCTCTTCCTCGTAAGCCAGGCTTGCAGAAGGTGCCCCACGAGTTGTGACCCCTGGCCAATATCCTGAGCTGCCTCTTGGGCTCCCCTTAGGCTTGGACAAGGCAGCCACTTGGCATCTTTTCCTAGGAAAGCCAGAGGCCCTGGAGCCGAGTAGTCACCAGAAAGGACAGACCTCTGATGGCTACAAACTCAGAGGGGATGAGGGGAATGGTCCAGAAGCAAAAGAGCCTACTATCAAAGCCATATCCTTCACCTTCCTGCCAGACCTCCCATCACATGCCAACAACCTTCAAGCACCTCTTAGGAGCCATGGCACCCCCAAGCCAGACCTTCCAGCATTGCCTCTGAGAGGTTTGGGTCTGTTACAGGAAGCACACAAGGACATATATATAACCAGAGCTGTCAGATCTACAACCAGGCACACAAAACAGGCCCCCAGAATCAGCGAGGAAGGAGGTCTGGGTTTTGTCTGGGGAGTCAAACCTGACTTTGAAAAGCATAAATAGTCAAGTACGGCCTGGAAGGATAAGAGGAAGGAGGGGCTGGGGATGTAGCTCAGTGGTAGAGTTCTTGCCTAGTATGCACAAGGCTCTGGGTTCTACCTCTAGCATCACAATAATAATAATAATAATAAAATGAAAGAGGAAGGGAATGGCCTTGCAGGCCACATTAAAGGCGCATGCACATTCAGACAGGGAGTCTAAAGAACAGGCCATAATTAGAAAACAGTGAGGCTGGGGAGGAACAATGGGACCAGTCCTTGAGGATTGTATCCCATAGTATGGCACTGGGAGGTTTCCTGTAGGTGAGGACGGCTAGTGGTGTTCATTCGGTATCTGAATGCTATGACCGGGAGCTCACACCCTCAAGCTCACTTGTTCTGTATCGTGGTGCCCACAGCACTGAAGCAATACCCTATCCCCCAAGACCTGCATCACCCTGGAGCAGCACAAAGACACAAGTGGCTCATCAGTCACTTACTGAGTGCCAACAGTATACAGAAGTGATTGAGAAAGATGGTTCTGCTCTCAGGGCACAGCATTCTACAGGAATTGAAAGGATCCTATTCACATAAACAAACTCGTAGCATATAATTTCCCATAGAGATAATGCATGGGAGGCTTGGGCTGGGATGGAGAATACGCGTGAAGGGGTGTTTTAGTCAGCTTGTTTTGCAGCTACAATTAAAAGACCCAACTAGAACAACTGGTAGAGGAGGAAGAGTTTATTCAGGGGCTCATGGTTTCAGAGGTCTCAGCTCCACTCCTCTGGCTTCCAGGTGAGGCAGGACATCATGGTAGAAGGCTGTGGCAGAGGGAGCAGCTCACATGACAATCAGAAAACAGAGAGAGAGCGAGGCTCCACACAACTGATGCAATATATACCCCCAAAGCCACACCTCCAATGCCCCACCTCCCCCAGCCACACCCCACCTGCCTTCAATTACCACTCAATACCATCAGGTGATTAATTCACTGGTTGGGTTAAGGCTCTCGTAGTAACCCAATCATTTCTTCTCTGAACCTTCTCGCGTGAGTCTTTGGGGTCTACCTCACATCCAAACCATAACAGGGGACAGGGGAGCTGTTTCGACTCAAGCAGTCAAAGAAGGCCTATCTGAAAGGGATGCACTGAACTCAAGGACAGGAGGAAGGAGGACTCCTGGGTTTGGGGCTTGAGAACCAGGCATGCATGGTGCCCCTTGAAGGGTCTCCAGGTGTCCTGTCCAGTTGTAGCACTATGGGTTGGGAGCTCACAAATGGGTACCTGCCTGCACACACGTGTGCATACCTGCGCACTTCTCTCTTTGGTGCACACACTCACACACACATTTACATGCAACTCTTTCTCTCCACAATCATGAATACACCTTCAAAGCCCAACCTACTGGGCTCATTACCCAGACTCGTCATCCTCATAGACACAAAACAGTTCAGTTGCACAAAACACTGTTGTGTATTTTTTTCTTCTGTGTCCTCGTGCACAGCCCTGGGACTTTGCTGTGCCCACTGGATTATCTGCTTTTTTAACCCCAGCTAATGTGCGGATCCACCCCAGGATGACTGGACTGGGTTTCTCTCCCAGAGGGAAAGAACTTCTGATGCTTGAGTCATTTGAATCTGCGGCATTAAAAGGTCTCCTGACCAGAAGGAACAAGAAAATGTCACTGGCTGATGGGGACAATTTTAATGCAAAATGCCACCTTCTAATGATTGTACCTTTGCTGCAGCTGCCAACAGAAAGACACTTAGCTCTTTTCCAGGGGCCAGACTCAGATCAAACAATTTTGTACTTCCTCCTGCCTTGGCACTGATCTTGGCTCCTCCAGTACCAGCCCAGGCTTCTCCCTGAGCAAAGGGGACAGAGCCCAGGTGAGATCCCCAGAAGACCCTTCCTGGGGCCTCTGTCACTCTTCCATCTCCTGAGCCCCTGGACAGCAGGCAGGATGAGCAGCTCCTTCTTGTCTACCTTTCACCAGGACTTGGGTCAAGAGCCCTCCTTAAGTCTCCCATGGCCCCCAATGTGTCCCTAGTCACTGCCTTGCTCCCTTCCCTGCACAGGAGTCTCCTCTTTGCTTTGTTTTTCCTTTCTGCATGACTGAGTCCCTCAGAGAGGAGACAGATGAAGTCCATCTCTCGCTGCTGTGTCCTGGGATTCAGGACAGGCCTGGCTCATCCCTGTTTCATCTTATCTATCCAATGAGTGGAGAATACGCAACGAAGGGGAAAGGAACCACATTCTTCTCAAGCAGGGCAAAGGAGAACGTCTCTGCTTTTTCCAGACTACACGGGTCCAAAGCACCCCCAGAGTGGCCCAGCCCCTCTCTCCCTAAGCCACCCCAGGTTGTCATTCCTGTCCTAAAACACCGTTAGCGCCTCCGCAGTGGGAAGCGTCAACACCTCTGGGTTCATGCCCAGATGACATCAGCACTCGGGGAACCCCACCTGCGAACACCCTGCCCGCCTACAGGGCTCTCACCACCGCCAGCTCCTCCCCTTCCCACACCCAAGCCTTTGCTTCTTCTTCGGTCTCTATCCGCAAGGCTTCTCCTCACACTTCTGAGTCCTATTGACGCTTCAGTTCCCATTGTAAGGACACTTCCCGTGGTAGGCACATTTCCACACTCCCCGCAAGGTGTTCCACACCTAGGATCCAATCAAACACAAATGTAGGCACTGCTGTGAGGAAGTTTGCAGATGTATTTCAAGTCCCAAACCAGTTGACCTTAATTAAGGGACAGAGACTGTCCTCGTGGAGCTGCCCTAACTACTGAGGCTTTTTAAAGCAGATCTTTGGGGTTAGGGGTGTAGATCAGTGGTACAGCACTTGCCTGGCATGCAGAAGGCCTTAGAGTCTGTCTCTAGCACAGAAGAAGAAGGGCAGAGGCAGGGGAAGAGGGGGAAGGAGGGAGGAAAGAGGGAAGGAAGAAAGAGCCAAGTTTCTCCCACTGGTGTCAAAAGAGAAGCCCAGAGACTGGACGTAGGAAGATTCCACACACCTTGCTGAGTGCAGGTGGGGGAGGGAGTACATGAACAAGATATGAGAGTGACCTAGGAGCTGAAAGTAACTATCATCCGTCATCAAGGAAATGGGGACCACAGTCCTACAACTCCCAACACATGAATAAGCTCAGAAGCCAATTTTTTTCTGGAGCCTCCAGACAGGAACTCAACCCAATACCTTTAGTTTGGCATCGTGGGTTCTCTCAGCCATGCCAGACCTACAAGCCACAGAGCCAGGCTCTCATGTTTTCCTTCTTCAAATGCTTCCTTGTGGTAAAATGTACCTAAGTCTTGCCATGGCGACAATCTCTACGTGTACAGCTCCATCGCATCAAGTACATGAACATCATTGAGGACCATCACCACCATCCATCTCCAGAGCTCTTACCTTGCAAACCAAGTTGGCATTTACCCATTTGTGAAGCATCAAATGCCTTGGAATAGCGTCCTTCACCTATTATAACCCTCAGCAAAACATACCCACGTGGTAGAATTCCTAAGGCGAACAGTAGCTACAACTGAGAGCACGTTTATGAGATCGAATTTATTTACTATTCCATTTTAAAGGTGATGAACAGAGAGATTTAAAATAATAGGAACTTTCCCAAGTCACACAGTAGTAAACAGCAAAACAGCTCACGACGTTGAGCTCCACTGAACCGTGCTTCTTGAGGCCCAGAGAGCTGTGTGGATGGTCTCACGTGCAGTTTGCCCAGAGACCCTCAGAGCTGGAGGAGATGCTGGAATCCATCCCTGGAGATTTGGTGGGGGTGCAAGGAGGGCATTGCAGGGCAGAGTCAGGGTGAGACGTTGAAACCGAGCCCCAGAGTTTCAAGCTGGTTTGAGGAAAAAGAAGGGAACTGGAAGGTAGGTTAGTGGTGAAACCAGCCCTCTTTCTCACCCGGCTCCAGCCCCCAGTTCCTTTCTTCAATCAAAATAACTCCTCATTCAAATATTTTATATGTTAGCATTCATTGGACGCAATCTCATTTTTTAGAAAAAGGCCCTACTGCTAACGAATATATCTGAAAATCACTAATCTGTGACAAGCCCTTTTGCTACAAAGTATACTTACTAGAAAGGCTCAGAGAGGTCAAGTCACTCACCTAAGCTCACACAGTCTTCTTCGATCAAGTCAAGGTGGGATCATAGGTCTTCTTTCACACACCTCCCTCCGGGTCACTGGTTAGATCTCAGATTAGATGACTAAGACCCCTAAACTCCATGGGCCTCTGAGGTTAGACTTGGAGCTGCCCTGAAGCCAAGAAGACCCACCAACAATAAGAGAGCCCTCACAGAGAACAAACCCGGCCTGGCCATCAACACCCAGGCCCTGGGTCTCAACTCTGCTCCTCCCTAGTTGTGTGACTTAAAACAAGTCCCATTTCTTCCTGAGGCCTCAGTTTCCCCATCTATGAGGTGTACACTGGGCCTCTCCTTGTGCTTTCAGCATTGGTGTTGTGGGGGCCTGAGGCTCCGGTCATGGAGGGCCAGCAGGGAAGCAGCTGGTCCCCAAAGGCTGGCGGTGACTCAGCACTTCCTTCCAGCTCCCCCCACCCACAGCTGATGGGAGACATTAAAATACTTCAGTCAGGGAAAGTGGAGCCAAGGTGCAGGGACCGTGAGGCAGGAGGTGTCAGCACCAGAGGAAGTAATTTAATAAGGGCCCGCTTGGAAATTATATCACCCCAAATAATATAATAAACCCTAATTTACTCACATTTATCTCCCAGAGTTTTTTTGGGGGAAGCATAATCTTGCCTGCTCTACAGTGATGGATTAGCGCAATGGAAACTCCACTGGGAAATAAAAAAATACATCTTGTAGTTTTTGACGTGTTATTATTCAGTGTTATCTCGTACGCCTCATTCCAGGCCCATTACTCATGTTCACTTTTTTTTCCTGCTGTTTTTTCTCTCCGCTTCTTAACAGTCAGGGCCAGAGGCAGGGCTGCCGGCACCTGGCTCTCCTCGGCCATCGCCTAGCGGAGCCCACAGTTAGGGCGTCCTAGATTGGGTAAAGGGTGGCAGGAGAAAGAGGTGGTCCCTGCGGAAGAGTGCCCAGGGGGTGGGGGCATTGCCAGTGATTTGAGATGAGGGGTGACCCCATTTTTCCAGAGGGAACCCTACTTTGCTGAAGTCTGAAGGGACTCCAGAGCTAGTCCCAGGCCAGCCACGGGGGGCCTTAGGGAGTATCTCTTGGAAACTGAGAGATGGAGAGCGCATCCCCTCCCCCACCTCTCTCCATCTCTGGTGTGTTACCTGTTCTCTATCATCTCCCAGGCCCACCATCCAGTTGACTGGGTCCCAATTTACTAGTTCCAGCTCGGCACGGGTCCCACCTGGTTCAGGTAGCTACAGAGATGGAGAGAGGAGAGGTGGGTTTGAGATCATGTGGGATTGGCACAGCTGTCCGGCCCAAGGGAAGAGAGGCTGAGCAGGCCTCTGGGTGGTCTGTACCATTACCCAACTTTTGCAAGCCTCAGTCTCCTCATCTATCAGATGGGGGTAATGATGTGATAGAAGGAAATGAGACCCTGGAAGTAGAAGTGTTTGTGAAGGGCATCCTACCACAGTTACCCTGCCTCAGCTCCTCCCAATTTATGCTGGGCTGCCCTTCCCCCTCCTCCCTGAAGTCCTCTTCAGGCCCGAGCCAGGCCAGACTCAGAAGAGTAACAGGAGCCACTTGTGAGGAAGAAATGAATGCAGCAGTTTGCAAATCTGCTCTCCTCAGGAGAAGGGAGGAAAGGCAGAAGGCCCATAGCACCCTGGGAGACGCCATGCATAATTGCTAATAAGCAGGCATGACCGAGTCTTAACAATAATTAAAGTTACCAATGGAGAACTTGTCCATTTCGGGGTCTAATGGTTTTTCAGCACATTAAACATTAAAGGGGTAATCACCTCACACACACCGGTGCCCACGCAGCCGCCATGTGTCTTTTCTGCTGACGGCAGGGAACTGAAGACAGAGCCCCAAGCAAAACCTGGGGGTCTCTTGCCCTACCCTAGGGTTCTGGCCACAAAACCAGTCTGCCTGCTGAAAGCCCTGTGGCTGCTGAGGGAGCTGGCCTCCACCAGAAGGGGTATCTCCACAAAGTCCTGCCTTGCACCTCCATGGACAAGGTCCCTTGGATCTGAAAGAGGTCAGCTTCCTAGATCAGCAAAGGCCTTCTAGGGTCCCCTTGCTACCTCTCCTCTGCTGACATTCCTCCAAGGCGGGGGCACTCCCCTGCCCCTCAGCACTACCCGTTTGGTGATCTCTTCCCTAGGAAAAGGGCAGATTCTGACATTCAGGGTAAACAGAATTCTCTATAATTCTGTGCACTATCAGGTCATTTACATGTATCCTCTTATTCCACACAATTGATGGGTTAAATTTGCTATTCCCATTTTGCAGCTGAACACAGGTTGATTTGCCCAAGACCACATGGCTAAGAGAGGAGGTGTCACTACAAACACACTGATCTAGCCTTCTAACTATGCCAGTGTTATTAAGAGAAACCCTGCTGAATACATTGGTCTGACTCTCCATCTGCCCTGGAGAAGTTGTTCTGGGCCATAGGTTGGGGGGTGCTGTGATCACCAGCTTCATTTGAGGTGCAGTAGAAGGGGCTCTTGACCTGGAATTGGAAAATCTGGATGTGAGAAGTCACAGCTCTGGTCCCATCAACAGAATAACCTAGGCAAGTTGTTTAACCCTCTCTATGCCTCTGTTTTCTCACCTGAGAAATGGAAAGAATATTTTCTACTTCTCAGGATTTTTAGGAGGAATTTTAAAATATGATACAAGGAAGGAGATGGGGACAGAGGAGGAGGAGAGGGAAAGGGAAAGTACTGGGGAATTAAATG
Organism: Ictidomys tridecemlineatus; assembly: GCF_052094955.1. Classification (NCBI taxonomy): domain Eukaryota; kingdom Metazoa; phylum Chordata; class Mammalia; order Rodentia; family Sciuridae; genus Ictidomys; species Ictidomys tridecemlineatus. The sequence goes on from NC_135480.1 coordinate 100,192,312, forward strand.
GAGCAAATTATATGATATGAATGTATAAATATTGCACAATGACCCCCAATATTTTGTATAATTACAATGGACTAATGAAAAATTTTTAAAAGAGTGAAAATTTCATAGACTGAGAAGTCAAAAGATGGCACCTTAAACTAATAAAGCCAGCAGGAACTATCTAAAAATATTATGAAGAAATATGAGCTATATAGATTCTGGATGAAAGAACTGAAAGATTTGGAAGGGAGTAGTGTTGACTTGTGATGTTTTTACTTAATGCTAACTTTAAAATTATAAACATGCATTGTTTTTATCAATTAAATTATAGAAATAATTATATATAAGGCAGCTAGCTGGAAATCAACATCACCATCATTACCATCACCACCGTTCTCAGCCTTCAGAGGCCACCCCATGTTGATCAGCCAAGAGCAGATGTGTGGACACAGAAGTGCATTTGATATCCCGTGCATGTTAGTAATGCCTGCACACATGTGCGTCCATTCCTCACTGTCCTGATGTCTTGTTGGGTATGTGTCTTTTTATGACCCGTCTCACTTACATATTTCTCAGGAGTGGGGAATTCACTGACCAAGACTTCCGTTTCTAACTTAACCTTCAGAAGAGTTTCTGCCAGAAGCCCAATTATAATGTTCGTCTTTAGTGATTCCCACCCCTACCCCACCTGCCCTTGACCCTCTCTTGTGGTCCCTCAAATGCCACCAAGCATTTGTGAAGCCCCAGAAAGACAGCAAACAGCACTGGCTGTGTACTCTCCATCTCTCAGCCCTTAATCTGACACATCTCCAGCCCATCCCTCCTGGGCAGCAGTCTTTGCTCTAGACCTTTTCAATCATCACTCCTTCATCAAAACATACTTTACCAGTGATACATCTCTTCTTGGCCAATATATTTGCATTTACAAGGTCTTTATGCTTGGATGGGGACAAATTGCCCTGGAGACCCCTAGAAACACATTTTTCAATCCCCTCTGCTTGAGAGGACCTGTCTCCAAACATGGCAGTCACAGGCCAGTCCAGTGGTCTGAGTTCAGATTCATTTGTACCCTAAATCATATTGTCTTACGAATAGTAGTGTCCAGTCCACAGGTCTCTGGGTTTTGGAAAGGTACTTTACTGACCACAATCCTGAATTCCAACACATCATCAGACACATGTGCCTCCCACAGACCCCCTTTGGACCTGTCCAAGGTCCTGATATTTTCTTGTTTGCCACAAAAACCCCCTCATCAAAAGGGCCCAATAACAGAGATCCTCTTGATTATTGGATGGAGGTGTCAAAGGCATGATCTATGTCACCTTAGGTGAGCCTCACTGTGGCCCTCTGTGAATTGGAGATATGAATGAAGATGAGCTGTTGTGAGAATCCTTTCTGCTGACAAGTTCTAACTTATATCAGCACCCTAAAAACCCATCTCTTGGCTCTCGAGAGAAGCAATGCTACCTTCTCTCTGAATCCTGTCCTGGCACCTGCCCCATTGTCAGAAGATCAATCATAGTGTCCCCAGGATTCCCACAGGATAGTGCTCACAGTCCCTTCCAGCACTGACTCCCACACTGTTCTCATATGCCTTCCCTCCTGGAGCCAAGGATATGCCTTTCTTCTCTGTATGTCCACACCACCCAGGGCACATGGGGTGCAGGAATGCATGAGTACATCCTCATGAGGAATTTTTGTGTAAAGTGTCCCCTTCTTGGCCCACTCCTCTTGCCCTGCTCCTGCCTGCCCCAGCTTTTCTTTTAAGCCCACTCATCTGCCATTCCTGAAGATTCAACTATTTTTTCACCATGAAAATATAATTAATAATAACCTCCAGTAATTCTTTAGGAATCACACCCACCATATTGTCAATATGGTCTCACCCTTTTACTCCCTGCCATTTCCCATCCATTCTGTTTCTCTTTCAGTGCTGTAGTCTCCACTTCCTTCCCCTGGACGCTCTGCCTTCATTCTATCAAGTTCAGCTGGATCCTCCTAGAGAAACTTCTGGTCAAGCCTCTGCCACCCTCCCCTTTCCCCACCTTCTACTTTGGAGAACTGTACCATCTCAATCCATTCATGCTGCTATAACAAAATACACTAGACTAAGTAATTTACAAAAAATAGAAATCTATGACTCACAGTCTTGTAGGCTAGAAGTCCAAGATCAAGATACCAGCAGATTTGGAATAGGTAAGGATCTCTTCCTAATAGATAGCAACTTCTCGCTGCATTCCCACATGCTGCAACTCCCAAGGGAAAAGGGGCCAGCGAGCTCCCTCAGATGGCTTTCATAAAGGCGCTAATCCATTCAGGAGACTGAATCACCCTTGACTTAACCATCCACCAAAACCCCAGCCCTCAATACTATGACCTTGAGGTTAAATTTTAGCATGTGAGTGGAGTGGGGTGGCACATACATTCAGACAGTGACTGGGGCCTAGAGTTATGCCGATTTCTGTGCAATACGGGGCACGTCAGAAAGCTGGTTCCAGTGCAGTCAGAGCCTCTGTCTCTGGCAGGCAAAGAAGCTGTAATTGCCTGGCATCACCTCCCCTCTCCTGCTCAGCAGTTCCCTCTCAGCCTTTCCACTTCTGCCCCTGCTATTCCCTGTGGCTGCCAACGCCTGTCCTGCCCAAGAGAGCCCCAGACCAGTCCACCCTTAAGCCCCGAGAGCTTTTTCTAGTCTCTGGCCTTCATCCCTCCTTTCCCCAGCTCTTTTCTCTTTTCTCCTCCCAATCCTTCCTGTCTTGCAAAATCCCAGCCTTGCTCCTACTGTACAAATGGAATTATCTACAAGGATTTGAAAGGACAAGTGTGCAAGGAGCCAAGTGGCACCAGGCTCTCCTCTCCTTCCTTTGATAAATTCCTTGCCTGATCCAGCAGTCTTTCAATTAGGTGGATTAAACTGTAACAGAGAGCTCTGGGGGAGGGGAGGAGCTGCTTGGAGGAGACAGGAAGTTCTGTGGAAAGAAGTGGATCATGCCAAAGGGAGCTGCCCACCCTCGGGAGGCTGGACCACCAGCATGTGTCAGTGCCACACGCCACCCCTTGCACACAGTGCTTTATAGCTTGCAACATTCTTTTCACCTCCATAATCTCATTTGCTCTTAACAGGACACTGCAAGCTATCTATCGCTTTCTCTGTTTTTGTTGTTGTTTTGGTGCCGGGGTTGAACCCAGGGGTGCTTAAGCACTGAGCCACATCCTTCAACCTGGCTTCTTGTTGTTGTTGTTGGAGACAGGGCCTCACTAAGTTGCTGAGGTTGGCTTTGAACTTGTGATCTCCTGCCTCAGCCTCCTGAGCTGATGGAATTACAGGTGTACACCTCATGCCTGGCACTATCTCTGTTTTGTCAATAGTAAAACTGAGGCTTAGGGAATAAGTAACTTACCCCAAAGGCACACAGAAAAGCCTTACATTGGTCCTGGGCATTCAGGGATGGGACCTCCCCATCACTCCCTGCCCCATCCACCCCAGGTACCCCATCATACAAGACACAGAAGGCCCAGGGCCTGAGAGAGTGGAGAATTCAGCAACAGACCCAACTTTTGGCATGAATAATAGAGTTTGGGCAGGTGACTCCATGAAACCTGAGAAAATAAGGCATCTTGTCTGTAGAAGTCATAAGCAGCAAAGCCCTAGACTCCGCAGAGAGAGGTCCTTGGTTTTCTAGACTCTCGGAACAGGGTAAGGACAGAGCTGAAAGATGGCACACAACACATCCATGGTGTGGTTGGTCATATTGGTTTAGAGGAGGGTTTTTCAACGGGCTCCAGCTGGGTCTTTGCCAGTGAGAGCTCTGTGCAGAAAATGGTCTTTTGGAAGCAGATGGCTGGGACAGATGAGATTGCCATGATGGCTCTTGGCATCTTCATCCTGTCCTCCCACACACCCCACCCTCCAGGCTCCTGCACTAACCCCTTCTTGGAAGTGAGGAGGCTAACAGATCTGACTGGATTTCCTACACTGGGACCCCAGGACCTGGTCAGAAGGGATCAGAAGACGAAACTCTTGCTGCAACCCACCTTCAGCACCGCCAGTGCCCCTGTGTGTCTCTCCCACAGACTCAGCTCAGAGAGAGCAAGGCTCTGCCTCCACCGCTCATCTCCAAGCTTTTGTATGCAGTTGCTTGTCCCTGAGGGGCGCATAGACAAAGGAGGCTCCGGGGCTCTGCTCAAGAGGACAGAGGTGCAAAACCACACATGGGTCCTGGGGAAGCTTGGAAGCTTAAAATCAGAACCATATAAGGCTCAGGCTCAAAGAAACCTGGACAAGCACCCTGCCCAGTCCCTTAGAGACATGCAAACTAAGGCCCAGAGTCAGGGAGTGACCTACCCAGGGCCAAACGGTAAAATCATTCACAATTTAGGAACAGGACTCAGATTTCCCAACATCCAGGTCTGGACTCTTCCCTGACACTAGCTGTTGGGTCAAGTTGCCCAGTTCTGGGGGAGGTGACTTACCTAGTGACTCAGGAGAGACTTAGGAAGACTGAGACATCCTCATGAGACATCACTCAGTGGAGATCCTTTAATGCTCTTAATTACACATAAGACACCTTCCAAAACTGCAAAGACACTTTGTATTTGAACATATTATGAGTTTTTAAGCATCTACTGCATGCAGGGTGCTATAGCAGGTTTTATGGGAGATAGAAAAACAGAAGCTCACTTTCTAGATGCATGTTTATTCATTCCATAAATAGTAATTGAGACTCTACTATCTGGCCTCTGGTAGGCCCAGTTTGTTGTACTAGAGATGCTGAGATGGTCAGTGTGGAAAAGATCCCTGACTTCTGAGAGCTTACATTCCAAGGGGTAATCTTAGTTTACTAAGAATTTACTAAGTGCTTGAAACCCTGCCAAGGGCTTTACCCATGTGATCTAACCTGCATGAGAGGTCCATAAATGCTCATTTTACAGATAAAGAAGCTAAAGTACAGAAAAATTCAGGATGCTCAAGTTCAGTTATTACTTAGCCCAGCTGGATTTGAACTCTGGCATGCTGACTTCAACGCCTGTGCTTTTGCATGTTATATTACCGCACTCAGAGTAGAAAGTTTCCAAAGAACACATATCCTCCCAAATGTGGCCACGCAAACCACTCACCCCCCTCAGCTGGCTGCAGGAGTGCTCATCAGCCCCGGGGCCCCTAATGAGCAGCATCAGGCAGTCACTGTAATTTATAGGCCTATCATATTCAAATTTGGCTTCAACCCTCTGTGGCCCCACTACACTTTATTCTGGTGATGATTTATTGTTTTAATTGAGACTTTGCCTAGGTAGAACCCACTGCTGCAAACACGGAAGGACTCAAAGCCCCCGAAATCCGAGACAAAGTTTGGCCCAAGCCAGTCATCTCTCCCCTGGCTCCTCTGTGTGCCGCTAGAGCCACAGAGTGACAGTAAGCTGCAAGCTGTCCCACAAGGGAGGGGCCATTCCTCCTGAAAGACAAATGGCCTTGTATTCAGTGGAGACGGCCCTGATGCTTAGTGGCCTTTGGGTTAGTGAGTGAGAGCAGCGCCCAGATAGGTCAGTGCTGTCAGGAGAGAGGGCGGGAGCGGCGAGCGCTCGGGACCCAGGTGGGGAGAGGTGAACCTGTCACTGAAGGGAAAGGAGCCCATGACAGCAGTTCAGCAGATCTAATGAGCGGCCCAGCTCCCCGCGTCAACCCTGACATCTCTGTTTCCCCAGGCGGCAGCACCTGTCCATCTCCCGCCCAGGCCCTACCCGCTCCAACCCCCCTTGCTGGCAGCCAGTGCCAAAGAAGTGGCCACATGACACAGAGAGGGAGAGCTAAGGAGAGCAAAATCAGGAGTTGGGACAGTCCCCGTCCCTTGGAAGGGATCTTTGCACAGTTGTATGGGCCCTGCCCCTTGGGAAAGCCAGAGATAGGAAGTCAGTTTCACCTCAATAAGCCAACATTTACCAAGGGCCTACTCATTATAGACCTGCGCCTGGCCATTTAGGGAACATAGGAAGGAACAGACCCAGTCCAGTGCCCTGCCCAGGCTGCAGACTGGTAAGAAGACTCAGAGATAAGATAATTTCAGGTAGATAGAGCCTATTATCTACAATCTACCTAGGAAATAGCACTCGTCCTGACCTGGAGGTGTTGAGAAGGCTTCCTAGAGGAAGCAACTTTGAAAAAAGCCTTGGATGATGGGTGGAGTTTTGACAGGCAGGACAGAGGATGTGGGGCATCCAGGCCAGGGGAAATCAGCTTTGCAGAGTCATAAGGTACAGGAGATATGATGAGGAAGTCAAGATCAGACCCAGCTATGAGAGGTTTTGGACGTGAGGGTAAGAATTTAGTGTTTATTTAGAAGATAATGGGGATCCACCAAAGGTATTTAATTTGCATAATGAAATGGTCAAAACTGTGGGAAAAGCCAGGAGCGTGTAAGAGGTACGCAAGGGGCATAAAGCAGAAAGACGGGTATACCAGGTGGGACTAAGAATGGTCAACTCTAACAGAGACCTGAGGTAAAAGAGGCCTGAAGAAAACCAGTTCAGGCAACTCCAGGCCTCTCATGAACCCAGGCTCCTCCTTATTCTGCTCTACCATCCTAGTGTGTGACTTTTATTCCCAAGGTCACTTAATGGACCAAAAATAGCTGTTAGAGTTCCTGCCATCATTTCTACATTTTAGAAAGCAGGAGGAAGAAAGCAGGAGGAGGCAAAGCTGTCCTCTGAGACAGCTGCCTTTATTAACAAGCCCTCATAGTCTCTTACGTTTCATTGACCAGAATTTATATACTTGGCCAATGCTAGCTGCAAGGGAAGGCAGGAAAGGCCATACATAAGATGGACCCACTGTGCCCTGAATATGCTCAGGATCTGTTACCAAGGAGAAAGACGGGTAGATCCTGGAGGACAACCTTTAGTCTCTGGCACAGAGAATCAGAGAAAATTCTGAAACTCTGAGTACAGGGGCCTGTGAAGATCATGAGTTCAGGAGCAGAAGGCTGTGGGTCCAAGGAAGGTTTGGGAGTGAAGATCCAGCCTGGGTCTGATGCCAGAGAAAGGACGTCTGCTGCCAGGGCCCTTGCTCTTCCAGCACCCAGGCACTCCTGCTCCCACCAGACTTAGGGTCCTACCAGGCTTAGTGATCACCCTCAGCCACAGAGGGGATGAGTCAATGAGTCCTGGGTGCAGAGTTTCTGATGGGGCATATATGGTGCACAGAATGGAGGTTATGGTCAGATAGCCCCACACCACCTCCAGGAAGCCTTCCCTAGGAGGAACTGCAAGGTAGGGTGCTCCCCTCCTGACAGGGAGTCCACAGAGCAGACTGAACGAATTGCCCTGTCTGGGAACACCAAGCAAGCCCTCCAAGGCTTCTGGTCATGACCACACCCCACACGCCATCCCTGTGAGGAGAACTAGAGACACAGAAAAGGAGAAACCTGGGTGGTCAAGCTCAGTCTCTCCTCTCTAGCAAAGGACTTGAGATCTGAAGGCCAAATGCCTTCTAGTGAGTGTTTTCCTCGTGTGCAGATGCAGGTGATGAATGCTGCCCCTTCTTCAGAACACCTTTAGATCAGCTATTTCTTTTCTAAAGATGGTCTCATCTTCAAATATTTCTGCTCACCTCTCCAGTTTGTCTTACAACACAAATCTTTGGCTTTCCCAAAATGTCCAACATAGGGCTAGGGATATAGCTCCGTTGGTAGAGTGCTTGCCTCGCATGCACAAGGCCCTGGGTCCAATATACAGCACCAAAAAAAAAAAAAAAAAAAAAAAAGAATTCCAATGTAGGGGTTAAGAGAAACCAATTTTGTATCACCAGCCAGTGCCAATAAATTGTTAGTGACTACCTGGAAGGCTTGTTGAGAAGGATTCTGAGGACTCTTCTTGACTCCATGGAAAAGAATGCTCGATTCAGTCCATGGTGTCTGCCACAGGAAAGCAGGGAAGGGTAATGGGATAAATATAAGCTAATTGCCATCTCTGGTCCAGCACATAATAGGTCCGCAATAAGTGTTTATGAAGTTACCCATAGATTCCAGAGGGCCATTCAAAAGAAGTGTTGGCCTCTCTCTCTCTGTAATACCTCTCCCTTTCTGAGCCAGAAATGACCACTTCTTGTTCTATCCCAAACCACAGGCAGGAGTCTAGCAAGAAGAGCATTAAAAGAGTGTTTGGGCTAAACGTGCATGATTCCTGGTGGGCAGCTCACCTTTGTCTCTCTGAGAAGTTTCCCTCCGTCACCCAAGGCTCCGATCCCTTGACCCAAAATTCTATGCCATGCTGGGATAGACAGAATGTTTACAGAGAGGGGAAGCAGCAGGCCTCTGAACCCTGAAACTCTAGGTGGAGTCAAGCAACTCTTGAGAGCTCAACTCTTGCAGGTTCATGAGGAAATCCCTTGTAGGGCAGGCCAGCTCCTGTGTTCAGATCCAGCCTGAGAAATGCTGTTGACAAAGAGTGCATTCTTCCTGCTCTGGTCCCCCTTAAAGGATGCCCAGACAGACTCCTCAGCCAGAAGGGTGCTGGTCCCCTGCTTCATGGAGCTTCTCTGCACCCCATCCAGTTGCCCCACCCTTCCCTGCCCCTGACCTGGCCAGGAGCACAGCAGGCTCCACCAGGGGCAGGCTGGCGCACTCTTTGTCAACTCCCCTGAGCCCCGCGACGTTAGCGAGCTAACAAGAACGGATCTGACAGAGCAGGATTACCCACTCAGAGGGAGCTGGAGTGATTGTGTTTACTCCCAAACCTGGCCCTATTTAGTGGTCTGTGTGCATCATTAATCTTCTTCCACAATCCGTTCCCCATCTGCTCCCACTTTTTAATGAACTGCCACTTGTCGCACTCAATAAAATCAGCACTTTGCGAGAATTTCAGCAACAATGGACAGACAGGGGAAGGCAAGAGGCAGTCAGAGAAGGCGATGGGGGAGAACCGAAGGAAATCCAGGGGGTTCTGGGCAAGAAGGAGCAATAGAGATATCCCCATGGTTCAGGAGTAGCCTGGAATCTGCACAGGCAAATGAATCACAGCAGTCTTGGCACCCTGGGCAACCTTGCCCCCAAGCAAGGCACTAACAACCACATCAGACCAGGGCGCCGGCAATTCTTACACCACGCCACGTCAGGCTGGGTTTGACTCGAGCCAGCCTGCTTTACACGATTATTTTCCTGGTTGTGAATGGTGCCGGCAGTGTGAAGATGGAGTTTTCCAGCCCTGGCTGCCAGCTCTGGGGATTCATCCGATACCAGGCTATTACCTCCTGATTACTTGACTTGGCAGTCAACCCACTCTGAGCTGCAAATCAACAGCAGGAAGGGTGCATGGGGAAGCCGAGGCTCCAGCATGCCCTTTCAATCATGTGTCACACCGAAAGTGTAATGAGGGCTTCATCTGGGGCTCTGAAGATGGGGCAGGGCCGTAGGAGGATGTGAAGATGGGGTCCCTGCCTACTTGGGAATCTCAGGGCAAAGGGGGAGGTCACAATAAGGATCATCTAGTTTGAGGTTCCAGGTGAATAGTGAAGGGGAAGAGTGGAAGGGACTTCCCAAGGTCTCTCAGGGTCTCTCTCAGCACATGGAGTCTTTGGATCAGGCTGGAGCCTAGGCAGGCCCTCTGGTCTCATGAGGAAAAAAGGCTGAGAGTCAGACCTTCTGCCCCCCACACACACTTCAGATCAGAGGCTCTAGTGCCTTGACCTGAACACTTCAAGTCCAGTTCCTGGGCAGAGTCAGGCTATGTCAGGGAGGTATAGAGGAGCTCTACAAAGGGTCTTGACATCCTGGGCCAGGTAGGGAGGCAAAGCCCTGGGCCTCCATGGGCCCACCATACCTGTGACTTCTCTACTCTAAATCTGGGCCAAAGTGTTCCCGCTCCAGGATATGGTCAGTCAGTGGGTCCATGTCCCAAATCTGAACACCTGTCACACTGCAGGTCAATGTGTTCCCTGCCCTTCAAGATGTTTCCCCTCCTAGTACTTCAGCTTCCCACCAGGATTCTTGCCAGCCTCTCTCTGAGGAAGAGGATCCTGCTCCAGGCATCCCCCAAGCTGCAGCTCCTGCCCTCCCTCATCAGACTATCAGTCCCACCAGGCAAAGTCTTGAGGTCTCCTCTTCAGAGCAGTATCCCACACATCCTCAGTAGTTCCCAGGGGAAGCTCAGTAATATTTATTGAATAAGCAGATGAGTGAATGCAGGCTTGTAATGCAGGTCCAGAATCACTTCATTTTGTGTGTCCTCTACCTTGGAGGATTTGGAGCCTCCTTCCTGCCATCTCCTCTCCTGGGCATCCCTAAGGCTGCTTCCATCATTTTCTCCAAACCAAGTGCTGAGCAGGGGGAGGGGGAGTCAAGCGGTCCAGCCTTGAAGCTGCATGTATCTTCCCAGCCCCAGCCCTCCCCAGGGCCATTCTCTCCCAGGCCTTGACCACCAGTGTGCCTGAGGCCCCCTCTCTCAGTGCTGAGTCACCAGACACGTGAAGGGAAAGGGCTCATGCACTTGTGCTGGTCCCAGAGGTACCCGGTCCTTGCCAAGTTTACTTAGCCCCCTTCTTGCTTCAGCTGCCCCCTTTTGCTACTTGGGACACTCTGGGATCAAAAACTGTGCATCCACCCCAGACTTTGCTTGTGCCTGCAAAAGATGATCCCAGTGAAAGCAAAGAATCTTCAAAAATCACACCTCAAAGAGGTAGAAAAGACAGTCAGAGTGCCCCCTCCCATTTGTGGAACTATTAGGGACCAACATCTCCCTTCCCAAACTGAACCCTGAGGACATTACAAAGCAACAAGGAGAAATTCAGGCAAGATGCTAAAGAGAAGATGTGAGGACGCCTAAGGAAATGGCTGGACAAGGGAAATGGGCTTCCTTGGAAAGGAAACCTCTGCTCACCTCTTCATCAGCTCAGAGCAGTGCAAGTTCAAATGAGCCAACTCAGCAGGGTTCCCACCAGGTGGGTCAGAAGCCCAGGAACCATGAGGAGCCGTTGACAATGGGTACATCAGACCAATCAGAACTTGAGTGCCCCTGCAACCCAACACTACACATACACCATAAAGTCTAGGATTAAAACTTGGGGCAGCTTCCCTGGGGGTTAGGCACTTAGAAGGGGGGAAGGGGAGGATGGTGGCCCATGGCAATGGCTGGACGCTACCATAGTCCTGCACACTGAGGTGCAGTTACCCGTCCCTTTATCTCAAATGCCCTGGAGAGGCAAAAGCTGGGACCTGGGACTCATCAGCTCCCCTCAGTTTGTATAACAGGGGAGACACTGAAATATCTACAGAATGCAACCCTTAATCAAAAAAAAAGAAATTGCAATGGATGTACAACTATAATGCATCAATAAAAATGTGGGAGGAAAAAAGAAATTGCAATGGACAAAAACAGAATTAAAGAACTAGACAGAACAAGAATTTAAAATAACATTATAATGACTTTCAAAGAGAAATGGAAGAATATTGGGGACCTTATAAGGAAGCAGGTGAAAATTCCAGGATGGAGAATATGGTTGTTGAACTAAAGAATTCTACGGAAGGGTTAAATAGTAGAATGGATACAGCTATAGAACACACAGGTAAAGTGGAAGATCAGTTGATGATAAATGGAATTTTAAAGGGATAACGAGTTACAAAATACAGAAGAAAAGAGAGTGACACAGACATAGAAATACCCATGTACATCTAATAGAATCCTGGAGGAGAGAAAAATGAACAGAGAGATGAGATGTTTCAAGGAATAATGAGTGAGAACGTCTCCAAATTCAAGTTGAAAGACCTCAGATTGAAAAGGCTCATATG